>NC_090445.1:905533319-906138773 GCF_031143425.1 Pleurodeles waltl | reverse complement strand
GGTAAAACGGATTGACAAGATGATGATGGGCTAGGTCCACCGCGACTTTCCCGGGATCTCGGAGCTTGCGGATGGAGAGAACGGAGGTGTGAAATCAGCGTTGGCGGTACTAGTGATGGTATGAGTGAAGTTAGGGTTTCGCGCTTGCACAGCTTATTGCCGCAGGGTGTGTGAAAAGGTTGCGAGGATTTTTCTTTTAAGGATAGCGGAGGTGCGACTCCGAGTGTAGAAGTAGAGAAGTCGTCGAACTTCATAGAGATAGCGGAGGTGCGGCTCCGAGTGTGAGAGTAGGGAAGTCGTCGAACTTCATGTGCGTGTGGCGCTTTGTGCATAAAAAGGTCCACGTGGTTGTTGTTGTTGAGACGGGCCCTGCGAGGTCAAGAGACTCCGGAGTATGTTGATCCATGTTGTGGTCTGGGCGGTTTAGTAGGTTGATCGGGCGTGGTCAACAAGTCGGTACGTGTGTTAGGGAGTGAAAGAAACTTCGACTTCGGGCTTTGACAAGATTCTAAGTGCACTAGAACAGATCATTGACAAGTTGAGAGTAGGTCTGCGGGTCAGATTTGCTTGCGAATGTGGGGACTGAGAAAGACGGAATAGCGGCCAGAGGCTAGTGAAATGTCCCGAGGCTAGTGAAAGGTCCCTAAGGTCCTGAAGCGACTGTGTTACCCTTCCTGTAGTAAACCGACAGATCTGTTTTATTTTTTGGTAGCTCGCGATACATGCAAGAAGTTGTTACGAAAAGAGGTGAGTGAAGGAAGGCTAGCCGCGAGGCTTTGTCAGCCGCAGTGTGTGAGTGTGACGTCACTAGGAGCCGCGCTGGGATAGGTTGGTTGGAGAGAAGGGTCGCGCACGGATTGGACGCAGTCCGTGGGGCTCGTTTGGAAGGGGAAAGGCAAGCGAAGAGTATTCCGGGAATTAAAGTCACCTATTGATTACAAATTTTGTGGAATAAAAGTGACCTATTGATTATAAACTTTGTGAAACAAAAGACGAGAAAATGAAATTCCTTAAAGCATTTAGGAGTGCGATGAAGGGGGAGTCTTACATTAAAGCGAGCGTAGGAGAGGAGACGCCGCCCGAAGGTACACCAGCTTATATTGTAATGGAGGAAAAAGGGGTAGCTCCGTGTCTTTGGCTAAAGCAATGGCACAAACTGACAGAGAAACATGGGAGCGTAGCGTTCCCGATACATGGGACCTTCAATATAAGGATCCTAGAGAATTTGAGATTCACGATGTACGACATGAAGGTGCCTCCGAGGCCGGCACAATTTGAGGCTCTAGCAATCTGGGAATTAATGGCTAGACAGCAACAGAAAAATAAGTTTGAAACAAGGATGAGGAAAGTAGAAAAGACACTAGCGGATGCTAGGTGGGATAATGCGCAGAAGGTGTGGAGGTCAGATGTATTGCAGGGAATAAAACTGTTTCCCGCAATTACTAAGGAAGAAGAAGAGACAGGTAAGAAAGCTACCTGTAAGACAGACAGGAAGTGTCCCAAGGATAGAGAGGACGAGGAAAAGCTGAGAAGAGAAGAGGAGTTAGAAGATGAGGAGTTAATAATGCAATTGCTGAACGACCGTCCACCACCTTATGCGGAAAATGGACGAGGTCCAAGTACCAGTTCTGCCCCTCCGGCACTGGTACAGAACAGTGAAACCCAGAGTTCAGGAGCGCCATCGGGATCTAAGGACCCGAGTCTGCTGTTCACCCCGCAGATACCGCAGGTTAGGAGAATATATCCAGATGTGCCCATGTTGAAACCAGCAGAAAATTATCAACCGCAGATGCCAGGGTACTACAGTAGTGACAACAGTGGAGGAATGGTTCTAGAACCGACCGTAAGGGGAGGACAGAATGGTTACAACCAAACAATGGGACAAGCTGAATCAACTCAGTTTATGATGCCTCAAAAGCAGATGCAGGGAGGAAACGCTCATGCTCAGATGACGGGGAGTCAGATGGGCATGCCGGCAATGATGACCCATAATATGGGGATGAACATGCCTCAGAATATGGGAAATGGACAGAACCCGGATGCGATATTACTACCCATTACTGTAGGTCCACCGGTACCTCTGTATAGCCAGCCTAACTTAGGTACGAGCAGACAGGGACCAATGCTGCAGAATGGGACAGAGAGGAGGTGCATAGAGAACACTCCAGGGATAACTCCGATAGCGGCTCAGCCAAGTGGATCTGGATCCTTGATGGAGTTTAGTCCCATATGTGCTCAGTCTACACTGGTGAGGTCGAGCCCCCCACTGATAATACCCTTAACATCGAACACTGAAAAGTTGCCGCAACCATCGATGGCAGTCGATGTGAATGCTACACTGATGGGGGTAAATGCGCAACAGCTGACACAGTGGTTCAACAGCTTGAATTCCACACAAAGTTCAGACAGTGGGAAAGGAGAAGATTACCTGAATAGGATGAGGCTGAACATGGAAGCACAAGAATTGGTGGAAGGGAATATGGGTGTGAATAGGTTAGAGTCCTACACGGAAGAGGAGCTGAGGTATCTATGTCCAAAGATCACGAAAGAAGTGAACAAGGTACATAAAAGTTTGCAAGAAGTAGCGGACAGAAACGGGATTGACATAGACAAAATGAAACACTTAAGCAGAAGCTACAGGTTAGATTTTGGGACCACAGATTTTGAACACATGAGGTCAGCAGGCATGAAGGCACACCTTAGAGAATTGTTGCAGAGTGCACAAGTGTGGAGGTGCTTAGACAAGTGGGAAAGCAGATGGGTAAAGAGGAAGGAAAAGAGGAGGGACAGTGCTACAGAGCACAATGAGAAAAGACCGCAGAGTAGTGATACAGTAACTATGTTACCAATGAGGGAGACAGCAGGGGGAAAATTAGTACATGTACCATGGCACAGAAGCGACATTCAGTCTTTTACGGACGATTTTCCCAAACTGAGAGAGAAACCAATTGAATGGTATCAACAGACTGATAGGTTTGTGAAGCTTGCAAAATGTCTCTGGGAAGACCTGAATACTCTCTTTGAGATCGTGGTTCAGGCAGATTTGTGGGAGGATTGCAAAAGAGCTGTAGGTTGGCCGACAAGTGAACCAGAGAGAGATAGGGAGACGGGTGCACCATCACCTATGGTGATGAGCTTGTACTATAAGGTGATTGAGCATTTGAAAACGAAGGTACCCGCGAAAAATGTGGATTGGCAGAAGATTGATCGAACTGCCCAAGAGGCTAAGGAATCGATTCATAGTTACTATGAAAGGTTGTTGAAGGCGTTCAAGAATTACAGTGGCACGGAAACAATTGAGGCGAAGGACATGCTCCATTTTGTGTTCAGATTTGTGGAAGGGCTGAGACCAGACATAAGTCAAATGATAAAGTCACATTTGATTTGTTGGCAGTCTAAACCGATTGACGAAGTCTTGACTTATGCGAAATACTGTAGCGACGAAATTGAAGTGAAACAGAAAAGGCTGAAAGAGAAGGTGATGATGATGCAGCTTAAGGCAGCTCAGACAGGTTTGCAAGGTTTGCAAGGGATAAAAGGGTTCCAACAGCAGGTAGCGCAACCGCAGCCGCAGTTGCCGGGAAACATGGCGTTTCAGCCACAGGCCAGAGGCAGAGGAGGTTTTGTGAATAATGGTCCGGATTTGAACACTGTTGTAACGGGTGTGCAGGCAATGAAGAAGGTGATGCCGTGTCACGTGTGCGGAATTGTAGGTCATTGGAAGCGCGAGTGCCCGATGGTGGTGCAGGAAGGTGCAGGTGCAGGTGTAGGTGTTGGTCAGCAAAACAATGATGTCAATGCATTTCAGACAATGAGAGGACCGAAAATGAGAGGTCCAAATCCAAATTTTCAGACCATAAATCAATTGCAGGGATTACAACCTATGCAGCCGCAGCAGATGCAGATGCCTCGTATACAGATGACGCAAATGCAGCCGATGCAACAGCAGTTACCTATGGTACCTAATCAGCAAATGCAAATACCTTTGGCACCAATGAGTCAGCAGCAAGTGATGGTTCCTCCACAGGTAACGGGTCAGGTAATGAGTACAAACGGCACAGTACAACAGTTCCCATTACACAGTGAGAGTGGAATAAACAATGTATGGGAGAGTGAAAGCTCAGAAGAGGAAGGAGATTGTGTGCTTGCAGCATCCTTAGAAGTTGATCAAAAGGGTCCGTACGTAGAGGGAAGAGTAATGGGTCATCGTGTTTCATTCTTGGTGGACACGGGAGCCACACGTTCAACTGTTAAGAGCAGTGAAGTACCAAATTTGCCACTCTCAGGGAGGACAGTTCAAGTGGTGGGAGTAGCAAACAGGCACCTGACGAACCCAATAACAGATCCGGTACCAGTCAGCATCGGTAACTATCAAGGGGTGCATCAGTTCGTGATATGTGATTCAAGCCCAATAGCTCTGTTAGGGAGAGACCTATTGTGCAAATTGGGTTGTTCGATCATGTGTTCGAACGAAGGAATAACAATCCAGACGAGCAGTGACGGGGAAGAAGAGGACAGTGTAGAGGGGGATGAGATGGAAACGGTGGATGAAGAGTATCCTCTGATTTGCCTTTTCCCGATGATAACTGAAGAAGATATTCCAGCCGAATTACGAGAAACAATCGGAAAGGAAGTGTGGGACATGACAGGGAAAGAGGTGGGATTGATGAAAGGAGTGGAACCAGTGAAAGTGACTGTAAAGCCCAATGCAATCTTTCCCCAGACCCCACAATACCACATGGCACAAGATACCCTTATGAAAGTCGCCCAACTCATTGACGAATTTGTGAAACAGGGGGTACTGAAAGAAGTGTTAAGTAGTCCATGTAATTCACCAATAATGGGACTAATAAAGCCAAGTGGAAAGGTCCGACTTGTGCAAGACTTGAGGAAAATAAATGACATCATAGTCAAATGCTGCCCTGTTGTACCGAATCCAGCTGTGATAATGTTTCAAATTCCTTGCGATGCCGAATGGTTCTCGGTCATCGATTTGTCACAAGCATTCTTTTCTGTGCCTCTTCACGAGGACAGCCAATTTCTCTTTTGTTTCAAATTCCTAGACAGAGTGTACAGTTGGTGTCGAATTCCTCAAGGGTTTTCTGAGTCACCGTCGATATTCAATCAGGTTCTAAAGAAAGACTTGGAAGAGTTAGAGTTGCCATTCGAGTCAACCCTAGTACAGTACATTGACGACTTACTGGTTGCATCAAAGACAGAAAGTGGCTGCACAGCCGATACCATTGCTCTGTTGAACCATTTGGGAAGAAATGGACACAAGGTGTCTCCTTCCAAATTGCAGTTCTGTCAGAAGAAAGTGAAATACTTGGGTCACCAGATAGAGAAAGGGTCACGGAGAATAATGAAGGAAAGAATTACAAGTGTACTTCAGATGAGTCCGCCCAAAACGAGAAAGGAGGTGAGGAAGTTCTTGGGAATGGTGGGCTACTGTCGCCAGTGGATTCCCAACTTCTCGACTCTAGCGAAGCCTTTACTGAAACTGACCCAGAAGGATGCTTTGGATCAAATTGAGCTGAAAGGAGATGAGATGGATGCCTTTGTTGAATTGAAAGAATGCATGTGTAGGGCTCCAGCTTTAGGTATGCCTGATTACACAAAGCCTTTCACATTGTGTTGCCATGAACGTGATGCATGTTCTTTGTCTGTCTTGACTCAAGCCCATGGTGGCGTAAACAGACCAGTAGCGTATTTTTCAGCTACTTTGGATCCGGTTGCAGCAGCACTCCCAGGGTGTTTGCGCGCCGTAGCAGCAGTTGGTATCAGCCTCACTCAGAGTGAAGGAATAGTGATGGGACACCCAGTAACAGTCATGGTCCCTCACTCAGTCGAGATACTTTTGACCCGCTCCCGAACGCAGCACATGACAGGAGCAAGACTTACAAGGTATGAAACGATTATTCTGGGCTCACCGAACGTGCAGCTGAAAAGGTGCACTACGTTGAATCCAGCAACCTTGCTTCCTGGAGAAAATGCCGAAATTGAGAACGCTGAAGACGTCGAGCATGACTGCCTTCAGGTGACTGAATTTTGCACAAAACCCCGACCGGACATCAAGGATACTAAACTTGATGAAAATGACCAAATTCTTTTTGTTGATGGTTCATGTCTAAGGGACGGGATGGGGATTTTGAAAGCAGGATACGCTGTATGCACTGTAACAGGTGTCTTGGAAGGGGGATGGCTTCAAGGAGTCTATTCTGCACAAGTAGCAGAACTCGTAGCCCTTACCAGAGCATGTCAATTGTCTGCATTGATGAAAGTCACCATTTACACTGATAGTCAATACGGGTTTGGGATTGTGCATGACTTTTGACAACTATGGTCACAGAGAGGTTTCCTGACTTCTTCAGGATCCCCAGTGAAGAACGGGGAAAGGATAAGGGAATTGTTACATGCCATTCAAGTGCCAGGTGAAGTTGCAGTGGTAAAGTGCAGTGCTCACACGAAAGGACAGGACTATGTTTCTCTGGGAAATGCATATGCAGATCAAGTCGCAAGATTTTGTGCCTTGAACTGTATATTACTGAGAGATGAATGGAACTCAATAAGTGAGCCAGAACTCGAACCGGCTGAAGCATTTGCCTTGAAGGTCGTAGATACAATAGAGGAACTAAAAGCATTGCAAAATAATGTCAGGGAGGATGAAAGAGATTCCTGGATCAAATCACAATGTATAAAGAGACAAGACGAGTTATGGGTTTCACATGAGGGAAAATATGTTTTGCCAAATAGTCTCTTATCACAGCTTGCGCGGTTCTATCATGGGCAAGCTCACCTAGGGAGAGATGCCATGATAAGATTGTTCAAAACTGATTGGTTTAACCCCAGATTTCGTCAAGCTGCAGAAGCAGTTTGCCATCGATGTGTCATTTGCCAGCAGATGAACCCAGGAAAGGGAACGGTTGTGAACGCGAGTCACATTGGAAGGGCAAGCGGGCCTTTTAGTCGTATGCAGATGGACTTCATTGAGATGCCTGTGCATGGAGGTTTGAAATATGTTTTGGTGATTGTGTGCATTTTTAGTCACTGGATTGAGGCATACCCCACACGTAGAAATGACAGCCTTACAGTTGCAAAGCTATTGTTGAGAGAGTTAATACCACGTTTCGGATTCCCGATCTCTTTAGAATCAGATAGGGGAAGTCACTTCAATAACGAGGTGATAAAGTTACTTTGCGAAGCGCTGAACATTGAGCAGAAACTGCATTGTAGCTATCGCCCTGAAGCATCAGGACTGGTGGAGCAGATGAATGGTACGCTGAAATCGAGAATGGCAAAAATATGTGCCTCGACAAATTTGAAATGGCCTGACGCATTGCCCTTAGTGCTAATGTCAATGAGAAACACTCCCGATAGAAAAACTGGATTGTCTCCGCACGAAATTCTCATGGGCAGAGCTATGAGACTTCCTGCAGTTCCCGCAAACATGCTCTTGAATATTACAGATGATATGGTGTTAGACTACTGCAAAGGTCTGGCTGACGTGGTTCGCTCTTTCTCTCACCAGGTGGAAGCAACCACCTTGCCACCGATCCAAGGTCCAGGACACGCACTGAAAGCAGGTGACTGGGTCGTGGTAAAGAAGCACGTGAGAAAATTGTGTCTGGAACCCCGTTGGAAAGGCCCTTTCCAAGTGATCCTGACGACAACTACCGCTGTGAAGTGTGCGGGGGTTCCCAACTGGATTCACGCCAGTCACACAAAGAAGGTGTTGTGTCCCACCGATGAGGAAGTTGAAGCGCTGAAATTGCCAGTGCCTGATAAAACAGTGCCCAGTGCTGAGACAGAACAGAAGCGAACTGAAAGCGAACAAGCAGAAGCAGGAGAGAAAGAGATATTATTGGAGGGCGAAGAGTCTGACTCACTTGGGGAAGACCAAGGAGAAAGTTCAGACAACGACGAAGGAGCTGCAGGTGACAAAGAGCCTGAAGCAGCTGAGGGTAGCAAAAAGCCTGAAGCAGCTGAAGGTGACAAAGAACCTGAAGCAGCCGAAAGTGATACAGAACCTGACGAAAGTAACGGTGACGAAGGGCTCGGAAAAGGTGAAAAGGCAGGAGAGCCTGATCAGAGGAGGGCTTTCCCAGAAACAGACGATACAGAAAAGGGAAAAGAGAACGTGATTGATTCCCCAGAAGGAGGGAACGAGGCAGAACAAAAGGAAAAAGTTCAAGATTCCACAGAAAAGATCGCAGGTCCATCAAACGGACACGGTGCAAAGAGAAGACTAAGTATCTCACCGATAAAAGAAAAGGGTAAAGAAAGTTTGAACGAGGGAGGAAGGCCAAAAGTGAAAGAGAAAAGAAAGGAAGTGACTGTCGTGGAACAATCGTCAAGTGAAGAAAAAGACTTGGCAAAAGAGGAAAGTGCCAGCGAAGCAGAGTCGAAAAGAGAAGCAAAATTGAAAAGGAAGAGGATACCAAACAGGAGGTATTCTGGTCCTGAATGGGCATATGCAGTCAATGACGATTGGACTGACGAGTTTGTATCTCTAAGCATCGAGAACGAAGAAGAAGAAGAGATACCAATAGAAAAGAAAAGTTTCATAGACTCTGTCGATTGAAAGAATAATAAATGATATTGCTTGCTACAATTTAACGTGAAACAAACAACCAGCTGAGACATTGCTAAACCGGATGAGACACTTGCTAAACTGATAAAGACTGAGTTATTGCCGAATTGAGACAAATGCTGCTAACCGATAAGTGACTGGCCTTTTGAAAAAGACGGTGTGAACCTTGTGCTCGTTCAGCTTGCTAACTGAATTGCTAAGTAGTTTCATTTATAAGTGCTTCTAACTCTCTGATTCTATACAGATCATGCCTAGGTACGCTGTGCAGAATAATAGAAAGAAATATTGTAAATATGTGTGTATAGGCTTGGTAGTTACATGTGTAATAATAATAATGGCAATAGTGCTTGGAATGCATGGAAAGGGTGAGAATGAGACTATTGAGGCTTCTACTTTTGTTCCTGTTACTGCCACTGAACTAACACCATTGAAAAGACTAGCACTGGATGAGAGGCTCTTGCACGATAAGAAGGAGCTTTCGTATAACGTTTTCTATCGCTTACTAACAGAGTATGTTGAGACTATGGATGCGAAAGATTGTTATGTGTGTACCCAGATACCGACATCAGTGAAGGAAGGGGTGACATATCACCACATGCCTCTTACATACGGGATTACATGTAGTATAGTAATGTCTAGGTTTTATGGTCAAACTAATATACAGTATTTTTACTCGAATTATGATGTTACCTTTGCTTATGTTCCTATAATAGCACAGCTAAGCCAGATTGCTAAAGATTGGGATGCTAAAATAATGAGGGAATTTTTCGAGCCAATGCAACCTTTTGAAACGGCTCACGCTCATAGGGAAAATCTTACCTGCTCACTCTCTGCAGTAGAAATAAGCTTTTTAGATCGCACAGATGATTGAAGGGCTCAAATGAAGGCGAAATTAGAAAAGGAGTTACATAAGAGGACTTCAGTAGATAATTATGATTTTGCTGCAATAAAGACACAGGGGAAAATTGCTTTGGATGCTTGGCATGTAGGGAAGTTTTGTATATATCGCGGTGAATCTTATTATGACAATATTTTTGTGGGAGCGAGTGAGTGTAAACATACGTTTATCTTTAAGGCCAAATGGACATTCATGATGGACGGACTTGACCCTGTCATTCCAGGTGTATATTACATTTGTGGGTATAATGCCTATTATCGTCTTCCAAAGGGATGGTGGGGAAGATGTTATTTGGGTATAGTGTTCCCAAAGGTTTATCAACTGGATGACGTATCGATGATTCAAAAGACATCTGGATCCCATCGTATCCAGAAAAGAGAGACCGCAGCTGCTGTGGTAGGTGATATATTTGGAGCCATGATTCCTTCATTGGGAGTTGTGCTGAATTCCATCAAAATAAGAAAGTTGTCTACTATAGTGGATAACATGCTGACAAAGTTTTCAGGTGCTATAATCCTGATAGATGCTGAACTTGCAGCGGAAAGAGCCATGACTCTTCAAAATAGGCTTGCTTTAGATATTCTTTTAGCAAAGGATGGAGGCGTTTGCAAAATGATTGGTGCAAGACACTGTTGTACCTATATACCCGATAATAGTGTGAAAATTAAAACTATGCTTGCTAATCTAACAAAAGAAAGTGCAGATTTGAAGGAACTGAAAGAACCAGGAGTGTGGGAGAAGGTTGGAAAAGGACTTGCTTCAGTGGGACATTGGATTGGGGGAATTTGGAATGGAATATTATTGAAAATAATAGAAGGAATATTAATAGTGATAATTTGTGTATTTGGAATTGGGGGAATAAAAAGGGGAATAATAATGATTATGGAAAGAATTAAAAGAAGAAAGGAGGAGAAAATTATGAAAAGAATGGCAGAAGAATACAAAGCACAAACTAGGGGAACAAAAAGGAAAAGGGAACTGACAGAATTTTAATGGAATAAAATTTGTGGGCTAAATTTGTGTGATGACAAGTAGTCATCAGAGGAGGGATTGATGAAGCAGAAAATGAAGGTTTTGATTTATTAACGCTTAAACGTAGTGCTGAAATAATCATGTGTGGCTTTAACCGAACTAATAAAGATTGTACGGGGACAAAATGTGCCCTCAGAGTAGTTTGCCGACATTATACGCGTGCTTTATATATAACGTGGTGTATTAGAATTGCACTAATCCGACATAATCATAAACGTGTGCTACGATTTGCTTGTTTGAAATGCGTTAGCTTAGCATTACTTTAGCGGAGGCTTTGGCCTAGTGGCCTGGTCTCACGGTTTAGATGTTCGTATTTTTCCAATGTGCTATTAAACGTGTATTTCTGCTTGAAGCTGTACTTTTCCACAGAAACTGTTCACATGCTTATCTTAAAGTTTCGTGCCAGCATGGCATATTTTCTCTTTAATCCAAGGTCGACTTGCAGGTGCGGACAATGGAGGCTCTGAAAGTGAGCTAATTGGGAGACAATGTTGCGATTTGCGTACCCATCTCCAAGGATAATGTATGCTTAAGTAAAAGCTTGAGAACTGTCGTTTTTGATTGGACAATTTGAAGCTAACCTATGAACCCTCCAATGGAGACCCTACTGGATTCGAACTGTTGCCTATAAAACCCAGGTGCACGAGAGGAAAGCTCTCTCTCCATTTTTGGACATCCCGCCATTTTGCAGACTTCGTAGCTATTATGGCCCACTTTGCTGCGACGCCAGTTTGAGAGACTTTGATGCTTTCTCTAGTCGAGAGAAAGAGACTTTAATGATTCTTGCCCTAGAGACTTTAACTTTGATTTGTCCCTTTGCATGAAGTAGTAGTTTTACCTTGCCGCCGTGAGGCAATTGTCCCGTTCACCCCTGCCCCTTTGCCCAGTCCCATGCCGATCGAAACGGTGCCCATGCTGACCGAAGAACGGTACCTGTGAGACGAAGACTTCCTTGTATGCTGATCGTAATTGGTAAATATGAAATTGTAAAATTGCATTGTGTTTCTTTTTAGGTAACCAACTGCTGATTTTGATAAGGGCCCTAGCTAGGAGTTTTCCAAATTAATGTTGTTAAATTGTTTTGCATGAAGTCCCACATGCTGATGCTAATTTGAGGTTAGACGAGGATTCCATATGTCGCACGATGCAATTTGAGATCTTGTTATGCTGACTAAATGTATGCCATTAGTTCATTACAGATTATCGTATTAGTGATTTGCATTGCTATTATCGAATGCCTTGTGATTCAAATGCTTCATAGATTGCACTTGTTTCGACGTTATGGACAGCTATTAATGTTCATTTATGTTTATCATTTGGTGTTGAGACACATATATATTGTGCTAGCTTTGTTAATATAGGGAAATAAATTCACTAACTTTGCAATAAACTGGTGTGGTTATTCCTGGCTGAAAGGTCAGGGTTCGCCGAAATGTATTCTGGATTAATTGTTAAGTGTTATGTTGTTCAAGGTGTTGCTTATGTTCGTTATTGATTATCGATTAGATGAGACGGTTCGATTAAGAGTACAGAGAGTTCCCACTTAGTCAAAAGATTCATCGGCCTAAAGAGCGTCCGAATACAGGTAAATTATTAGTACGGACTGCTCTATCACTCCCAGGCAGACTGGGAGCCTGTGTCTGCTCTCTCCAACCTGGCAATACAGTGCCGGGATGGAGAGAGCTCAGCGCATGTGTGTTGGCCATCCTCAGATGGCTGGCCAAACACACATGCACTTTGAGGAAAGTGCACACCATCCCCTGTCATCCCACTATAGCCCCGTCCCTTTCAATAGACATCACAATGTAGGCAGGTGCAGTCATTCGCTGCACCATCTTGCAGAAGGATGTTTGCACGGGGTGAGTTTGTGACTACCCTGAGGCAGTATGTAATCATTTTTAGGCCTCGCTGTTTGCACCCTGGGCAGAAAGATGAACCAATGTAGTCCCTGGTGTGGATTTGTTTCACAACAGGATGAAACATTTCATAATTTACTCTGCAATTGGAAATTGTGGAAGCATGGAGATTCACTCCTTTAAAAACCTCAAGCTACCTAACAGATGCTACTTAAGAGAGTCACTAACGTAATACCAATGCTTGAATCTAATTGCACAAGTTACAACAAAAGATGAGCAGAGACAGCCAGACAACACTTTAACACTATCCACAATCAGCACCACACCTGATGTCACGTCACTTTCCTTGTGCTTAGCACACACCTTGATTACGTTGTTATAGTGCGTTGCTTTAAGGAACGAGCTTTAATCAACAAGTCAACAGCCAGAAATGCAGGTCATTTGATAAATACATTAGCATGGGAATGAAATTATATTTTCGCTCTATGAAGACGGGGTAGTGATAAAAATGAGACGGTAAATTGAAAAGCTGAAAAAAGAGTGGGAGGGAAAGAAAAAAGATTGCATAAAAAACGAGAAATTTCGGTGCTCCAAATAAAATACGAATTTCCTACCAAGAATGCTCCCCATAATCCGATAAGCAGACCACTTTTAAGCCTCTTGATATGATTTGCTACCACCACCAAGCATCGCCATAAAAATGCTGTCACACCTTGCTTTAAGTAATGCTGTCTCTGGTAATGAGAGAAAACAAACCTAATGAGGAGAAATTGATTAATAGTTTGGCAAATGACAAAAAGAGGCAGAGGAAGTGAGTCTCATGCTGGAAGTAAAAGGTAGTAGAAAAAAACGAATGTGAGAGAGAAGAATTTGCAAAGAGAAATGTAGACACACGCTGAAAAAAATAAAAACAAATATAGCGATTGAGCAAATTGATTTAGGCGAAAAAGGAAGACAAACAGTGACAAAGCCAAGATGCATGACATTTGATTTTCATATGAAAACGTATATAAATGCATTAATGGATAAAGATGTAAGCTACGTGTAGTAATTTATGTTGGCATTGTTCAATATAAATTCATATTGATGTATTTATTACTTGCAATGCAACATATAATACAATAGCAGTGCATCTGGTATTGCATATATGAATTAGGCAGAATGTAAATAGAGTTTTAAATAAAATATATAAGCATTGTAGTCTAGACAGGTTTGTGATATAATCAAAATGTTATTTGAATGTTATTTTGGGTAAAGAAGCTATAAGTCAATCTATATGGAAATTGCATGTATTATTTTAAAATGCACAATATGTTGAGGTAGATAGTCAATAGATTATTGCAAACTGAGTGATTGAAAACTTGAGTGATACACAAAAGAGATAGACTATGAGTAGTATTTGCTGCTGCATTTAACCCACTCACAGTAAATCTGCGGTTGCTATTGCTCATGTTACACCGGTTTGGTTAGAGTGAGTGCACATATACTACTGCTACCTGCCCTCTAGCTATTCTTTATGCATGGAAAGCTTGCTCTTATGCTGCTAAAGGTGTACCTGTATTGTGTGTGTGGCATTTGGTGAATACTATTTCAATATACAAAAGCCAGCAGAAAAAGCTCTATAACAAGGAAGACTAAAGGGTATGAATAAGTGGGAAAAGCAAAGTAGAAAGGAAGAGAAGATGCAAAAGTAAGGGAAGCGTGAAATCGGAGAGAAGTGTACAACGCAAAAGAAGATTTGCGGGGGACTTTTTTTGTATTCAGAACACCTACTCTTCACACAAACATACACATACACAAATAGTGAAGTTTCGTGGGGTTGTGTATATGTGCTTTCAGTACAGATGAGTGTCTGTGTGTGTTTCTGGGTACCAGTGTCTATGTGTGTGTGTGTATGTGGTGGTCTGTGGACACTGGTGTACACATTTTGTAGTGTGTAACTGTCTAGCTCTTTCAGCATGCATGCGCCAATCTGTGTGACTTCAATTCCAAACACCAAGCTTCTGATGCTTGAAGGTAATGTAGAATTACAAGTCATAAGGGCCACCAGGCTATTTCTTGGCAAGACTACCGGCTCTTTAGGTTTTCTTAACACACCTGGCATGTGCTTAATATTGGCTCAGCATAAATAGCCCATCAGAGGTGCCCCTGACATATGGCTCACTTTGCTTCAGTCCTTCTGATCTTTCACATGTTTGCCCGACGTGAGTGAAACAACCCCTTGCTACACCAACCTGCCAAAAATGCAACATGTGAATGTCAATCAATCAACCAAAATACATTTGTCTAGTGCATGATATCAACCTGCGGGGTATATGGGTGCTGTGCCTTAGTCGAAGAGTCATGTCTTAAACTTCTCCCTGAAGTCTGTCAGTGAGGTGGCTGTCTGAAGGTGGGGTGGCAGGTCGATCCAGGCCCCTGCAGTGAGAGAAGGGAAGGAGCAGCTGCCACAGCAGCTATGACATATGCAGGGTGTGTGCAAGGGCAAGAGAAGCGGAGGAGAGATGTCTGGAGTGTTGGAGGAACTTCAGATGTTGGTTAATGTAAGAGGGTCCAAGGTCATGGAGGGCCTTGTAGGTGAGGATGAGGTTCTTGAATTGGCATCTCTTCTGTGTAGGCAGCCAGTGGAGATTCTTCAGGTGAGGGGTGATGTGAGTGCATCTTGGGAGGTCCAGGACGAGTCGAGCTACTGAATGGTCTGCAGTCTTTTGTGTAGCTGGGTGGATATGCTGGCATGGAGGGCATTGCTGTAGTCGAGGCAGCTGGTGACGAGGGTCTGAGTGACGGTCTTCCTTGTTTCGGTGGGGATCCATTTGAAGATTCTGCAGAGCATGTAGGGGGTGTGAAAGTATAAGGAGACAGTGGTGTTGACCTGGCGTTTCATGGTCAGTTGACTGTAGAGGACGATCCCTAGGTTGCAGACATGGTCTGTAGGGGTAGAGCTGGGTCGGAGTTGGGTTGGCTACCAACTCTTATCCCCGGCGGAGGTTAAGTCCTGAAGATGAGTACTTCAGCTTTGTTGGAGTTCAGCATTAGGTGGTTGTCTGTCAACCAGTTGGCTACGTTGCTTATGGCGTTGGAGAAGTTGGTTTTGGGGCTGGCTGGGTCATCGGTGAGGGAGATGACAAGTTGTGTATTATCGCGTAGGAGATGATGCTGATGCCATGGGATCTACAGAGGTTTCCGAGGGGGTCCTTGTAGGTGTTGAACAAGGTGGGGTTGAGGGCTGATCCTTAGGGAACGCCGCTGTTAGACCTGGCATCCTTGTCGTGGTCTCCCCAACATTTTGCCTCTACCTTTCAGGTTGTTGCTGTGTGCTGGATTCTGTTTTTGTTGTTTTGTTACTCTGGGCACTTTACCACTGCTGACCAGTGCTAATGTGTAATTGCTCCCTATTTGAAATTGTATGTGTAATTGGCTTTTCAATAATTGGCATATTTGATTTACTAGTAATTTCCTGGTAAAGTGCACTAGAGGTGCCCAGGGCCTGTTAATCAAATGCTACTAGTGGGCCTGCAACACAGATTGTGCCACCCACATGAGTAGCCCTGTAAACATGGCTCAGACCTGCCACTGCAATGTCTGTGTGTGCAGTTTTAAAGTTTTAAACTGCCAATTCGACTTGACAAGTGTGCCCTCTTGTCAGGCCTAAACCTTCCCTTTTTATACATGTAAGGCACCCCTAAGGTAGGCCCTAGGTAGCCCCATGGGCAGTGTGCAGTGTATGTTAAAGTAGGACATGTAGTGATGTGTTTTGCATGTCCTAACAGTGAAATGCTGCCAAATTTGGTTTTCACTGCTGCAGGGCCTATCTTTCTCATAGGTTAACATGAGGGCTGTTTTTAAATAACCTTAAAGTGTAGTTTCCCCTTGAGAGCAGATAGAAATATAGAATTTGGGGTCTCTGAACTCACAATTTAAAATTGTATCTTTTAGTGGTTAGTTTTTAGATTGTTAGTTCGAAAAAAACACTTTTAGAAAGTAGCCATTTTCTTGCTTAAACCATTCTGTGACTCTGCCTGTTTGTGGATTCCCTTTCTGGATCAGATTGACAGTTGTGCTGTTTGTGAATCTCCTCTAGACAGTGACACAAAGAAAGCTGGGGTATAACCTGCATATTCTGATGAGCCATCTGGGCTGGAGTGGAGGGAGTAGTGGTCACTTGCACCTGAATGGGCTGTACCTACCCTGAAACAATGCAGTCTTCAACCCCCTAGTGTGTGTCTGGGGCCTGACCTGGGCAAGGCAGGATCCTGTAAACAACAGAGACTTTTCTTTGAAGTTGGGCAACTTCAAAGGCATAAATGGGTATAAGTATTGGACGCAAACCCCCAGAATTCAGATTACCTCAAGATTACTTCAAGGATTCAAGAGAAACCTTTGCAAGGAGAAGAGCTGAGGAAAAAGGCTGCCTGTGACTGTGCTTTCTTGGGCTATCCTGCAGTTGCTGCTTCTGCCTGTGAAAAGAGACGAAGACTGGACTTTGTTGTGCATTCCTGCTTGAGAGGTATCTACAAGGGCTTGGACTAAGCTTGCCTCCTGTTTTTGAGCTTCAGGGACAGCAAAGGCTTCACCAATCCGTCACTGAGTCTGCATGCTGTGGACTCTAACTTGTCAGAGGGTGTCATTCCAGTTCCTGGGCCACTGAGAGTGAATATCTGGTAAGATCCTGTGAAGCGATGCCAGATATTGCCATCAGACTTCACAAGGACGCCACTGCACAGAATCCGTGACGCTACCTGCACCTGAAGCCGTGGACCTCGCAGAAGCACGACCTCGCAGGCCCTGCGTCACCGAGGCCGATGACGTCCAAAGAAGTCGCATGATTGGAGTGTCGCAACACCAATATCCGTGACACCCGACTCCGTTGCAGTGCCAGTGACCCTGTGACGTGAACTGTGACCCCGTGAGGTCGACCCGCAGCATCGTGACTTCGCCAGACTTGCACTTTGCCGGAGGTAATCAGGGACCGATTCCGTCTCACCTCTGTCACTCGCAGCAAGGACCCGATGCCTCTTTGTGATGCCTCCGCTCCTTCACCTCGCAACACTGGAACTGACGCTGCTTCGGATCCAACGAAGCCCCATGCCCTACTCCGTGCACCTGCCTGTTTTCCTCACCTTTGCTAAGGTATTGTACCTGGGGTCCATGTGACTCCGTAAATGGCACCTGTGGCATCGGATTGTGGGAAATGACTCCGTCACAACGCGCTTAACATCAAATTGCAGCATTGGTGCTTCTAGGCACTATTTTTGTGTTTTTAGTTGCTAAAGTCACATTTTTAATTGTGTATTGTGGATTTTTATCTTATTTGGTCTTGTTTACTTAGATAAATGCTTCTAAACCTGTGTGGTGTCCATTTTGTAGTGTTTTACTGCATTACTGTGTGTTAATGCAAATACTTTGCACATTGCTTCTGGGTTAAGCCTTTATGCTTGTGCCAAGCTACCAAGGGGGTGAGCGGGGGTTAACCAGGCATGATTCTCCTTTGCCCTGACTAGAGTGAAGGTCCTTGCTTGAACAGGGGACAACCAGACTGCCAACCAAAGACCCCATTTCTAACAGCTGCATATGATGTCTTTCGGTGCTGAAGTGAAGGATGGCAGGTGGATGCTTTGGGTGCATCCTGTGAGGAGGGACGAGATCCAATCGAGGATGTCTTCTTGTATTCCTAAGTTGTGGAGTCTGTTGATGAGGTTGCTGTGCGAGACTGTTGAAAGCTGCGGAGAGGTCGTGTGGGACCAGAGCAGCCATTTCTCTGTGGTCGAGTAGTCCTCTGATGTCCTCTGCAGAGGCGATCAGAGCCTTCTCAGTGCTGTGGTTTGCACAGAATCCTGACTGTGAGGTGTCCAGAAGGTGGTTCTGTTCTAGGAAGGTGGTGAGGCTGGAGGTTAATGGCTTTCCCCAGAACCTTGGCTGGGAAGAGGAGGAGAGAGATCACGTGGCAGTTTTTGATGTCTCAGAGATCAGCAGAGGGTTCTTCAGGAGGGGTGTTATTGGCATGTTTCCAGTTATCCGGGAAGGTTGCAGTGGAGATGGAGGCATTGATGATGCTGGTGTGTGCTAATTGGGATGGTTTCGAGGTTCTAGAAGTGGTGAGGGCAGGGTTTGGTGGGAGCACCAGAGTGGGAGGCGGTCATGATAACTGAGGTGGTCGAGGTGTTGAGCGAGGACCAGACGGTGATGGTCTAGCTGACAGTAACCTGATGGAGGTAGCTAGTTGAGAGTTGAGACTGTGGTAGAATTTAAAGATCTTGTAGTGGAATGAATCAGAGAGGGTGTCATAGAGTTCTGGGGAGGGGTAAATGGTGTTTTCTGTGACTGTCGAGCTGGATAAATCTTTGACTATTTTGAAAAGTTCCCTGGCTGCTTTCTTTGCCTCTTTGATGTGTTGGTTGTAGGTGTTGAGGGCTGCTTACTAGGTGGCTCTGTAGGTGGGATTCTTGGTGGTGTGCCATCACTTCTTGACTTGGTGACATTTACAATTTGTGGTTCAGAGCTCTGTGGTGTGGCTCATTTGTAGGACCTATTGGTTTTTGCTGGTTTCAGTGTGGCCACCCTGCTGGCACAGTCAGTGATTCAGGAGGAGAGGTTATGGGCTCAGAGTGGGAGGAGGAGAGGGCCTGTGTCCATTGGGTTTCGGTGCCCCTGGTCCAGGAGTGGTGGAAGGAGTTCATTTTCTTGAAGGTGGTGTGCTGGGTTTCTGCAACTGTGAAGGCACAATGGGGTGGTCAGTCTAGGTGAGTACAGTGGGGTGGCTGAACTTGATTCTTTCACTGGAGGTGAAGGTGGTGTCGAGTATGTGGCCGGGGTTGTGAGTGGGTACAGTGACCAGTTGGGTGAGGCAAATGTTTTTGAAGCTTTCTTTGAAGGTGTTAGCATTGGTGTCGCTGGGGTTGTCAATTTGGAGGTTGAGGTCACCAAGTAGGATGTAGTGGTAGGAGTCAATGACTAGGGGGACAATGAGGTTGGGGATGTTGTTGTAGAAGGTGGCACATGGTTCAGGAGGTCTGTAGGCAAGGGTGCCTCTTATTGTGGTCTTTGGGTCAGGTTGAAGAAGGAAGTTGAGGTGTTCTATGAGCGGCATGTGGTCGTCATTAATGATGGAGCATCTGATAGTGTCTTTGAAAATTATGGCGATTCCTCCTCTGCTGGTTCGGTCGCGGTGTACCATTGTGTAGCCATTGGGGTAGCGGTGGCAATGTTGGGGTTTTGAGAGGGTTTGAGCCATGTTTTGGTGATGAATGCGATGTCCGTGGAGAGGCTGTTGATGGTATCCCAGACGTCTATGGTGTATTTGGAGAGGGAGTGGGTGTTGAGCAGGATGCATTTGATTGGGCGAGTGGTAGTGCTAGGCTTCTTGGTTGAAGTAGTGTGGAGCTCCTTGTGGGTGATGTTACATGAGAAGAGGCAGTGTCTGCAGGAGAATGTTCCTTTGGTGAAGTGTGGGGTGGTGGAAACACAGCTTCTTTGACGTCTAGGGTCCAGGTCCAGTAGTTTCTTGGGGGAGTAAAGTAAGCTGGTGGTGGGTCTAGGGGTCCGTCTGGATGTGCGTCAGAGATGAGTTCGCTGATTGTGACTCTTGTGTGGTATGGTGTCTCCATGGAGATCCTGGATGCTCACAGCATGCTGTAGGCATTGCAGGGGAGAGTACAGGTTGCCATGGGCAAACGAGGGATGGAGTCACACAGGGAAGGTACTGGGCAGGGGTGACACAGGGGCAGGCACAATGCATGGGCTGGCCAGACGCAGGGGCTGGTGCAATGCAAGGGCTGGCACGATACATTGGTGGGGTTGGCGGAGATGCAAAACAGGGGCATGGGAGTGCAGGGTCAGGGAGCGACATAGGTGTAAGGAATGACACAGGGGAAAGAAGCGACGCAGGGGTAAGGAGCGATGCACGGGTGGTGCGGTGTTGGGGTTGCTGATGCAGTGGAGGTTTAGGATCACAGGAGGTGCAGGGGAGGTGCAGAGGAAGCAGTGACAGGGGTGGGCTGCAGGGGCAGCGGAGGTGAAGGGGCACGGCACAGCGGTGGTAGCTGAGGATGAAATCAAAGAGGCGTGGCCAGGCCCATCCTCCTCTGGGCTCTGACAGGTGTGGTGGGCCTGCCCTTTGCCTGGGCTTTGTCCGGGTGAGTCCCACAACGCGGGACATCGCTGGCAGCTTTAAACCGTGGGGCAGCAGCCCCTCCTCCAGTGGTGAAGGATCCTGGGGGTCGTGGTCTCGGGCTTCCAAGGTGCTGTGAGGACGACGGCAGCGGCACTGGACGGAGGGTCCTGAGAGGTGGGAGGGCTCACGGGTGATGGGAGGCCTTCTGATGAATCCCATACTTCGGGAGCTCGCTGGCAGCCTTAAGCCACGGGGAGGTGGGAGTGGAGAGTGTCCGCCCCTCCCACAGTGGTGAAGGCTTCTGGGGGTTGTGGTCTGGGGCTTCCAAGGTGCAGCAAGGAAGCTGGGCTTGGCACAGGACGGTAGGTTCTGAGAGGCAGGAGGGCTCAGGGACAATGTCGGTGGCAGGAGGGCTTATGAGGAATCCCACGCTGCGGGACCTCGCTCGTGGCTTTAAGCCACAGGGTTGCGGGAGGCAGAAGCAGACAGTGACGGCTCCTCCCCCGTGGTGAAGACTCCTGGGGGTTGTGGTCTGGGGCTTCCATGGTGCTGCGAGGAGGCTGGCAGCAGCACTGGAAGGTAGGTCCTGAGAAGCAGGAGGGCTCAGGGCCGATGTGGGAAGTGGGAGGGCTTCCAATGAATCCCACTCTGTGGGACCTCGCTGGTGATTTTAAGTTGCAGGAATTTGGGAGCGGAGAGTGACGGCCCCTCCCCCAGAGGCAAAGGCTCCTGTGGGTTGTGGTCTGGGGCTTCCAAGGTGCTGCGAGGAGGCTGGCAGTGGCACTGGACGGTAGGTCCTGAGAGGCGGAATCGCTCACCGATGATATGAGTGGTGGGAGAGCTTCAGAGGAATCTTTTTTATCAGCTGTATTAGCTCATGAAATGACCATTTTGAAAGAAACACACTCTTTCCCAATCCAATATGCCCCAGCCTCCATCTCTGCTCAAGGCCTAGTACCCAGTCAGAGATGTGCATCACGAGCAACTGACCCTGCTCTTGCCCTCCTGCCCTACAATGGTGTTCATTTGGCATCACAATGACTCTACCCGGGTCCTTTAGGCTTGCCAGGCCTGACGTATGACTGACAATGTTTTGAAGAAACGGGGGCATGGCCTCCATACATCTGCACAACATACATTCTGCGCAATCCTAATCTGCAATGGACAAAAATGCTTTACGGAAGAAGTCTGTAGGAACATGTTATTTGCACACCTAAGTTGCAATTAGATGATTGTTTTTAAGAGTAAATTCCCATTTTGTATTGAAAAAACGTGAGCCTACGCTCTTGAAGGGATTTTTTCACACACAAAATTACCAGCATGATGTAAAAGTAAGTGTGAGCAAGGTGGGGCTGGGCACTCCAAATAGGAAAGCAATGGAAATGTAGACATTATGGAAAATTGTTATTCACATTATTTCCAAAGGACATTTCCACCCTGGATACTGACCATGATATACTCCGATTTAGGGCAGACCAAACTTTTATTGAGAGTGAGAAAAGGAGGAACATTCCCAGAACTGCTGGTTGTTCATGGGAAGGGTTTTTTCAATTGGAAAACTAATTGCACAGTAGAGCAAACGGAGCAAAAAATAGCGAGTAAAATGTACTTTTCCTGGGCCCTTGAAAATGCAAAGATATACAAAACGCATATTTGTGCTTGTGTAAGTGCTTACATATTTGTCACTGCTGACTTGGGGGGCTTTCTCGATTTTTTAATCAATTCCAATATATTGTACATGAATTTCAATTTCTCCCTTCTTGCTTGTGAATCTGTCTCAGTTTTGTTGTTTACTAGTTTGCCTATTTCTGCACTATGAAACTGACGATGTGAAATATCAGTATTGTGCTACAGTACAGTACAACTTTAGAATTTGATAGACTTCTAGTCTGTTCGTTTCTCTTGCATTCACCAAACTAAAATGTGAAGCATGTTGAAAATGTGGCTTTTTAAATACATGTCATGAAAGACAGTGATCACTTCTGATAAGACAGATATTTTGAAGCTAAATTTAATAAATTATAGATGGATTTTAAGGGAGTCTAGTTACATCAGCGGCTATTGGATTATGTTTCAGAAAGCGGTTTCTGATACAATGTGATGGGATGGAGAAACCAAACCATTAACAGCTGAAATCATATGCATTATACAGTAGAGTGCCACTCAATGCTATTACTTTATTATAATGCTTTGAAGCCTGAAATCCCTACATAAAGCCTGGTTCTCATGTTCTTATCAGAGTCTAGTGCCCTATGACATCACTAGTCACCTGTAAAAGAAGCATTCAATCAGAATATAGAAAAGTATCTATCTATAATAAATATTTTTTTCCCTGTATAAAATCCTATCTCTATTTTCTTTTTAATAGGCGACATGTGACACATTCAGTCACCTATTACAAAGAAATGATATCAGTACTCAACTGTAATAGCTTATTACAGTTGAGTTCTGACTTCAGTGGCCGCTGCCAGAGCCGGTAGCCGAGAGGAAAGGCAGGTCAACATATGGAGCATAATTAATGCATCTGCATAAGGAAGAAAACAAAACTTTGTTTTTCTTTCTTTTGCTCAGTTTTTCTATCTGTATAGTGAGAACCAGAAATAAGGTATTTATGACAAATTGTTTATTTGCTACACTCTTTAAAGATACTAATACTGGAAGTAGATTTGGTCATGCAAATTGCTGGAGGTTGAAAGGGGATCGAGTAGCTCTGAAGTTCGTGGAGGCA
This sequence comes from Pleurodeles waltl, assembly GCF_031143425.1. Lineage (NCBI taxonomy): Eukaryota > Metazoa > Chordata > Amphibia > Caudata > Salamandridae > Pleurodeles > Pleurodeles waltl. The sequence continues at coordinate 906,115,559 of NC_090445.1, read as the reverse complement.
TTTAGGAAAGATTTTCTCTAAGGGTGACAGAAAAAAGTGTGCATTTGTGAATGTGACTCAACATTAGAAAAAATAGCAAATGTCACATGACCATATCATCAGTATAAAGTATACCAGGTTTAGTGTTAATACTATGCCTCCAAATCTGGTGCTAGTGCATATTTCCTTCTGTACACTTGGGAATGTATGTGAACTCCCAAAACTCTAAAATCTGCACCTGTGTGCAGGAGTGCATGTGTGGTTTCAGATTTAAATTTATAAGAATTTCTTGGGGTCAATCCCCAAGATTGGCCTAAAATTCAATACAAAATTTACCAACTTATTGTGGGCCTGATGGGGACATTGAAGGAGTGCATTTTTCACATGGTCTGATTCTCAGCAGCAGGCAGCTACTAAAAATGGGTAAAGCCTAGCAGAGTGGATCCTGCACTGGTGGAGAGTGTGGGACAGCATGCACCACCACACTAGGTTCTAATGCACCGAGCAGCAGGTTACGCACCTCTGGGCTGGCATCCAGGATTCAGAACAGGACCTGCACAACCTGCTTGGCATCGAGGTAGCCAGGTAAGTAATGCTTAAAATTGTATTGTGTTACACATATATATATTAGGGTAGGGGAACATGCATAGATGCAAGAGGGCCTTATAGAATTTTGAGACAGAATGAAACTTCAAGAACAGTATTCAAGATATAGGGCCAGACGTACTAAGCAGTTTGCACATCGCAAACAGCAAATTTCGCTGTTTGCAACGTGCAAAATGCACTTTGCAATGCACAGACCTTGTTTTGTGATTCGGTAACCTGGTTACCGAATCGCAAAATGGGCTTGCGAGTCACAATAAGGAAGGGGTGTTCCCTTCCTAATTGCGAGTCGCAGTGTAATGCAGGATTGCTTTGTGACCGCGAACGCGGTCGCAAACCAATCACAGTTTGCACCCTTTTATAAAGGGTGCTAACCCATTCGCAAAAGGGGACCCCATGGGACCCCTTCCGCGTTGAGAATGGCACTGCAAACATTTTTTCAGAGCAGGCAGTGGTCCAAATGAAACTGAAACGTTTTATTTTTTGATTTTGTAATGCATCTCGTTTTCCTTTAAGGAAAACGGGCTGCATTACAAAAAAAATATTAAAAAGCAGTCACAGACATGGTGGTCTGCTGTCCGCAGCAGGCCACCATCCCTGTGAGGGCCGCCACTTGCAAGGTGGTCGCAAATTGCGACTCATCTCATGATTATTCATGAGGTGGACCTTTGGGACCCCCTTGCATGTCGCAGATGGTGTCAGGGACACCATCCAACATTCCGAATTGCGACTGTCAAATTGGGAGTTGCTCTGACTCGCAATTTGCGGGTCGCAATTCGGAATCTTCATACATCTGGCCCCTAGTGCTTTAGTCAAAGTATATAGATCATTAGAGCAGGAATGGAATGCCCATAAGTTTTAGTTATCGTAGAACATTAGTTTTGGAATGATAAGTCAAAGTGCTGAGAATAAGGAGGCTCCTAAAACTCCTTTTCCCATGCAATTTCCAATAGGAATTTTAGAAGGGTTTTAGAAAATAAGCAGCTGAACAAAATCACACTCAATTTGGCAGAAAGTTAGATCTTCACTCAAAAAGTGTGCTTTTTGTGGTTTGGTGTAAATCAGTTCAGCCTTCTTTGGAAAGTGATTGTTCAAATGATAGTGATATCTGGACAGTTGGTCCTGCGATATTCCAGTGATACTCCTGCAGACCGCACATAAAAAAACTAGAGTGATCTGATTGGTTGAGAATGCCAGACTTTAGTACCAATTGGTCCCACTGTACCAAGGAATCTGATTTGCTGGCCACTAAATCAACAGAAATGGTGCAACCAGCATTATAAGGCCAGGGGCATCTTCTGTGAGTCCTTAAGTTTAAAAAATGAAGCTAAAAGGGGGCATGGTAGTGGTACACTGAGACAACAGGCCTTCTGGGGGGATCTCTGTCTGTGGCCAAATTAAAACAAATCTGTGCCATGGATCCCTCGGTAATCTTAAGGAACCCGGTAGGGCACCCAAGAAATACACAGTAATCTCACAGGACCACCCCCGCAGCCTTCCTGTTTAGTCCTGTGAAAGTACTGCAGTACAACAACAAAATATTTAAACATGAGTGGCTGGTATCCGTGGGGGGTTGCACAAATAGGGAGTTGGCTAGCAACTGGGCTTTGTCTTCCCACTGGGTTCGACTGCCTGTGAGAGATGGATGCAGGCCCTGTGGCCAACAACCACAGTGTACAGTCGGGCATTGGCTGCCCACTGGGAATGACCACCTGCATGGAGTTGCAGCCACCCCTCTTCCATGCATGATCAAAAGGTATGCTCAGTGAGGAAGTTCAGTAAATATGATAAAAAAAACAATATTCATCATCAATGATGTAATTTAACGTTGCTGTGAGGTTATTTCAGCATTTACATGGGCCTATGTCCTTTCACCAAGTTACATTTCACTTTTATTACTTTAGCAAAGCTTCATTTTAGTGGTGATGTTTTTCATTTCTTTATTGGTTGGCTTTCCACTCAGAATTTGTTATTCATTTCTTTGTACAATATTTTCATCCTGGGCTCAACCCATGGCTGGAGATTGTATTTACTGGGAATTACAGGTCCAAAGAGTACATTATCTACCCTACAGAAAGAAAAAAAAACATTTGTCACGTCACAACAGTTTTTAGAATAACAGATTTGTTATTATAAAACATCACACTGCCTGCACCAGAGTACAGGGGACATTCCAGCCAGCATGCCATCTAATGCTGCACATCGTCACAACAACCTTTTGGTTCCTCTTCGTCTAAGTGTGAGGACTCCCAGCACACAAACAGACCTCTTCTTCACCTCTGAATGCAGGTTGGGCTTTTTTCCTGGGACCAGAAGGCTTGGATTAGAGCTGCCACTGCTACTTGCTCTCACGTAGAAACTTAGGGCCAGACTTAAGCACGCCTAGTGCCATTCTAACGACACATTGGCGTAATTTCTTTTTACACTTATGTGGTGTTAGATGGCCAACAATGCAACTTTGTAACCCTTTGCTCTGCAGTATGCCTGCGCCAGGCATAATGTATGCAAAGGAGGTATTCTCACATTGGGGGCGGGGGGGCAAAAAAATGGCACAAAGAAATCTAAGAGAATTTGTTGCATCATTTTTTTCAGCACTTTTAACACCTGTTCTGAGCAGGCATTAAAGGAGGCTTCCATTGGTTACAATGATCATCTGGATTGGCATCAAAATGTTCTACGCTAATCCTGCAAGAGCTGAACTAGCGTCAAAAATTATGATGCTAGTTTCCTAACTAACGCCATGGTGCACCGTATTTCAAATACGTCACGCACATGGTGGCGTTAGGGAGGCGCTAAGGGGCACAAGAAAAGGGGCCCTACACTAGGTGCATTGCCACTTTTCATAAATATGCCCCTTAGTAGTGTAGGTAAAGGCGTTAGACACACTATTGTTACAATATGGTGGTGCTCTTCTTGTGTTTAATTTTCCTGGTCACTAATGTAATAACGCTGTGCTTTATTTTCCTCATAATCGCAATTTATTGCCTTTTTACGTAGAACACAGTTGCTTCAATAAAATATATATTGGACTAAGAGCCTGCTTCTGTATGTCTTTGCATGTATGAGACTTGAATAACTGAGAGAAAGGGGTACAATCTGTTGCACCACGACTTCCTTGAGCAGTTTGAGTGTTGTGCAATAGGCTGCCACAAATCACTCTTACCCTTGGAATTGGTGAACTCTTAAAGGGATTTCCTACTTGCTGTTTCTATCCCTGAACAATGAAATTCCACTTTAAAAAACGGGCTGACCAAAACAGAGTCATAATTGCAGTAAACATGAGACTCCCTCTCAAAACCCAATAATGACCTCACAGATGAGAGAGAAGCGGTTACATTTGTCGTTGAGGCTCATGATGCATATAGAACAGAATTATTTTTTATTCTAGGGTCACTTTTCCACAAGCAGATAGGAATACACACACATTTCATCACTACACTCCAGCAAATGCACCCACACAATACAGACCATAAGCGTACTTAGAAATACAACTATCCTATCAAGAACACCAAAATTGGCTTGATGGTGCCCTACCCCACATTACACAAAATGTTAAACTAGGTCCTTTAGGTAATGATAGATCTACATAGCCAGAGCTGGCCATCTATACAATATATCCTAACATAGGTACAGTGGTGGTAGCAGACATACGCTGCATTTGAACTGATTTAGTAGAAATATATAGAAGAGTTATACAATTTGTGACATGAATCTTGAATACCGTTCCAGTAAGGGGTGCTCCAGCCCAACCACATGTGGCCCCAGCGGGCATGAATCCTGCTACTGTACATTCAATTATAGGTAAAGTTCCCACAAAACGTGAAGAGATTACGTTTTGGTAAGCTCAAAAAAGTAGCACCTTGGAAGCAGTATTTCCACATATGGGTCCACAAGATAAACATAGAATTCTCACAATATTCTTGCCATTTGTGATAGTTCCCTCAGTGGACAACTGCGTCTCTTGGGGTGCAGTATTTGATTTGCTGCACTTTTGCACACTGTACACTGAGCCTTGAAAATCTTCTAGAAGTGTTCAAACAAATTTAGGATGAAAAGGGGCTGCCCTAGGTCTGTGGATCAATTAATAGGCAATTTTGCCAGTATCCTTGATCATATTAAGTAATATTAAAGGGGAAGCAATAACATTGCCAGTACATCAGAGGCTCTGAGATGTTCCTGTACAGGATCAGGAGCGCGAGCTGCCAAAGTTTATTGCTGAAACCTATTCAAGTATAGGTGGGGATAGTCTGGGGGCCAGGCCAAGGAAACCACAAATACAAGGTAAATCCAAAAAGGATTCTACCAAGCAAGTAGAAGAGGGTCCTACAAAATGCTGGGATAAACAAAAACAAAATAAGGATAATCCAAAACAAAGAGGATAATATATGTGCTCAGAGATCTCTGAAAAACACTACAATTTGAGAAATAGAGATAGTTTAAGAACTCCTGCTAGATACCAAGCTACTGATACACACCAATCTTGTTCCTTTCAGGACTCACCAGATAAATGCAGTGAGAGAGGCTGGCATTCCGAACAACAAAACTAGTATGTGAAACCAAAAAATTCTCACCTGAACCTTCCACAAAAAGGAAGAGAAACCTTCACAACAGAAAAAAACAATTTAATTGTTGGAAATTAAGCTATTTGCAGGGTCATCCCTAAACCTTTTTCCACCTTCCTCCTATTTCTTCTGACCTTTTTTATGTTGGCTTTAGGACTTCAGACACTTTACGACTGCTAACCAGTGCAAGTAAATATGCTCTCTGTATAAATTGTATTGTTGATTGGTTTATCCAGAATTGGCATATTTCATTTACTAGTAAGTCCCTAGTAAAATGCACTAGAGGCGCTCAGGGCTTGTAAATAAAATGCTACTAGTGCGCCTGCAGCACTGGTTCTGCCACCCACATGAGTAGCCCTGTAAACATGTCTCAGACCTTTCACTGCAGAGTCTTTGTGCACAGTTTTAAACTGCCAATTTGACTTGGCAAGTGTACCCACTTGCCAGGCCTACACCTTCCCTTTTCATACATGTAAGGCACCCCTAAGATTGGCCCTAGGTAGCCCCATGGGCAGGGTGCAGTGTATGTTAAAAGTGGGACATGTACTGATGTGTTTTTCATGTCCTAACAGTGAAATACTGTCAAATATGATTTTCACTATTGCAGGGCCTATCTCTCTCATAGGTTAACATGAAGGCTGCCTTTAAATAACTTTAAAATGCAGATTCCCTTTGAGAGCAGTTGAATTATAAGGTTTGGGGTCTTTGAACTCACAATTTAAAAATACATCTTTCAGTGAAGTTGTTGTTTAGATTGTTAGTTTGAAAATGCCGCTTTTAGAAAGTAGGCATTTTCTTGCTTAAACCATTCTGTGACTCTGCCTGTTTGTGGATTGCCTGTCTGGATCAGTTTGACAGTTGGGCTGCTTCTGAATCCCCTCTAGACAGTGAGACAAAGGGAGCTGGGGTGTAGCCTGCATATCCTGATGAGCCATCTGTGCTAAAGTGGAGGGTGGAGTGGTCACTTAAACCTGAATGGGCTGTGCCTTCCATCTCACAATGCAGTCTCCAACCCCCTGGTGTGTGTTTGCGGTCTGGCTTGGGCAAAGCAGGATCTTGTGACCAACAGAGAATTCCCTTTGAAGTAGGCCTACTTCAAAGGCAGGAAGGGGTATAAGTATTTGACCCAAAACCCATGAAAATCAGAGTATTTCAAGGATTCAAGAGGAACCTCTTCCTGGAGACGAGCTGAAGTGCTGAGGAGACGTGCATCCCTAGCCTGTGACTGTGCTGTGTTGGGCTATTCTGCAGTTGCTGCTTTTGCCTGTGCAAGAGGGCAGAGACTGGACTTTGTTTTGCATTTCTGCTTGAGAGGTCTCTCCAAGGGCTTGGAGTAGATCTTTAGAGCTTGCCTCCTATTTTGAAGACTCAGAGACAGCCAAGACTTCACCACCCAGTTCTGAGTCTGCCTGCTGTGGACTCTAGCTTGCCAGAGGGTGCCATTCCAGTTCCTGGGCCCTTGGAAGTGAATTTCTGGAGAACAACCTGTCTACCTATGCTGGATGATGCCGGGCGACTTTGTAAAGGATGCCACTGCCCGGAACCTCAACGCTGCCTGAACCGAGGCCGTGGAGCTTGCAAAAGTGCTATGACCCCAACGACCCTATAGGCTTTGTGTTGCTGCAGCCGCAGATCCTGCCTGACTTCGCTGACTTCGGAGTGTTGTAAGTCCAAAGTCCGTGACGTCCGATGCCATTGCAGTGCCTGTGGCCCTGTGACATCATCGCGACCCCATGAAGTCGCCCTGCAGCATCATGATTTCGCCAGACTTCATACCTGCCGGAACCAAGGGACCAGCTTCACCTCCACTGCTCTGCAGTAAGGAACCGACACCGCTGCCTGATGCCTCTGCCCTTCTGCCCCTTAGTACCAGAACTGATGCCGCATCAGATCCAGCTACGCCTCACTCCCCGACTCTGTGCACCGGCCCGTTTTCTACTTGTTTTCTAAGGTACTGTACCTGGGGTTCGAACGACTCCGTAAACGGCATCATTGGCATCACATTTTAGGAAACGACTCCATCACGATGCCGCTTAATACCAACTTGAAGCATTTGTGCTTCTAGGCAGTATTTTCATGCGTTTAAGTGCTAAACTCATATTTTTAACTGTATAGTGTGGATTTTTAGTATTTTTGGTCTTGTTTACTTAGATAAAACAAGAACTATTTTTCTAAACCTGTGTTCTGTCATTTTGTAGTGGTTCACTGTATTACTGTGTGTGTTTGTACAAATACGTAACACATTATCTCTGAAGTTAAGCCTGCCTGCTCGTGCCAAGCTACCAAGATGGTGAGCAGGGGTTAACTTCTTCTTTACCCTGACTATAGTGAGGGTCCTTTCTTGGACAGGGTGTAACCTGACTGCCAACCAAAGACCCCATTTCTAACACCAAATTATCCACAAAACATTAAACCACTTTATGACTTGATACATCCAGATTTTTTGAGTAAATATTGGACAGTTGAACACACATGCAGTCTTAGAGTACTACAACAGGACATCATTGAAGTAAAACACTTACACACATGTGACAACAAAACAAACTTGGTCATCAGAGTAACCGCTGGTGTCATTCGGTTCTCCTATGTAACAGTCAATGAGGGTGATACCGTCCCTATAGCGTACAAATCACATTTGTATTCAACAGCTGAACAACGCTTTGCTCCCACTGAGAAAATTCTAACTGCTGTTCAAATGGCTGTCATAAAAGAGAGACCTCTAGCCCAGGGGAAACTAATTGGTGTTGTGACCCCAATACTGGCCTTAGAGGCTGTGACAAAAGTCAAAATTCCAAACGCAAAACATTAGATCCATGTTGGATACAGTGGTCCACCTCTCTGACTGCCACTGATGTTGATTATATTTTTTATCCAAAACTTCAGGTACAAGAGTTCCTTCAATATGAACTTGAATACCCAACACATACAAACATTTTGCTTCTTGATGATCAATATCAAATGATTATTTAAATTGATAGTTCAGCACAACCAGCAGTATGCACAAAATGACAATACTCTGCTGCTTGTTGGGCTGTGAGGGGATTCTTGAGGGATGGCAAATTCCACACCCAAAACACATACATGCAGACCTTAGGGGACTGCACTGCACAAGTGGCAGAGCTTAAGGCTCTAATATTGGCACTGGAATACCTGGATCTAGATTTCCTAACACTGATTTTGTGCGATTCGTATTATTGTGTCCAGTCCTTTAATGAATATCTGAATTACTGATGCCAGAATGGGTTCAAAGATTCAAAAAGGCACACCATCAAACACAGACTCCTGGAGGAAAGGTAGCAGATCTAAAAGAGATGCTACCAAATACCAATGTAGTACATACAATGGGTCATCAATGTGTAGAAATACACGTTGCAGGAAACATTTTGGCTGATGAGGCAGCCATGTCAGCAGTAGCCATGGCTTCTGTTTCTGCGATTACACGTTCCAAGACGAGGTTGGATGGTGACACACTGCTGCTGTGAAAGCTTTGACTGACAGCAAGTCATTGCCAGCAGCATGTCCTGCCAAATATTCCTGCCATTCAAGCGCCCAATCTGTTGCATTCGTAACAAACCCAGGATAGGATGATCGTGTGATTCCCAACCAAGACCAAAGATTAGATCTAACAAAGGCAGAGCATGAAGGAGTTGCTTCTGCCCGTGCAGGTGTGGTGGCTACAATTACATTTTTGCTGAAATGCTATTGGTGGCCAGGTCTCACAAACAGACCAAACAGAATGGCCTTTGTTGTGATATCTGACAACAAATAAGAACATCCACCGTTAAACACCCACTGCAGATACCCCTCCAAATTTAAAACAAAGCACTGCAATGTGTCTACCTGGACCATTGTGGTCCACTAACACCTGATGGTGCATACAAATACATCTTAGTCACTGTTGATTCGTGCTCCAGATTTCTATGGGTATGACTGCAATTAACAGCTGACAATCAAACTGTTATTTTCACATCTTTATCAGGACATATGCAGTTGTGGCTTTCCATTCAGACCAGAGCCCTGCTTTTGCCTCTGTGGCATTCAGGGACACCATGGCAACAATGGGAGTCCAACTGTATTTCTGATCTCCATATCATCCAGAGGTAAAAGCTGTTGTGGAGCGGAAGAACCGAGACTTAAAGCCATCCTTAACAAGTAGAGTACTGGGTTCAGGTCATAGGTGGCTTACCCACCTGTACGGAGTGCAGAGAACACTTAATAATCTGCCCATAATGTCCTTGGGAGGGCGCACTTCATGCGAGATTTTGTTTGGCATGCCTATGTATGTCCTAGAGCTTGATGACCTTGGTGCAGTGGCAGCAGACACACCTTTTGACATAAATGAATGTGTCACAAACTTGCTGGAATTACAACAGTTTCTTGATGAAAACTCATCTGCATGTGCCTCCACCTTGAGGATGAGGGATTCACCAACAATATCTACCAGCTGGATTCCAAAATTTGGCAATCTGGTGCGTGAAAAGGTTGCTGTGAAGAAGGAATTTGGCCCATCATATTGAGCACTGGTTCTAGTCATGGGAGTACATTGTATCAGAACTGTCATTCTATAACAGCTGCCTGGCTCCAAAGAAAACCACCTTCCTTCAATTGACAATGTCAAGTTGCACCAGATGGCTGGTCGTACACAGTATACCATGTGAACCCCTGAGCAGTTCCCGAACCCCTCTCACTGCTAATCAGGATGTGCCTCTGCAAAATGTAACCTTCAGTGACAAGACTTCACCGGGCTTGGAGAGTGAGGAAAATGAACTTTCATTAGGACCTTTTTTTACATTTACTACAAAAAAGTTTCAAAGTTCCGAGCAATATTACTCAAATTCAACGCAAAGGGAAGGAATTGTTTACTACGAACCACCAAGGGATACATCTGCCAGTTTTCCTTCCCCAGCACCGGCTCCAGTGTTTGCACAAACTGCTTCTGGATATTTTGGCGACATCAGTGATTCCTTTTCATACTCTTTAGCATCTTCAACTATGCCTGTTTCAAGAGCACATAAGCTATCCAACTGGCTTAAATTAACTATCTGATTTATCCATGGAGTTATCTATGGGTACTGTTACCTGTGTTTGCCTTCTTTCTTTGGATTGGTTTTGTCATTTTTTTCTTTCTGCTAATACATGGTCATTTTCTTCCTGAACGTTCTGCAGTTGAATGAGTTTTTGAAACCTGAATTGTCCTCACATAAGGTCCACAGAGACTTGTCCCTAGTGTACATTTCAGCGATACCAATTCCTGATGAGATTGTTTGCGATAAAGTTTGAAATTCCATATGTATTCAAAGTTTCTATGAATGGTATATAACAACTGGGGTGGTTTCTGATTGGGATGTGGAAACAGTTTATTCAATGCTCTCTGACCTTGAATATTATACAGTATTTGAAAGTGAAAATGTTTACCAAACAACATAAAATACGGGGAAATGTTCTGTTACCATCATTACAGGCACGGCATTATACATAAAGCCAGCACCCCCAGAAATGTATACAATTACACACAATGGGAACATTGTCCAAGTCCACTAGTAGGGAGTTCCGAAACATATGCAGAAAAGTTTGCATATTTTTCTGGGTATTGATATCACAAATGATCAGTCTTAGTATTTTAAAATACCTTCTATGAAATCTCAGAATCACCTGCTAACAGATGCCAGCATAATCTATCCTGATTCCTTTGTTACCTAGTTGGCTATTGAAGCCTATGAATATTGATTGAAGTTGATTGATTTAAAGAGTCCGTGGGGGAATAGAAACTGGAAAAATACGGGGATGGGAAGCTTTGTTTAGAGCATGCCTTATTGTGTTGCAAATTACATTCTTAAACTGTACAACAAACAAGTTGTTTAGGCTTAGCCAAAAATAAATAAATACATTTATCCAGTATTCCGTCACCAACTAACTTTGACAAATGTTGAAAGATTTTAAAAGTTACTGAAGAACAGCTCAACAGGTGGGTCCAAAATGGAACATTTAACTCAACACTTTCAGGTCCAAAAGGGTGGTTATTGTAGCCAGTGGGCACAAATGGTTGTCATGCATGGTTTGTATACTCCAGATGGGGTTCTAGAGCAACCTGACCCGATTCTGTTCAATATCATCACAAAACTCTGATATCATCATCACGGATAGTGTGGGCAAATTATGTCAACAATGGTTGAAATATTCCATATTATCAGCTGTTAAGGAACACCTTAGTCTCCTGTAAGAAAGCAAAGACTTACTAGATTTCTTGTTAGGTCCAAGAAAGTCACGCTTGCAAAGCACTTCCTATATGCAGTAACATAATGAAATATGGAAACTTTCACAGAAAGAAGCCGCCGCCGAGTTAAGGTAAATAGATCAGGAAAATCTACAGAAAGCTCTGGCCATTGTAGATAATGGTATGAACACTCATTTACACCCTAACTACCATTGTTTCATCTGCAATTGACAGCATACGTAATGTCATGTCATTTTTACAACATTATCATTGTCAACTTAGGTCTATTATGCAGTTAGGTTGGATAACACAAGTTCTGAAAAGTGGTTGTGTGCCCTCGCAACACGTCAGCCCCAGGGTTTTAGTTGCCACATTTAGGGCCAGATGTATGAAATATTTTTGCACTCGCAAACGGTGCGAATCAGTAAATTCGGCCGTTTGCGAGTGCAAAAACGTGGTCTGCGATGCATAAAAGGCAATCGCAGAACAAAAATAAGAAATCGCTAAATTAGCGATTTTTTGCGTTGCAACCTTGTTTTGCGAGTCGCATTTTGCGATTCGGTATTTCCAGTAGGAAATTGCGAGGTGCAAAATGCGAATCGCAAAATCCCAATTGCAAATAGATGCATCAAAAAATCGCAATTAGCGATTATTCGCAGAATGGCATTTTGCACATGCAAAATACCACTAAGTGAAAGCAGGTGGTAACCAAGTGCAACCTATATAAAGAGGCCCAGAATGCCTCAAAATCTGTTCCACAATGGCTGCACTCTACGTCATGGCGAGGAGGATGAGGATCCTGGCAGGTTTGAGGAGAGGGAGGAGGAGACAGGAGCGCATTTTCAGAGTGCGCATTACACTTTTTGACCTGACAGAGGAGGAAATATATGAGAGGTATAGGTTGAACTCAGCCATGATTCTTGATCTGATAGCTGAGCTACAACCCATACTGCAGCGCAGAACACTAAGGACCCATAGCATACCCACCCATGTGCAGGTATTATGCTCTTTACACCTACTCGCCTCAGGGAGCTATCAAGGGATCATAGCAGCGGCTGGGGTGGTGTCACAGAGCACCCTCTCCAGATTTGTCAATGCATTTATCAACGCCATGCTAAGCAAACTCCAACAGTACATCAGATTCCCCCCCACCCCACAGGAAATACAGCAGACAAAAATGTAGTTTTATCAGATAGCACAGTTCCCCCACGTCCTAGGTGCCATAGATGGCACACATGTGGCAATATGTCCACCATCTGTCACAGAGTATGTGTACCGCAACCGTAAACACCAACATTCCATGAATATACAGGTGATATGCAATGCCTCCTACATCATAACTGATCTCGTGGCCCGGTACCCAGGGAGCATACATGATTCATACATCTTTCGTCACAGCGGCATTCACACAAGACTGCTAGCTGGGGAGTTTGGTGAAGGATATCTACTAGGTAATGTCACTCTTTACACTGGCGCATAGATAACAAACCCATGTCAGATGGCTGAGGTACTCATCAAACCTTCTGTCCCTTCCAGGAGACAGTGCCTACGCAGTGCGCACCTACATGATGACGCCCTACCTCAATCCCACAACACCGGCAGAATGGAGATACAATGCAGCACACAGGGCAACCCGCAACGTGGTGGAGCGCACATTTGGGCGACTGAAGAGTCGCTTCCGTTGCCTCCACAAGAGTGGAGGGGCACTACAGTACAGTCCAGAAACCACATGTAGAATAGTGGCTACTTGTGCAATCTTGCACAATATAGCTACAACCAGGGGCATACCTATAGAAATCAGTGACACTGAATCAGAAGAGGATGACGATCCCATACCACCTCTACAGCCAGCAGACAGGACCAGTGCAGCAGAGGGAAGGCAAAGGCTGGCTGACATCACACACAACCATTTCAGACGTGAGTATGAATGACAAAACTCCACTGACAACTGTACCTGTACTGATAGAAATTTATTACCTTACGTCAGGTAATGAAGGGTGAAAAATGAAGTAAACAGGTGAATAAGAAAAACTAAAAGAGACAAAAGAACTGAGTCCCACACAATTACATCATAGTGGGAACACCAGTGTCAATGCGGCAACAGTCACTTCCTCCTCCCACGCACACCACTGGGGTGCCCAGTTGACTCACTGGCACCCTGAATGTCACCCTCAGTGGCAGTGCTGCGCCTGGCAATGCGCCGTCTGGTGTCTGATGCAGGTACTGCCACACTACTAAGGCTCGTACTGTCCTCAGTGTCCCCCAAGGCGACCTCACTGGGAGTGGCCGATCTCTGTCCCATGACTAGTTCAATCACATTAGTGATTTGGACAAGGCCCTGGACCACATCCCTACTGCTGTTTACAGCCTCCACTTGGGCCGCCACAGTGCGACGGGCGATGAGCGCTGTGGAGTTTGCCATCCTGTTTGAGGACCTGCAGTAGTTTGCAAACATGGTTCTGAAGCCGTGCTCATGTCTGCGTCGGCTCACCCTTTCGTGGCGCAGCTCCTCACACAGGTCACGCACTGCACTGGTAAGCTCCCTAGTGTCCAGAGAGGCCTGCACCTGTCCCTCATGCAGCTGGGTGATATTGCTGTTCAGGGTGTCAATTCGCCGATGCAGGCCAATCATATGTCTGTTGTGGACTCTCAGGTTCCTGTCCAGACTCAAAATTCTCCTGTTTTGCAGGCGCTGTTGCTGCAACATAGCAGCCTCAAGTCCCCCGAACAAGGATGAACCCTCACCTGCCTCCTGCAGTCGCTGCTGGGACACTGTAGCACTTCTGCAGTGTGCTGCATGACCCCTGTCCTCCGGTATCTGGCTGCGCCTATCTGGTGCAGATGGTGTGCTTGGCCCATCCTGCTGCACATCGGAGTCACCACTGAGGTCTGGCAGTGGCAATGGCCTGGGCCTGCGGCGCACAGTGGAGATGTTGACGGACCCACTGGTGTTGGTGTCAGAGGGCTGCTGTGTGTCCGTCTCCCCTACACAGGGAATTTCCGTGGCTGCTGGGCCAGGCCCACCTGCAACAACAATATGCAGCATGTCAGTTCTGTATGTTACATTCTCTGTCCAAAAATGGCAATAAAGCTGCAGGTAATGCTCTACATGGTGTAGTGTGTGTTGTGTTACCTTGGGTGTCACCATGCTTGCTTACATTGTCATGCTACTGTCTGTACTAGTTTGTGGACCACAACTCCCATAATGCATTGTTGTGATGCTTCTAAGATGTGGAGTGGACTACTTCACACACTACTTCACATTACATGCTAATTCCTAAGGGGTTTTTATGCATGCACATATTGGGTTCACATGACAACATTGCGCTTACCTTGGCTGGTACTCGGTTGAGCGGAGGTGTCTATATCTGTGACCCCTGTCACTGCTTCCGGGAGGAGTGTCGATTTCACCAGGTCCTCCAGTGGTGTGGCAGGTGGCTCGGTTGGTGGTCCTCCTCCTGTGCCCCTGGCCTCTGCAAGTCTCCTTGCCACCCTCTCCTTTGCCCGGGACCGCAGGTCGTACCACTGTTTCTTAATCTCCTCAATGGAGCGCTGTGCCACTCCAATGGCCCAGATTTTACCCTGGATCTCAAGCCATAGCCTTCTCTTCTCGCTCTCAGGCACCTGGAGTGATGATTTACCAAACAGCCGGTCATGGCTCCTCACAACCTCTTCTGTTAGTACCTCCAGCTCCTGTTCACTGAACTTGAGTTTGCGCTTCCTCTCCTGCTTCTCCTGTGATGTACCTTGGGGCTCCATTGTGGCTCAGGTGATGCTGCTCCTTCAGAGTGCTGCTCAATGTGGCTGGGCTGCTCTCACTCAGGATGCTGGTTTGGGTGTGGCACCTGAAACTGCCTGGGATGACTCATTTCCTGCTGGTGATGTCATCAGGCTCCTCCAGGTGTGCATTTTCAAACTTTCTTGCATTTTGCGATTTTTTACCGAATCGCTAAAAAATCACAAATTGCGAGAATTCAAATTGCGATTCGGTATATGGGCCTCACAAACCACAAATAGCGACTTTTAAGAAATCGCTAATTCCGAATCGGAATTTTGTTACATGGCCAATTGTGACTTGGAAATAGCGATTTCTTAATAATCGCATTTTGCGATTCGCAGACCCCACTTTTCATACATATGGCCCTTAATCTAATGCAACAGCAACAAATAATTGCTAGGAAAGAAGCAACATATATTTAGTTAAACATGGAAAAGTAGAAAAGCTGCCTTTCAATGTGGCAGAAAAACCATCTGCAGTTTAGTTAATACATGGGGTTATTAATCTGCCCATTTCAACACTACAATTTACTTCGTGTTTGAAGCGTATTCCTGTTGCCAGATTTAAAATGCTAGGCAATAGATACATCCATGAGTGTGGGGGCTACCCTTTATGTGCAAATGTTTCAATGGCATGAAGGAGGTCTTTCTTAGTGGAAGTGAATGTGAGACTTCTGTGAATCATTAAATGATTTGTAAACAGCTGTCCTTGCTCAGAGCTTGTAATGGTTCAGCTGCAAATTTAGCCTGTTATCTAAAGGAGGTCCCTGTTCCTTTGGTTCGTCGGGAATTCCAGCTGCTCTTGAATGGGAGTTATTTGATGCTGATCAAAATCAGTTGTTGTGGTATGCGAACTGGAATTGCCTATGTAGTTTCAGTCTCCCAAATTGTTGCATGTTGTGGAAATGTGTTTTCCCCCAACCAAGAGATAAAACCAGCAAAATTTGGCCTAATATTGCTACTCCAAATGTAAGTTTTGACAAGCTGAGCAGACTAAAGGCTCTTTGGTTTCAAAAACATGTGATACCTACATCTGCCTGCCAGACCTCTGCTCTGCAAGTGGTGTGGTCTTCCGCAGAGTTACAGTCCCTTTTAAATACAAACTTTCTAAGACATGTCGGTGTACTCATAGGTCACATTTATAACATGTCTAACACTGCTGGGATTGTACACTTCTTGATTCTAGTTTTGTCAGCACCTTTTCAATTATATGTGGCATAATACCTTCAGCCATACACTCTATTTTTTCAAGTGTCTTTGGGGAATTCCCTGTTACTTTGGAGAAAGATGATGGCATTTTGCTGTTGCTACTTTTCATTTGCAATGGCTGTCCATCTCAACAATGAGGACTGATGGCACTTCCACCAACCCAACTGTAAAATGACCACATGATGCAGTATTTTGGAGCACCACTTCTAGAAGAACTGGGCTTTATCATTCTGACAGGTTCTAAATTGTGTGCAATCCATCTTTTTATGTTTGCAATGCCCATTCAAACATGCACCAGAAGTGAGTCTTACCATGCAGTCCATACCTTCTTTGGACGCTGCTCTGTTGGTGTTTTTGATGAGGGTTCATTACCAGACATGCACATTGAGATTGTGCTTGTTTCGGGAAGCTTGGTACTACAATATTTACCGGGTATTGTGGGTCCAAAGAGTACATTGTTTGCCCCACACAGAAAAATATGTGCTGTCATGTCGGGGCAGTTCTTAGAATAACGGGAGGAAATTCCGTTTTGTTTAGCTCAAAAAATAAATGCACTGAAAGAAGCCTTTCCCCATACAGGAGCTCAAAACAAACACAGAATCCTTACTATGTTTTTGCCATTTCGGATGGTTATTAAAGTAGATAACTGCAACACTTGGGGCACGTTATTTGCCGCTCTCTATACTACCGCACACGGTACACCAACACTAGCAAATCTTCCGGAAGTGTTAAAAGAAATTCAAGATGAATGTGGGGCTGCTCCGGCCCTGGAGTTGGGGATGCAATTAATGGGCAATTTTGCCATTGTGTCTTCTCTCATATTAAGTAACTTTAAAGGAGAAGCAGTTGCACTAGCAGTGTGTATGCGGGTCTGGGACGTTCCGGTACAGGCTCAAGAACGTGAGCTGCCAAAGAATAGCGCTGTGACCTACTCTGGTATTGGTCGAGATGGTCTGGGGGCCAGACCCAGTAAATCACATCTTCAATAAAGACCCTACCAAGGAAGAGCCTGAGGGTTCCAAAAAGTGCAGGGATAAAAAACAACAAATACCTATAAAAGATAGTGGAGAATCTCTGCTTTCGGAGACCCCTCAAAACAGGTATAATCTTAGAAATGGAGACAATATAAAAACGCCTGACAGATATGAATATACTGATACATCACAATCTCATTCCTTTCAGGACTCACAGTGAGAGAGGTGGGTGGTCAGAGCAGCAAACAGAGTACGTGAAACCAAGAAAGGACTCACAACACTCGTCCGAAGTTTCTGTTAAGAAAGAAGAGAAACTTCCCCAACAAAAACTCCAGTTCAAAAAGAAAAAAAGTGTCAGCAGTTGCAATACGACATGCCACTCAGGAAGAGGACTTTACTGAAAAACAGGAAGTGGGGACTGGCACTGCTAGACAGTGCAGCAGAGGTCACAATAGTTTGCCGGGATCTTCAAGAGCATCTGGAGATGAAAGCAACTAATGACTTCTTATAAGTTGAGACTGTGGACATGTGTGTCTCCACACCAAGTGTATAAGGTAACTATACAGATAGAGGGAGACATTGAAAGCACAATCAACGCTATTTCTTAGGACTTCGTCGTCACCATTTATGATATATTAACGGTCCGTGATCTCCATTATTAAAAAACTCTTCCTCGACCCACGTTCCCAGAAAACACATAGAAATTCATGCCATTGATTGGGCAACCACGTAGGGTGGGATAAAGATTCACCCTATCATGTAATACCAATTAAATCCCACCCTCAACCTCATGCACCCGTGAGGGAAATCCTCATACAGTTAGAATACCAGGGCAGAATTGAACCCTGTGTTTTACCAATTATCCATTGTTCCCTGTAGCTAAACCCAACCATCCATACAGAACAGTCTTAGACTACAGATATTTAAACAGTCATACAGGGAAATTTGCTATACAGCACAGCACAGCACGTATGAACAATATAGTGTGCAAAAAATACAAAATGACTCAGGACAATTCCAACAGTTTTTTTCTACCAAAATATAGCACCTGAAAGTAGGGACTTAACAAGTTTCAGCGCTTTAGGCTCTCAGAATAATTCTGTAGACTCTCACAGGGATACAAGAACAGCCCAGGACTGTTTTAAGCTTGTATTACATCTATTTTACAGAACAATGACCTTGAGGCATTGTCATATGTGGATGATGTCTACCTTACGGACGACGACCTTATGCAATATATAAGACGTGTAACTCGCATTGTTATGGGATTTGGCATTACATCCACGTTGGATCCTATGGCCAACGTCTCTGACGGCCACTGACGTTGACTACGTTTTTGACTCAAAACTACAAACTCAAGAATTTTTGCAACATATACTTGAATACCCAGTTCCAGCAAACACATTGCCTATTAAACAATATCAAACAATTATGTACACTGATGGTTCAGCCCAACCAGCAATAGGTAAAAACATGAATACTCTGCTGCTTGCGCAGACATGAGTGGCCACATGAAGGATAGTGAATTCCATCCACAAAAAAATCACACACAAACCTTAGGCGACTGCACTGCACAATTAGCAGAGGTTTAAGGCTCTGGTGATGGCACTGGAACATACAAATCCTGAACAGCTGACGCTGATTGTCTGTGATTCGTATTATTGTGTTCAGTCCTTAAATGAATATCTGCATTATTGGAGCCAGGTTGGGTTCAGAGATTCAAAAGGAAACACCATTAAACACAGACTTCTGTGGGGAAAGTAGCAGATCTTAAGGAAATGCTACTCAATATCCATGTTGTGCATACACTTGGACATCAGCGTGTTGGAATACATGTTGCAGGCAACACCTTGGCTGATGAAGCAGCCATATCAGCAGCAGCTACACCTTCTGTTGCTGCAGTAACTCATTCTAGAACAAAATTGGATGATGTGAAAGCTTTGGCTATTGGCACGCCCTTGCCAAAAGCATATCCTGCTAAATATTCCCACAGAATATCATGCCTCTGTACAATCCTAGCAGTTATACCAGGGGTGGGTAATCATGTGATTCCCAACAAAGACCAAAAAACAGAATTGATCAAAGTGGCGCAGGAGGGAGTTGCTTCTGCCCATGCTGGTGTGGGGGCTACAATATCATTGTTACAAACATGTTACTGGTGGCCAGGTCTCAACAAACAGACCAAGCAGTATGTCCTATGTTATAACATCTTCCGCAAATAAAAGGATCCACCTTCGAACGCCAACCGCAGACGCCCCTCCTAATTTCCAATAAACCTTTACAATGTGTCTACGTGGACCATTGTGGTCTCCTGACACCTGATAGTGCATACAAATACATTTTAGTTGGTGTTGATTCATGCTCCAGAGTTCTGTGGGTTTAGCCACAACTATCAGCTGAAACTCAAACAGTTTTTAAAGATTTGCACGTCTTTATTGGCACATATGCTATTGTGGCTTTCCACTTGGACCAGGGCCCTGCTTTTGATCAAGGGTTTTCAGGGATGCCATTGCTTCTTTAGGGGTCCAACTGCATCATTTGTCTCCATTTCATCCAGAGAGAAACAATGTTGTGGAGCGACGAAATGATTGTCTGTGATTTGTATTATTGTGACCAGTCCTTCAATGAATATCTGCATTATTGGAGCCAGGATGGGTTGAGAGATGCAAAAGGAAACACCATTAAACACAGACTTCTGTGGGGAAAGTAGCAGATCTTAAGGAAATGCTACCCAATTTCCATGTTGTGCATACACTTGGGCATCAGCGTGTTGGAATACATGTTGCAGGCAACACCTTGGCTGATGAAGCAGCCAAATCAGCAGTAGCTACACCTTCTGTTGCTGCAGTAACTCATTCTAGAAAAAAATTGGATGATGTGAAAGCTTTGGCTGATGGCACGCCCTTACCAAAGCATATCCTCATAAATATTCCTACAGCATATCATGCCTCAGTACAGTCCTAGCAGTTATACCAGAGGTGGGTAATCGTGTGATTCCCAACAAAGACCAAAGACCAGAATTGATCAAAGTGGCACAGGAGTTAGTTGCTTCTGTGCATGCTGGTGTGGTGGCTACAATATCATTGTTACAAGCACGTTACTGGTGGCCAGGTCTCTACAAACAGACCAAGCAGAATGTCCTTTGTTGTAACATCTGCCAGCAAATAAAAGGATCCACTGTCTAACGCGACCACAGGCGCCCTCCCTAATTTCCAAAAACCTTTACAATGTGTGTACTTGGACCATTGTGGTCCCCTGACACCTGATAGTGCATACAAATACATTTTAGTCAGTGTTGATTCATGATCCAGATTTCTGTTTGTTTAGCCACAACGCTCGGCTGACGCTCAAACTTTTTAAAAAGATTTGCAAGTATTTATCGGCTCATATGCTATTGCGGCTTTCCACTTGGACCGGGGCCGAGCTTTTGCCTCAAGGGTTTTCAGGTATGCCATGGCTTCATTAGGGGTCCAACTGCATCATTCGTCTCCATTTGATCCCGAGGGAAACAGTGTCGTGGAGCAACAAAATGAGATTTAAAGCAAGCAACAACCAGAGTATTAGGCATGGGTTGTAGTTGGTTTACATACCTGTATGGAGTCAAGAGATCACTTAACAATCTGCCAAGAAGGCCCGTGTGGGGCATACTTCATACGAATGCCTGTTCGGAACACAAATGTATGTTCCAGATCTTGATAGTCCTGGTGCGGAGGTGGCAGATACACCTTTTGACATAAATGAACGTGTCACTGTCTTACAGGACTTACAACAGTTCTGTGATGACAGTGCATCTGCAAGTGCCACCTCCTTGGGAATAAGGGATACCAATAACATCTACTGACTGGATTCCAAAAGTTGAGGAACTAGTGCTTGAAAAGATTAGAGTGAAAAAAGAGTTCAGCCCTTCTTATCATGCACCAGTTCCAGTCTGGGGAATACACGGTACCAGAACTGTCATCTTGCCTCCTCTGCCTGGTTCTAAAGAAAACCGCTTAATCTCCATCAACAATGTCAAGCTACACCATATGGCTGGTCCTGCACAGCAGACCTAGGGGACTCCTGGCTAGTACCTGAATCCCTTTCACTAAAGACCAGGATGTTCCTCTACAGGTTTTAAGCAGCACCAATGACACCTCTCCAAGCTTGAGGAGGGTGTAAAATTAGCTTTTGTTGGTTCCACTAACTTCTTCTGCTACAAGTAATATCAACAATATTAAGCGATTCTACTCAAACTCTACACAATCGGATGGCATAGTCTACTATGAACCACCGAGGGAGACTTCTGCAAGTTCTCCTCCTTCAAACATGGCTCCAGGTTTTGCAGAAACTGCTTCAGGATATTTTTCTGACATTAATGACACTTTCACCCACTCAACAGCCTCTACTGCAGCATAACTGTCAAGAGCACGTAAGCTGATAATTTGGCTCAAAATGAAATATTTTATTCTTCCATGGAACTATCTATGGCTTTTATTACCTGTATTTTCCTTTGTACTTTGGAGTGGGTTTGTCATCATTTTCTTCTTACTGATACATGGTTATTACCTTTCTGAATGCTCTACAGTTAACCTTGTGGGTGAGGTCTTAAAACCACATTTTTCTTCTCACAAAGTCTGCAGAGACTTGTCCCTAGTGAACATTTCAAGAATACCAATTTCTGACGGGATTGTTTGGGATAAAGTATTATTTGAAATATATGGGCTGACCGAGGCAAATCAAATTCCATATGTATTCAAACTTTCCATGAATGATGTAATTACACCTGGAACAGTTTCTGATGATTGGGATGTGAAAACAGTTGCTTCTATGATGTCTGATTTGCAATATTATACCTTACTTGAAAATGAGGATGTTTATCAATCCAAAGAAAATTATGGAGATATGTTTTGTTATAATTATTATGAACATCATTTCATTCACAGAACAAGTACCCATGGACTATTTTTAATTATACACAGTGGGAACATTGTTCGGCTCCACCAGTGGGGAGTTCTAAAACATATACCAAAAGTTTTCATATATCTCTGGGCACAATGTCAAAAATGCTGAGTCATATTATTTTAAATTGCCAGTAATGGAAAGTCAACGTGTGTTATTGACCGATACAAAATATATTTATTCTGATTCATTTGTTTCCAGGTTAGCTAAAGAAGGCTATGATTTTTGGTTGAAATCGATAGACTTGAAAAGTGTTTGCGGAACAAAACATTGGCAAATAAGGGGAAAGGAAGCTTTATTTAGAGCATGCCTGATACCTGTTCAAATGATATTTTTAAATGAAACACTACAACAAACAAGTTGTTTAGGCGTATTAAGGAATTAAGGCCCTCATTACAACCCTGGCGGTAAATCCCGCTTTCTGCCATGCTGAAGACCGCCAACATACATTTGCGGTGGCGGAATTCCGCTACAGGTATTACGACCCACATCTCAGAATCCGCCACAATACAGACACCCACACAAGTCCGCCACACCAAACGTCAGTGATAAGCTGGCGATACCAAAACCCACACCGTCATGCCAACAAGAATACGCCCACACTATCACGACCCACGAATCAACGCGGCAGTCATTCAACCGCGGTAATCCATTAGGGGTGCACACCACCGCACTCTAAATACACACACATTTACAAAACACACCTAGATTGAACAATTCAAAATACACACACCTGATACACATACGCACACCACACCCACAACACTATAACACACACACCCACATTACCCACAAACCCTTACAATGAATGTTTTGGAAGAAGCAAAGAGAGAGAGATTAGCAAACACAACACAATCATCCACAGGCACACAACACCATCACCCATACAACATCCATGCACCTCAAACAACACACATCAACACATCCCTCCACATATCACAACAGACAGCACCTCACACATCACCCACACCACATCATGGTACCTCAAAGACACCCCAGGTTTTCAGAGGAGGAGCTCAGGGTCATGGTGGAGGAAATCATCCGGGTAGAGCCACAGCTTTTCGGATCGCAGGTGCAGCACACCTCCATTGCTAGGAAGATGGAGCTATGGTGGAGAATCATCAACCGTGTCAAAGCAGTGGGACAGCATCCAAGAACACGGATGACATCAGGGAGAGGTGGAACGACCTACGGGGGAAGGTGTGTTCCGTGGTTTCAAGACACCAGATTGCTGTACAGAGGACTGGCGGTGGACCCCGCCTCCTCCCCCACAACTGACAACATGGTAGGAGCAAGTCTTGGCAATGCTGCATCCTGAGGGCCTCACAGGAGTAGCAGGAAGACTGGACTCTGGTAAGTCATATCTTTATTACCATATCCCCCACAGCCCACGTGCATGCCATCACATACCCCCACCCTTACTCTCACCTCCATCACTCCATCATCTCACATATGTTCACTATCACAACCCACACATCTCAACACCAAGGCCCTGCATGCAACACCTATGCAGGGACCACCGTCACCAAAGCATGTCCAGTACAGATACACACACAGACCCCAAACCAACTATCACAAAAGGGCAAACACAATTATGCAAGCACAGTAGTAGAGGGTACCTCACCCAATGCACAAGATGACACACATATATATAATAAAAGTATGCATTTACACCCCAACAGGACCCATACCCAACGTCACCGGACTGGAGGTGCCAGACATATCCAGTCCCCCCACAGAAGAGGCCCACAGTGATGACAGCAGCTCTGCACGCCTGGATCAAGATGACCAGTCCGGCCCATCAGGGACCTCTGGACAGTCGATTCCCCTGCCACGGTCACTAGCCACCACAGACCCTCCCCCCTCAGGAAACACCAGCCCAGCACCCACCCAGCGGGCCCATCCCTCTGTCTCCAGGACATGTCAATCAGCAGTGTGTTCACCACTACAGGGAACCCAGGCAACTCCACAAACACAGAACGATCAGGGACCTGGGATCAGTGGCAGTGGGCACACGGTTCAGGGGACAGAGACACAGGATAACAGGGAAGCTGGGAGGAGTGCTGTGCAACAGGGGAGGACAGGCCCTGGGAACCCACTCTCCACGAGACACTCTCCAACATCATGGGAGCATACCACCATTCCCAGGAGACCATGGGCACGGTACTGGCCAAGTTTCAGGAGACCCAGCGGCTGCAGGAGGAACACTACCTGGGGATCAGGGAGGACTTGAAGTCCATTAACACCACCCTGGTCACCATTATAGGGGTGCTGGCAGACCTTGTCAACACCATGAGGGACACAGTGGGACACAAACGGGCCCCTCACACTAGCCTGTACAATGAACAGCCCCCCACCTCTGCCGACGCCAGTGGACAGGAGGCACCACCATAGGACCAACAGGCCACCAGCACCCCACCCCCTGCAGAAGGAGAACTACCCCGCAAACGGTCCCTGAGATCCAGGAACAAGACAGAGAACATTGCCAAGACCCCCACCAGGAAATAAGACCCTCCTGAATGTCACTCTTCTGTCCCACTTTGTCACCCTGTCCACCTTAAACTGCCATTGATCCCCTTCCTATGCCCCATTGGACAATGCACCTGTGAGACCAAGAGACTGGACTCTGCCATGGACATTCCTCCACCATCACCCCAGCCCAATTCACACCACCTCCACTTATTAGCACAGAAATAAACACCCTTGAATCACCAAACAATCTGGAGTCAGTCTGTGCTTTCACAAATTTGTAACTGCAACATCTGTGAAATATAGCAATGTCAATGTACTTGTTCACATACCAATGTTACACAGCTGTAGGCCAGGATAAAACATAGCAGAGGGCTCAAATTGGGACCCAGATCTGTGAAACGGAAAGCCAAAGTGACAAGTCAGGGTCCATACACAGAGTGAAAAAGGCAGACTAATGCTAGGTCCTACAATAGTATGAGATGTGGGAAGCAGTTCCATCCTCTTACCTGTGTCTCACTGGAAGTATTACATGATGATGTTGTTTCGGTTGTCTACATCTTCTTCTTCTGCCTCCTATTCTTCACTGTCCACAGGCTCCACAGCTACCACAAGACCTGCAGAAAAGGCATCTGGTGTCGCAAAGGTAGGTTGTGCAACATACAGCAGGCCACAATGATCTGGCACACCTACGGTGAGTAGTATAGGGAGCCACCTGTCAGATGGAGGCAACAGAATCTGGCCTTCAGGAGGCAAAAGGTGCACTCTATTATCCTCCTAGTTCGCCCATGTGCCTCATTGTAGCGTTCCTCTGCCCTTGTCCTGGGATTCCTCACTGAGGTCAGTAGCCATGACAGGTTGGGGTAACCAGAGTCACCTGCAAATATCAAGGGACAACAGTTAAACATCCACCAAACATTAGGGAATCTCCCATACCCAGACAGCAAATGAAACTGAATGGGGACTTTAGGCCTACCTATTAGCCACACACGCTGGTTCTGGAGTTGCTCCCTTAACATAAGGGATGCTGCTATTCCTCAAAATGTAAGCATCATGCCCTGAGCCAGGAAATTTGGCATTCACATGAGAGATGTACTGGTCTGCCAAACACACCATCTTCACATTCTTAGAATGGTAGCTTTTCCAGTTTCTGTACACCTGTTCCTGCGGGGGGGACAAATGCCACATGTGTACCATCAATGGCACCAATGATGTTGGGGATATGCCCCAGCGCATAGAAGTCATCTTTCACTGTGGGCAAATCCTCCACCTGAGGGAACACAATGTAGCTGTGCATGTGTTTCAGCAGGGCAGATAACACTCTGGACAACATGTTAGAGAACACTGGCTGGGACATCCCTGATGCCATGGCTACTGTTCTTTGAAAAGACCCACTGGCCAGGAAATGGAGTACTGACAGGACCGCACTAGAGCGGGGATTCCTGTGGGATGGCGGATTGCTGACATCAGGTCGGGCTCCAACTGGGAACACAGTTCCTGGATTGTTGCACGATCAAGTCTGTAAGTGATAATTATGGGCCATATGTACGAAAGCTTTTTCCCATAGACACAGAATGGGTAAAATCCTTTGGTACATCTGGCCCTATGTGTTTGTCTTCCATTGTTGACAGGTCCACCAGGGGTCTGTACACCGGAGGATGCCGCCATCTCATCACCTGCCCCAGCGGACGTGCCCTATGGAGTAGAACGGTGAGCAGAGGGTCATACAACACATAGGTTTCACAAGGCTGTTTAGAACGAATGTTAAAATTTCTCTATGTGCTGTTGTCTGTCGGTATTCCTGGCCTAAATAGGTGTGACACAGTTATTTGGCCTGCCATGTGGCCCCTGAAATGTCGGCTGCCTGACCTGTAAGGTGGGACGAGGGGAAATGATGTAACTGCGCTGGCGTTGTACACCATCAGGATAGGCTGTTGAAGACCGCAGCGCAATCCAGCATTGGTTATCATTAAGCCCTATGGGTTCCAGGACCCAATACCGAGGTACGCCGGTGGTGACGGTACGCACCGCCGCAGACGTGACCGCCATTTTCTATCTGTTGCCTCACTTGATACCTGACCTTTAACAGGAGAGGGCCTACACTGCAAGTGCTGCTGTGACCTGTGTCTGGAAACAACAATGGCTACAGTGTCTGCGGAAAGGGCCCCTGCCTTCACTGCGGCGGAGTTGGAGAAACTGGTGGATTGGGTCCTCCCACAGAACACGCAACTGTACGGTCCCCCAGACAAACAGGTGAGTAAACTGTGGATGGTGGATGGCACATGAATGTATGGAGTGTCGTGGATGGAGGAGACAGGGGGCAGGCCAGCAGGTAAGGATGGTGTGTGTATGTATGTCTGGGCCAGGGTGGGAGGTTTGTGGGCAATGTGTGAGAAGAACTGTACGGGAGAGTAACATCCATTATAACTTCACTTTTCCTCTTGGTCAGCGCCCACCAGAAGAAGGGGATTTGGCGTGCCATCGCCAAGGAAGTGCGGACCCTGGGGTTCTACCATAGACAGAGCACCCACTGCCAGAAAAGATGGGAGGACCTGCGCCGCTGGAGCAAGAAGACAGCGGAGGCCCAGCTGGGGATGGCCTACCAACGCTGAAGGGGTGCCGGACGCACCATGACCCCCCTGATGTACCTGATGGGTGCTTGAGGGCATCACAGCAGCCACAAGGGAGTGAGTACACTCTCATTCAGCTGACTCTGCGCACATTACGAGGTGTCTGGGTGGGGGAGGTGGGCTGTGGGCTCCCCTAGGCTAGGACAGACGTGCAAAGGTAGATCCATTGATTTGCAGCCTCATTCCCTGTTCAACCCCAAAGGTGGTATTCGCCTTCTACACCTAGTCAGGCTCCTATGGCTTCCAGCTGTGCATCAAATGGGTCTAGGCAGAGTCCCCCATGGGCATGTGCTTTTCCCCTGCCCTGTCAGTGCATGGCTTAGTGCATAGGGCTGCTCACTGTGTGTTGTGTCCGCCAATGGTAGTGGTGTTGCATGCATTGACCATGTGTCTCCTCTGTCTTCCCCCCCTTTTGTTTTGTCACCCTGCCCTTGCATGCATTAGCATCATCTGGCGGAGGAGCAGTAGCACCAGAGCAGGAGGGGGCTGCATCCCACATGGGCCCATTTAGGGGGTAGTAACAGAGTCAGAAAGCACCAGTGGGACGGAGGGCGAGGAGAACTCCACAACGGGGACAGGACAAGACACCAGCGACAGTGAATCCTCTGATGGGAGCTCCCTCTGTGCCCACCGCATCAACAGGTACAGCTGCCACCTACCCTACCAGCACCGCCCTCCCTAGCAGCCCCTCATTGAGTTGCCATGCCCGCCCACCCAGGAGGGTGGGCACCTCCTTCACTCCAGGCACCTCAGCTTCTGCCCCAGTCAGCCCTGCTGCCCTCATGAGGAGGCTATTGACCTCCTGAGATCCCTCACGGTTGGGCAATCTACCATTTTGAATGCCATCCAGGGTGTTGAGAGGCATTCACAGCAAACAAATGCATACCTGGAGGGCATTCATTCTGGCCAGGCGGCCCAACAGAGAGCATTTCAGGCTCTGGCCTCAGCACTGATGGCAGCCATTGTCCTTGTGTCCAGCCTCCCCCCTCCAACTTCCTCCACCCAGACCCAATCCACTGTACCTCAGCCTGTCCCAAGCACACCATCTGACCAGCATGCACACTCATCAACACACAAGAGTGGACTTGGCAAACATAAGCACCACACATCCCACCGGCACTCACACAAGCACCATCCCCATGCAGACACACCAACATCCACTGCCTCCACTGTGTCCCCCTCCTCCATGTCCTCCTCCTCCCTCCCAGTCTCGTCTCCACACACACCTGCATGCACTACATCTTTATCCACTACCTCCATCACCAGCATGCCCATCACCACACACCGCTCACGTGCACTCACCACGCCCACTACCATTCACACATCCCCTGTGTCCTCTCCCAGTGTGTCTGTGAGCCCTCATCCCAAACTACACAAACGCAGGCACACACCCACCGAACACCCATCCACCTCACAACAGCCTCCGGCCCATGCACCTTCACCCAAATTCAGCAAACATACTCCTCCTACAACCACTACCTCTTCCTCCACTCCCAAACCCCCTCCATCTTCCTGTCCCAGTGTGTCTAAGAAACTTTTCCTGGCTAACACTGACCTCTTTCCTACACCTCCCCCGTCCTTCCCCTAGGGCCAGGCTGTCCAGGTCCCAGTCCAGCACCTCAGCCACCAAATCCTCCAGCACAGTGGTCTCAGCAAGTCCGGTCACATCGCGGGCGCCACCCATCAGGGCTGCCAGTGTGCCACCTAGCGAGGCCAAGGAGCAGGCCATTCTGCCACCTGCCAAGGTAAAGAAGGTGCCCACATGCCTGAGGGAGAAGCCGCACCTGCCAGCAAGCAAGGGATCCTCCAAGCCAAAAGGGGACAGTGGCAGGGCACCAGCAGCGACATCAAAGGTGGGGAAGGGACACAAGCCGAAGAGCAGGTCAAGACAGGGCATGGAGGCTCCGGCTGAGGGACCAGTGTCACCCCTTCTGTCAACCACAACACCAACCTGTACGGCGGTGGACTCCGACACCTTCACCGCTACCAGCACCGTCACCTGCATGTCTGCTGCCTCACCAACAGTCCCCAAGTGGGCAGTCGTCCAAGGCTGCAGTAGACGTCCTGTTGTGTCCCTCAATAGGTGTAGACACATGCACCACCGCCAGCACCTCCGCCACAGACACCACCGCGACCACCGCCACCAGCCCGCAACGTGCTCAGACAGTGCCACCACAGCTGACATGGCAATCATGCCCAGTGGGCTGCCGTCCGAGGCTGCAGGAAACGTCCTGGACCCTGCCCAGCGTACATGAGGCATGACTCCCAGCACTGTTCTTACCAGCAGGTGGCAGGCGAAGTCGCAGCAAGGTGGAGTGTGTCTCTGTCTCCATGGAGTACCATGCTACCTGTTCCCAGGCAATCTCATGGCACATACACCCAGGTGAGGGAATGGAACCTGCCACACTGCATGTGAAGCACTCTGGGCACAAAGCCCCCTCCAGAACCAGTGGAGATTCACATCCACTACCTCAGTCCTTGGCAGGATGAAGCACTATGGGCACAAAGCCCGCTCCGGAATCAGTGGAGAAAGACATCCACTACCCCAGTCCTTGGCAGGATGAAGCACTCTGGGCACAAAGCCCCCTCCAGAACCAGTGGAGAAGGGCATCCACTACCCCAGTCCTTGGCAGGATGAAGCACTCTGGGCACAAAGCCCCCTCCAGAACCAGTGGAGATTCGCATCCACTACCCCAGTCCTTGGCAGGATGAAGCACTCCGGGCACAAAGCCCCCTCCAGAACCAGTGGAGAAAGGCATCCACTTGAGATACTGTGGCTTTGCACTCCCCAGGATAAAGCAGTGGCAAACCACCCACTGGAGAGACTTCAGAGACTGTGACTTTGCACTCCCCAGGACCAGTCAGTGGGCATGGAGCCCCCTCGTGAGCAGTGGCGTCGTCCGTTCATCCGGCTGAGGTGCCCCCCTCCCCCTCCCCCTGAGGTGCCTGTTTATTTTCCATCTGATGCCCCTGCAGTGTTCTCTCTGTTTTGAGTCAGGTATCTTGTGTGGGCTTCACCCATACATTTTGGGACACTGATCCACGGACAATGACTTCATTAACATCCAGACTTGTGTAGTTGGTGTACATATTTGTATATACTGATTTTTTATTTTGGCCTATCTGATATTTAATTGATTACACCCGTTACAATAATTTCCTTTTGTCCTTGCATTCTTCCAGGGGGTGATGGGGTGTTTATGTAATGTTGCTGCATGTATTTGTGTGTATGGTGTTGTGGGTGAGGGTGGGGGTGTTGCGTGTTGCATGTGTGTGTCACTCTGTTTTCCCTCCCCCCCTCCCCTGTGTGCTAGGTGCAGTGCTCACTGTGGTCATCACCGGCATCTTTGCTACTCCTGATATGAGAGGAGGTAGACCAGCATGGGCACCACCTGTAGTTCGGGCTCCATGGCGTCCTGGTTGTTCGTAAATTGTCGAAAGGTGAGTGGTTTCTCTTCCAAGTCCTGTTTCCGCAGTGCTATTGATGTTGTTGGTACCACCCTGGAAAAGGTGGCGGATAGGCGTGTTGTAATACAGTGGGCGGAACCTTGTGTTCCCCCTGTCTGTTGGTGGTGACCGCCGCGGTGTTTGGTCGGAGTGTTTAAGTGGCTGTCTATGTTGGCGATTTCCGCAATGGTCATGATAAAAAAAAATTCCGCCGGCCTGTTGGCAGTATTACCGCTGCTTTAACACCGACCACCAGGTTTGTAATGAGGCCCTAAATGTGCCCAGTATTCCTGCCCCTGAATTTTTTTATAAATGGCAAAATTGTATAAATACATCTGAAGATCAGCCCGATGAGTGGGTCCAGAATGGAACATTTAATACATCACTTTCACATCCTGGTGGGTGGTTAGTTTGCCCAGTAGACACCAATGGGTGCCATACACGTTTTGTGAACTTCACAGGGGGTTTTAGAACAAAAAGGCCATATCCTCGCTATGTGTCCTCAGAACACTCGGGTATAATAAAAACATGCAGTGTAGGGAAATTATGGCAGCAATGGTTGAAAAGTTCCTCACTAGATGCTGTTAAAGAACACCTCAATCTCCATTCTAAGGATACTGATTTTCAGGACTTCCTGTTAGGCCCCAGAATACTACACAGAAAGCACTTCTTACACACAGTATATAAAAAGATTTGAAAACTTTCCCAACAAGAAGCAGCTGTCCAGTTAAGGCAAATAGATCAGGAAACTTTACAGAAAGCATTAGCCGTTCTAGATAATGGGATTAACACCTTGTCTGACCGGATGTACACTTTAAAGAACATCGTATCTTCTGCAATAGACATAGTATAGAGTGACATGTCATCTTTACACCATGGACAGAGACAGCGTAGGTCCATTATGCAAGTTAGGTTGGACACTTCAAACACTGAAAGCAAGTCATGTTCCCTGGCAATACGTTAGCGCAAGAGACATATTTTCAACATCTAATTTAACACGACAACAGAAAATAATGGCTAAGAAGGAAGCGAGTTACGTCATGTTTATCATTGAGAAATTCGAAATGTTGCCTTTTACTGTGGCTGAAATACCATCTTCTGAATGGCTAATACACAGGGTTATAAATCTGTCATTTTGACACTTCAATTCACATCTTGCTTGAAACACATTCTGGTAGGCAGATTTGAAAGCCTGGGAGATAATTACATACACGAGGAATGGGAGCTTCCCTTTTCTTACAAATGTTTCAATGGCATGAAATAGGTCTTTCTTAGTGGTAGTGAATGCAAGACTTCTTTGAGCCATTCAATGGTTTGTAAGCAGCTGTCCTTCCAAAGGGCATGTAATGCCTCAGCAGCGAACTTGGCTTGCTATCTGAAGGGAGTTCCAGTCCCCTTGATTAGACCTGCATTCCAGGTGCTCTGAAAATGGCAGCTATATGCTACTTAACAGTGAGAGTTTTTGAGGAATGCGAGCCAGAATAGCTTATGTTGTTGATGTCTCCCCGATTGTCACCTGTTTCTGGAATGTCCTTTCCCTCCACACAACTAGAAGTAGCAGAGATTTGGCCTCATATTGCTACTTCAGATGTGAATTTTGACAAGTTGAGCAGACTCAAGGCTTTATAATTTCAAAAACATGTAGAGCTTACATCTCCATGCAAGACCTACGCGCTTCAAGTTGCGAGGTCCTCTGCAGAAATACAATAACCTTTTAAGTACAAACCTTTCGAGAAACTTTGGTGAGATGAATATTTAATACATCCAGCACTACTGGAATTGCGCATTTCTTTAAGGATGTTGGTTCTGGTTTTGTTCACACCTTTTCCTCTATATTTGGCTTAGTACCTTCAGCCATACACTCAATATTTTCAAGGGTTTTCAGGGGTTTAATTTGGATATAATAGGTGGCATATTGCTGTTGCTTCTTTTTCTGCACAATGGCTGTCCCTTTATAACAAGGAGGACTGAAAGCGCTTCCCCAGCGCAACTGTGTCATGAACGCATGATGCAGTATTTTGGAGCACCACTCCTGAAACAACTGGAGTGCAACTGGTCTCTTTCATTCCGACCGGTTTTGGATTGAGTACAGCATGTTTCAATGCCTTTGGTGCCTTTTCGATAGTGCACTGAAAGTCTGTCTTTCTATGTGGCACTTTTCTGTTGATGTTCTCACTGAGGGCTCATTACCAGACAAGCACGTTGATGGTAAGATTGCTACGTGAAGCTGTCTATGAGTTGCCTTTCATGGATAATGCAGCTCTTAACTAAACATTGGGCGCAACACGGAATGGAGTTCAGGTTTTGGAACACAAGTGCTCTACGGTTTTCCTTGTCAAGCATTTGTATATTTTAACACCTGCCAAAGTGGAACATTTCCTGGCTTCAATTGTCCTGGACATAATTGGTGATTTTAAACTGCCTTTCGAATTTAGTTTTATTGGCGCCACTACTGAAATTTTTAATTGTCCTTCTTTTTCCTCCACGCTTGTGTCTTTTAAGTTGTCATTATTGACATTTATGTTTACATGCTTTTAAAATAGATTTTATTAGGCTTTTATTTCATTTTAGGCTTTGAGCCACCTTTGAACCGGTAAGGGGAGGGTGTTGTATAGTTAAACAATTTATTTTAGCAAACTAGGCCTTCCGTTGTGCACTTTAGCCCAGTTACATTTTATTCAGCATCGCTTTATTTTTGCAACATTAGCCCCAATTGCGGTATTGTTTTATTTTTTTCTATCTATTTGTTCCTTTGCCTAGGAAAGCATCACATTCTTAGTACTGCATTCATTTCACTATGTGGTTTCCTCAAGTCTGCAGTCAGTTAGGGTTGCTGGCAAAAGTGATACGATGTGTTTCCAATATTCACAAAAACATACACATCCATATGTGGGGATGGTTACTTAGAATAGCAACTGTTTTATTATAAAAAACACTTCTTTGCCCCATACACGTTAGAGGGAGATTCCAACCAAAGTACCCCAACTGCCTGCTGATTGCTGAACATCTTTGCCCAAGCTGCTTGCTTAGACTGCCGAATCCCTGGCCTACACGGGGGGCGGTGACTTTTTAGACAACAGGCTTCTTTGCTCAGGTATGGAGGATGATGTCTTCCCAGGGGGGAAACCTGAAGGGCAGATTAGGGCTCATTACACTGTGCTCTAACACACCTTAGGTAAGAATGATATATATCACTCCTAGTAACAGTATGGTGGGACTGTTTTTGTTTTTCACTATCCTCATTACAATTTTGCTTCTATTGTATTTTATCATCCTAATTATTGCAACACATGCCCTTTTATCTACGATGCAGCTCTTTCAATAAATCCTTATTGAACTATACTCTGCGTCTGTTGCCTTTGCCTGTGTGAGACTAATGTAGCCGAGAGAAAAGGATGAGATCTGATCAACCACGATTCCCCTGAGGAGTCTTTCTTGTCATGCACCCTGTTGCCACAATCATCCCTGCTCTTGGGCAGAGATGAGGCACTCTTAGTTAGCCAGAAAATCCAGATTAGGCTAACAGGCATCCCATGGTGTGGAATTGTACTCAGTACCCCACAATTCAGGTGATTTTGCTGCCCAAATCCAGTAGCCTCATTAGGATAATGAGAACCTACGCAACAAGATCCTGCCTCTGTTTGTTTTCTGTTTGTCTTTCAATGTATGAAACTACTATCGCTGAGAGAAAGCAGTACAATCTTTTCCACCATGACTTCCCTGAGTAGTCTCAATGTCATGCGATAGGCCAGAAGCTGATAGCTGTTACATGGTGTGGGACTAGACTCAGGGTCGGATTATGACCTTGTTAGATGGGATACCCCATCAAGTTGGTAACGCCATATTACAAGTTCCATTATATCCTATGGAACTTGGAACTTGTAAAATGGTGGGTGGGTTACCCGTCACATTTGTGACTGTATATACCATCCGCAAAAGTTGTAATCAGGCCCTTGGTCCACCATACTCGGTGGTGCTGCTGTCCAACAGCCAGCAGTCTTGTTTCTATAAAAGGAGTCTACAAAAGTGCACGGTGTGGGTGGGAAATATAGCTGGTTCCATAAACTAGAGCTCAGGAATTTCACAGTTTTTCTGTTTTAAGGCAAAAGTTTTTATATTAATGTATATGCATTTGCATATATAAAATTAATTGGACATTAAGTCAGGTTTAACACTGTAGGAAAAAACATATTGTTAACATAATGTTTGTGATGGACTAACCCCATCCACCAAACTCTAAATCAGGCCCTTAGTCCACAAATCCAAGTTGGGACAATGAAAGTCACCTGGGATGCCCTCTGGCAGCATCGGAGCCTGGGGTGCATAGGCTTTAGTTGATGGGCAGGAATTGGGGAGGACAGAGAGGCGCTCAGTGGTGGTGGGGTCCTCCATTACTCTCCTGTTGCTACACAGTCTCCCTGAGGTGCAACACAATACTGTCAACTTTAATTGCAGATTGCTTTAGAGTGATAGCACAACTGATGAAAGTAGCGGCGGAGTAAAACCATTTTTAGAAATAACTAATTTGTAAGGCAGGGAACTGTTTTTTAAAATGGAGATTAATGGTGGGAAATGGATCAGTTACTCAAGAAGTACATTTATTTGCCAGTTAATTCAAATTAGATGTGATTTAATAATATTGTAGATTACACTACTTGAGAGTCTTCTTTTTCTTTTTAGAAACACTAAAGAGGAGAAGACTTTGGAGACAGTGTTCTGTACATACTCCCTTTAGTTTTTGCAGTGTATGTCCTCCTGTTTTGTTTTAACTCCTTCCTCTTTTTTATTACTATAGCATTATCACCCTCTCCATTACCCCTCTTACATTTCTCCTTTCCAATTCCTTCTTCTTCCTTCAATCATTGTTTTTCTAACCCTTTCCTAGGCTTTCCCCATTATTAAAACTTTTATAGCATTCAATTGTTGAGTACTAGATTTTTTTAAATAAAGTCGCATGCCTCTAAAAATGAGATGAATATATTCAGATTGGTTAAGTATTTATTTTTACGTAATCAAAGCACTACAGTTGAAAGCTACATTACTACATGCCTTCTTTTCTAGAGCTGAAACAGATGCAGAGGAATATGGCCATCGGGAAGATCGCTGATGGGAGGAGGAGCATGTTTCTGCTTCAACGAGCACTAAGTCAGGCTCCCACTCCCTCGTCTATAAAAAAGTGCTAAATTTGTTGCATTTTATTCATTTTTTCCTTCCCTTCCTTTCTTCTTACAAAACCTGATCCCCAATCCTTTGTAAGTTATCCACCTTCTTCTATTTCTATCTACACCTCTTGGCCTTTTAAACTAAGAGAAGAAGAGGTGTGTTCATGTTGGCCTTCACTAATGCTCACTGCCCACACATATCTACGACTTCCCATCCAATCCAATTCACAAATCTTGCCCACAATTTCTACCGCAATTATTTCCTGAATTTGCCATCTCTACTCTGGTCTGTCGTCTACCTTCTGTTAATCATCACACCTATCTATAGCCATCCTATACCTAGCCGAAGCTCTGGCCTAAACCGTCAATTTTACCTCACACTCAATTGCTCTTTAACCAAAAAATTAGGTTGTTGGTTAACAGAGGTATGCATCCTGTCCAAGCAGGAACCATAATACTAGTCAAGGTAAGTCACTACACACTCTAAATTAACATGTGCCCTCCCCTGGGAGCTTGGCACAGAGCATTCAGGCTTAACTTAAGAGGCAATGTGCTAAGTATGTGTGCAATGCTTCAAACTGTGACAGATACACTAAACACAAAAAGATATCACACCTGGTTAGAACAATAGAGCATACGTTAATGACCAAAACAAGACCAAAACAACAAAAATGTATTAGGTAGAGTTCTAGATATGATTTTTTAAAGAATAAATGTCATTGTTGTACTTAGACCAATAAAGCGTCAACCAAGGTTATCTGATCGTGCTAGACTGGGTCAAATCTGAAAAAACATGCCGACCGCGATGGAGCGTGGGTCGGATATAGAGGCCAACAGAACCTTGGTTCAGAGTTGAATCAATGTTGAGAACAAGATGCAAGCCCCAAGGAGGCAATGCGCTGGCATCAATCTTGAAGATGCAGGTGATGCGTTAGCTCCGAGCTGCAGAAACTCAGGAATGCGTTGTGAATGGAGACGATGCATTGCGCAGGTGACAATGCAGTGTTCCAGATCCTCACAGCAACAGTAATGCGCCAGTGTCTAAAGTGATGCAGTGTCCTCGATCCCTGCAGCAGTGGTGATGCAACAGCATCAGTGGAGATGTGTGAGTTACGAGCAGTGCAACCGTGTCAATGTGTGGATTTTGGACAAAAGCAGCACTTTATACTCACTTCCAAGGACGAAGACTGGATTTGCACCACTTGGCAGGGCAGAACTCTCAGGCTGCAGAATCCAGGGGCAGTAGGTGATGAGTTTGAAGTCTTTTGTGTCCCTGAGACCTCAGAAGAACAGGAGGCAAGCCCTTTGAGTCACTCTGGATTTGGGTTCAAATGCTGTGGGTTAATTTCTTCTCAGGTAGCAAAGGAAGGCAGTAGGCAGCACATCGGCACAGTAAGAAAGTAGTTCTTTCAGAGCAGCAGTCTAGCAGAGTATCAGTTCTTGTAGTAGCACAGCAGTCCTTCTTCAGAGTATCCACAGGTCCAAAAGGGTACTGAGTTGGTAGGGTCAGAAGCCCAGTTTTTATACCCAGTGGTGACTTTGAAGTGGGGGAGGGTTCAAAGAAGGTCTTTGAAGTGCACCAAGGTCCTCCATTCCAGCCTCAGCTGCAGATCACATTCACTACAGGGTAGTATGGAGCCTTTTGTGTGGGGCCAGGATACAGCTTGTAGGTGTGAGGCTGTGGCCAGCTGTGGATGGGTCATCAGAATATTGAAGGCACATCAGTCACACTAAAGCTCCCTTTGTGTGTGGCTGTCCAGAAGGAATGAACAGGCCCAGCTGTCACCTCACCCTAACCGGGTATTGTAGATAGGCTGCAGGCACACATGGCTAAGAGCAGGAAAATGACAACATTCTAAAAGTGGCACTTTCAAAATTGAAACAATATTTAAACTTTCCCATTAAGGAGGATTTATCATTACAGTTCCATAGGTACTAAACATGACAGGTCTACCCCTTCCCAATAAAAAATTACAGCTTTCTAAATGTAATAAGGAATTTTCAATAGTATCCTATAATAATAGGGATAGGCCTCACAGTAGTGAAAAACAAATTTGAGAGTTTTTCACTACATGACGTGTAAAACTTTAAAAAATACATGTCCTGCCTTTTAGTTACAGAGCAGGCTACCTAGGGCCTACATTCCGCCTACCTTTGGTGTGACATATGTAATGTAAGGGGGATTGAAGGCTTGGCAAGGGTTTTTAAATGTTAAGTTGACATGGCAGCCCAACACTGCATTCAGACTATGATGGCAGGCCTAATGCCATCTTTAAAGTGTTATTTAAGAGGGTGCCACAAGCAGTGCTACAGGTCCCCTAGTAGCATTTAATTTACAGGCCCTGGGCACATGTAGTATACTTTACAAGGGACTTCAAAATAAATTAAATATGCCAATTAGGTATGTACTAATGATACCATGTTTTAGGGAGAGAGCACATGCACTGTTAGTACTGTTAGCAGTGTTAACGTGCTCAGAGGCCCAAGGCCACAAAAAACAAAATCAACAAAAATGTGAGGCAAGAAGGCAAAAGGGCTAAAGAAACACATTAAAAAACTCCGGTAGCCCTAGAGAGCCAGCACTGTAGTACACCTGTATGACTATACAAATGTGTTTGTAATAGTGCTATAATTCATGTTCATTTTGCTGTATCACTGGCTGGTGATATTGGAAGAGAAGGAGGAGACAGCACCAGACCCTTTGACTTTCAGTGCCCAGCCTCTGGAACTGTGGGCAAGGCACCATAGCTGAAGCTACCACTGAATGGATCCTCTTCCTTCAGAACAGCTACCATCATTCTTCTCTCAACTTTAGAGGTCTGCCTCTGAAAGGCACTCAAAGGCATTAACAAACTAAAAGAGGGCCAGAGGGAAATTAAAAAAAGACTTGAATGCTTGGTTGGATGTTTTCAGTCCTGGTCTTTTGCGACTCATTTCATTGTGAATAGTTGAGGAAGGGCTGCATTAGATTCAATATATTTTAGTTACATGTGTTATTCATGGATTTATGGAGAGGAGTGGGCATTTTGCACGTGATGTGGATGTTAACAGTTGGGAAAAGTGTATATATGATTTATTGTATTATAGTCTTGTGGTGTTTTGAAGGTTTTAGGGAGAGAGGTGGGTTGGTTTGGATATGGTGTGTGGGTTATTTTTTTTAATTTTTTTAAGTAAACAGTTTCATTTTCTCCCAATTGTTTCCTTTTTAATTACGTGTTATGGCCATAATATTAATATTATTACACTAACTTTTAATTGTATCGTTAGTAATACTTTTTAATGTAACATCCATAAGCAAGGATACTCCACCTACCTACAGTCAGAGTAGCCACTGAGCCCCAAACCTGGTCCATCACTAAGAAATTGTCCAATTGCCCATCCTCATTGTCTTCATGACCCAGGTCCCTCAGAGTGCTCATCCGATCATTTCTGATCACCCATTCCCTTCCTGCGGCTACTGCACTACTACAGATGCCCCAGTACATCTAGAAATCATATCACTGAATACAAATACTCATCCCACTGTTTCAATAGGAAGAGTTTCTACAACACTACCATCATAAACATGCTGACATTGCCTTGCTTCAGAATATGTATTTATTTGCACTAGAATCCTCTTGTTAAGATAATATTGGGGGAACACTATGATATCTAGCAGTGCCATGCAAGCAGCCCCTTCCATATCCACAAATAACACCAAGAATTGGAGTGTTGCTGTCCTAATTCACTGCCCATTGCCCCATAAGATCATATGATCATGGACAGATCAAGAGGAGCATTATGTGTTTGTTAAGGTCTGCATCGTGATATCCAAAATGATTTCAGGCTTAACGTATGCACCAAATTACTCAAGGAAACCATTTTTCATCCATCTTTGTAGCTTAATCTTAAGCTTTGGTCAAACTAAAACAATTTTAGGAGGAGCTTGAAAGAATATTTTTGACCCCTTCCTTTGCAAAACAGGATCCGTGGATTGAACCAGTGGCAGTGATAAAACAGCACTGGAATATGTAATGAATGATTGCAACCTGGTAGACATAGGTTGCCTTCCATACCCATCTTCTTGCAAATATACATTTCTATCTGATGGTCATGGTTCCCCCTCCAGACTTTATTTTTTTGACCGTGAACTCTACCTGCTGACATAATAGATTGTTCCATCTGACTTGCAAATGAGAGTGAATACTTATAGGACAATGAAGGAGAAACAGGCTGACATTTAATGCAGAATCACTGTCATATGCCTAGATATTATGGGTTGCTGGGAAGGCCACATGAAAGGGTGACATAATGAAAGACCAAACAATACAATACTCCTCTGACCCCAGAATTGAGTCAGACACTAGATATAGGGGGTCATTCGGACCGCCAGGGCGGAGGGCAGCGGAAGCACCGCCAACAGGCTGGTGGTGCTTCCTGGGCTATTCTGACCGCGGCGGTAAAGCCGCGGTCAGAAAAGGGGAACCGGCGGTTTCCCGCCGGTTTTCCCCTGGCCCAGGGAATCCTGCTTGCAGCGCCGCCACGGGGATTCCGACCCCCTTCCCGCCAGCCTGTTTCTGGCGGTCTTCACCGCCAGAACCAGGATGGCGGGAACGGGTGTCGTGGGGTCCCTGGGGGCCCCTGCACTGCCCATGCCACTGGCACCATACAGATTTTCACTGTCT
Source organism: Pleurodeles waltl (assembly GCF_031143425.1). Taxonomy (NCBI): domain Eukaryota; kingdom Metazoa; phylum Chordata; class Amphibia; order Caudata; family Salamandridae; genus Pleurodeles; species Pleurodeles waltl. The sequence continues at coordinate 906,074,931 of NC_090445.1, read as the reverse complement.
GCTTAGCAGACAGTGAAAATCGCGACGGGTGCCACTGCACCCGTCGCACCCCTGCAACTCCGCCGGCTCCATTCGGAGCCGGCTTCCTCGTTGCAGGGGCTTTCCCGCTGGGCCGGCGGGTGGCCTTTTGGCAGTCACCCGCCGGCCCAGCGGGAAAGTTGGAATGGCCGCCGCAGTCTTTTGACCGCAGGGCGGTCATTCGGCGGTAACCGCATGGCGGGCGGCGACCGCCGCCCGCCGCGGTCAGAATGACCGCGATAGTGTCTTAAGTATTTTCTATTTAAACATTGCGGAGAAAATCTTAGTTAAGTTGAAGCTTTGCCAGTATGGGATTACAACAGTGCTTTGTGGTGTGTTTTGTAGTGCTACAAAATGCACTACAAAACATACTACAAAATGTACCTTTCCTCTATACTTATGTGTGAAGTTCTACACCCCAATGCAGAGTCTCCACAAAAACTTAAGTAAAGGTTTTACTAGTACATTAGGGATGGACATGGAAAAGGGGCAGATTTGCTCCTAAAGGCAATGGGATTAGGATGGAGTCCTAAGGCTTAAGGGAGGGTCATTGAGGGGTTTAGGTGGGGATGTCATCACACAAGAGGAAACCAATTGCTTTACTCTATTGGTGAAGACTTGCACCTTACACTTATGCAGTAACTTTGCACTTAGTTTATAAATACTGAAAAAAGTATACTTACACCAAAATGTAAAGTTACTTAAGAGTCTAATACACCTTTGCGAATAAGGCTCTATGAGATAGGGGAATAGACTGCTTGACTACTATACAAAAACAAAGAGGGAGAAGGTGGTTGTGGGGCTGGGGCTGTCCTCCTTTGAGCCTATATAACATTACAAAAGAGGCCCAGCTAAAAGAACTACCATAGGATGGATAGGAAATAGGATTTTCATGTTGGAAAAACCCTCACCCACCAGGGTTACCCCTTGCTGGCATGCTTCATCATTGGGTTTCTTCCTGTTCCGCTATGGAGCGGGTATGCTACGACCTACGGGATACATGGGAGCACTCATGTAGTCTTGTCAATGTGAATCACAGGAGGGATAGGAGTGGTGGGGTCTTGGGTGAGTTAAAAATACCTGTCTCCTAGTAATTCCAATGATTTAATAGATCTCTTAAAGGCCTAATCCGGGGTTTGCTTTGGCTAATTAGCAGTGCCTCATCTCCACCAAAAAGCAGGGATGATTGGGCGGCTGAGCGCATTACACAATTCACTCCTCAGGGAAATTGTGGCCACTCAGATCACATCCATTTCTCTCAGTTACATTGGTCTCACATATACAAGGACAATCAGAGGCAGTATATATTTCAATAAGCAACTGCATCTTAGATAATAAGGCATGTACTGCAATAACTAGGACGATGAAGCATGACAGGATTAAAATAGTAATGAGGAGAGTAAAGCATAAAAATAAAGCTACCGTATTGCCACTAAAATCATTAAAATAATTCTTACCTAGGCTATGCTAGAGCACAGCATGTTAAGCTCTAGTTATGCCCTTCAGGTTCCCCTGGGAAGACATCAGCCCTCAAATCTGAGCAAGACGCCTGTAGTCTACACAAGCAGCTATACAAAGCACTCAGCAATCGGCATACAGTCATTGGCATCTGGCAGGAATCTCCCTCTAACGTACATGGGTCAAAGTAGTGTTTTTATAATAAAACAGCTGATGTTCCAAGAAAGGATCCCTACGTAAGAGTGTGTATGTTTCTATGAACACTACAGACAAAGCGTTACCACGTTTGCCCACAAGATATCTTACTGCAGCCTCGAGAAAAGCACACAGTGAAAGAAATATCTTGTTTAGGAACGCAGTGCTGACCTGGGCAAAGAACAACTTGATAGAGAGAAATAAAACAAGACAGCAAATGTGGCTATTGTTAAATTAATAAACGAAGCCGAATAAGATACATCAATGTTAAAGTGCACAGCAGCAGGCCTAGTTCACTAAAATAATGTGTATGAAGCTGTAACTAAATGGCTACACAACAGCCTCAATAAAGTATTTGACATGAGTGTGAGAGAACAACTGTGGCATGCGGTCTTTCTTGAAGCACAGACCGCACTTTGGAATAGATCATTTTTTTCTTTTGCAGGTGAAGGTGGGGCTTCTCAAGGCAGGCATATGAGCCTAGGGGTCTGGTGTACACAGTTCTTTTGCAGTCACAAAACCAGTGATTTGCATATTCAAAGGCTTGGAGACAGCGAAAATGCATGTCACAATGTACAAAATGCACTTTGACTTTGCTAAATGTTTTTCTGGCTCACAAAGTACACTTTGACATTTATTGCAAACAGGAAGGTGAAGGGTACATGAAAGGAGTATTCCCCTTCTCCTTTTGAACTGCAATATTATGCATGAGTGGTTAGCAACCTTAAGGAGTATATTAATTGTCAAAGTCTCATTGGCACATCAAAGGATCAAATCAAAATGAGAAATATGAGTAGACATGTTGCTCTCTATCACACTATGGCTGTTCCCGATTGAGGAATAATCTTTTTTGATCCTCCCCTGTGCAACCCTATCAATAAATGAGATATCAAAGTCAATCACAGAGGTAGTTCTATGACCTTTATTCTGAGCTCCCTTTTCTCAAAGATTTTTTTAGGCTAAGGTTGAGACCACCGGGTTGGTATCATCTTAACCCAGCAGGACGGACTGGCCGAGGATAAAGCATGTCACCATAATGTGGGTGAGGTCTTTCCATCCATGAACACATAAACCATGTTTTGGTTTTTTTCAAGTAAACGTAGAGAACAAGGGTATCTAAGGTTTGTGACTCCCTAGTTAGCATGTTTGGATCGCAACTTTGCCCTACTTTTGTGTGCCAATGGTATAAGAGCTGGAGACTGTGGGACTATAGATTAGTTCTCCCACCTTTCTTTTGTGAATTTGCCTATACCAACGTTACACAAATCATTGTGTCCTTCAAAGACGATCTTGGTGCTCTCAAGGTGAACATTTGCAAGTGCCCAAACGTTGCCTCTCTGTGGATATTAAACAACAGCCTAACACTCAGGGACATATATACAAGCCCCTAGCACCACCCGATCATCACTTTGTGACACCCCTTTGGCACTGTACACAGCGCCATATTTACAAGGCAGGGTTAAACCACTTTTTGCGGTTTAACACCACCTTGTAAATACCGCCCCTTAATATGCAGCAATTTACATATAAGAGGCATTCAATGTGTGATGTTGTGGGCATTTCACAGCAACACACATTGCATTTTGACATTGCCTCAGATGTACGAGATTTCGTAAACCTGGGGCAGCACCAAAATCGAACGCCAACCCAGGGGTAGAGTTAGCATGGTGTACCAGGAGAAATGCTTTAATTTCTCCTCGTTTTTTTGCTCTTTCTGTGTGTGCTGTATCCTGCAGCACACATAGAAGGAGCAAATGACCATTAAAGATTGTTTTTGCGCAGGGACCTCCAGCACAATAACAATCTCCACCGCAACGCGCCATCCTTGGACCATGGCGCAGGGAGAAACACAGTGATGCAGCATATTATTTTTCTGCATTTTAGAAGTGACACAGCATGGTGCTGCCAATTTTGGCACAGCGGCCCGCTGAGCCGCTTCTATTAAATATACCCCTCAGTGCTGAGAAGTCTGAGGTGATCATTCTGACCTCCCATCATCTGGCCTTGCCAGTTCCCTCTGGAAAAAACCTAGGAATGATCATTAATTTCTGCATTATATTCATACAATGATTTGAGAGAGATCAAGTTTTAATAAAATATTAGTGCCATAAAAGTTAGAATATGGTGACAAATTAACCTACAAGTAACATGAGTTGTAAAATGTGCACGTTTGAATTATGGTGCACCATGTGGCCACCATTAGTTTTATTCACCATGTTTTAACATGAGAGTTTTGCATTCATGTTGAACAAAGTGTTAATTCAAATTAATATTAAAAGTGTTATTGAAAGTATCAACAGGAAAATGAATAAATCATACTTATATTTGTATAAATGAATTGTATTGATGTAAATTACATGTGTGTGCAGAAGAATTAATGCACGTTTAAATTAGCTTTAACGTGTTTTGAATAATGTTTGACATTAAATAATTTGTTTTGCATCTATGAATTGTAAGGTGTGCAATAGGTCCATTAATGTATTAAATGTATTAATGTGCATTAAGGCTTTTTAACTTGACTAGGCCTGAGAAGATTCATTTTGCAGCATAATGGAAAATCGCTTGTCTAGTTTGTCCCCTCTTACCTGAATTCTTTTCCTGGTCTGTTAATGTGAATGCTGAGTGTCCTATTGTATTATAGGCAAAAGGCATGTTTTGGATGCTACAATGTTAGATTATTTGTTCGAGCTTTTGAACGGGACAGGAAATCTGTAGATATCATGTGAAAAGAATTGGTTTAGTTTATTGTGTGCTGTGAGAAAGAATAGAAATTAACAAATAACTAGAAAATGTAATATTTTGTTAGCCACATGTGAAGTCACCCGGTGGTGACAATGCACTTTTGCTGAGAGGATTCTTAAAAGTAACAGAATTTGGTGGTGCCATCTGCAGTGACTGGGTGCTGAAACAGATGTCCGAAGTGTGCCCACCTGAAGGACCAATTGAATTTAATTTGGTTATTCTAATTAGTGAGAGACTTTGAAACTTTGAGTTAGTTCTCTCCTGCCTGGTGTTGTTTAGAACTCTGTTACAGTTTATATTTCTGTTTTAAGTCTGCTGTCATATTCTCTTCTCTGAGTCTCCTCATCATAGTCTTAACTGCCCTATTCTGTTATATGGGTCATTACTAATAAAGCCAACTAATTCTGAACTGCTGATCTGTCCTATGTGTAGCTAGTCTTGATGCTGCTGTTAACTGACACCAGAAGAAAGTGATAGTCCTGCCTGATGAACTGATACTGTCTGCTGTCACATGAGGAGAGGTATTACTAAGGGCCTCATTATGAACACGGCGGAATTCCCGCCGTGTTCAGGCTGGCAGTCTAAACATAGACCGCCAGCCCGTTGAGGACCCCGCCAAATAATCAACATTCTGCTGGGCCGGCGGGCGGAAACAGTGTTGGACGTTGTCAATGAAGCAGTGCGGCGGGTGCAGCAGTAATTCGAGCAGTGACATGCACGACGGGGCTGTGCACGGTGGTCCCTGCACTGCCCATGCCAAGTGCCCGGACAGTGCAGAGGCCCATATTCTGCCAGCCTTTTCCTGGCAGGGGAAACTACCAGGAAAAGGCTAGGGGACACAGGTTCTTTATCCGGCCGGCAGCCGTGTCGGTTAAGGAACTCCGCCATCGTCAGGCTGCCTGGCGGCGGTAGCCTGGCGGTGGCAGAGTTCTGCCTGTGGCAGCCCCGCAATGTACGTAATATGGCGGTCCGGACCGCCTATGTTCATAATGATTGCCTAAATGTGGTTTCTTGTTTTCTTTAGTTAGTTACTTACACCAGCATATATGTTAGTAAATTGCACTAATTAGATGTTTTTCCAAATTATTTTTTTCTTCTTTTATTTTTGCTTTGTCCACATGTGTTAGCCCATTCCCACCCAGTCCAAATTTGTTGTGTTAGGAATGGTCCGGCCCTGAAACATGAATTTTGAAATTGAATGTTAAACTGTATTTTGATGATTTACTGATGCCACCATCATCTGCTTTGAGCTCTAAAAATAATGTGCATATCGTATTGTTGCTAATCTGTATTATTCTTTCGGAGTGTCTAACAGTATTAATGTTTAGTAGGTTGAATCTTTTCAGACGTTTGGTCGGCCTATGGTTTTCATGTATTTTTATAATTTTGTTTTGGGGACCATGTATGTGACATTGATTTTGGGATTGTAATAAATCTTTGAAACTTTATTCATTTTGGAGTTTGATTTAGTGTTAATTGCTGATGGTGTTCAATATCGTTTCAGGCTGTGGTTACCAACTTTTTTACATCTGGGGACCTCCACTTTATCATTACAGGAACCCAGGGACCCCCAGTAACTCACTATTGGAATCCAGGGGCCCCCTCCTGAGTCATTACTGAAAGCTGGGAACCTACTCTGTTAATATTATTTAATTTTCTAAGCAGTCATGGACGCCCTCAGTAGGCTTTGCGGACCCCCACTGGTTTATAGTATAATGTAATTGATTTGTTATTGAATGATTCTGATTGCTAGACTCTTCAACAAGTCCAAAGGTTCAGTCGACCTCAAAAGGTGAGACTGGTGATAGTGTCTCATCAGCGTAACAGTGGTTGTTGAACTGGAATCGCGGAGTAGATTATTCGCAGACTGTTGCACGTGGGCAGATACTAAAAGTATATTCATTTTGCTGGTATTTCTTGAAGGGTCTTGTCAAGGTTCTCTCCATCCTCACCCCTGAATGAAGGAACACTGTAAATCACTGTACCTAGGACTTCCCAAACATCTCTAAAGCCGCTGCTTTAGCTGCAAGTGATCCAGAACTCTGCTGAATCACTTGGGGCTTGTTCACCTGCTCGGTCCCTCATCTCACTCTTGCTTCTCAGACAAACTTCCTCTATTACAGTGGCTTCCACTGAAGAAGAGTGCCATTTTTAAAACTTTATGCACCTATTATAAGGCCCTAAATGACACTCACCCCATCTTCCTTCAAGAGTTTCTTTTTCCTCTCCTAGATGACTTTTACGTTCTTCTTCCACCTGATTGGCACTAATACCCAGACCTGAAAATCATATTCTGAATTCAGATCCTTCATCTTTCTTGCAGCTTCTCATTGGAGCAAGTTTCCTTCTAATCTTCATCAGCTGCAGAACCATTCTCTACTTAGGAAACTTACAGTTCTTGACTCTTCCCTTCATCTAAGCACTACCTGCCTTCTTGATCCCTTCTCCTTATCCAATCCATTGGTCAGGACACTCAATTGGTAAAAGAGTACTTTACAGATGTAATTTGAAATTCAATCATTCATTCGTTCTTTATTAATGCTTATATGAATTATCCTATAATTTGGCTGCTTGACCACACATGTGTCAAGCAAGCATATTTTGTAAGCATTTAGCTCTGGTAACTAAATGTGTCTCATGCCACTCCTACTGGACATGTACACTACACGTCTTCAAAATGACACTGTTATACAATCATAGTTTGTGAGGTGACAGTATATTTGCATATAATCACTGGGCACGTATTCTTCAGTAATCAACCACTTAAAAGTGAACTATGAAGCTTTGCTCTCTTTTTGGTCAGGTCACAGGTGATTTGTGCCGCTGTATTCGAAGATCCTGCGCTTGAAACCAAAAACGTGTTAGACCATTCACGTCAATCACCGAGTCACCACAGTGCAAAATGGCTGCCCGTTTACCACTCGTCTGGGTGGACGCACATTGATGGAGGAATGCGTAGGTCGCGTGCCAGAAGAATCACTTCTTAGGTTTTGCTGTAAAAGGTTTGATGATTGATGCCGGGTATATAGTGTATGTCACTCAATTAAAAAGGACCAGTAGCTGAAAAAGAATACACCGACTACTTTCTGGATGACAGGAACTGAGTGATGCTGTCTTATGTTGCCCTTCAGTTCCCTGGACAATAGATCGCTGCTCTCACGTGGCCTTCCACTCTGAAGAGAAGTGCTGAATGCAGAATGTATATGCCATGGTCAAATGGGGACAAATGTTATTTCTTTCACTGCTGCGCATCCTTTCCCTCGGTATTTGTAGAGCAGAGAAGGTGCATACAAAAAGCTTGAGCCATGATTGACCTGTGGGAGGAACTTGATGTTTTTCTTGCACATAACCCTCCCTCCAAGTGTGCTTATATTTTCGTCTTCCGGGGTCGAAAAGATGTCCCGTGTTGGAATCTTTAAAGGGACATTAAAACGAAGGTTTCTGAATATTATGGCTAACATGACGAATAACTCTGAGATGGGTAGGTGGTCAATTTAAACGTTGTCGTTGCCATTATTTAATTCTAAGTTATTGGCATTAGTCTTGTGCCCATTCTCATTTTGGTGAGTTTTTATAGCAGATACATTATGAGAAAGATCAATAATTCTTCTCAGAACTGGTATGGCATTCATATGCAGCTCGGTCAACCAAAACAACATGGCGATCAGAAAAAAGGCTATCTCTTCCCACACATAGACCAGTGTTATCCAAGCCACTGAAAAGGGTGGTGCCCCCCTCTTGTAATTCTTATTTACTCAGAAAAGATCTTTGCTCATTGCGACTTATTGAGCCTTGCAATCAGTTGCATGGTGCAATGTATTTCCCCACCATGAACTAAACTGAATACTCTTTACATTGTCGTGAGTTAATTTTGGTGTACAGTTGATGCACTTGGGAATATACAGGAGAAAAATAGAATATTATTCAGATATTCCTCTATCATTAGAAAGGAACCTGAAAAAATAAATAATTATTTAAGGCAGCAGGAATATCGATTGTGGAATGTACTCAGACTGCATTTACAAATTTTATTCTAATACCAAACGTATGTTATGTAAGTAGGTTATGTCCAAAAAATGGAACTAAAATTAGTACCTACACCCAAGACGCTCTTGAAAGAAGGCAACATGAAAACTGAACATTCAATCAAAAAACATAGACGAATTCATAAAAAGCTAAATGAACCAGTATTTGTGCGTACACATGAGGAATATTCAAGCTTTTCGAATCATTGCACATTCATGGAGCACTTGGACGCTCCCACATCTTCCACAGATAAAAGAGCATACACAAGTTGAAAGCTAAACGCATACAAGTAGCCACTTGCTGAAAGAGGAATGGTCCCTTGAGATGATAATTGAGGCTGCGAAAGCTGTGTTGACCTCTAGCAAGTGCCCGGATCCAGGCTTCTCGAAATGACAAATAAAAAGGGCAGCGCAGGATAACATGACTTATTGCCTCGTATTGATCTTTTCATTGTATGACACTCTTGAATAAGCCTGTCATGTCCTCCAATTTAAGTGAATTGAGACAAAAGTATGTAGTTTGATGGGCATATTTGGATTGTGTCCAGTCTCACCAGTCACTCTCAGAGCAACTGGTAGATACCAGAATTTCTCTCAAGGGAGGAATCATTATGGCAACATTTTTTGGTAATTGTTTCTGAATTTTTGGTTAGCTTCCAAATCTTTTGTTCACCATTTCCAGTCAATTGTGAAACCTTTCGGATCCGATATATTCGAAAGCACGCAGAAAGGCACATTAGATGTGCACTAAAATAGGTCATTGTAAATGCTGCATATTTGCAGTTAAAGCTAAAGACACATAATTACACTTGTTCGAAATCACCCACTGTGTCAAGAGAAACGGCAGAACTTCTATTCAAATGACACCTTGCCTCACAAAAAATGCCCGTTGCCAAAGGTGTGGCTGGTGAAAACATTGCGCTCATCTTCAAATATGAAAAGAATGCATGCAATCACAGAGGTGTTCCTCTTTCATGAGAACATACTTTCACTGTGTGTGCTGGATCAGAGAAGAACCGAGACACGTTCAGAGAGCTGCAACCTCAGGCACAGCCAGCTCTGACAAAACAATTAAAACAAAACACAACTGTGGGAGACACGTGCTCGTCTCCCCTTCATCCTTTTCCTTTTCCCACCAGCATGACAGCAGCATCGTGATTGGTCTGATCGGCCTGCTTCGCCGTTTAGACAGGGAGTGGGAGCCACTTGGCTATGCATTACAGCCCGGTAGAGAACATGCAAAGTGTGCATATTTCTTTGGTCGGCCCAACACAGCTGGCCAAACAGACATGCACACCTCCACCAGCCCCACCCCGCCCTGCCCCTTCTCTCAGGAAAAATAAAATGATAAGCGTTATTATCATTTTAATTTCTCTTTCCCCACAATCCAGTTGAATTGACCTTCACTCTGACCACTACATCAGAGAAACTCACCTTTGAAAGGAGACTGTAGTTATGCAGTTAATTCACCCTTGTGAGTGAGTATGCACCCTTGCATTAAGCAGAGTTCTGTGTACCCAACACAGGCCTAGAGTGGTGACCCTGGTTGAGGTCCATATCATAAGGCTCACAGATTCTCATTTCATATTCTTTTTCAATTGCACCTACTAACATGAGCCGCATTTCCTAGATGCAAAATGAGCATTTAGGAAATGCTATTACCACCAACTCCAAGTTGGTGGTAACCATGTGAAATGTTTAAAAATGCATACAAAATGCATTTTTGAAGGTGCCATTTGGCGCACATATGCCCCTAGGGCATGTGTGCGCTTTACATGTGCACACATTTTTTGGGGAGTTCATCAAAGGGGGCCTTAGGCCCTCAGCACCCTTGGTTTCGCTTTTTCAAATTTTGCGATTTCCTAATTGGAAATGTAGGTAATGCAAAACCATTCGCACCTATGGGCCTTCAGGCCCTTAGGAACTAATGGAGTCGCAATCCCAAATAGCAATTCCCTAATATCATTTGCCATTCTGTAGGAATCGCTATTACAGATTCATTACTTTGTTGCGTACCATTTTGCATTCCCTAAATAGCGATTTCTAAAAATTAGCTATTTATGGAATGCAAAATGGGATTTTGATACATCTGACCCATAATCGCCAATGTAATAGGTACTATTCACATTCTATTACATCAAGTCACTCTGCCTCTGTCGTCATTCTCAGAACAAACTGTTACTATGTTGTTTCTACCTGCTACACTAGTACTCAAATTATCACAACATGCACTGAGCATTTGGGTAGAAGAAGCCTGATGCATCGCCCCCTGATCATCATCCCTTCTGTCACATAAATCTCGCAGATGCAACCAAATTCCTTCAACATGCTCACTCTTTTTTCTCATGCAGTATTTCCTTTTTATGATATTGGCCTGTTCGTCACTCAATTTTATTTAAGGATTTTTGTTCCTCCAGCCTTTCTCTTCAAGCTACACAGTCATCCTAGACACCTTCAACACATTTGTGGTTTCCTAAAACTTTGAGTCCCATTTTATCACTCTAATAGTTTGTTTTTAATCAGGACCCAGTCTCGAGGTACTATACTTACATCTTTCATATGTCTCCTACTGTCGAAATGTTTTTTATAGGCATGTTTAACTCTTACATGTTCACAAACCTTTTCAAAATCCACGGCCAACTTACACTGTCCCAGTCTGCAATCCAGCCAAGTTGGACTAAACATAGACAGAGGATTTCTGCCTCTTAATAGATCAAAGGGAGAAACTTCTGTAGTACTTTTGGGGGGGCAGTATTATAGCTCCACACCTTTTGCTTCAAATTTGTAGCCACGTCAAGATTATTAGAGCTGGCAATTTGCACACACTCTTTAACCATGCTGTTAGCTCTCTCGACAAGACCGTTGGAAGCAGGACTGTTCAGTGGTAACTTAACATGTGTAATGTTTTGCATTCTGGGAAAGGTAGACACTTCGTCAGACACAAAATGTGTTCCTTTGTCAGAAACAGTGCCCTCTATTTGGAATAAATGTTTAAGAAACTTTATAGCAGTACCTGTGTCAGCAACTTTGACAAATGCAAAATTAAGCCACATAGAAAAATATTCCACTGCCACTATTAGAAATTTCTTTTCGTTATTTATTAAAATGAAAGGACCTGAAATATCCACCCCAATTTTTTCCTAGGCACCTTCTGGCCATTCAACTGGACACAAAGGGGATGTGGACAATTTCCAGTGCTTCTCTGAACATAAATGTTCCTAACAACTCTCTTTGTATTTCTTAACTTGTCCATCAATAACTGGCCACTATTAACTTTGCTTAATTCTTTCTGTGGTGGCAGACATTGCAAGATGTCCAATTCAGAGGGAATCTGTGCAAAATATCTCATTGCCACACTATCATGTGGCCATTCTTCAACTAAATATTTCTTTACCAAGCTTAAATTTTCATCTTTGGAACAACACTTATCCCATTCAGTTTCTGAGATACTAAATTTCTCTGTGGCATCTGTTGCAGTTAAGACACACTCATCTTTATCAATATACCGATCAGAGAGTTCTTCATCTTTCACTGGTAGTCATGACAAATAGTCTGCTCAGATATTCTTGCCATCTGGTACATAGTTGAGATGAAAGGTGAACTTTTGAACTCTTGACAATAATCTAGTTTGTCTTGATGAGGTCTTGTTAGTGCAACTATCCCGTAACATGTAAATTAGCAGCCTATGGGCAGTTACCAAGTGAAACCTAGTACCTCTTATATACATCTTGGATTTTTCAGTGATCCAAGAACATGCAAGGACTTCTCTTTCAATCGTGCTGTATTTTGTTTCAGCCACAATCAACATTCTAGAGGCAAATGTTATTGTTCTTTCACCTCATTCTACAAATTGGCTCAACACAGCCCCTAGGCCTTTGGAACTGGCATCCATGGTAATAACACTTTTGTCACCATGAGTGAAAGGCTCGATAGCTGATGCATTGACAAATAACTTCTTGATGCTCTCAAAGGCAAGTTGTGCCTCCTCTGATCACAGGTACTTTCCATTCTTTTACATTAGTGATCTTAGTGGTTGCACAGTCAAGGTGTATCCCTGAACAAACCTGGCATATTATTCACCAAAATGCCCTGAGAGTATCCTTATCAACTGTAATGTGAGCTTCACTGATTGCTTTTAATAGACTTACTTTAGGTTTAATACGCTGTAGGGATATTTTGTGACCAAGGTAATCAACCTGACTTGCCATAAATATACATTTCTCATGATTAACTGTCATGCCATGCTCCTACAACTTACTTAAGACAAATTCTAAAAGCTCAAGATGGAGTTCAACATCCTTAGTGTGAATAGGGATGTTATCCTGAAATGCTTTAATTTCCGATTGCCTATCAAAAATGTGATGTGATCCATTAATCTTTGAAAAACACTTGCTGCCGATAATAGCCCAAAAAGCATTCGCCTGTACATGTATGTTCCAAAAGGGTAATAAATGTAGTCACAGGCTGGACAGCTGAATCTGTTGATATGCTGACCTTAAGCTATGGTTGAAATATCTTACTACCCCATTGTTGGCAAGCATATCATGAATTCTGGGTAATGGATGACAATCTACCGAAAGTTTGTGGGTCCGTGCACAAGCATATGTTTCCTGACTATTTCCGGGCAATAACGTCAGCCAAAACTCATTTGGCGGACTCTACAGGAGGGATGATCTCTTGCAAGCACATCTTATGCAACAACACCTTTAAATCTTTCCTGACAGAAATAGGAACAGGCCTAACCTTTTGAATAACTGGAGATGAGTTACTCTTCAGCTTAATAGTGTGTTCAAAACCTTTAATGAGACCCACTTCCTCAGTGAGCACCTGTGCATACTTTTGAACAAAATACCTAATGTGCATGTCCTATCCTCATGATATGTCTGTCCTGCCGATAACACAGGTAACTCTCCCAGAATCACTGGTTCTTTGTGACTAGGTTTGAGTATGATGCCCAACTTAGCTTGATCCTGCTATCCCAAAATGTCATGTACTCTCTCTGCAACATAAACTTTGGGAAACATATCTTTGCTTTTAAATTTGATCACAACAGTAAAATACCCTTTCATAATAATATAATAATCCCCAAAAGCTTTCAGATTAACACCCGTAGCTTGCAAAAAATTCTCAGACCAAAACATTGCAAATGTGATATCAGCAAGAATGGCGAATGGGAACTTTACATTTCTTTGTACTGAGTTTCAACATATTGACATCCACAGTCATCAGCATATTGTTTATATCATCACACAATTTATCTTCTTCAGAGCTTGATTGATTCCTTTTGTTTTTTGTTTAGTAGGTTTACAAACACTATAGAAGTGCCCATTTATTTACAATAATTGCACTTCTTACCCTGTGTTAGACAAGTAGCACAGTGCCCCATGTGAAATTTCAAACCAAATCTGTAGCATGTCCCTGATATTCTTATGTCTATGTTCTCCTTTAGTTTGTTTTTATTAGAAACTGCATTAACTTCAAATTCATCTATTTCACATACCACAGACACACATATATTGTTTTGCGCATCCGTCATTTTGCTTCTAAGATATTCTGTTAACATTTTTGATGAATTTAATGATCATGCTATGCTACATGAAATGTCCATGATGATACATCCAAGTCAGCTCCAAATTCACATTCTGCAGCTAAAACTCTCAGTACTGCTAAATAATCCTCAACTGTTTCTTCAACCATTTGTTTCTTTTAAAGAAATTATGGGCCTGATTACAACTTTGGCAGAGGGTGTTAATCCGTCCCAAATGTGACTGATATACCACCCGCTGTATTACGTGTCCATTATATCCTACGGAACTCGTAATACGTTGGGTGGAATATCTGTCACATTTGAGACGGATTAACACCCTCGGCCAAAGTTGTAATCAGACCCAAAGTCTCTCCAACATAACAGAAGACTCATTGGTGTATTGTTTTTTCATTCAAGCAACTGGTCGAAGATAAACATCCCAACCTTCCTCTCCTGTAAGTGCATTTACTACAGGCAAGTTGTCAAATACTTGTTGCCCCGTTTCACCCAAATGGTTACACAATAAGGCAGCATGTTGTATTGCATGAAATTTGTAAGCATCTATCACCTCTAAATAGTTCTTGAAAACCCTCAGCCATTTATTGCAAGGAGTTGATGGTTTACCTGGACTTTGGAGAAAAGGTGGCAGTTGAACAGTATTATTTGACATTGCCATAGTGCCAACTAATACACAATTAAATGAAATAAAATGTGAAATGTAAATGTAGTCAGAAGGTAGGGTGATAACCATGCAAAATGTTACCAGATGCAGGTAGTCAATTAAACAGTACTCAATTTAATTTGAATCTCACAGTAATGGATGCAAATAGATACCATAAACCAGCAACATAAATACACTGTTTGCCTGTAACAGAAGTGTTGTTCCATCAATATGTGTGTCTATCACAGATCATAAACTGGAATAGAAGAATAGTTCACTGTGTAGAAAAGTTCCTGAAAAGAAAGATCTCATTAAAATGTGTGCCTGTCATAGATGCTGTAAATGCAAAATATGTTTTACATAAGTGTGCCTGTCACAGAAGCGTACACAGGCTGTAAAAGTGGAGTCTGTCGCCATTACAGGAAACAGCTGCATTCAGTACGTCAGGTGTAATAAAGGTTCCTGTGGTAATTCCCAGTCTCCTAAGACGGCCACCAAAAACTTACTAAACATGCTCACTACAGTTGGTAGGGTTTGTATAGCACATAACCGATGCCAGCTTCACTAGAAGGCTTTGTCATCACTAGAAGCCATCACATATTCTGAACTGGAACACAGTAAAAGGATCTCATGAGATATTCTTGAGGTAAGCGCATGTAATAAAACATGCACGAGAAATCTATAACTGACAGTGCTTAACGTGAAATGTTGCTCAACCACTGCGATTATGCTCACATCTGTTTCCGGATCTCCTCACAAGCAGTCACTCCACCAATAGCCAAAATATAGCAGCACACGGTGTAAACAGCCTTAAATAATCTTACAGTTGCAGCAGTGATACAGAAATCCATATGGAATTCCATGTGTGGGTGGGTCCCAGTATACCCCATTTGCTGGTTGCCATATATTTGTTGTACATACAAATAGGAGTAAGACGTCTTGAGGCATAGGTTGTTAATGAAAGGAACAGTTTATTCCACTCAAGGGCCATTGACCGCTACCTTGCACGGAGGCATATAAATGTCTGCTAATGCTTCCATTCTAGAATATACATCACATCACTTAATTCCACCATGGCTGGAATTGTTACATTGACACATACTACAGTGATAGACCAGTACCTAAGTACAATTTGAAGCTAATTGAAATAAAATGCAGGTCAGACAAACTGAGTGAATTGGTCCTGGTAAAATTATGGAAGTCACAAACTTTGAAAAAGTTCCTCTTCTGAATGGCACTTTGTCACTTTCTTGAAGCAAAACCTCAACGTTTCTTTCTAAGTCCCAGTGCAAAACGGGACTTTGTCACCTTTTGAGAAGAAAAATTCTTCCTGCTTGGGATGCCACTGGAAATGTAGCTGCTGCTTTGAAACTGAAGGCTAGAACCTAAAGCAGGTTGGTCCTCCTGGCGCACTGGAGCTTTGTAGATTCTTTTCTTAGAAATATTCTAAGTACCAATGCAGAACTCTAATTTCCCCAAGGTGTGGTAATCTTTTTCAGCAGTTGAAATCTGAACTCCAATCCGGCCCGTGGAACTGTCGATCAGATACTTTTTTCAGCAGGACTCACTGAATTTCTGTAGGAGAAATCTTCAAATGTTTCTTCAGGTGCCCAAACAACAGGAGAACATCAATAAAGTCTCAGTACCTCAAGGGAAGGCACTTAAGGAGTCTCAGGGTGTCAGACAGAGGCCACCAGCAAAGTCCACTCCAGGTGCCATTGTTCAGGTGGGGTCTTCAAAGAAAAGGCATCTTTAAGCAAATAGTGTCCCTCTAGCCACACAAGAGGTCAGATAACTGGTCCTTGGAGTCCACTTATTTGACCTGGGTAAAAGAGGGAGAAAGTCTAGTTCTTTAGTTCTCCTCTTAGGTCACAGACAGCAGGTCCATTTCTCTTCTGATGTTCCACAGGTCTAGAAAGTGTTCTCATAAGGGTGCATTGTGGCACCACTTTTAGGGTTGGTTGGGAATTACGACTCTCTCTTCTCTTACCAGAGGGGTAAAAGTTCTCTGTGACACACCTACCCACATTTTCAGCATTTCCTGTTTGCCTTATTGCAAATACTCCCATAGTGCTCCTCACTCATAAAATTTAGGATGGAAAACTCTTTCTCACTTGTGCAGTCAATGTGCTCCCACCCAGACTTTTGGCCAGGGCAATGAGCAGTCTCCTCCCCTGTGTCTCCGTTAAGCCAGTTTTGGGGATAACTACCCTCTGACCAGGTCTAATGGCAACCTGACAGGGATGGGGAGACAAAGGCTGCTTCCTCCAGGTCTCCCATTACATTTACTTATGAAAAGACAGCCCCCTTTCAAGGGAATGAAGTTCCTGGTTCCACTGCAACTGGTCTTCCTGCATGGGGAAGCAAAATATCTCTCTACACCCAGGCCATTGTTTCTACTCTTGCAAGCTTTCACACCTCATGGAGTGCTAATGCAAATTAGCCTCAAGCAGCTTCCAGTAGGGTAAATACATTTCTAATAGTTACTTTCCAATACATATAATAAACACCCAATGTAACCACTGGATTGGAATTTCATTACATTTAAAAATAAGTCTTTGAATGGATCTGCAGATGTTATAGGTTAACAGTAATGGATTAAAATGTATAATTTATTCTTTGACCTATCCTCTGTGCCAGTTACAGCCTGACCAGTGACAATGCTCTTTTGGGGTAGTCAGTGGGAGAACATGCCATTTATAATGTCACACACATATTCCACTCTTAAATATTATGAAACCTACCTTATAGGCTTAGGTAGTGCTTAGGGGGTAACTTATTTAATATTCAAAACATTTTTTTCCCTGTAAAAACAGGTAATTTTGACAGGTCTCTGTATCTTTTTGTAGCTAGGTTCAAGCTGCTGCTCTCAGGCTACACTGCATACGACCAAAACCAAGCTTCCACTGCCACTCTACTGAATGTCGCAATAGGTGCTGCAGCCCACAAGTGGCACTTAACCTTCCATGCCAATGGTGTATTTCTGCATCATACAGTATTGCGGTATAGGAACGTTAGCTTTGTCAATCAGGTTTAAGACAATCTCAACATGTTTATAGAGGAGGCCAAGCACTTTACCCCTGTTTAGCAGGGGTAAAGTGCATAGAGTTCTAATTAGAGAAAAATTAGGATCAAAGAAAAGATGAAAAATCTTAGGTGACCATGCACAAATGGCAGATTTAGTACACATCTAGTGGACACAGTTAAAATTGTGGTCCTCTTAAGAACTGTGCTTGTTTGGGCAGGATCAAAACCTTAAGACATAGGTTTGTAACAGAAAACCTGGGAACATCTATTTTCAAGTCTTTGAAGTTTTTGTGCTTCTTATGCTTAGCTCATGTGACCTCAGAAGAGGAACATTGTTTTGCGGTCTAGTCCATAGACTAAGGTGAGTGAGTAAATGCACTGAACATACTGATGAAGTGACTCCATGACTGTGTTCCACAAATAATGCTTTTAGTCATAGATATGTTTTATCTGAATATAAACATTTACAGGATGTCAGTCAGGCCTGTGGAAGGCAAGAGAAAGGATCAATTCATAGGCTATACCACATATTACTTCTAGACTGGAGCAAATTTGACACAAGTGCTGCCTTTGATTTCCGGTGTCAGTTTTGTGAAGATAAAAAAAATCAGGCATATGTGCCTGGGTTTAAATCCTTGCAAATCTATTGGTATTGATCAGCATGCCATGACTAGCTATGTCAACAAAGTGGAGAGTTGAAGTGGCACTAGTAGACACAAATTACTAAGTTTTTTATGTGCTACACAACACCAATGACCTTCACCTTGACCACGGCCATGCACATCTCAAGGTGCATACTTGCTGAAATTGTTATTGCAGGTTTATGTCAGTGATACCATTCACTGAATAGAAGGAGAGTAATTGTTTCATTGTATTCACTGGGAACGTCAGTACATGATGAGGAAATATGCTGTTGAGCATAGTGGGTAATGGTGGTTTTATGTTGGGCTAAAGGGTCTATTGGCTTAATTCAGTTCAGCTTTCGGTACGTAATTGTGTACGGTCTGGTCCTTTCTGCAGCCCCATCCCCCCAAGCGTTTTGCCTTCACCCCTCCTGAACCTGTTTTTGTTGGCTTATAGGACTCTGTGCACTTTACCACTGCTACCAAGTGCTAAAGGGCTTGTGTTTTCTCCCTTAAACATGGGTTTTCACTGGGCCTAAGGCATTCATTGTGCCACCCTTGAAAACATGTTTCAGGCTTGCAATTGTAGCATATGATTGCAGTTTTGTAGTGCCATGTCATCTTGGAAAAATAAACCTTTTATCAGACCTAAACCTACATTTTTAATGCATATTGGTCACCCCAAGGGTAGGACGTACACAGCCTTATCGTAGGGTGTGCTATATTTTAAAAAGTTAGACATCTGCTTTTGAGTTTTACATGACTTGTGTTGGAAAATGGGTTATTGGTAGGGCAGGTAGGTACCTACACCTAGCAACAAGCCACAAACCTCCACAAAAGTACAGCTAGGTCTCAGTAAATTAATCCCAGCTCTACCCTTGGTAGCTTGGCATCGAGCGTCAAGGCTTAACTTAGGAGACAAAGTGTAAAGCATTCAAATATCACAAAACAGTAATTAAATAAAACACAGGAAACAGTTTAAAAATCCAAAACCAATTTATAAAAATAGCTTATATTTTTATCTTTAAAATGACACAAAAACGATTAAAATCGGTTCAGGGGAACCGGAGATATGAATTTTTAAAGTATTATTATTTTCTAGCGCTTAGAAACAAAAAGCGCCAATCGGGTCATCTGGTTGCACCAGGACCGGGGCTAAGTCAAACTTTCAGGCCGACCGCGATGGAGCCCTGCTCGGCTACAGGTCGCGGGAGGCCTCGGTTAAAAAGTTACCTTCTGACTTAGTCTTTATTTTGAAGTTTTTCTTCACCGGGACGAACCTGCCAGTTGGATCCGACCTCCTGGAGCCCTTGTCCGGATACGCGAAGTCGGTTTCCTCGGTGGTGATTTTTACCTTCGGACTTAGTCGTTTTTTCGAGATGAAAATCCTTCGACCGGGGAAAACCTGGATCTTGATCCGACGTCCGTGGAGCCCTTCTCGGATACGATGGCTGGAAGGTCCCGGTCAACTTTTTACGTTCGGACTTAGTCTCTTTTTTGGATGTTTTTCTTTACCGGGACGAACCACGAAGTCAGGCCGGGTCGCGGTTGAGGCAAGCCGGCTAGAATTTCCGCGTCGGGTCGGTCACTTTATGGAGCTTTTTTTCAAAAATTCTCCAATCTTTTCCAAACTTCTGGGGCTTCACCCAGATGTTCTTTTAAGGTTCTTTTGGGGTCCACAGCTCACCCCAAGGGTCCAGAAGTTCTGTGATGGTCCTTGGGGGTGCGGACTTCAACTCCCAGAATGCACCTGGCGCAAACTCCTTTTTGGCCACTGGACAGTGGTCAGCTGGTCGCTTTCTTCAGGAGTTGGTGCAGGGGACTCTGGTTTAGCAATTTTTCACCTGTAGCAAACAGGGAGTCCCTCCTTGAACCAGTTGAAGCCAGGCAAAGTCCTTCTTGTGGTGAAGCCCAAGTGTGCAGCTGGTGCAGTCCTTCTGAGTGCAGGGTCCAGGTGCAGGCCAGGGGTCCAGCAGGGCAGTCCTTCTTCTTCTTTAGTTCCTTTCTTGTTGAATTCTGGAGGGGATCTGAGGCGTGGGTGCAGGTCTGCCAGTTTTATCCTTGCTCCTGGGTGAAAAGCAGGGGGGCCCTGGTCCTCCAATCAGGGACAGGGTCGTCCCCCTGTGATGACCACTTCCTGGGAAGTGTGGCAAAAATCCATCCCAGAAGGCAACAGTCTCTAAAAATCCAAAATGGATGAATCTGATTTTTGGAGGAGAGATCTGGCTGAGCCCACCCACTGGTGTGGCTAAAAATCATAAACACACCCCTCTCCTGCCCTCTCCTAATCTAATCAAAGGGGCACCTAGCTGTCTGGGGTTGCAGGATGTGGGGGTGTTGCTGGGTGCTCCAGATGTCCTTCTCTGCCTTTGAAGACCAGTTTGGCAGCCCTCCCCCTTCCTGCCTCACCATCTGCTGAGGGGAGATTCTCTCCCCCAAGCACATTCCTTTGTGTGAAGTCAGGCCACTTCACACCTCATTAAAGTAGCCTGGCAGAAGCTGCTGCAGGCTGGCCAATCAGAGCACAGCAGCAAAAACAATGCAGAGCTGAAATTGGCAACATTTTAGGTAAAGTCTAAACTTTTTACCTGCACTAGTTATATTAAATCCAACAACTGGAAGTTGTGGGATTTATTATAACAATCAATTTGATACCAAATTCTTGGTATGTAACATTTAAGGAGACTTTAAAATTTAAAATAAAGTCTGCCCATTCTAGCCTATGAAGGCCATTTACTTCAATGAGGGAAAAACGAATTTGGCTGTTTTTACCTCACCAGGGCTTATAAATCTATTTTTATAAAGTCCCTGCTTATAGTTACATGGCACCCAGCCCTAGGGGCACATAGGGCACACCTTAGGGGTGACTTATATGTAAAAATAAGGTAGTTTAAGACTTTGGAAGTACCTTTAACTCCAAAGTCGAATTTGCATATAACTTTAATTTAAAAGCAGCCAGCAAGGCAGGCTTGCTTTTAAAATGACACTGGGCACCTCAGCAATGCACCTAGGTGTGCACCACCTATGCTGTGGTCCCTAAACCTACATGCCCTACCATATACTAGGGACTTATAGGTAGGTTAACTTAGCCAATTATAATTAGCCTAATTTGCATATCCATTTTACACAGAGCACAGGCCCTGGGACTGGTTAGCAGTACCCAGGGCACCATCAGAGTCAGGAAAACACCAGTATAAAGTGGAAAATGGGGGCAAAAAGTTAGGGGGTCTCTGCAATCAGCCCCAGTTTCTCACACAACCCCCCCCCCCAGCCCACACGCCCAGGAGACTCAGCCCAACCCTGGGAGAGTCTTCCTGGCTTGTTAGGCGAGGAAGACAGTGAAGAAAACTGGCTTTCCCTTTGCAGGGCCTACTCTGCCTTATATCCTCCTGTCAGGGTCACTCCCTCTGGGTAGTGAAGCCATCCCAACAGTAAAAGGACCCAACTCAAACTGAAACTTCCCTCTAGGGGGGTTTTCCTCCTCTCTCTCTGCCAAGTTGGGTAGTGAGGTGCCCACCTCCCCTACTCCAAACTTTGCTAGGGCAACACCTAGCTTACCCAAAGAGGTCACCCAACACTTGAGCAACCCCACCATGACCAATAGGGTCAGGGGGCCTACTTTGCTATTGGCCCTGGGGTCTGCCTCCCAGGCCAAGTACAGTGCTGCCAGGAAGGCTAGCACCCAGCAGAGGCTACTGACAGCTGTCAGTACCCAGAACCACACCCTAAGCTCTCCACTGACAGGTGGCTGAGCTGCTTTAGGGGCAACTTTGGGGTCCTGGCACCCCTCTTGCTGTCTAGAGTGGGGGGCTACCACCTCCTGTGGCAGACACCCTCCTTCCACTCTCCCTTCTGTCAGTGCAGGGGCAACACCTTGCATCTGGACAGCTGCCTGACTACTCAGGACTTCCTTGGGGTCAGGTGAGGCCTCACCAGTGCCAACTCTGGGCTCCCCCCCTACTGGGGCAGAAGGCCCTTGGCTCCCTGGAACTCTCTTTAAGAGTGGCCTACCCTTCCTTTTCTTCTTTCCTTTTCTTGGGGACCCCTGTCTCCTAACTGTAGGGACTGACTCCCCAGGACTTTGGGTTGGGGGGGGCGCCCTGGGCGACCACCCCATCTGTGACCAGACTCACCTCTGGGAGGTCATTGCCCAGGATACAATCTAGGGTAAGGTCAGCACTGACTACCACCTTAATCCAGTCAAGGATACCCTCCCTCTCTAGGGGCACTATGGCTACAGGTTTGGAGGTGACCTCCCCTGTGGCTATCCTGACTTTCTTTGTCTTTCCTGGGACATACATGTCTGGGGTCACTAACCGGTCACTCACTATAGTGTGACTGGCACCGGTGTCTCTCAGGCCAGTGGTAGGGATCCCATTCACTTGAATGTGGTGGAAGTGCCTACTCCCACCCTCAGGGATCACCAGCTTACCATCTGGTCCTGTCTCCCAGCACAATGCTGGGAGGACTTCATCATCTGAGGAATCCTCCTCTATGGCTACACTGGACAGCCCAGTGCTAACCACTTTCTTTGGACAGGCTGCATCTCCTCTGAAGTGACCTGTCTGCTGACAGTCAAAGCAAGCCCTACTGTCCAAGAGCTTTTTTAACCCTGGGTCTCCCTGTCTCTGCATGTCAGATTGGGAGTGGGATTTACTCTCCTCCTTCTTAGGGTTCTGGGGTACAGAGGGAGTCTCTGTGGTGGGCTTACCACCTCCCTCCTTAGGTTTTTGGGGACCTGTCCCCCCCTTCTTGGAGTCTCCCCCCTGGGACTTGACAACCACCCTGGTTCTCAACCACTCATCAGCTGCCTCCCCTAGCTCTCTAGGGTTGGTCTGCTTAGAGTCCACTAGATGCTGGCGTAACCTTTCTTGGATACAATTGGTCAAGATGTGCTCTCTCATGATCAGATTGTATAACCCCTCATAAGTATTAACTTTGTTGCCAATAATCCAGCCCTCCAGTGCTTTTAGTGAGGTGTCTACAAAGTCAACCCAAGACTGGGTACTGACCTTCTGGGTGTCCCTGAACTTCATTCTATATTGCTCTGGGGTCAGACCAAACTTCTTGGCTAAGCACCTTTTCATACTAGGGTATGAATCTGCCTCCTCCCCCCTTAAGGTCAGAAGCCTATCCCTCCCTGAGTTGGGGACCAACTCCCACAAAAGGGAACCCCAGTATTGAGGCCTAACCCTTCTCATTTGGAGTGCCCTCTCAAAGGCCTCCAGCCACTTATCTATGTCATCCCCCTCTACATAAGCAGGGACCACCCCCTTGGGTAATCTGGGGCAAACTCCCCCACCCATGGACACCTCAGCTTCTTTATCGCTGCTTCCATCTCTTTTTTCTTTGTATGCCCACTTTTTCTTTTCTAGGGCCAGCTTCTCTGCTTCCAAAGCTATGTAGGCTAGCTGGGCTTCCAGCTCTCTTTCCCTGATGGATGGGTTCTCTCCTCCTGAAAGGACCCTCTTCCTACCACTAGCTTTGGGTCTGCCCCTAGTGACTGTATCCAGTGAGGACCGTTCCTCCTCTTCCTCACTTGGGGTCTGATGCCTTCCCTCCCCTGAGTGGTTAGAGTTAGCATCTTCCTCTTTTTCTTCCTCCTCTGGAGCTTCCTCTGTCTCTACCTCTTGTGCCTCAGCCCATGCTGTCAGGGATTTAATCAGGATTTGCTTCCTGAGATCAGGGGTTGCAGGCAACCCCCTCTCAATACACAACCCCCTAAGCTGGACTACTGTCAGTGTGGGTAGGCTAGCCAGATCAAGCTCCATGGTTCCCTAGTTTTGTGTCAACAAAAACTTTTTGCAAAAATTGGAAACAAGAATTTAGAAAAAATTACAAAAACTCAATAATTGAAATTAATCCAAATTAGTTTAAATAAAAAATAAAAAAATAAAAAATAATTAAAAACAATTTTTGCACTAGGACAATTTAAAGGATTTTTAATTTGTTTTATCTAAAACTGTAACGTGATATTGAACACAAGTACAGGATCCCGTCGCTGCTTCCAATTATGTTGGAAAATGGGTTATTGGTAGGGCAGGTAGGTACCTACACCTAGCAACAAGCCACAAACCTCCACAAAAGTACAGCTAGGTCTCAGTAAATTAATCCCAGCTCTACCCTTGGTAGCTTGGCATCGAGCGTCAAGGCTTAACTTAGGAGACAAAGTGTAAAGCATTCAAATATCACAAAACAGTAATTAAATAAAACACAGGAAACAGTTTAAAAATCCAAAACCAATTTATAAAAATAGCTTACATTTTTATCTTTAAAATGACACAAAAACGATTAAAATCGGTTCAGGGGAACCGGAGATATGAATTTTTAAAGTATTATTATTTTCTAGCGCTTAGAAACAAAAAGCGCCAATCGGGTCATCTGGTTGCACCAGGACCGGGGCTAAGTCAAACTTTCAGGCCGACCGCGATGGAGCCCTGCTCGGCTACAGGTCGCGGGAGGCCTCGGTTAAAAAGTTACCTTCTGACTTAGTCTTTATTTTGAAGTTTTTCTTCACCGGGACGAACCTGCCAGTTGGATCCGACCTCCTGGAGCCCTTGTCCGGATACGCGAAGTCGGTTTCCTCGGTGGTGATTTTTACCTTCGGACTTAGTCGTTTTTTCGAGATGAAAATCCTTCGACCGGGGAAAACCTGGATCTTGATCCGACGTCCGTGGAGCCCTTCTCGGATACGATGGCTGGAAGGTCCCGGTCAACTTTTTACGTTCGGACTTAGTCTCTTTTTTGGATGTTTTTCTTTACCGGGACGAACCACGAAGTCAGGCCGGGTCGCGGTTGAGGCAAGCCGGCTAGAATTTCCGCGTCGGGTCGGTCACTTTATGGAGCTTTTTTTCAAAAATTCTCCAATCTTTTCCAAACTTCTGGGGCTTCACCCAGATGTTCTTTTAAGGTTCTTTTGGGGTCCACAGCTCACCCCAAGGGTCCAGAAGTTCTGTGATGGTCCTTGGGGGTGCGGACTTCAACTCCCAGAATGCACCTGGCGCAAACTCCTTTTTGGCCACTGTACAGTGGTCAGCTGGTCGCTTTCTTCAGGAGTTGGTGCAGGGGACTCTGGTTTAGCAATTTTTCACCTGTAGCAAACAGGGAGTCCCTCCTTGAACCAGTTGAAGCCAGGCAAAGTCCTTCTTGTGGTGAAGCCCAAGTGTGCAGCTGGTGCAGTCCTTCTGAGTGCAGGGTCCAGGTGCATGCCAGGGGTCCAGCAGGGCAGTCCTTCTTCTTCTTTAGTTCCTTTCTTGTTGAATTCTGGAGGGGATCTGAGGCGTGGGTGCAGGTCTGCCAGTTTTATCCTTGCTCCTGGGTGAAAAGCAGGGGGGCCCTGGTCCTCCAATCAGGGACAGGGTCGTCCCCCTGTGATGACCACTTCCTGGGAAGTGTGGCAAAAATCCATCCCAGAAGGCAACAGTCTCTAAAAATCCAAAATGGATGAATCTGATTTTTGGAGGAGAGATCTGGCTGAGCCCACCCACTGGTGTGGCTAAAAATCATAAACACACCCCTCTCCTGCCCTCTCCTAATCTAATCAAAGGGGCACCTAGCTGTCTGGGGTTGCAGGATGTGGGGGTGTTGCTGGGTGCTCCAGATGTCCTTCTCTGCCTTTGAAGACCAGTTTGGCAGCCCTCCCCCTTCCTGCCTCACCATCTGCTGAGGGGAGATTCTCTCCCCCAAGCACATTCCTTTGTGTGAAGTCAGGCCACTTCACACCTCATTAAAGTAGCCTGGCAGAAGCTGCTGCAGGCTGGCCAATCAGAGCACAGCAGCAAAAACAATGCAGAGCTGAAATTGGCAACTTTTTAGGTAAAGTCTAAACTTTTTACCTGCACTAGTTATATTAAATCCAACAACTGGAAGTTGTGGGATTTATTATAACAATCAATTTGATACCAAATTCTTGGTATGTAACATTTAAGGAGACTTTAAAATTTAAAATAAAGTCTGCCCATTCTAGCCTATGAAGGCCATTTACTTCAATGAGGGAAAAACGAATTTGGCTGTTTTTACCTCACCAGGGCTTATAAATCTATTTTTATAAAGTCCCTGCTTATAGTTACATGGCACCCAGCCCTAGGGGCACATAGGGCACACCTTAGGGGTGACTTATATGTAAAAATAAGGTAGTTTAAGACTTTGGAAGTACCTTTAACTCCAAAGTCGAATTTGCATATAACTTTAATTTAAAAGCAGCCAGCAAGGCAGGCTTGCTTTTAAAATGACACTGGGCACCTCAGCAATGCACCTAGGTGTGCACCACCTATGCTGTGGTCCCTAAACCTACATGCCCTACCATATACTAGGGACTTATAGGTAGGTTAACTTAGCCAATTATAATTAGCCTAATTTGCATATCCATTTTACACAGAGCACAGGCCCTGGGACTGGTTAGCAGTACCCAGGGCACCATCAGAGTCAGGAAAACACCAGCATAAAGTGGAAAATGGGGGCAAAAAGTTAGGGGGCCTCTGCAATCAGCCCCAGTTTCTCACACAGGTAGTAAAAAACTCCCAAATTACCATAGAATTACATTTGGTTAAATTATTACATTTATTAACTGATAACTTCTGTTTGGGAGCAGGTGGAATTGTCATGTTTGGTATCTGGGGAATTGCAATTTAAAACACTCTTTAATGATAAAGATGGATCTAAGGTCACAATTCAATTCTGAAAATGTCACCTTTGGAAAGTTGACATTTTCTTGCCCTAGCCATTTAATGCCTGCAGCCTGTTCCTAGGTCACATGACTAGGTATTATTGGCAGTTGTTCTTTGTGTATTTCTCCCAGAGAGCCACAGAAAAGAGGGTCTGGTGGTTGGCAGGATGGGCCATCGTAACTTGATGAGTGGGCAGAGCTGTCACCTGTCACACTTGTACTTCATTGACACTGACTCAGCTCACACACACAGGACTCCAGACAGAGTGGGACCAGGACAGGAAGGCAGGAAGTTCCAGATTCTTCTGCAGGGGAAAGACTCCAGAAGTTTCTCCCAGTTCAAAATGAGTACCAAGTATAAAAATGAGACCTTCGGACCCATTCTTCAGTACACTCCTGAATTTCTGGATACTACAGAAAAAGGACTGCCTCGCTGCTTAAGCCCTGACCTGCTGGACCTGCACCATTCATTCCAGTCTGAAGTGACTCCAAGTATTAACTGACTGACCTCCTATTCTGGACTACAGGTTCATAACAAGCTCCAGAGGTATCCCTGCAACTGCCCAGATGACTTGCTGCACAGAACCTGCCTGGACCTGCAACTGACCCTGCCTGAGCTCTGCTAGACGTCTGCTGGCGTGAATTCCTGATCCTCAAAAGTTGCTTCAAATGTCCCAGACCCTTGGTATAACATCAATTGAGCTCATCATAAAAGTAAAGAAGAAATCCAGAAATGTTGGTCTCTCCACAACTGTGAGCAGGCCCAGATCTTGCCTCCTACACTAACTGCCAATACAAAATGTTGGCGAATGTTTCTCTCCATGAACAGTAACTGCCTTTGATGACCAGCAACATGAGATCTGCACTTTAGGCAACAGTCTGTGTGACCCCCAATGCAAAGCTCCAGCAAAGACTGTCCACTACACCTGACCAGATCTTCTCGCTACATCGACGACTGTCTGTAACACCTGGCCTGCTCTTCAATCTACATCGATGACAGTCCACGATGCTTTCCCTGCTCCTTGCAGTTTTTTCCACCACAAACTGGACTCTTAACACTGGACGTTAGAAGGTATTTTCTTCAGCTGGAATAACCTAGTCCCTGTAACCAGCCTGCTGAAGTACTGGGTTTTTCAGAACCCAGCGGTGCCAGGGAACACACCCTAAGACTTCGAGTCCTTCCTGTTTCAGACTACAGAAACACAGAGTCTTCTTGGTGAAGTCAAAGATCTTGTTTATTGGCTGCAGCCAGTAACAGGTATCCTAGAAGTACAACACGGTGTATATTCTCAGGAGACTGCTCCCTTTGCAAAGCTAACCTGCTCTTTTATACAAAATATTATGCTTTAGGCAAACATTCCTTATTTTACAGTTGACCATTCACATATTTTACTACAAAGAAATAGCAGGGTTATGATGACAAGCCCATATTCCAGTTTGTCCAGCCCTCAATCAATTACCCGGCAAGGCTTAGTACTTTCATCAGATATCGACGGACCCCCAATATAAACGGGAACCTCCTCCTTGTAAAGCAAGTCATAAAGAAAGAAACAGGGACAGGTGTGTGTAAGATTAGGCATGGTTTGTGTGTGATGAAAGGTTTATGATGTGTTGTGCCTTGATACTAATCTCATTCGGCCACTGGGAAAGAAACTGTCCGAACAGGTTTGGCTTCAGGCAGTGGAGTCAGCTTGCCCAGGTCACAGAGGAGTCAGCAAAGATGTACGTGTCCTTCAGACTCGTTTTCAGCATTAGACATTGGCCTATGTGAGGGCAATCACAAAATGGCTGTCGTTTAAATGGAACACGAGGGTTCAGGACGGAAACTCTGATATTCGGGTGATTTTGTTACCCGAATATGAATACAATGCTTGTGCATACTATTCTAATCATTCTCGGTCTGCTGATACCAAAATCGTTGTGATACGACGATGTTTATAACACGGGTCCAGAATTTTCAGTACCACAGACCCTCCTTTTGCCCTTACATAGGCAATAACCTATACTCACGCTAATCTGAGTCCAGGTCTATATTCATAAAGTCGTTGAGATGTTTCTGTAGCATCATCCTATTACTTAGCTCGTCCCTTGATACAGGTTTCCTTACACACAATATAGCACAGAGGCCACATATTGCAGGAGCACACTGTACACACAGACAGGACAAGAAAAGAATGACTAAGATCATCCCAATGGCTACCAGAGTCTTCCATCCCCAGGCGGATATCAGCTCCCAGAATCACCCCATCAATGACCAATCTCCTTTATCCACGTGAATAGACTCGGAGAACTTATGCAGTTTGGAAATGGCCTGGTAGACTGTCGGAGCGTTATCTGGGATGAAAACACAGCAACTTGATTGGATCACTTTACATACCCCACCTCGGTCTGCAAGTATGACGTCTAATGCGACCCTGTTCTGAAGAGTCATAAGGCGATCCGACTGGAGCTCAGCAGTCAAATTACCAAGGGCACCGGCGGTTTCAACTACCGTGGATTCAACCACCTTTGTCAATTGCCTTATGTTCCTGCTGTTAACCATAGGGCCCCAAAACGGCAGAAAACCCTTTACGAAATCTCCAAATTCTTGTCCTGTAGTGTCTTCTTTACTTATGACACCTCTAACTATCCTTGTCTTATGGTAATCTGCCGCGGCCGTGTAGGTGGGAGGTAACAGGAACGAAACAAAACATGTGCCTGAGAAGTCAGGAGGCAACCATGTATAGGCTCTATTATGGCAGATGAAACAGGTACCCTTAGCTGCTAAGAATGAAGGAGAAGTCTGAGACGCAAAAACATATGTTTCAGTGCAGATACTTTTTCCTAACTGAGCTCGGGGATTCTTGCCATTACCTTGCAGACATAGGTGACCCTGATGGGGTACAACCAAAATCGGGGAGGATCTCTTTGCTCGCTGGTTCCCACTCAGAGTAACTCCATATCCTGTTATGTTCCATCCAATATATGCTAGTGTCTCATCTCTCGGGATAGTCTCATAGGAAATATCTTCCCTAATCATATCTACTATACCCTTAGCTAGAGCACTATTCTTAGGATTATCTTTCACAGAACGTAGGGGGTTGGCTTCATACGCGTATATGAACACCGTTCTATATGCCCACACAGAACCATTATGGCTGAAAGGCAGGACCAGATAAGGGATACCTTTATCAGTAGTATGAGGCATAAGACCACACACCCAACAGTTAGTTGTGTTCACTACTAATTGGTGTTGGTGTAGAAGCTGAATGAATGAATTTTGACAAATTCTAATCTTCTGGCAGACTCGTGTTCAGGCAGGGGGTGAAAAGAATGCGAGGAAACAGTAGAAGGAGGTATGGGCTGTGTAATGGGTGCAAATGTCACTTGAAAAGCGAATAAAACATATCCTATTAAAAACGTCATTACACTAAGCAACATGAAAATACATAATATCAAAAATCGTTTCTTTTTCATTATTATACCCATTCTGGCTTTAAAGTCCATCTGTCTGGCAGGTCTCTCATTCTTGAAAAACTCCATCCTCTCTAATTGCTGCTCGTGGTGGTAGGGTGTTCAATGCTAGGGAATGCTTCTGTCAGTCCAGGGCAACTCCCTTAGACCGACCAGAACTGTCGACCTAACGTCTTCAGCTGCACTCCAAAGACTTGGGCAACCACGACCCTACAGCTGAACCCGGATGGCGGTTCGAAAAGAAAAAAACAAAAATAAGAAAGTTTCTCAGATGAGAGAGCCGCACTTTAAAAAAAAATAGCAAAGGAACGGGAAAAAAATGATTTGTCCTTAGTTTTTGGTCTCAAATTATTAACGGCTTTTTCCAGGTACTGTCTGGTTCTGGAACAAAAGTTCAGGCTCTGTAGTGTTCAATCGAATTGACGGTGGCACAGCTTCTTGCAAATTATTGTCACTTTCTTGTTCAGAAATTGTTCCATTTACACGTGCATCGCTAAATGGCAAAAAACGAGGCACAGTCTCAGTCTCAGAGTCAGTGATCCCCTCCTGGACCCATCGGTCATGTGGTAGAGGAAAAGGGACCCTCTTGCAGTGTACGCCGTGGATCCAGTTATTTTTCCCTTCCACTCGAACAGCTGATCTTGTTGAGAGAAGGACGAGGTAAGGGCCGGTCCAACGGGGCTGGTCATTCTTTGTCCGCTGGAAGTTCTTGACCAGTACCCATGATCCAGGATCGATAAGATGTCCTGGAGCTTCAGAGACCTGAGGCAGAGTATCGTGAACCTGTTGGTGTAGAACACGCAATTTAGCCGTCAATTCATACAAATAATAAAGCAGTACAGGGTGTTCGATCTCACTGAATTTTGTTGGTCTTGGCACTCCATATATGTTGGCCGGGCGGCCGAACACAATTTCATAGGGACTAAGTCCCACTCGCGAATGCACAGTCATTCTTGTTGATAGGAGTGCTAGAGGCAGAGCGTCAGGCCATTTAAGACCAGAGCTCGCTTGTATCTTTGCCAACTTCAGTTTTAGCGTGCCATTATAGCACTCTACTAGTCCAGCTGATTGGGGGTGATTTGCAGCGTGGAATTTTTGCTGGATACCTAGCCCTTCACATACTTTTTTCATCACTCGACCCACAAATTCACTCCCATTATCACTCCAGACCATTCTCGGCATTCCAAACCTAGGGAAGAATTCTTTGACAAGGGCTTTAGCTGTGGATAAGGCAGTGTTGTCTTTTAAGGGATATGCTTCTACCCATCTTGAAAAAGCACAAACAACAACGAGTACGTATTTCAGATTGTTGCACCTTTCCATGTGGATTAAATCTAGCTGCAAAACCTCGAACGGATACGTTGGAGGTGCAAAATGACCAGCTGGTGTTGGGGTTACCCTACCAGGATTGTATTTCAGACACACCATGCAATTCTTGACCACATTCTCTGCACATTTAGGAATTCCAGCATTTTTCCATACTGGAGCCAACAACTTACAAATCCCTTTCACACTAATATGGGCCATTCCATGAGCCATTGTCACCACTGCAAGCACATACGCATCGGGTAACAACCATCGCTGATGTTCTGACAAGTCAACCCAACAACCATTTTCATCCAATTTACCCGTACTTTCTTTCCACACACTCAACTCTTTCTCTGAAGCTTCAGCTTGAATAGACTTCACACCCTCTATCGTATCTTCACATATTCCAACGTCACCAACCCATCTTGCGGGGCCTGCAACATACATTCGATTCATCACATCTTTTGCTGTTTCTTTTGCGATTTCATCAGCAAATGCATTGCCACGACTGATATCATCAGTAACCTTCTTGTGTGCACTGCATTTCACAATCGCAACTTGTAATGGCAAGGTCAGTGACTCAAGAAGCTCATTCACCAACTGACCATGCTGAATTTTAGCTCCATGCGAAGTCAGGAACCCACGTTCTTTCCACAATCGTCCAAAACTATGGGCCACACCAAACGCATACTGGCTGTCGGTATATATGGTCACTTTCATTCCTTTCGATAACACACACGCTCTCGTAAGTGCAATCAGCTCTGCTGCTTGAGCTGAATTATGTGGTATACGTGCAGCTTCAACAATCGTATGCAAAGTTGTGACAGCATATGCTGCAGTCGTATCACCATTCGGAAGCTTGAAGCATGAACCATCCACCCATAAGGTACCATCACACTTTACAAGAGGAGTATCTTTAAGATCTACTCTCCCTTTCGTTTCTTCTTCTGTCCTAAGAAAACAATCATGTTGTTCAACATCATCTGTTTCTACTGAAATTGTCAATAACGTGGCTGGATTCAACGTATTGCACCTCTTTATGTGCACATGACTCGCTAACAGTGTCAACTCGTAACCTGACAATCGAGCACTAGTTAAATGCTGTGTCTTGGTCCTGTTTAACAACGTGTCCACTGCATGTGGAACCATCACAATCAACATATTATTCATCACTAACCCAGCAGACTGTCGAATAGAAACAGCTGCTGCCGCTGTGGCTCTCAAGCAACTCGGCAATGCTTTAGCTACTGGATCCAAAGTTGACGAAAAATATGCGCATGGGCGCTGCTTGTCTCCAAAAGACTGTGTCAGCACTGACAATGCACAACCCTCTCTCTCATGGACATACAGTGTAAAGGGCTTACTGTAGTCGGGGGTACCCAACACAGGAGCCGAACATAATGCATTACGCAATTCGGAAAAACTTTTCTGACAATCTTCAGACCACGGAACGGGATTCGGTGTATCTTTATAGGTCAATGCTACCAATGGTTTGGCCAGCAAAGAAAAATTCGGTATCCATTGTCTGAAGTATGATGTAATGCCCAAGAAAGCACATACTTCTCTCTGGGTCTTTGGCACACTCAATTTTGCAATTGCCTGAATTCTTTCTGAGGTCAGTTTCCTTCCCTCCTTCGATAAGAGATGACCTAAGTAGGTCACTTCTTGTCGACAATATTGCAGTTTTGAAAGGGACACTTTGTGATGTAAATCAGATAAATGACGCAACAACAACAAGGTGGCTTCTTTACAAATCTCTTCAGTATCTGTAGCGACTAGCAAATCATCAATGTACTGAATAAGGGTAGCGCCGTCAGGTAAAACAATTGCATCAAGCTGTGTTTTTAAAGCCTGACTATATATTGATGGACTTTCACAGTAGCCTTGTGGAGCGCGTTTGAAGCGGAAACTTCGGCCTCCTAAACTGAAGCCAAAAATATCCCTGCTCTCCTCGGCAATCGGGATGCTGAAGAAAGCATTCTTTAAGTCAATCACCGAAAACCAGGTGGCGGAAGCTGGAATCATAGTCAATATGGCAGTGATATCAGGAACAACTGGAAACTGTGGCACAACTATTTTATTTACCTCTCTAAGATCAATCATGAGCCTGTAAACAGGTGGCTTAGAGGGGTCAGTACGTTTCAAAACAGGCAGAACAGGACTATTACAAACGTTGCCTCTTGTCTCTTCAATTACATCTTTTTCAATTAAATCATAAATGATCGCTAGCAACGCCTTTTCACCTTCACTAGAGATCTTGTATTGTTGAATGCGTGGTAATTTAACATTGGCTTTCAATGTCACAACATAAGGCGGTATTTCCAACAGACCCACGTCATTAGGACCAGTAGCCCAAATGGTATCAGGAAGAAACGACAATTCGGTCGGAAGTTTATCCTTCGACAAATTCATTGGAGAGACCATTTTCCTACCCAGTGTAAGTTGTACTCCCGAAGGAGAACAATATAATGTCGCATACAATCTTTTCAACAAATCCAATCCTAACAAGTTTTCACCACAACCTGTCGTCAGAATAAGGGGTGCTTCCAATTCACAAGGTCCAACAGAAAGGGACATAGGACTAGAAATCGGGTTCCTAACCGGGGCGCCAGAAAAACCTACTGAAACATTCATCTCGCCAGACAAAGGTGCGCCAGGGAGTTTTGAGTGCATAATAGAACTCTTTGTAGCACCAGTATCCAACAGAAAAGGCTCTGACACACCTGAGGTAATCACCTTAACATAAGGTCCATTCTGATCTACTGGAACTAAAAAAACTCCCTCTCTTCATCTATGGCTGTCCTAGCAATTATTACCTTCCAGGTTCTCATCTTCTGCATAGTAGTCGTCAGCATAGTACTGAGCCGTCCTACCTGACGCGTTATGTTGCTGGTCAAAACTATTCATTGAATTTTGAGACGGAAAGGAACGCGTGTTCTTGGGGAAACTTCCACGTCCTCTACCTCTAGTAGCTTGTTGAACACCTCGACCTCTTGCGCCAGAAGCACCATTCGTACGCTGTAACAAAATAGGACAACTATACTTGAAATGACCCTCTTCTTTACAATATGAACACTGATTGGGACCTACAGGAACGCGTGGTTGAGAAAACTCGAACCTTTGCGAGTTTCTCTGGAACTGTTGAGGTTGCTGATAGTTACTCTGACCACCACGTGGCGGATACGCCTGTTGTAAAAGAACCTTTGTCTTTAATTCTTTAGTTTTCTTGTCTGCTCTATCCTTCTCATCTTTATCCCTATTTTCGTAGTACTGTGCAGTAGCCAATATTTGTGCTTAAGAGGAAACGGCCCAAGAACTCTCTGAATCCTTCAATTTCTTACACAGCTCGGCAAGCAAATTGTGCACAAACTTGTCGACGAACAACCGTTGACCACCTTCTGTACTCATATCTTGACCACTGTGGTCGATAAACGTTTCCTCAAACCTGGTGAAGAAATCAGACACTGTTTCATCTTTCTTCTGCTTACACGCAGACAATTTATCCCAATTCACACGCATCGCAGGCATTAAAGTCTTCATGTAAGTAATGATTCTAGCAGGCAGTTCTGCTACCAAAGGCTCAGGCTTGGCTCCACCAACTTGTCTATCATTTGCAGCACTAATATTAGCCCATGAGTCACCTAACTATTGTGCATGATCTGTATGGCGAATCAATCCCCACAAAGGCTGTGGAACAACATTCCCAAATAACATGTCTATGTCGGCTAAATTCATAATGCATGAGTCTGCAGTCTGTGATAATTCCTTATAATACCCTGCAGGGTTTTTACGGGAATCAGGCAAAGTCTGCTTAAGGGCTAAAACTTCAGCTCGCTTCCACGGAACATGTACCCAAACACACTGAAAATGAGCTGGGACAGCATCAATTTGATTAGCAACATCAGCCGCAACGGCGTCCTTCCATACCGAAGGGACTTCTCTCATTGGGTACTGTCGCACCTTTTTTTTAACAGAGGAGTCATGTTGGAACAATGACTGAGAAGGATCCTTATTCCTAAAGGACAACAACGTTGCAACTGCTTTCTCAACATCGGGACCCACAATCGTGCCCTTTGCAAACTCAAACCGTACACGGCACAAATCAGGTGGATTTGTTTCCAAATCATTATCCCCTAATTCCTCACAAAGGAAAGCACACATTTTCTCAAAAACGTATCTTTGTTTCGGTGCTTCCCATTGACGGAAGACATCCATAACAGAGTCTACATCGTATCTTAAAGGGTAAACAACCCATTTACGCGCCATACGGTCAAACATTTCTCTCTCTTGAGAATTAGGCAGTTGACTACGCGACTGTTTACACTCCGAATCTGGGGTCACACCAGACGACCCAAAGAGAGGAAATATAAGGCTGGCAACAGTATCTGTCATTCTCTGTCGGACAGAAGGAGAAGTTGATGAAAGAACAGGATGAAAAACAGAGGGAGGCAAGGCAGACGCAGAAGCAGACGCAGAGGCAGTATCAGGAAGAACACCAGAAGAGGCAGTCGATGTAGTACATAAAGTAGCAGGAGGTACAGATGGAGCAGGTAGCGAAGTCGGCGGCCCTTGAAAGGGCTGCGCCATAGTAGTAGGAGCCAACTGAAAAGGAG
Source organism: Pleurodeles waltl (assembly GCF_031143425.1). NCBI lineage: Eukaryota > Metazoa > Chordata > Amphibia > Caudata > Salamandridae > Pleurodeles > Pleurodeles waltl. The sequence continues at coordinate 906,038,616 of NC_090445.1, read as the reverse complement.
CTGGCGGCTGTGGAAGAACCTGAGGCACAATAACCGGAGGTTGCACAGCTAAAGGTTGCGGAGGTGCTGTAGCATTCTGCGCATAAGGGGGTGGCGAACTCAACAAGTGTGACATCAAAGGATCTTTCTCAAGTTCTTTTGCTGCATCTTGCTGAAGAAGCGGAAGAACTGGATAACATTTATCGGTCACCAATTTACGTTGCCTGTGCAACTGCTCATTCATCTGTTCTTCTTCATCATCTTTAAACTGCATGGCAGCTTGCATTATCGAGATACCCTCTTCCCTCTTATTTCTCTTTGCTAATTTAATTTCCTTCTGTTTGGCTTCCTTACGCCATAGGCGGAAAGAGTCAAACATCGCCGGCCGGGCTTTCTTCTTAAAAAGTTTAACCTCCAGATTATCCAGAATCTCTGTGTCAAAACTACCATATTGGGGCCATTTTAAAACACCATCTTTCCTGGTGTATCGGATCCATACTTCATTATATGTGAGGGGGCCTATGCCATGTTTCACATATAGTTCATAGGTTGGAGTTCCAATCGGAGGAACCGGACATGAGTCCTCCAATCGGGAATCCCTATTATAACCAAGACAAAACAAATTTCCATATCTGCTAAGACCAGGCATCTTCGCTCTCTAGTCTTGCTTCAAACTTCAAAGGATTATCGAATACGATAGTCTCGTGAATACACGAATCCCTCGGCTTTGGTACTTGCAACTTCCAAATCAAAGATCCCAAGGGGATACCAAAATAAGAACCAAACTAAGGACTGGGAGACGCTCCACTTATACTTAACTGAGGTATCGATGACGTCACCAGAAGACTCGTTTATCGTTTCGCTCTACCAAATCATCAAGGGTCCAAAACAGGGCGATAGTCAGGGCAGCAGTCCTTCGTAGCTGTCGGAAAGCGGGGAACCTCGCACTTGATCGCAATTGGCCTGAACTAGTGGCTTTCACCGGTTTCACACAACCAGATAACTTCAAGCAGCGCTTTCTACCTTTAAGCATGCATATCTCCAGTTCTACTGATTAGATATTTGTTGTTTTGCTGTCAAATAATTTATTAAATTGTACTCAATTTTTCTAAATTGGTGTGGGATTTTTCTTGTGTTGTGTTTTCACTGTATTGCTGTTTGCGTGCTGCATAAATACTTTACACATTCCCTCTAAGTGAATCCTAACTGCTTTTGTGCCAAACTACCAAGAGGTTAAGCACAGGTTAATTTAGTGACTGTTTATAGTTTGCCCTAACAAAGTTTGTGATTATTGCTTGAGAAGGGCTCACAACCCCCCACCAACATCCCAATGTCTCACAAATTGTAATATATATCTGCAATGTTTCGTTTTGACTTTTTATGTATAGTTTTAGTCAGCTTTACAAACCATGTAAAGTTTACTTCTATAAAGGCTGAAAAACATCCATTATCTACTTTTTAGATTTTAATACATTTCAAACATAATAAATACAAATGCAACAGAATTAAGACATATCAAACACAATCATTATTTGAGAATTATAGTAAACTGGATTTTAGTTTAGATTCCAATGTGCTCATTAAATGTTGCTGCGTCATAAATGTTCAAGTAATTATTTTATGACTTTCAGGACCCCAAATGACCATGCTGCTATCTTTATTAAAGGCTTAGGGTACCTGTTGCATCTCTTTTTATGATCATATCTTGTCTTGGGCTTCAGGCATCCTACCTAGCATAACAGCTGATCATGCACTTACTCTCTTGACTAGTATATAGAAATACATTATCTATGTATTTGCTTGAGTACTAAATGTAGTAGTATCCAAAGAGAGGCATTCCATATTAAATTAACTTTTACTTTTTACATTTAAGTGTATCCCATACAACCTTCCATGTGTGTTTTTGTGTAAATGGTGTAGGTTTCCCTAAAACAACTCTAAAGGTACATCATGGACTCATTTGTGACTTTCGTAGGTCATACCATGCTTACATGGTTTCTCCAGAATTTAAAAAGTTGCTCAGTCATAGAACAATAACAATATTCTTCGTTGATTGTAATCTCTTAAATGGACAGCTTTCCATTTTATTGAAGATTCTTTGCTAAATGTATATAAGAAGCTATCTTCACTTCCAGTTATCAGCACTTCAAGGCTATACCCACAAGGCTCTTACTGCACTAAATCTAGGTTAGACGTAGTCAGGAGGTCTACTAATCCTACTTCTCTTTTGACAACAAGCACTCTTACCAATGAATTGTGCACATCTTCATGGAATTAATTTCATTCTAAAATGAAGAATACTAGGAATCCAGTCATAATCAACAATGAGGAATTAACATTAGAAATCAAGATGTATTTGGAGAAAGAAGTGTTGACAAGTTTACCCAGTGCAAATCTACAGCCATGGACAAACTGATTTTCAGCTGGAATTATATTCAGTCTTATATTCAGATTTCTTTGATTCTTGCCCACACAATTTCTGTAACAGGTGGCAAGTTAATGGACTCCTCTATTTGTCAGACACTTTATTAATCTCTTGTTAATTATTTATTATTATCCTCTTTATACAGATCCTTCCAAACAGGAGCCATCTTGCTTCTTTACCCTTCCTTTGAGATAGTGGAGAAATCTGTGAATAAGCAGCTCTCAGTTTTGGAGGTTTCCAATGCTCTTGATTATGCTCAGTTAAGCTTTAGGTCAGCCCAGGGCCTGAAGAAAGCAGTCATGGTTCATTTGGATGGAATTAGATCAGCCCTGGAAGAGGGCAGTGTCACAGACTTAATCCTGTTTGGTTGTCAGCCATTTATAACACCAATAATCAACTTGTACTGACCGATAGACTCCAATGCATGGGGGTTGTCTCTGGGGCCTTATTTAGATTACACCTTTTATAACGGCCCATCCTCAAATTATTTACCATTCTCTCTTTTCCATTACATGGATTTCATGACCCTAACTGTGGAGACCCACAGAGATCATCCCATTGCCCCACTCTATTTAATGTATATAGTACAATCTTTGCTGGACTCACTAGAAGCGGCGAGATGACTGTGTACACCTATGCTGATGACACACACAAGCTTGTCAGACTGTATTCCTCCAGTGCTTCCTAAACCAGTCTATTATCAGACAGAATCACGAGTAAGATTATTAGACTAAACTCAGATAAACCTCTATCAGATTGAAAAGCCTCCTGGTGTCCTGATCAGCTAGAATCCCTTTTTATGCCATTTGACACAGCTTATTATTTTAGTCCCATATTTGTCACATGTTTTCACACCACTTAAAGATTAGCTTCATATCGATTCTATGTATTAATGTGTCAATGTAAATTTGGTCTTTTCTTGATTTCAGTGGTATGCCTCCACAAATGAATGTATGACGGAACAACTAATGCAAGAACCACGCATGCCTGAACAACGCGGTCGGAACACCGACCGGGTTGTTTCTACGTATGCCTTTACCACGCATGCCTTTACAACAATTTATCATTGTAAAAGCATGCCTAGTAAAGGCATGTGTGGAACAGCATGCTTGGTTCTGCATGCCCCCCCACCTGCCCTAAAAACACAAATACCCAAACCCTGCCCTAAAAACATAACTACCCTAATCCCCCAAACACCCTAACAACACAAGTATCCTGACCCCCCACCCGCCCTAAAAACATAACTACCTCGACCCCCCATCCCCCACCCTAAAAACACAAGTACCCCGACCCCTCACCCACCCTAAAAACACAACTACCCTAACCCATGCCCTAAAAATACAACTACCCCCACCCGCCATAAAAAAAACAACTACCCAACCCACCCTAAAAACATAACTACCTCAAACCCCACCCGCCCTAAAAAACATAATTACCCTGACCCCAACCACCCGCCCTAAAAACATAACTACCCGATCCCCACCCCACCCCTTAAAAAATGGCACCACCCGCCCTAAAACCCGACCCCCACCACCCACCCAAATACCATAAATACCTGACCCGCCCTAAAAATATAACTATCCGACCCCTGCCCTAAAAACACAACTACCCTGCCCCTCCTGCCCTAAAAACACTACTACCCTGCCCCACCTGCCCTAAAATCACTATGACCCGACCCCTCCCCCTAAAAACACTACTACCCGACCACATACAACATAACTACCCCGACCCCCCAACCTGCCCCCAAAAAAAACATAAGTATACCAACCCCCACCACCCGCCCCAAAAAACATAACTACCCCGACTCCCCAACACCCTCCCTAAAAACAGAACTCCCCGACCTCCTCCACCCACCCTAAAAACATAACTACCCCGACCCTCCATCCCACCCCTTAAAAAAACATGGCACTACCCACCCAAAAAAATTAACTACCCAACCTCCAACACCCACCCTAAAAACATAACTACCCACCCCTTGCCCTAAAAACACTACTACCCCACCCCCACCTGCCTTAAAAACATAACTACCCCAACCCACCCACCCCACCTCTTAAAAAAAAATTGCACCACCCACCCTAAAAACATAACTACCTGACCCATCACCCACCCCAAAAAACACCATTACCCCGCCCCCCACCCACCCTAAATACATAACTATACCGACTCTCCTCACCCGCCCTAAATACATAACTATCCCAACCCCCTACCCACCCTAAAAACATAACTACCCCAACCCCATCCCACATTCTGAATGTATTTCCTATTAAAGAGTCAGGATTCGCAGGCTGCCAGGAGCGAAGAATGGTCTTCTTAGAACAATTTGACTGGCTCACCATTTATTTAATTGGAAAGGTCCCATTTATCTTCAAGAGAAGTTAGGACAACATCTTCTCACTTTTACTCTTTCCTCTTTAACCCAAGAATTGCTAGCCATTCCTCATTTTAACTTACAGGAGAATTACTTAACTTTTTGAAAAAATCCTCAAAGGCGTGTTTCACCTTGTAACTGCAATAGTTTCTGTTTAGCATCAGGGCATGCAACTGGTAAGCATGCTCTACTCCTAAAATATCCCAATCAAGAAACGAACTAATCAATTTGTAGTTACTTTGAGGCCTCTGCACTATACAAGGCAAATTCATCGATGTCAATTCACTGTCTTTAGCTGTAGTAAAGTAAAGGTGAGATAAGAGATATTGGTATTGTGTCTCAATCCCGTATCTCACCGACTGTTTTCGTCTTCAGCAAATGCAGCAGATTTAAAGAATATATCAATACCTGTTCTTTTGTGTCTAGCGTGAGTATTTAAAAAATTTGGCTCTGAGATGTTTCATGGCTCATTATATTGTATGTTGCTAGGCTGAGTCATGTGCATCTAAAGTGGGCCGATTCCTGAATCGATAGATCCAAAACAGCAGCAACACAAATGTTGCATTAAGCAGCTGATTTATGGTGCTACCTCAAACCTTTAGGATTAAAGTAGAAAGATGATGTACACCTGATTATTTACAGATATTTTTGATGATATTTTTGATGACCCCAATAATTGTAACAAATAGCATCCAGAACTTGAAGGATTGTCAATATTACAGTGTACCGAACTTTTTATAGAACTGCGTCTTCTCACTGCATTGTCCATCTCTGTTCAAGTACCAAATAAAATCACTGGATTCTCTTCAACTAAATGAAAACATTGCAAATAAAGAAGTACAATGTAAAAACGTAACAAGATTCCTAATTTACTAAATCAAACTTTGAACATCTAATCCAGTGAGAAATGCGAATGTTTAACTTCCCAAATCCTACAGAAGGCTGTCGACCCCAGCCGCAATCATGAAGAGCTTGCATTTAACGACCTTTACTCCCTGTGAACAAACTTCAGCAGAGCCCTGGCTGGGGGAGCATCATGGAAGCCCAAACAGCAATTGACAACTGATCTAATTCTATTGTGTCTCCTTTTTAATGACATTTATAAACTTAGCAGTGTTTTAATCTTTGGTTGGATTTGTCAATGGGATGTCAAAGAATTACAAATGAACATACCTAGAAGTCATAATGTGAAGAGTTGCAATATTCATGGGATCAGCATCTATAGAGGGAGAAGTTGCATGCCTTGAGTAGTATTTATGCTGGCTGAACTTCACTCCTAAATAACTGAAAATGCCCAGGCCTTAGAGTATCATGTATTGTGTCTACCAATTTGTTTTCGTAAGTGGGGAAAATGTATCCCGTTTTGTGTTAACTCTGGTGCAAGTGACATCTACACATGCCTAAAATACTATGATCCCTCCCACCTAGTCTTTGGGATCTCCTCAGGCTCAGACTACCTTTTACTGAATGCTCAAGTCCCTGACAGGAGGTTTATCACAGAGTTTTTGCATTCTTGCATTAAAATTATTACTCAGATGTACCACAGCTGATATCGAATATCTAATCCTAAACTCACAATCAGTTACCTCAGGAAATGTCATCTGGGTAATCAGATATTCAGGTGTGCAGTAGATACATTGACTCATAGATAACAGTAAGAAAGAAGGCCACCCAAAACATAATTCAAGATTTCGGCACCCTGTAAGTTGTTTAGTGACATGTAATTAAAAAATATTGTAATCATTAAACTTACAAATAGAGATCACCCACATTTCCTGTAATTTAAGTATTTTACTGTTGCTTACAAAGTGAATGATATACTGTGTGTTTAAAAGCTTTGTTTCTGTGGCCACTGAAATATCTGTCCCCTTCACACTAGATTTAGCATTTAATGATTTCATGAACATGCTTAAAAATTCAGCGATCTGGCAGAATCTCACACATATACAAATCCCTTATCATAAATACTCCTGATTTGTTCCAGGTGCTCAAATAATGCTGGGAGCATGGCTGGGCTAAATTAAACAAAAGCAATTGAAGAGAAGCAATTGATCATATTGAAATAGCTATTCTCGCGAGGTAGCACCTTATGCAGCTAAATTACTTTACCCCTAGAAACCTGTGGAGGGATGGAAGCATTCCCCTGCCCAAGTGTTTTTAATGCAAGGACACAACAGTGACTTTTTTATAGGGACAGGAAATGTCCGATCATAGTGCAATGCTGGCCACCCTGTCTAAAATTATTGGGAGGCCAGTTTACCCTCCCCCCCCCCAATTGCTATATTAGGAGTCTTATCATACTTAGGCCATATTTATATTTTTTTAGTGCCGCATTTGCGTCATTTTTTGACGCAAAAGTGGCGCAAACTTACAAAATACAATTGTATTTTGTATGTTTGCGCCTCTTTTATGTCAAAAAGCGGCGCAAATGAGGCACTAAAAAAGTATAAATATGGGCCTTAGTAGGTAACGAAGGAGACCATAAGTTAGTGGAATTAGGCGCTCTGATTTCCAAAAGTGACATTGTTAAATTTTGGAAATCTGTGACAACCCTGTCTGTGACTGCTTGGAGAAAAACTATGGACAGCAGCACTAAAAAGGAAGAACTCATTATACAAAGTTAGCAAATGCCCGCAGAAGTACTGAGTGATATAGGGGAAATGGTGCGAAAACTATGAATTAAAGGACAATTGACATGCATCTTTGATTTTTATAGTGATTGACCTGATGAAAGTCTTTACTGTTAATGGATTGTGTATGTGTTTTTAGCCAATTGACATGTTTTACAAAACAATAAAACTTGGTTTAAGAAAAAAATCAGATGTTTAGGGCCAGTCAATTGCAGATCCATGTTACGATCTTCTTTTCATTCTTTTTCCACATATTTTTCCAGTCATCCTTATTTTATTCCATGTGTTCAGTCTTCTCTAAGTAAAATAATAGAAATGAGGCAAGTTTTGAACTTTGGTTTCTGCGATGTGACCATTTCAATATTGAAGATTTAGCTTCACACCGTGCGTTATGGCACCCTTTTTGGCCAGTTTTCTTTTTAATGACTAGGAACGGTCTCCGTGAAGTACATCTTTGAGGGAAACAGAGAGAATACCAAGTACAAAAATGAGTACTTCATCAGCACATTTATAGATTAGTTCTGGTATGATCACCGATTTGAATTTCACCTTTATGATCTCATTGATAGAGCACATAATTTGCTTAACTGTCAAAATTTGTTTCTGGTTTTCGATTTAATAGCATGAATTTAGAGTATCTCTTGGAGCAGCTGTAGGTTTATGATTCTTTTCAAATGTAGGTTTATGTTTGCTAGGGCAAACATTAGAACATGAATCATATGTTATGAGTGGCCTACAGAGTTGTTTTCAGCTGCTCTGGCAATTTAAGTGCAAGAGTGGAACCCAAAGGGCTTGTACTGCTAACTTACTTGCTGCGATGATCTGATTTAATATGCCACTAGTGCTCGGGGTCTCCTAATGTAAGATGTTTAATATAGCTATAAATGTTCTTTTCTATTTCTTGTAGCAGTTTTAGAGTGTATGATATGATACATAAGTAGTTCTTATAACAGACGTGGTCTATTCTAGTGAGGTGGAATCTATGTTATCCCCATTTTGTTCCCAGAGATTGTTGCTATTTTTTATTTTTTCATTATTTCGTGTTTGTCATTAATATCAAATTTGGGTTGCATTGCAATGATAACATTGGTGCCAGATATGACCTGTATTACAACTGTGCCTTATTTTGTTCAAAGGCAAGGTATGCTTATCTTATCGTGCCTACTTTTTTTTTAACAGAATCATACAAACATATTTTTGCCATTGTCTCAATTTAGTTCACTTGAGCAACTAGTCTCAATTTATTTCACTTGAGCAACTAGTTATTCTACAGGCTTTACTCCATTAATGATTCAGAGTTATTCATTGGCCTCCCCAAATCTCACAAAGCTCCTCATCACCCATAATATTGTTTTGATAACTTTTGCTGTCTTCTGTTTTCAAGAATGCCCTGACTAATAATTTAAGTCTGAAGTGTGATAAACAACTTACTTTCTATGGGTCTGATATAGGATAACAGGCAAGTGAGAATTAATGTCATGGACTCCATAGCAGCAGAAAGGATGAAAACATTTGAAGTTCTAAAGTAATTTTCAATCTCCTTATTGACTTCTGCCATTTCAAAGGCCTGTGGAGTAGTGAGGTCTTTGGAGATAGAAGGGGCATTGAATAAAAGTCTGACACTCTCTCCCACTTCTCTGGAGGCCTCTGGCAGTCCTCCAGCAGGGAAGCAAAGAATACAGCTTCTGCTGAGCTGGCAGGCTAGCAGATTGGCCTGCTGCTTTCTGACTGGCAGTCAAGTGAAGTTCTCTATCTGTCACTAACAGAAAGAGGACACAAGAAAACCAAAGAAACAAAATTCTAGCACAGTGAAGTACGTCCAGGTTTCCAGGGAACTAGAACCCCTCCCCACACCCATGGCCTTTGTCTCAGCTATGGGAGCAAATTCATACACCATCAAGTGGCCTTTCATCTCCAGAGTGACAGTTAGATTATCTTACAAATTAAGTTCTAGAGACCTTGGGCAGCAAGAGGTGACTTTCTGAAAGTACTCTTTGCAAAATATTTAATATAAATCTGACTTTACCAATGACTTGGGCTTGTAATAAATATTTTAAAAAGTCCAAGTATCAATTTTGTAGCTGTTTCCTAGGTGGATCTAACATTTTTAAATTTAATATTGCATCCCACTGCTTTCCCATGGAACAGCTAACCCCTGCTACAGGGAAAATAGCTTCTGGGCTTGTCACTGTAAGAACATTTTTAACATTAAGCTTTTACATGTCCTGCTATTACATACCATACCCACTGCCTTGTGAGCATTAAAGCTTACCTAGAGAAGATGTATTAATATTTAAATGGAGGGTTGATGCCTGTTAGAATTTATTTTGACAGGATGAATTTACAGTTTTTCAGCTGCATATGAAGGCTACAGTGGTAGATCTGCAAATATTTTTGCACTATCACTGTAGTGGGTGGCACTATCGATGCCCCAGACCGCTAGATACATTTAGGGGCATATTTTATACTCTGTTTGCGCCGAATGTGCATCAAACATTTTGACGCACAATCGGCGCAAACCATGCCCCATATTTTAACATTGACGCCCGCAAACGCCAAAATTACACTGTGTGCGTCATTTTCTGGATGCAGGAAACTGCCTTGCGTTAATGACATGCAAGTTAGGCGTTCCAGTCCAAAAAATGACTTAAACATCCGTGCGCCTTATTTATGCTACTGCACAAAAGTCCCCCACAGCCGGGAGGCGGAGTCGGAAAATTACGCACAGCCCGATTTGCAACAAAACAAAAAGGCTGGGTCAGGGCAGGCGTTAAAATGGTGCAAACACACCTGTACCTAATGAAAACACACAGAAGCAACAGCAGAGCTCCAAAAGGAAGACACAGAGGCGCTTTTCATCCAGCATGCACGAAGACGCAGAGCACAGGACCAACAACAGCAGCTTTCACAACACCAGCAGGGACCCCAAAGGCAACGCAGAAGGCAGGAGAGGATATTCCGCACCAGGACAACCCTTCTGGGACTCCGCCAACAAGACATCATTCAGAGGTACAGGCTCAACTGGCAAGCAATTCAGCAGCTGCTGTGCAACATTGAACCACAGTTGGCACCCGGCTTGCAGACACCCCGCACCATTCCACCAGAAACCAAGCTGCTAGCTGTACTCCACAGGTTGGCAAGTGGCTCCTTTCAAACCTCTGGTGCCCTGGTTGCTGGGATCTCACAGCCATCATTCTCTGCCTTCCTACCCAAGGTACTGGATGCTATCATCTCCCTCACACCCGCCACATCAGCTTCCCCAACACACAGCAGAAGCAGCAGGAGACAAAACAGGGTTTTTTCCAAATTAATGGCTTCCCACACGTCCTTGATGCCCTTGACTGCACACATGTACGCCTTGTGCCACCTGCTGCAACTGAACATCTACACCGCAACAGGAAGTACACACACTCCATTAATGTGCATGCCATTGTCGATCACAAGGGTTTGATCACCAACATCGTGGCAAACTATCCTGGGAGTGTACATGATTAATTCATCTTCCGTCACTGCACCATCAATCAACACTTCTAGGATGGATGATATGGAAATGGTCTACTTGTTGGTAAGTACAGAAACCCAGTTATGTCCACACTGCACAGCAACCCTCTAGGACACACAACACATACACCACGACATCGACACGTGGACAGGAAGACAATGAGGTTGTGACACCGTTAGGCATGTTTGATATCCTCACCTAATGGGATACACACCTAGGGACAAATGACAGTTCCAAATAACAACAGATGCCACTCCACAGACACAAGGGGACAATTTAAAACAACACAATGACAAAGACACAGCCCCAACTGGCAGAATAATTTTGAACATTAATATTTCAATATCACATCAATGACACTCAATCAAACACCCTTCCAACCAATACGTACTGTGTAAGGGGTGTGTAATGTGTTTCGCTGCAGGTCAAACACCATGACACCCATAGCATGATGATGACTACAATGAAGGTCACATGCAATCATTGAGGCTGTACCAATATCTCACATCACTCCTGCTCTCACATTGCCCACTACCAATAAGCAAGTGCACTGTGCGAAGAACACATCTTGATGGGACAATATTGAAAGTGCACATTCCTACACATACGCATTGCGGCAAATTAACACACACACAACAGATGTACAGGCATACGGACCTTCTGAAACTCAAAATGGCAATCTCACAACCAAGTTTGCCATTTGAACTAGAATATGTTCACTAGTATAGGTACACTTTACAACCTGAGTCGACTTGGCTAGGGCAGAGAAATAGGTCTGCAGTGAACTTGTCACACATGTGAAATTAGTGCATAGTCAATTGTTAACATGTCTGTGCTGACAACGTACGGAGATGCGTTGCACATTGTCACCTTGCCAAATCTAAGGGTCTCACTGATGGCTAAATAATTCTATTGCATATGTGAAATTGGCTGGGATGTCCAGGGTATATAGATGCAACCGTGTTACCACCACTGTGGAATTGATTCTGTCTATGGAAGTATCATGTCACCCCCAGTTAAGACACAAGGACACCTATTTCACATGACACAATGCAAGGGAGTACACACTGTACTGCAACTCAGCAAAAATACTTCTGACATCCGGTCAAAAGCCAAACACCCGTTCAGATAAGGAAACAACCCAATGCTGATGGTACATCCTAGAAGCTTAGGATTCCACACAATAACACAAACACTGATCAGTCAAAGACAACACAAGAGAACAACTGCCATGCAAAGTGATACTTATGGTGCAAGGTACATCAACATGTTCTCACTCATTTTCTCTTTCAGCTGATCAGGGGTATGGGATCCAGCCATGGATCATGATCCCATTTGCAAACCCAAGCACTGCAGCAGAGCGTCCCTATAATGAGGTACATAGAAGGGCACCCACCATAGTCGAGAGGACCTGTGGCATCCTGAAGTCAAGATTCAGGTGCCTCGACATTCCCGGAGGCAGCCTCCTATACTCACCAGAAATGGTGTGCAAAATAATTTTGACCTGTGCCATCCTGCACAACATATGTGCAAGAAAGAACATTCCCCTATATGATCCCGACCCACAAATGCCTGAAGAGGAGGAAGAGGAGGATGCTGTCTATCAACATGAGGGGGACCATCCAAACACAGCTGCAGGATTGCGTCGGAGACAACATATTGTCCAAGATTTCTTTTAACTCTACTCATTCATCACCACTGTCTTACCATATGTCAATAAACACCTATTCTAATCACCATATCATGGTCTGGATATTCATTTTGCAAAACATTATCTCTAACCATCAGAATCAGGGTGTAGCCTCGTGGACATTGCAGAAATACAGATTAGGACAAAGAAAAATCTAAATCTATTTAGATGCGTATGAATGTACAGCCACATTCCCACACACTGTAAATTACATATATCCTGTACATTTCACATTTGAAGGGCAATAACAGAGGTCCAAACCTATTCCACACATACATGTTGGCAAAATGGTTCATCGCAGCATATGGCACACAACTAAGACACCATAATGTGCTATTGCATTGGTGACAAGAAGGTATGACCAGACCCTTGACAGCAGTATGTCTTACATCACCTATCTTTGCAAGGACTATGTGTGACAAGATTCCCATATAAGCAGCAAATTGATAGCACAAGTGCCCCATGTATGACTAGCATTGCTCACATGACATCCCTTCACATGGCAGCCCATGTCCTATGTCCAGCCACACCCATGTTCCCTGTCTCACCCCATCCTTCTTCAGAGGTCCCTGGATAGGGAATATGTGTCCCCAGATAATCCCTCCCCTAAACACACCCAGACTCACAATGTTAATCCAGCGTGCTCCCTCGTTCATATGGTATGCCATAGTCATTGTACTTCTGTCTGCATGGACTTCAGGTTAAATAATGCACTGCCTTGTAGTCTGTAGGACCTGTAATCACCTGTACATTGCTTCCCATGTGAAAGGTACTGTTGGCCCTTTGAACTTGAATCTCACCTACAGGACTTGTGACAGACTGATGCTGCACACACCTGTGAGCACCTCCATGGAGACCAGCCATTTGAACATGCACTGCCCTTGCAGCTGCCTGGAACAGCATAGAAGCTGCCATGTTATCTATAACACTGTTATGCATTGCCGTAAAAATCAGCTGTGTAACACAGCCCTTGGGTTAATGTGTTACGTTCCAACACACAGGAGAAACACAGTTTTCAGTTTCCACAGTGTTATTCCACCTTTGACAAGTCTCAGTCTTACCACTGTGTATTTACCTTGTTAAATGTTTGGATCCTGATTGACCCTGCATCCTGTTAGCCTGACTGGTTCCTGTCTCTGCGTTACCCCAAAGGTTCCTCGTGGCTACATTTGTATCATAGTTGCTTTCCCAACCCTCACTTTCCTCCTGGGGTATTGTGTCAGGTGGGTCTACAATGCATAGTCAAATACATTGTATAGCATAATCAGTTTATTTATCTTACCATGGGTGGGGAACTTGTCTCCAAATAGCCAATTCATGGCCTATCCCTTGTCTGGGTTTCATGTATGCATGAGTGACAAATATTGATTGTGTACCATGGCTGTATGCATGGATTGGGTATGGTGCCTCCAGCACAACAAACAACATCAGATAATCTGCATGAAATGTCTACACGTGTTAGGACCCTGACAGTCCACACGCTGATTCACATTGCTCCCAACACATTGATGGGGCTTGCGTGGTGAATAGCTGTGAGATTAATCAACACAGAGGTACTGATGTTCCCAGATGCAGTGGGAATTTCAGAGGCCAATGTGTATACAAATGTTGTGAGAACACCTGCCGGTATAATAATCCTGAGACATTAACCTTGTCAGCACACCAAAGTTGTCCTGTTGTCAGTCTCATAACACATCTGCAGTGACAGAGCTGGACTATCCCCATGTGTGTTCTCAATTCCTCATTGGCTTTCCTTCAATTGATCTGCGAAGGATACTTTGTAGATACAGGAAATGGCTCCATAGACTTATGACTAGACCTGCACGTAACTGTGACAACATAGACCCCATTAATGATACAGGCTAAACATTGGCCTACACACATGAACCAGACACCTCTGTGCATTTTACCACTGGAAATATGGGAACACGTGCTGCTTGGTCTGCTGGTCCTCCACTGCCACAGGAGAGACATGGCTCATTTATATGACTCCAACTGTGGCGTAACATTACAATTGTGTATTGTATTTGGGACTCGGTGTCACACACACGGTACCCACATAGCATTATCCCATGGCTGACTCATGGTGGGTAAACAAACAGGTGCCTAGGAAGTAGTAACCAACATTCCAGGACATGTGATGGCTAAGTTTTGGAACATTGCCATGAACAGCCTTCTGCTATCTATCCAGTGCATGCTTTGTAATTGGTGCTGCTTATGTTCCAAAAAACCTAGGAAGTGCACACACCAGTTGTTGCTACATGTATGACTAACACATGTCCTCTCTCATTTCCACACTGAATAGCATCTGAGGGTTGGACACATTGACTCCACATGCATACAAGCAGATTTGCAAAAATGCACCTTGTGATGGTCACACAGTGGGACAACAACAATAGTAGTAGCCAAATCACACACATTGACCCATAGGCATTGATTTGGGTTGCCTTGCTAACCTCTCTTAATGCAAAACATGCCCATACTGGGTAATACTTAATTGTATCCCACACGTTTGGCCATCTATTGCGACAGTGAAGAGTGCAAATCCGGTACAACAAGGAGAGGATCATGGTCCGCAGTAGTATGATCTGTCACATGTGCCCATACACCATAATGCCCAATGTGGGTGCAAGCAGCCTATCTCTGTATTGTCACAACTGTCATGTACTATTACAAATGATAAATGACCTAAACCCAGTTAAAGACAGAAATTTTGACACATATGTGTAAAAAAAGACGCACATGCGTCAAAATATGACGCACATTGCCATGAAACATCCATTGGCCCTGAGCGGTTATTCCCACACTGTACCCCCTGAAATTGGTTAAGTGTGAAACATATTACAAAATATGGATGCAGGGTCATTTATAAGCATGTGCGTCAAAAAGAATGACGCACAGACTGTAAGCGTCATAATATTTTGACACATAAAAATAAAAACGCACCCCATTTGAGGCAGGAAGTGATGTATTAGGATATCCTGTATACAGAATTGGTACAGTGGGTGTACTTTCACTTTCACTTTGCAGTCTGTGATATTTCCTGACTGTGTGGCTATGTTTGGACTTGTCTCTCTGTGCATTTTGTGAATCTGTCTCCAGTGAGGTCTTTAAATTGTATTTTTGTGTTTCATAACTGTCTGTGGTATCCTGTCTTAGGCGGTCATTCTGACCCTGGCGGTCATGGACCGCCAGGGCTGGGGACCGCGGGAGCACCGCCAACAGGCTGGCGGTGCTCCCAAGGGCATTCTGACCGCGGCGGTATGGCCGTGGTCAGAGACGGAAAACCGGTGGTCTCCCGCCGGTTTTTTGCTGCCCTGTGGAATCCTCCATGGCGGCGCAGCTTGCTGCGCCGCCATGGGGATTCCGACCCCCTCACCGCCATCCTTTTCCTGGCGGTTTTGACTGCCAGGAACAGGATGGCGGTGAGGGGTGTCATGGGGCCAATGGCATGGGCACTGCAGGGGCCCCCGTAAGAGGGCCCCTAAAAGATTTTCAGTGTCTGCCATGCAGACACTGAAAATCGCAACGGGTGCTACTGCACCCGTCGCACCCTTCCCACTCCGCCGGCTCCATTCGGAGCCGGCTTCCTCGTGGGAAGGGGTTTCCCGCTGGGCTGGCGGGCGGCCTTCTGGCGGTCGCCCGCCAGCCCAGTGGGAAACACAGAATAACCGCGGCGGTCTTCTGACCGCGCAGCGGTATTCTGGCGGCTCCCGCCTGCACCGCGGTTACCGCGGCTGGCGGGATTCAGAATGACCCCCTTAGTGTTTTATTGGTCATTTGTGTTGTCAACATTTGTCTTTTTTGTGTTGGGAGTCTGTTGTGGGTAGTGGTAGTTTGGGATAGTTGGGCTATGTTCTTAGTCATTTTTTATTTCCCTGTCCCACTTTCCCATTATTCTCCTCTGCACCCCTTTATTCCCTTATTTTTTTGTGCAAGCATGTTGGGTAGGCCTCGTCTTGGCAGAATGGGAGAGGAGGAGCTGGGTGGGTTTATTTGGCTGGTGTGCTACTTCCTACCCTTAATGATAGAGGCAGGTGGTCATGTGATACAAGGCTATCACACAGAGGCAAGGAGGCTTCGATGGGCAAAGGTGTTGTACCATCTCCAGAGAATCTAAAACACACCGCGCAATGACCACCAGCTGAAGCACCGCTGGGCTGACCTTGTTGCCAAGGAGCAAGACCTGCTTGACCACCAGGGGATTGTGATTGGTGGACCTGTTGGTGAGTACAAATCTGAGTGATGTGCACATTTAAATGCTCTGTAGTGACAGTAGCTGATTTGTTCATATTCTGCAGGCAATGTTTTTGAACATGTGGAATGCTAGTTAAACATACAGGGCCATATTTCTACTTTGTTAGCACCGCAATTGGGACATGTTTTGAAGCAAAAGCGGCGCAAACTTACAAAATACAATTGGATTTTGTAAGTTTCCAAAGCCTTTGTGTCAAAAAGCAGCACAAAAAATGTATAAATATGGGCCACAGATGCCTGTAAGGTGTACAATATTTCCTACACATTAATGCCATTTGTTGATGCAACAACTAGACTAACTTTCAAAACACAACAGGAGCCTGTAAATTAGTGCTGGCTTCATGTCAAATGATGATGCCAATGTGGCTCTATTATGTGTTTCATGCATGGTCTGTGAGTGTATCAGGAAACATATATTTGAAATCCAGATATTTTCAAGAAATAATGTGTCCCTCAATTGTTTTGGATACATGTCTGAACTGGATTCTGACACATACGTAACATGTTATAGCTGACCTCAGGTAACATCTTAGACTGATATTTTTAGTTTGTAGTGTCACATTTAAATTAGGGATGTATGGCAAAAGGTATGCACACGGGTTCATATCTCTATGGTTGGTGCAACTTACCATAGCTGTGGCACATCAAATGAAGCAATTGATACAAATTGGGGGCTAACAACTGTCCCTGGCCCTCTTTACATTGTACCTGTGTGTCTTAAATTGGTCTTCGTCACAATGTCTGGGTGACTGGTATTGCAGTCCTCACAAAAAGTGCCTTTGCATGTCTCTCATGGATACACATGATGAGAGGAATACACTCCATGAATTAGTCTGCTAACTAATGAAGGAACATGTTTGCCACAATGTTATAATTAGGGCCACTGCATGTGTGCATATATGTGTGTCTCACTCACTGGAGTCCCCTGGTCTGTACATGTTTGCAGTGATATGTAGGATGCAGTATCATCATGTCTGAGAGGCTTGACTTTCTGAGTTAATATTACACATAGTATTTGTATTTGGAAGTGTTGTACAGTGCACAGACATTGAGCACATTTCTCCCTTCCATGCCTTACAGGTGTACCTGCACCCTACACTATAGGAGAGGTGGCTCGATTTGCAGACCCAGACATCTCCAGTAAGTGTTGATATTTCTGTTCTGTGTTGTGTTTGCTGATGATGTGTGATTGGCTCCTGTGTGTTGTACACATAGCAAGTTGTGATGTGCTGGTCTATGATCGGTTGTGTTCCTTGAGTGGAGTATCATTTTTTCCCCATCTTTGAGTTGGCCAATCCTTCTCGTTTTGTCATAATTTGGGATTGTAGGTCAGTCCTGTAGGCACGGCAATGTGAATAGGGATGAGTTATGTGGATAAAACTTGAAATCAGAAAATGTAGCAGTGGACCATATTAGTGATTTAGTCAGCCAGTCAGACCCTGATTCTCCCAGAATAGGGATGCCAAAGTCTTACCCACAGACTTCAGCTTCCCTACTCACTAATGAACAGGTTTAACTGTATGTTTCACTTCGTAGCAGCATGTAGCTCCACATGTTGTGCTACGAGTATGAGGCACTTGAGTACAATGGCCTAGGTGTGTATGCAGCTCATGGCCAGAGGTGTGCTTGCATCTATCTGTTTGTTGTAAGTCATGTGTTACTGGTATGAAATGATGTTGACAATGGTCTGCATTTCCAAAGATAAGTGTTGATGGGATTGTCCAAGCTGTGGGTGTATCCTAGTTGGACTTCCTCCTTACCTGTGGTGTGCTGGCCAAACCCATGTGCAGCTTTCCAAAGCTTCCTGGGTGTCCTTGTTGTTTGAAATTATTTGTTGCTTGTCCACCCCACCCCTCAGGCACAGGCGTAGGGTTGTGAATAGTGTACCTAGGACTGATGATCCAAGTTTAGTACATAGACATGTAAATCTGTAAATCACTTGTCCAAACCTAGGATACCGACTCATGATTAGCAACTGCATTCTATCCTGGCAATTCTATTTACAACTCGCAGATCTTGTGGCCCTAGATTATCACCAAGAACATAGTAATTTGTTGGCCTGTCAGTGGTGGAGGCTTTGCAGCATGATTTTTACCTGACAAATTGCTGAACAATGATGCCAAAGTCAATCCAGTTGTTACCTATCTTTTAGGGTTTTGATATGCTGTTTGATAATTGGACATGTGTAGGCTGGCTTTGCATGTACTGCCTCAGGGACAATCAGTGATCTGTATGATGACATGGGCTGTTTCAGGTACATTAGATATATTGTCTGATTTGCTTATTGAGCCATTTCAAACAATGAAGTACCTAATGTTTGGTTTTCTATTTGTCTTAACAGCTGCCCATGTGACTCCCATCCAGATTCGAGAGGTTCAGCGCAGGGCAATGCATTACCGCCACATTCTGGATGTGGAGTCTGGGTTCCGCAACATGGCAAGGCGTTATCGCCATGAAAGAGCCTCTGGAGTGTGGAGGGCATTTGCCCAAGGGGGCCCTTCCGTGTCCACTACATCCATCACCACCAGCACCACCACTACCACCCAGGTGGCACCAACATTAGCAGGGACCATCAACAGCCACAGTTCCAGGACCTGTCACAGCACCACCTGCACCTCCTCCAACAGACATGGCACCGACAAGGGCCCATACTTCATCCACTGGCACCCAGACCACCCCTGCTGCAGTCATAGACCCTGCAGCTTTTAACCAGATGCAACAGAACTTGGACCGTGTGTTGCGTAAAATGACCAGGCTGCAGCAGGAGGTGGTACGAGTTAATCGGAGGGTGTGTGCCATCAAAAAGACCCTGTGGAGAGCCAACTTGTAGACCTTCTCATCAGCCATGATTCCCTCCCCTCCCTCCTCTTCCCTGGTTCTTTAAATTAGTGGGTTTAGGGGGCTTAGTGTGAGGTTAGTATAGGCTGTTAGTTTAGTTAGTAGTAGTTGGTGGGGGTACTTTTTACCATTGTTTTTTATTATGTGTGTGGGTCAGTGATCGGGGGACGATGTTGGGGTTTTGGGTGGTCATTACAACCCTGGCAGTCGGTGATAAAGCGGCGGTAAAACCACCAACAGGCCAGCGGAAAAAATTGGAATCACGATTGTGGCGTACACCGCCAACATAGACAGCCACTTTAACACTCTGACCGCCAAGGCGGTACAAACAAACACTGCGGCGGTAACCGCCAACAGACAGACGGAAGACAAGGTTCCGCCCACTGTATTACAACACTCCAATCTGACACCTTTTCTGGGGCGGATTCACCGCAAACAAAAACATGGCGGAAACAGGACTTGGAAGGGAAAACGCTCACCTCTACACACCCCACGAGGAATCAGGACGCCATGGAACCTGAGCTCCAGATACTCCCAGCCTTTATCTTCCTGCTTCTCTACCAGGAACAACAAAGACTGTGGCAAAGACCACGGTGAGTACTGTACCTACGACACAGGGGAGGGGGGAGGGAAAAAAGAGTGACACACACATGCAACACGCAACACTCCCACACCCACCCTCACCCACTACAACACACACACAAGTACATGTTGATACATTACATTAACAACCCCCAAACCTCCCTGTGAGAATGCAAGGACAAAAGGAAATGAGTTGACCGTTTGTAATCTATTCCAATACAGTAATCAAAAAATTATATATATATATATATATTTACACTAGAAACAAATATATACACCAAGAATACAAGTCCAAGGTATTAAACCATCATAGTCCGTGGACCACTGGGCCCAAAATGCATGGGCGAGGCCCACACTCAATACCCAATCAAAACGGAGAGAACACTGCTGGGGTATCAAATAGAAATACAACAGGCACCTCATGGGGAAGGGAAGGGGGGCACCTCAGCTGGATGAGTGCACAATGCCAGATCCACGAGGGGGCTCCATGCCCACTGCTTTATCCTGGGGAGTGCAAAGCCACAGTCTCTCAAGTCTCTCCAGTGGGTGGTTTGCCCACTGCTGCATCCTGGGGAGTGCAAAGCCACAGTCTCTCAAGTCTCTCCAGTGGGTGGTTTGCCCACTGCTTTATCCTGGGGAGTGCAAAGCCACAGTCTCTCAAGTCTCTCCAGTGGGTGGTTTGCCCACTGCATTATCCTGGGGAGTGCAAAGCCACAGTCTCTCAAGTCTCTCCAGTGGGTGGTTTGCCCACTGCATTATCCTGGGGAGTGCAAAGACACAGTTTCTCAAGTCTCTCCAGTGGGTGGTTTGCCCACTGCTGCATCCTGGGGAGTGCAAAGCCACAGTCTCTCAAGTCTCTCTAGTGGGTGGGTTGCCCACTGCTGCATCCTGGGGAGTGCAAAGCCACAGTCTCTCAAGTCTCTCCAGTGGGTGGTTTGCCCACTGCTTTATCCTGGGGAGTGCAAAGCCACAGTCTCTCAAGTGGATGTCAATCTCCACTGGTTCTGGAGGGGGCTTTGTGCCCAGAGTGCTTCATCCTGCCAAGGACTGAGGATGTGATACTCTACTGGTTCTGGAGAGTGCTTCATCCTGCCAAGGACAGAGGTAGTGGATGTGATACTCCACTGGTTCTGGAGGGGGCTTTGTGCCCAGAGTGCTTCATCCTGCCAAGGACAGAGGTAGTGGATGTGAATCTCCACTGGTTCTGGAGGGGGCTTTTTGCCCAGAGTGCTTCATCCTGCTCGTGGTGGCCTCAGTAGCGTCGGAAGCTTTGGCGCTCACTGGCCTGCGGTCCTTGTTGCGGCGGTGTCCTGTTCAGCAGTGCTGGTGGCGGTGGTGTCCTTGGCAGCGGTGCTTGTTGCGGCGGTGTCCTGTTCAGTGGTGCTGATGGCAGTGGTGTCCTGTTCAGGGGTGCTGGTGGCAGTGGTGCTCTGTTCAGCGGTGCTCGTGGCGGCGGTGTCCTGTTCAGCGGTGCTGGTGGTGGCGGTGTCCTTGGCAGTGGTGCTTGTTGTGGTGGTGTCCTGTTCAGCGGTGCTGGTGGTGGCGGTGTCCTGTTGAGCAGTGCTGGTGGTGGCGGTGTCCTGTTCAGCGGTGCTGGTGGCGGCGGTGTCCTTGGCAGCGGTGCTTGTGGCGGCGGTGTCCTGTTCAACAAAGCTGGTGGTGGTCTTGTCCGCCTTGTAGGTTTTTCGCAGACTTGCCTGTTTTACTGTGCCCCTTCCCCACCATGGATGGTGGCACAGCTGTCTTCACACTCCCAACTGTACTTCTGGGAGAGGCTTTGGTGGAAGATTTTTGCCTCTCTCCAGCCGGGCACTGGCCAACTTTTTGTGCTTTTGAGGTAGGGGACTGTCCGTGGTCTGGCTCCTTGGCACACTGGCTGCACTGCTGCCTGGCGCACTCCAGAAGCCGGTTACTACTGGCACCACTGTTCCTGCAGATGTTTTGGCTGAGGCGCTTGGTTGGGACCTGGAAAGGCAGGCCCTAGGAGACTGAAGGGGTGGGGGAGGTGAGGGGAAGAGGTCAAGGTTGGACAAGGAAAGTTTTTTGGACACACTGGGACGGGTAGATGGAGGGGGTTTGGGAGTGGAGGAAGAGGTAGTGGTTGTAGGAGGTGTACGTTTGGTGACTTTGGGTGAAGGTGCATGGGCTGGAGGCTGTTGTGAGGTGGATGGTTGTTTGGTGGGTGTGTGGCTGCGTTTTTGAACCTTGGGAGATGGGCTCACAGACACACTGGGAGAGGACACAGGGGATGTGTGAATGGTAGTGGGGGTGGTGAGTGCACGTGAGCGGGTTGTGGTGGTGGGTGTGCTGGTGATGGAGGTAGTGGCTGACAATGTAGTGCATGCAGGTGTGAGTGGACACGAGACTGGGAGGGAGGAGGGAGATGAGGAGGAGGCGGACACAGTGGAGGCAGTGGCTGTTGGTATGTCTGCATGGGTATGATGCTTGCGTGAGTGCCTGTGGGATGTGTGGTGCTTATGTTTGCCTGAGCTTCCCTTGCGTGTTGAGGTGTGTGCATGCTGGTCTGATGGTGTGCTTGGGATAGGTTGAGGTACAGGGGTTTGGGTCTGGGTGGAGGAAGTTGGAGGGGGGAGGCTAGAGACAGGGACAATGGCTGCCATCAGTGCTGAGGCCCAAGCCTGAAAAGCTTGCTGTTGGGCTGCCTGACTAGAATGAATGCCCTCCAGGTATGCATTGGTCTGTTGCAATTGCCTCTCTACACCCTGGTGACATTCAAAATGATAGACTGCCCAACAGTGAGGAACCTGAGGAGGTCAATGGCCTCCTCAGTGGGGGCAGCAGGGCTGACTGGGGCAGTGGCTGAGGCGCCTGGGGCGAAGGAGATGCCCACCCTCCTGAGTGAGCGGCCACGGGGCACATGCTGAGGGGCTGTTGGGAGGGCGGTGCTGGTAGGGGGAGTGGCGGCTGTACCTGTAGATGCGGGAGGCACATAGAGGCCCACCACCGCAAGGGAGCTCCCTTCAGAGGAGGAGTCGGTGTCGCTGGTCTTAGCTCCTGTCCCTGCCGAGGAGCTCCCCTCAGCCTCCGTCCCACTGGTGGCTTCTGACTCCGTTGTGTCACCCTCCAGGGCCATGTGGGATGCAGCTTCCTCCTGCTCCAGTGGCACTGCTCCTCCGCCTGATGATGCTAATGCACACAAGAACAGGGAGACCACAAAAAGGGGGGGAAAGACAGAAGAAAGACATGTTGAGCGCATCCAATACCGCTACAGTTGGCGGACACTACAGACACAGAAGCCCCCTGCACTACGCTGTGCACTTAGAGTTCCCTAATTAATCACAGGGACATGGGTTACAAGGCCTATGCCCGACTTCTGCACACATGGAAGTCACAGGAGCCTGACTAGGTGTAGTTGGCTCGGAACACAGGTGGGGTGGGGTGCCACAGGGCCTGCCTTAAGAAGGGACATTGCCCACTAAACTCGCCCTGGCTTAGGGGAACCCACAGCCCACCTCCCCCACCCAGACACCTACAATGCGTGCTGAATCAGCAGAATGAAAGTGTACTCACCCCCTTGTGGCTTCTATGATGCCCTCGAGCGCTCCTCCAACTCTGGATACGCCACCGCCAGGATCCCGAATATCAGGGGGGTCATGGTGCGACGGGCACCCCCCCACGTTAGGAGGCCATCCCCAGCTGGGCCTCCGCCGCCTTCTTCCTCGAGTGGCGAATGTCCTCCCATCTTTTACGGCAGTGGGTGCTCTGTCTGTGGTGGACCCCCAGGACCCGGACTTCCTTGGCTATGGCACGCCAAATATCCTTCTTCTGGTGGGCGCTGACCTACAGGAATAGTACAGGGGAAAAGGAGAAGATATAACCGTCCACACCATCACAGTCATTGGCCCGCATCCCTACCCTTGCCATGACGCACATGCACTCACCGTCGTATCATGCGCGCCTCATTCTCCACCCCCATCTTTCATCAACACCACTCCAAACAGGCATTGCCCATACAGCATGCTCACAGTGTACTCACCTGTTTGTCTGGAGGACCGTAGAGTAGCATGTACTGGGGGAGGACCCCATCCACTAGCTTCTCCAACTCTTCCGTGCTGAAGGCAGGGGCCCTTTCCCCAGACACACGAGCCATTGTTTCTTCCAGACTGAAGTCACAGCAGCACTTGCAGTGTAGGTCCTCTCCTGTCGAAGATCAGGTATCAAGTGATTGAAAAGAGAGAAAATGGCGGTGACGTCCGCAGTGGTGCATACCGTCACCACCGGCGTACATCATCATTGGCTCCTGGGACCCATATGTTAAACAATGCAGGATTGCGCTGCGGTCTTCGACCGCCTACCGCGACGGTGTACAACGCCAGCGCAGTTACCTCATATCCCTTTGTTACACATTACAGGTCAGGCAGCCGCCATTTCAGGGGGCCACATGGCATTAATTATGACTGAGTCACACATATCTAGGCCTTGCTTAAACACTAATACAGCCATATGTCGATTTTCAAACATTTTCCGATAAAGTTGTGTTTACCTATCTCAGCTGCTCGCTGTTCTCCTCCATAGAGCACGTCCGCTGGGGCAGGTGAGGAGATGGCGGCATCCTCCTGTGTACAGACCGCTGGTGGACCTGTCGACAATGGAGGAGCGACATGTAATTATCACCTACAGACTTGATCGTTCCACAATCCAGGAACTGTGTGCCCAATTGGAGCCAGACCTGATGTCAGCTATCCGCCATCCCACAGGAATCCCCCCTCTAGTGCAGGTGCTGTCAGTACTCCATTTCCTAGCAAGTGGGTCTTTTCAAACAACAGTGGCCATAGCATCAGGGATGCCCCAGCCTATGTTCTCAACGTGTTGTCCAGAGTGTTGTCTGCCCTGCTGAAATACATGCACAGCTACATTGTTTTCCCTCAGGTGGAGGATTTGCCTACAGTGAAAGGTGACTTCTATGCCCTGGGACATATCCCCAACATCATAGGTGTCATTGATGAGACACATGTGGCCTTGGTAACCCCCGCAGGAGTGAACAGGTGTACAGAAACCGGAAGAGTTACCATTCTATGAATGTGCAGATGGTGTGTTTGGCCGACCAGTACATCTCCCATGTAAATGCCAAATTTCCTGGCTCAGTGCATGACGCTTACATTCTGCTGAATAGCAGCATCCCTTATGTGATGGGGAAACTCCAGCGGCACCCTGTGTGGCTATTAGGTGAGGACATGGACCCAATACAGTGTGACTAGGTGTCTGGGTCTGGGGATGTCCCTAAGAGTTAGTGTGTGTCTAACAGTTGTCCCTCGCCATTTGCAGGTGACTCTGGTTACCCCAACCTGTCGTGGCTACTGACCTCAGTGAGGAATCCCAGAACAATGAGGCCCATGGGTGGACTAGGAGGATTATAGAGAGGACCTTCGGCCTCCTGAAGGCCAGGTTCCGGTGCCTCCATATGTCAGGTGGTTTCCTATTCTACTCTACTCACCAAAGAAGGTGTGCCAGATCATCGTGGCCTGCTGTGTGCTTCACAACTTGGCTTTGCGACGACAGGTGCCTTTTCTGCAGGAGGATGGTCCAGATGGAGGTGTTGTGGCAGCTGTGGAGCCTGTGGACAGTGAGGATGAGGAAGCAGAAGAAGAGGACATAGCCAACAGGAACACGGTTATCCAGTAACACTTCCAGTAAGACACAGGTAAGAAGACAACACTGCCTGCTACATCTGATTTAATTCTTCTACCTCTCATCTGTATGTCATTTTCACCCAGTGTATGGACACTCAGTTGTCACTTTCCCCTTTCAAATTCACAGATGTGGGTCCCACTGTGTGACTTCTGCTTTGTTTCCGCATGGAGTAGAGCTGTGTGACATAGGTATGTTGACGTTACATTGGATATAGCATTTTGCCACAGTTTCTAATACACATTTTCGAAAGCACAGACTGACTCCAGATTGTTATGTGATTTAAGGGTGTTTATTTAAGTGCTAAATAGGGGAGGTGGTGCTGTAATTTAGTAGCGATTAGATTAAGCATTAGCAGAAGACATCTTGTATTTAGCAACTATTGTGAACATTTCGCGAAATCCATTTTGTATTCATGGCAGCCATTATCTCTGCCACATGCTGCCATGTGCTTGCCATGTGCGCTGTCCTACCTTCCTGTTAACTACTCTTGAAAATCTGTCTAGTGAAAAGTTATATTTAGCATCTCCCACTTTCGCACATGCCCAGTAAGATCTGCAGCTGTTAGTAATTAGTAACAGACAGTAATGTGTCAACTAGTCCTTGAAAACTGTTCGCCCCTCCTACCTGTCGACTGTGCATTTCCATATGACCTTATATGTATATAAGTCTTGCTTCTATAACTGTACCACCTTCTTTTTAGCCCCTGCGAGGGTATAAAAGGACCATGCTCTCTTAGTTCAGTGTGCTACTTCAAACATTGCCGAAGGGTGCTGTTTGAACTGTAGTACCACCTCATGAGGTTTAATAAATGTTGTCTTTTATTTCAGTTTGTGTGCCAACTTCTTCCTATATGGTCTGAGGACTTTGTGCAGAAAAGGGCGAACCCCTTGCACTAGTAGGCCTTGCTGAGGCTTACTTCGACAAATTGGCGCCCGAACAGGGACTCATCGGCGACTTCGATGCCCGACGGATTGGTCGCAACGAAGGATCTCGCTGCAGACGATCAATGCCTGAGGAGACCCGAGTCTTGGCAACTACGGCGTTTTTCCCTTCTTTATGATTTGGCCATTCAGGTGGCGCCGGTCCTCGACTGAGATCCTTTTTTTTCCTTTATTGTGCAGTGACCATTTGGTCAATTTTAGAACTTGGCAGTTGGAACCTGGACGCCTTGTGATTGGTAAGAGCCATTTTACGGCACTTGCTGTGGGTTTCGATGCCTTTGTTTCACCACTTACTGTGGCTCTCGTGTTTTGGGTGACTAGTCAATTTGTGTCCTTTGAATTGATATATAAATTGCAATTTATATAGGCAGGTAATGAGGAGAATTTTCTCCAATTTAATTTTGATTTGAACGGCACCTTAAGTGCTACTTTGATTATAATACTGCTTATTCTGCACTATTTTTGGCATGCCTGTTTTTAGCGCACTTCGTAGGATGTGTTGCTTTTGTAATGGTACCAATTTGAGACTGGAAGAATCGCAACCGGCACCCCCAGATGGGACGCCCAATAGAGATATGTATGTTAAACATGGTCTTTCTTCTATAATGTACAGCACATTATGGAATAAATACACTTGTGCGGATCCTGAGTTACGTTGGCCTATGCATGGGTCATGTGATTTGCGAAAGATTGAGTATGTGGAACAATGTATGTGTAAGCGAAGGTCTAGGCAATGAGAAAGAAAGAAAGAAATGACTTAAAGGAGATAGAAGAGAAAGAATATAAATTACAGGTAACTGGCCAATACACTGTTCGGCAACCTCTCTATCCTATCCTTAATAAACTGCACAATGATTTTTTGTTACTAGATCGCCCTCCACCTCCGTATGTCATTCCTTCTGAGTTAGCTGAGGTCTCCGGTTCAGAGCAACAGAAGATACGAGACAGTCGCTCTATGTTGCCTGCTGACTGTGCGTCTGAGCTTAGATCTATTGCTCGTAAAACAATTTGTAGCAATGTCTCTGCTTCTGAACTTTCAGACAACATGAAAGGGTGGACAGAAAAGGAGCAGCTATATTTTACTGAGGCATTTGGCACAGAAGTTATTGAACTATTTCGGAAATATTCTGATGAGTTAGAGCCCGATGATGTAGCAGCTGATCATAAGCAAATGCGTGATGGTCTTTTTGTTTTCTCCCAGGTGCCTGATGAAATCAGGCGTTTGGTGAAATTATGTGTTGCGGCAGACCATTTGTGAGAGGAGAAAATGGCCGTGGACGTAGCTGCATGGACATCTCAGACCGGCGGGTTGCAAGCTTCAATCTTCGGAACAGATAAGACTATGATAGTTCACGCGAAACCAATGCGGGTGGCCGCGCCTTTGTAT
The DNA here is from genome assembly GCF_031143425.1 of Pleurodeles waltl. Classification (NCBI taxonomy): domain Eukaryota; kingdom Metazoa; phylum Chordata; class Amphibia; order Caudata; family Salamandridae; genus Pleurodeles; species Pleurodeles waltl. The sequence goes on along the minus strand of NC_090445.1, from coordinate 906,010,365 downwards.
GTTCCTCCTAAAGGATCAGGTACAAGTGATGATAAAACTTCCATTGATGCTAAGGGTTATTTTATTTATAATTGGGTGTATACTCCATGGAATAGGGCAGATGTAATGGCACTTAAAACAGCATTACCTGACCCGCGGAAAAATCTCGCCGCCTTTTATGAGGAAGTTGAGGGAGCAATTAGTTCTTGTACTGTGACTTTGGCTGACATCGATTTATTTTTTGGATTGATATTACCTCCAGATATGTGGAGAACTGTTCGTAAAGTTGATGATCGTGTAGTTTTTGGAGCGTCATGGAAAGAATTAGAACAGGTGGATGGGGATAGGGAACCTGCGAAAACGCCGTATCAGTTGATTATAGATCTTCCCACAGCCATATTAGTTAAGTTAAAAACGATTATTCCCCCTAAAGAAATAGATTGGACTGTTTTAGCATCTTGTAAGCAAAAGGCAGATGAATCGGTCTCTGATTTCTTTACACGCTTTGAGGAAGTATTTCATGATTTTAGCGGCCAGTTATTGTCAGATGATACTGGCAGACATTTCTTTGTTGATAAATATGTCACAATTCTGTTACCAGAAATAGCTAATTGTCTAAAAGCTAGTGAAAGTTCATGGACTACCTCTACTCCGGTTTCTCTTTTGACTATGGCTCAGTATTATGAACGTCAGGAATTAGAAGCAAAATGTAGCGAGGATAAAAAGATTAAAGAATTAAAGACGAAGGTTATGTTGGCTCAAGCTTATGGTCTGCCTTTTAGAGGTAGTGATAGAGGTGGACATGGATCTTATGATTCTTCTTACACTCGTTCAGATTTGTCTGTTGATCAGTGTGCGTATTGTAAGAAATTTGGGCATTGAGCTGCCGATTGTCCAGCACTACGTGTTCAGCAGTGTTCACGTAGTCGGGGACAAATGAGAAATCGCTCAGGATATTCAGGGCCTAGAAGAAGTACGAATGATCATGCTAGGTTTGATGCTAATGTACGAAGGCAGGATGGGTTTAACACTTTTGATAGACGGAATCAATACCAGATGTCTAACTATGTGCAGCCTGATTTCCAAGATTCTGCTTATGCATAGGATTTCCAAGGATGGGGTAAGGAATCAGTTGAAGTTTGAGTAGATCAGAGGGGTCCCTATGTTACAGCACATGTTTTGGGTTCTACTGATCAGTTTCAGGTTGATGTCCATTTTTGCTTTCTCCAAATACACCAGACAATATTGTGGGTCTTGATATGCTCAAGTATTTCAGGGCTACAATACAATGCTCTCCTGAAGGAGTGCGTGTTACATTGAATGATAATCATCCTGTGATGGAAAGAGTTTGTCTTGTTAAAGAGGATATTGCATTAACTTCACTTCCTAGTACTTTGTGGGCTACTTCAGATACTGATGTGGGACAAATGATTATTCCACCGGTACATATTAGTGTCAAGGAGGGAGCTGTATTGCCACGTTTGCCTCAATACAAAATTTCACAGGAGGGCGAAGAAGCACTCACACGAATTGTGCATGATCTTATTGCAGTTGGAGTTGTTGAGAAAGTTACGTATAATGTTTGTAACAGTCTGATTCTTCCTATTCTGAAAAAGGATACTGATTCTAGGATTTACCGATTCATTATTGATTTACGAGAAGTGAATACGATTGTGGTACCATAATATCCTGTGGTATCTGACATCACAACATTATTACTTTGGTTCCCCTGACAGCAACTACGTTCTCTGTGATAGACTTGAAGAATGCTTTCTTTTCAATCCCTATTCATCCTGACAGCCGATATTTGTTTGGTTTTACTTTGAATAAACGATCATATAGATTTTGCAGAATTCCTCAAGGCTATTCTGAGAGTCCTAGTATTTATAGTCAAGCGTTAAAACAACAACTTGATGCTTTTGTTTTGCCTGAAGGTGTGGCTCTCATACAATATCTCAATGATATTTTGTTGGCAGCTTATACCCCTGAGCAATGTGAAAAGTGCACTTTGTCCTTACTTTTTTTTCTTGCTTCACACCATCATAAAGTGTCACGAAAGAAATTGCAATATTGTAGACCAAAGATAACCTATTTAGATCACCTTTTGTCTAAGGAGGGCCGTGCACTTACATCAGATCGTATTCAAGCAATTTTAGACACACCAGTACCCTCTACTCAGAAAGATGTTCATGCATTCCTTGGTCTTACTTCTTTTTGTAGGCAATGGATATTAGGGTATTCACACATTGTCAAACCTTTGTTAGCACTTTTGACTAAAGATACTCCAATGCCCCTCCCATGGACAGATGAATGTGAGACTGCTTTCCGGCAGCTACGACAAGCCCTTTGTTCAGCACCAGTGTTAGGTACTCTAGATTACACGAAGCCTTTTGTACTTTACGTACATGAGAAAGATGGATGTGCATTGTCAGTTTTAGTACAGACACACGGCGATAAGCAGTGTCCTGTGCATATTTTTCAGCAGTACTTGATCCTGTCACTCGAGCATTGCCTGGGTGTTTTCGTTCAGTTGCGGCAACAGCTGTTTCAAGACGTCAGAGTGAAGGGATAGTTTTGTCACATAAGCTGTTGGTGTTAGTACCCCACGCGCTTGATGCTCTTTTAAATCAAACAAAGACGCAACATTTAACTAGGGCTCGCCTGACAGGATATGAATTGACATTGCTGGCTCCTCACATTACACTGAAGAGATGTGCAACACTAAATCCGTCCACTTTGTTGCCATATCCGGTGACTCAGCCTCAGTCACAAGAAACACATGATTGTATATTCCTTACTGAAGAACAGACAAAGGGTCTCATTGATTTGCAAGATACACCCCTTCCAGATGTAGACAGGGAATTGTGGGTTGATGGGTCTTGTTTGAAGTTGCCAGATGGTACGACCACGGCTGCATATGCAATCACCACAATACACACGGTAGTGGAGACAGCTCGTACACCACAGAAGTCAGCTCAAGCAGCTGAACTAATAGCTTTGACACGAGCTTGTGAGCTTAGTACTGACTTATGTGTGAACATTTATACAGACAGCCGCTATGCTTTTGGAGGGGCTCATGATTTTAGTTTGCTTTGGAAGGAGAGAGGCTTTCTCACATCCCATGGGATGCAGATAATGCATGGAGAATTAGTGCATTACCTCTTGACTACATTGACATATCCAAAGAAAATAGCTATTGTGAAATGTAGTGCACACAAGAAAGTGACCGATACGATAGGGCAAGGTAATGACCTTGCGGACCGCGTAGCACGTGAGACTGCGATGCAGCGAAGTACTACTTCTATGTATGTAGTGAAGTCACAAGCTGAATGTTGGCATAACGCTAGACAAGACGTATTAGATATACAGAAATTTGCTTCTGTGAAAGAACGTGAGCAATGGTCTGAAGAAGGAGAATTGGATGATGAGGGCTGTTGGTGGAATAAGTAGATAGATAAATGGAAAATGCCTATAGCTTTTGTACAACCTATGGTTCAGATGGCACATGGTCTGGCACATGTTGGAGCTTCAACAATAACGAAGTTGCTTACGCAAGTTTTGGAGCATCCAGAGATTTCCAGTACAGCTAAGAGAGTAGTACAGTCTTGTTTGATCTGTTTACAATCCAATCCTGGAAAAGGGACACGAACTCCTGCGGGAGGGTTTGCTACACCAACTGCACCTTTCGAAGTTCTACAAATGGATTATATTCAGCTTGAATGCTGCAACAATTTAAAGTATGTCTTGGTGGTGGTATGTGCCTTTAGTAAATGGATAGAGGTGTACCCCACAAAGGATAATACTGCCATTACCACAGTGAAGGTGCTTTTGAAATAATTTTTCCCAAGATTTGGTGTTTGCAGACTTTTATAGAATGATAACGGACCTCATTTTGTTGGGGAAGTTATTAAGTATGTCCTGAAAGGATTAGGGATCAAACAGAAGCCCCATGCGGTTTTCCACCCACAATCAACAGGGTTGGTGGAAAGGTTTAATGCTACTTTGAAGCTGAAGTTAGCGAAGATACAGGCTTCCACATCTTTAACTTGGCCGGATGCATTACCGTTGGCATTATTGTCTATTAGGTCAGTGCCATACTCTCGACCAGGCCTTACCCCCTATGAAATAGTATTTGGAAGGCCAATGAACATTTGGGGAGTTCCTAAGCCAAATTCTGTATATGATGTACCTTGTGTCCTGATGAATGATTATTTGGCACAGTTAACCGACAATTTGGTTTATCTTCATCAACAGGTTCGAGAAGCACTTCCTGACAGATCTACAGGTGAAGGCCATGAACTCCGACCTGGTGACCAGGTGATGATTAAGTCCTTTGAAAGATCAAGCAGTTTGGAACCAAGGTGGCGAGGCCCAGAGCAGGTACTCCTTGCGACAAAGACAGCAGTTCGAGTGATGAACCGAAAGAATTGAGTCCATAGTGCTCACTGCAAGAGAGTGCTACTTACCTTGGTGGAACCTGCTGTGCTGACCGATCATCGAGAGATCTTGACTACGGAGAAAGGCCGTGTTATATCAACTGACGAATCTGCGGAGTTCTTCCCGGACCATACGATTTCTGGAGTGTTGCGATATAATTTGAGACCGAGGAAAGATTCTGTAGTGCTGGAAAAAACTGGTTGAGCTACCGCCCTGGGTTAGTGAAACGGAGAGCCAATGTGGCAAGGGGGAGGGATCAGCCATGCATTAGAGTAGTGACACCCGTCTTGGCCCGTGGTGAAGAAATCAGCGGCTGCCCAGGGATTAGAGCTCCAACGATTGTTTTTAATTAATTTCTGGAAGGGTCAATTATCACTGTTGCTAAAATGAATAACAAAGTGATCATTAGTACTATGGGGTTTGTTGGTTATAGCAATAATCACCTGGTTTGTTGAAAAGATGGCTCCTGCTCATGAGTTTTTTGTTGCCACTACTCCAGTACCAGAGGCTCATCATTACTTTACACTTCCTTATCATGAGCAGAAGCACCGTCAATCGTACTTCAATAATACTTTCATTCAGATGTTGCATCATACTCATAATGCTACAAATACTACTATCTGTTAGGTATGTGGAATCAAACCTTCCCATCAAAAGAAAGGAGGAACACCTTTCATTCCTCTTCCTTTTTCACACAATGGTTCTTGTCAAGCTTGGTATATGCTCTTGTTTGCATCTGGAAAACATACAGAGGGCGGACTTCTTTTTCGCCTTAATAAATTATGCTACCAAGACAAAGATGGGTATCCCCATCCAAAGGAACTAAATGGGAATGGGAAAAGTATCAACCGGACAATGTTTCAATACCATGGTGGTCATTACAACCTCGGCGGTCTTTTAACAAGACCGCAGAGGGACCGCCGTGCAGAAGACCGCCAGTAGTGGCGGTTTGCCGCTCGGCGTATTATGACCGTTGGCTGCCCTCCGTCGTTTTTCTGACGGAGAGCCGCCAACAGCCATACTTGCGGGCAGCAAGGAAGTGGAGGTTGCTCCACCTCCACCGCCACGCCAACAGAACACCGCCCAGCTAATCACGTCCTGTGATTGTGCGCGGCGGTGTTCTGTTGGCGGTGTGGTGTCGGCGGAGCTGCCCCCATGGCTCCCGTCCCCTCCCGGCGGATCGACGGAACAGGTAAGTCGATCGTCCATTAGGGGAGGGGGTGGGGGGGGTGTTATGTATTGTGTGGGTGCATGGGGGTGTGCATCTGTGTATGTAGTGGGGGTGTGAGTGCGTGTATGCTTGCGGGGGTGTTGCGTGTTTTGGGAATGAGTGCGTGTATGTCTGTAGGTATGTCTGTGTGGATGTGTGCATGAATGTGTGAATGTGGGTGTACGTGTCTGACTGTGTGTGTGGATGTTGGCATGTATGTCGGTGTGTGTGCGTGTATGTGTGTGGGTGGTGCTGCGTGCGTGTCGGGTGTGTATGTGTAAGGTAATGTCGGGGGTCGGGTTGGGAGGGGGGCCCTGCCACCTTTGGGGGGTGGCAGGGGTGGTGGGGGGTGTAGGGGAGGGAGTCAGGGTGGGGGTGGGGGGTGACGGAGACCCCTATCAGTGCCAGGGAAGGAATTCCCTGGCACTGATAGTGCTTACCGCCATGGATTTCATGGCGGTTCCTACCGCTGGAAATCCACGGCGGTAAGCCGGGTCACAATACCGGCGGAGGTATTGTGACGGCCGCCGTGCTGGAGACCCGGGTCTCCAGCCCAGCGGGCGGAACGGAGAAGCGGCGGATGACCATGCGGGTAACCGCCATGGTCATAATACTCAAAAAAAGACCGCCAGCCTGTTGGCGGTCTTACCGCCGCTTTAACACCGTCCACCAGGGTTGTAATGACCCCCCCATATGTCTTCACAAATATAAGAGACTCTGACAAGAAAGAACAATTTGTGATTTCTGTTACAAAAACTAAAGCAGATTTATGTATACCTAGCATTGGGCGAATTCCAGTGGGGACAAGCGATTGCACCTTGATTTTAACTATTGAGGGGGTAAATAATAGTAGTTTTACAGCTTCACATATCACATATTTTGTTTGTGGTAACTATGGATATTACCAACTACCTGTTGGGTGGTCAGGTATGTGTTATGTATCTTTTCTATTACACCCTGTGTTTTTGGTACCTGCATCATATCACCGAGATTTTAAACTGTTCAATGACATCATAAAAAATAGATATAAAAGGACAATAAGTACAAACGAGGTAGACCAAACGGACACTACCCTGCAACAATATGTTGATTTTAATTTAGGGTTGTTCTCCTTTGTGGGTGCTGCGTTAAACAGTAGGAAAGTGAGACGATTGACTAGGGTTGTGGAAGCTGTTACCAATCAGACAGCTCTGGCACTTGGGAATATTACTGATGAGCTCCAAATTGCGAGGATTGTAGCGCTCCAAAATCGTATGGTACTAGATGTGATATTAGATGATCGAGGTGGTGCATGTCACATCATCGGCAGTAGTTGCTGCATTTTCATTCCAGATCATTCACCTTCAGTATATGATGCAATATCTAAATTGCATAAAATTGCTGCAGAAATTCACACAGAGACTGGTACTTGGACTTTTTCTGGATGGTTTTGGGATCTTCTTTCCGCCTGGGGCTGGAAACTACTGACTATCCTGTGTGTAACGATTGCAATATTTTTCACATGCTGTATCTGTACTCAGTGTGGTCCAATGTTCTGCTCTATGTGTATTACTGCTTGTATGCCTACCAAAAGAGATATTACAGAAATGAAAGCACAACACGTGTTAGATAAGGAAATAGCTGAAATGATGAGCATAAATATACAAGATGAATATTTAGATTATCCCAGAAAGACGAATGTCTTCAGCTAATGCTGAAAGGGTCGTCTGTTGTAATTTAGTAGTGATTAGATTAAGCATTAGCAGAAGACATCTTGTATTTAGCAACTATTGTGAACATTTCGTGAAATCCACTTTGTATTCATGGCAACCATTATCTCTGCCACATGCTGCCATGTGCTCTGTCCTACCTTCCTGTTAACTACTCTTGAAAATCTGTCTAGTGACAAGTTATATTTAGCATCTGCCACTTTCGCACATGCCCAGTAAGAGCTGCAGCTGTTAGTAATTAGTAACAGACAGTAATGTGTAAAATAGTCCATAAAAACTGTTAGCCCCTCCTACCTGTGGACTGTGCATTTCCATATGACCTTATATGTATATAAGTCTTGCTTCTATAATTGTACCACCTTCTTTTTAGCCCCTGCGTGGGTATAAAAGGACCATGCTCTCTTAGTTCAGTCTGCTACTTCAAACATTGCCGAAGGGTGCTGTTTGAACTGTAGTACCACCTCATGAGGTTTAATAAACTTTGTCTTTTATTTTTGTTTCTGTGCCAACTTCTTCCTATATGGTCTGAGGACTTTGTGCAGAGAAGGGCGAACCCCTTGCACTAGTAGGCCTTGCTGAGGCTTACTTTGACAGTGGTTGTAAAATGGTCAGAGGTGATGGTGGAGGAATGTCCATGGCAGAGTCCAGTCTATTAGTCTCACAGGTGCATTGTCCAAAGGGGCATAGGAAATGGAGCTAGGGCAGTTTAAGTATGGACAGGGTGACAAAGTGGGACAGAAGGATGACAATCAGGCTGGCCTCATTTCTTGGCAAGGGTCTTGGCATTGTTCTCTGTCTTTGTCCTGGATCTCAGGGACCGCTTGCGGGGTGGTTCTCCATCTGCAGGGGGTGGGGTGCTGGTGTTGTGGTCCTGTGGCAGTGCCTCCAGCCCACTAGCGCCGGCGGAGGTGGTGGGCAGTTCATCGTCCAGTCTAGTGTCAGGGGCCCCTTGTTGTGCCACAGTGTCCCTCCTGGTGTTGACGAGTTCCTTCAGCACCCCTACAATGGTGCCCAGGGTGGAATGGATGGATTTGAGTTCCTCCCTGAACCCCAAATACTGTTCCTCCTGCAGCCGCTGGGTCTCCTGAAACTTGGCCAGTACCGTTGCCATTGTCTCCTGGGAATGGTGGTAGGCTCCCATGTTGTTGGAGAGGGCCTCGTGAAGAGTGGGTTCCCTGGGCCTGTCCTCCCCCTGACGCACAGCAGCCCTCTCAGTTCCCCTGTTTCCCTGGGCCTCTGTCTCCTGAACCATGTGCCCACTACCACTGCCCCCAGGTCCCTGGTGTTGTTGGGGTGGTGGGTTAACCTGGGTTCCCTGTAGTGGTGGACACACTGCTGCTTTACGTGTTCTGGGGACAGAGGTATTGGCCCGCTGGGGGGGGTGCTGTGCTGGTGTTTCCAGAGGGGGGAAGCTCTGTAGTGGCCTGTGCCAGTGTGAGGGGAACCGACTGTCCCAAGTTCCCAGATGGGCCAGGCTGGTCATCTAGATCCAGTTGGACAGAGCTGCTGTTATCACTGTGGGACTCTTCTGTGGGTGGAGTGGACATGTATGGAACCTCCTATCCGGTGACATTGGGTAGAGGTCCTGCAGGGGTGTAGAGGCATGATTATTGCATCTGTGTGTGCAGTGGGTGGGTCACCCTGTACCCCAGTGCTTCCATTCTTGTGTGGGACCTTCTGTGATAATGGTTTAGGGGGGTGTATGGGTATGTGCAGAGGACATGCTTTGGTGATGGGTGTCCATGCTTTGGTGTTACATGCAGGGCTTGGGTTTGGGATGTGTGGTTTGTGATAGTGGGACATGTGTGAGGAGTTGGAGTGATGGGGTGAGAGCGAGGGTGGGTGTATGTGATAGCATGCAGGTGGGTGGGGGATGAAGTAGTTAAAGGTTTGACTTACCAGAGTCCATTCCTCCAGCTACTCCTGTTACGCCCTCAGGATGCAGAATAGCCAAGACCTGCTCCTCCCATGTTGGGAGTTCTGGGGAAGGAGGTGGGGGTCCGCCGCCAGTCTTCTGAACTGCAATCTAGTGTCTTCAGACCACGGAACGCACCTTCCCCCGTAGGTCGTTCCACCTCTTCCTGATGTCATCCCGTGTTCTGGGGGGCTGTCCCACTGCGTTGACCCTGCCCACGATTCTGCGCCATAGCTCCATCTTCCTAGCTATGGTGGTGTGCTGCACCTGTGATCCGAATAGCTGTGGCTCTACCCGGATGATTTCATCCACCATGACCCTGGGCCCCTCCTCAGAAAACCTGGGGTGACTTTGCAGTGCCATGGGGTGGTGTGGGTGATGTGTGGGGTGGTGTGTGTTGTGATGTGTGGGGTGATATTTAGAGGTGTGTTGTGTGAGGTGCGTGGATGTTGTGTGAGTGATGGTGTTGAGTGCCTGAAGATGCTATTGTTCTTTCTGGTGGTCTCTCTCTCTGGTCTTCTGTCGCAGTTGTTGTCATAGGGGTTTGTGGGTGATGCGTGTGTGTGTTTTATAGTGTATTGGGTGTGTGGGAGTGGTGTGTGTATGTGTATCAGGTGTGTGTATTTTGAATTGTCCAATGTGGTTGTATTTTGTAAATGTGTGTGTATTTTGAGCGCGGTGGTGTGTACCGCTAATGGAATACCGTGGTTGAAAGACCGCTGCTTGGATTCGTGGGTCGTGATAGGGTGGGCGTATTCCTGTTGGCGTGACAGTGTTCTTGCCAGTTTATCACTGACCTTTGGTGTGGCAGACTTGTGTGGGTGTCTAGATTTTGGCGGATTCCGAGCTGTGGGTCATAATGGCTGTGGCGGAAGTCTGCGGCCGCAGCGGTGTGTTGGCGGTCTTCTGCACGGCGGTAAGCGGCTTTTACAACCAATGTTGTAATGACCCCCTTCGTGTTTTTAAAATAAACAAAAAATAACATTATAAAATAAAAAATAAAAAAATAAAAATGTATATTTGTTTAGTATAAGATAGTATGTGTTTAGGTTAGTGTATGTTGTCCTCCATGTGTCCCGTCTTATAAGGGGGGTGGAGGGTTGATGTTTAGATTGTTTCGTTAAATGTGATAAGTAAGTTTAGCTTAGGTTAGTTAGGGATAGTTATGGGTAATGTGTAGTTAGAGTAGTTTGGGTTAGGTAAGGTTTTTCCCCTGGTTTTAGCTTCTGTTTTTACTGTTTGATGAATATCTAGGTAACCCTTTACAGTATGTGTCAAATGCTTGTAGGTCAGGGCCTTCGCATGAGTGAACAGTGTCTCTTTTGTATTAGCTTTTGTGTCCCATGCTGCAACCATATCCCAACTGAGCAGTTACATTGGCTGCTACACCAAAGCAACTTAGCTACGATTCGGCCATATATTGCACCCACCACTCACGGTTACTATGGATCCCAAAATGTTGTTATTTTGTGATGTATGTTTTCAATGTCACATCCTTTGCTAACAGATTTGGTATTGAGGACACTGTGTTAAGTCTCCCTGCAGCCTGATGTCCAAGCGAATCCTTTTAAGATGAGTGGTAGTATGCTCTCATGTAGTATGGTAAACATAACTCACACCTATCATTTGTTACAATGTTCAGCCCGGTGTCTTATTTCTATGGAAACTCATACACATCCATTCATTGTGTATGGTGTGTTAGCTAAAAATTGGGGCAAATGTCACATACGAAAGTTTTGATTTTCAGACAAATTGAAGGCACTATTTTCTGGCTTAGAATTCCCTGAGGAAGCAGTATTCTGTCCAACATGGCATTAAGGTGTATAGTTTCTATTTTCCTCTGAAATAACCCTCAAGAAGGGCAGATGATGGTACAATCCAGACCACTGTGCATAGTTATCAGCCAAGATTCGTTCAGGTCAGGTGTATTGACAATCAATAATCATTGACCTGATGTAAACATCACTGATGGCCATCACGGTTGATGTGTCACATTACACAGAGACAACGTTGTTGTGTAAGTGCTATTTATTTAAACATGCTGTTGTACTATATGTACATTGTCCATGATTGTGAGTCCATTATTGTGACATCTTCCATAGTGATCCTACACAGGTGCAAAAGGACATGTAATTGGACATGCTGGGGTGAAGTGTCAGACAGTGCAGAGGGACAGGATTTGCCAATGAGGTAGTGAGAGACAATCTCAGGTCACGATGACAAGATAAACAGTGGGTTAAAGAACAGTGCTTGAGTACAGTTGTTGCAAGACTGGCATGTTACAAAGCACAGGACCTTGGTAATAGGTGGCCATGTGGTAGGGACTAGTGCTTCCAGGTACTCTTACGTGTGAAGGTGATCTGTTCCAAGTGTTCATCTTCTGATACCTGTGTTGTCTCCTCTGCCCTTGGTGGTGGTGGTTATGAAGGGGCAACACACACCTCAGTGTTTGAAGACATGGAGTCAGACATCCCGGTAGCTGCCAACTGTGGGGCTCTTAAGGGCAGTACTGCAGCAAGGAGGAGCTGCTGGTTCTTAAGAATAGCAGCCACATCACTGTGGTAGGCGGCCAGGTCGGCCCTGAGGGCTTCAATATTGCATTTGTGCACACGTTGACAGGATTGTTGTTGCAGGTGTTGTGTCAACTCTTTTACAGCTGTGCTGATTTCCTTCAACCTTTTTTCAAGTTCCTGCAAGATTGTTGTTCACCCTTGCATAGCTGCTGCCTGTTCTTCAGTTGACATCATGCATAAGCGCACCCTCTCTAGGCTGGCTGCCATATTTTGCATCCCCACCTCCTTGGCCAGCTCCCGCTTTACTCCAACTACAGTTCGCTCAAAGCTGGTGCCAGGGTCGTCAGAGTCCTCAGCTGTGTTGGAGCTGGCAGGTCGTACAACTGGGGTGGGTCCTCTGTGATGGCTGATTGTTCTATGCTCCTCCTTGTGACTGAAGGTGGGGTCTGGAGGGTTCTGAGGACATCTTGGAGGGTCTGCTGGCTGATGTTTGTCAGCTCGTCATCCATGTCATCAGGGTAGTCCTGGACAGGCATATCCGCAGGAGATCCATCGTCCTCTGCAATGAGATATGGTTCAAATAGTGTGTCTGTGTTGTGGGATTTGTAATGTGACATGCCTGCCTTCCAATTGTTTTCACATTGTGATCTTGGTTCCTGTTCATTGTTCCTCTCTTTGATATTAGCATTCTCCCAGGCCTATGCCCCACCTGCATGTCACATGTAGTGTGGTCAGTTTGTGGACTTGTCAGCATCACATCTTCTAGGTGTTGGTTCAGGCCAAAATGTGAATTGCCACCTTCTTGTCCTACTCAACCCTCCGTCTACTTCCATTCTCATGGTGAGGCCTTTCACTGGCTGTGGGTGTTCTGATGGCACTAGCACAACACTTAACAATCTGGAACTGCCCCAGTCTCTGATCTTTCACATCCACCTATATGTTGTTGAGATCTAGCCTATACTATGTATAGCATTGTTATGGCACGTTATGGATGTCAGCATTGGTAATGTGTACTGCTGATGTTGGGGAATGTGTGCTACACTGGATTGCACTGCTTGTCCTAACAGTGTTCCATTTCCTCTTCTCACTGTGCGGGTGTATTTCTGTAACCAGTTTCATGTGTCCTCCCCCTCAATGCTGTTGTCTGAGCAGTATGACATTTGGGATGTTGCATTGTGACCCAGGCACAGGGTGGACCCTGACATATGCAGCATGGGTAGGGCATTAGTGCTGTGTACCTCCTAATGTTTATGACAATGGCTGATGTTTGTAGCAACTTTGGACAATCACAATTGACAGGATTGTAACATTTGTATTGATTTCAGGGGCTTGATAACGTTGTCATCCTGAACCCTCTAATTTGGGTGTGTTTGATTCATGGGGACGTTACTGCCAATAGCTACTTGACCTGCACACACAGCAAAGGTAGTAGTGGCAATTGTTGTCAATGTTACATTCCACTTGCAGATATGGCCAGCGGTTGTTATTTGGGCCCTAGTTAATTTAGGGAGAATACTGGCTGACGTGTGACGGGCTGCCAGTTTAACGTTGTACCCTGCCCTCCTGGCCTGGCTTTTCCTTTGCAACATCCTTGGCATGACAGCATACCCCCATGCAAAGGTTGTTGGTGTAGTGTAGTATTGTGCCCCAGGTTTCCTCTGAATGGGCCATGCCCCTGTGCCGTGCCCCTTTACCCATGCCACTCCCTGAATATCATGACTTACATGCATTGTGTAGTAGGTATGTCCACCCCCCCTGCTTAGAGTTAACATTTGCTCATTTTAATTCCCCATGCATCTGTGTTGCCTCCTGGTAATCTGCGCTGTCCTGTCCTTGTATCCCTGTGACGATCTCCTCAGGGATGACGGCTGCGACCATCTCCTCCAAGTGGTCCAGGGTCTCCTGTGGTGCTGGACGCCCACCTCCAGTCTGCAGTGCTGCCTTCCTGTTCCTGGCCATCTTTTCCTTGGTCCTGCACTTGCAGTCATGCTAGCGTTTCTTGCACTCGATGACTGTTCTCCGTACTTCTGCCACACTGTTAATCTTGTCAACAGTTTCTTGCCATATTGCCTCTCTCCTACAGATTGGCAATTTTGAGGTGACAAACAGTTGGTGCTGGTGTTCCATCACCTCTTTCACCAGAATTTCCTGCTCCTTTGCACTGAAGCAACACCTTCTTTTCTTCTTCTCCCTGTCCTGGGTCTTGTGTGGGTCCTCCTGGCTGGTTCCTGGTCCGTTGTCATCTTTCTGTGGTCTGTGCAAGCATCTGCGATCCATTTTGGCTCTCCTATGCACATTTTGCTGTGTTTGCGCCGCTTTTTGACGGAATCGCGTCAAAATACGGCGTGTATCCGGTTTGCGACATCATAAACCAGCACACAGTCATTTTCGCTGTGTTAACGTCATTATCTTTACGACGTGACACATTGGTTTGAGTAAAACAAAATGACTCACACCTGTGGTTTGTGCCGCCGTGCGGCAAAGTATAAATTTGATGCCTGCACGGCGCAAAGAAATGGCGTTAGCCAGCAGTAATATTTTTGACGCAAAACTGCGTTGGTGCAGCTTTGCGTCAAAAAGTATAAATATGGGCCTTAATTTACAAGCCATGGGTAGACTTCGTACCATATACTAAAGACTAGGTAGGTTAAATATGCCAATTAGGAGTACAGTTAATTTTGGCAGCTTTACAACAGAGTCCCAGTGCACAGGGTCAAAAAACAAGCACCATCAGCGAACAAAATGGGTTTAATCATGGAAAAGAGGCATTTTCTTACAATGACTCATGGGAAGTCCTCCCCTGAATAATGGTGAAATAAAAATATTGCTTTTGGGCACTCTGTGACCACGTCTCTGGATAGCTTAGGGTGACTAGGTGTTTCTGTGGTGTTAATTTCAGCAGCATCATTAAAGCAGGCTAGCAGACTTTCAGCATGGGGACTGGCTTACTCCTAGACTTCAGGTAACAGACAGCACAAAACTCCTCAATCAGGACACAGAGACAACACAGTCTATGCAAGTTAGTGTCAATAGGGATTAACTTGTTTTACGTTCATTTGAAGCTGGGCAACATTCCAAGCCCAAATAGTGTTCTACAAATTACAAAATCCTCATGTGAGTTTCTGTGGACATTGTCTTTCTCTCAGAATTCACTGTGCAAGCTAGTTATATATACAACAAACAGGTACAACCTCAAGTACCATGCTCTAGTGTACTACTCTCAGACAGGACAAGGAGACAATGGAAGCTGAGAGAGGAAAAAGAAGTGGGTATGGGTCTGTCCTTTCTGTTTCTCCACAGAGATCAACAATCTTCCATCTAGCACTCACCTTTGTAAACTAAATAAAATATTTTTTTTATCTAAGGATAATACTGATGATAGGTGCACCAAAGGCTAGTGAGATCAGTCTTTGTCTGCACTCGCTCCAATATTCGTGATCATTATTGCAGTAATAGTGCACATAGTGTTTGTAATCTTTCACATTCATACATAAAATGAACGCTGATGGTCCCAGGTTACCCCAAGCTCCTATAGCACCCCTTCAGGCATCAAGGAGGGACACCCAATGTATTATCTCCACAATGTTAGACCCAATATAAGCTGATAATGAGCACTAAATCTACAATTTGAGGGGGTATTTTTGTATTAGGGTCCCTTAAAATTAGACAATAATGTAAAATACAGAGTTAGCTTAAGGACAAAGAAAACTATCACTGGTAAAGACAATAGAACTGGCTTTAATGTGCTAACATTAACAGCAAATATTTGAATAAATGGGGTTAACACATTGATGCCCGACCTATTTCCTTTGCCAATGCTTGGTTTACATGAGGCATACTTATGAAGTTTGAATTAGTTTTTCACATTTCAAAGTGATCTAAAAGTGTTACTAATATTTGATATTGTGACAACATATTACCCAAGATATCAGCTGCAAGCAGGTAGCTCACTGAGCAATCACTCTAATCCTAAAAAAAGGGGCCTGATGCAAAGGTTCCCAACAGGAAATAGTCCACCACTCACTGTGTGCAAAGTTACACACTGGCTCATTAATCACATGCTGAGCTGCCATGAAGAAGCTGCTAGACAAACAGGCAGAATCAAAGATGCTATCTGAATGCTACCTTTTCCCCTTTTTGTGTAGCTTGACCTGTGGCAAACAGATTAAGCTGTTACTAGACAGACCTAAAAACTGGTTATTGGAACAACAATGTATGTTAAACATGATTATACTTCGTATGCCACGGACAAGAACCTGTACTTATGATGCAGCTTGCTTACGACAAGAAAATAATTTGAGAAAAACTGTTCTGTTACATTTATACGCCTATGAAACATCTAATAAAATTAGAAGAAAACTACAAACGCATTCATTCAATTCTGCTGGAAAAGAACTAGATAGATACTACTACCTTGTACACCTCAACTGCTCTATCAGGTGACAGTATCTCTACTCATACCAACCTCTTCATCAAGAATCCTGCTGGGTGTACTGTGTGACTGCAGTACCTTCCACACCATGGAGAGAAGAGTGCCTTGCATAAGCTACTGTGATCTCATGGTGTTTCTACTCCATTGACTGTGTAATAGTGGTGATCTGGTCCCTTCTGAGTGCCAGTATGTCCTCAATTTCCTTACTGAGACCATTTACACTGGTTGACTCATTCACATCAAGTGTACTAGATAGCAGTCAAAGAAAGCAGCCTTGAACTCTACAGAGAAACTAACAATATAGTCAATGTTAGGAACAGTTTACATCTTGTGGGTGTTCCACCCAAAACAAGCAATGCTCATTTTAGAGAATACTCAACTTCTATGCCAATGTCTGTGAAACAGCTGCCTCCCAACCGTATCTATGGGATCTAAGATGATAATTGCAGTCTAAACAGCACTGCCTACACCTTTACCAGATGGCAAAAAGAATCATGTCTATGAAGAGGCCATGTAAGTTGAATATGCAGTTGATCTCTTCAAATCCACATGCTGCAATGAACCCAAATGCTACACACATATTGGATGCTAACTCGTTGTGGCACTCATTAATACAGGCAACTCGTTCAGTGTGATGCCCAAGGTGCAATTCAACAACCTCCCACCCGCACTGCAGTAAAAACATAACAGTTCCAAACAGTAATGACCCAACACACCAACTGTCTTTAGGTCAAACAACAAGAACAACAGCCAGCATGTCTCCACAAAATTCTACATGACTCAAGTCTGGTCAAATACCCTCACTAGCTGCAGAACAGCTGTATTCTCTTGTGAAGTTTGTTTACTGTGAGCATGCCTGTAACCTCGATGTCCAGCTTTCTGACTTTGAATCCCTATTCCAAGGCATAGAATGCCTGAAGAACAAAATGTCTGGTTCCATATTAACTGTGCCATCCATTCTATAGTGTTGTGGTACCAATGATTATCTTTTCCTCTTCTTCCCGAGATTGAAGTTGAGCTGCAGAAATCATAGGACGTCAACATAATACCAAAGGTAGATGGCTCTGCACCCTGAGTATCTCCCAAAGTGCTTTCCTGCAAGCCCAAACTACTTAGCAAAGTATATATCTTCATCAACATGTGACTTCTCAACATGGTCATTAAAAGGGAGTATCACCAAATGCCCACTGTCAAAGATCTAGTAGTAAGGTGAACAGGGCATGCTGATTTTCAAAGGTCTACTTGAATTCTCAGTATAATCAGACCCTCTTTGACCCAGATTCCTATTCTATAAGATTGTTTCTACACACATACCTTTAAAGGGGTAGAAGAAAAATCAATTTTGGCATCTTATGTGCTGCCATTGTGTTTCAGAACTGCATCTGCAAATTTCTCTCAGTCCTTGTTGGGGTGCTAAATGTCAGTGATGTCATTTTAATGAATGCACAGGTGATCAACAAGCAAAACAATAGACTTCAAGTCACCATTCAATTACTCAAAAACAATGTTTTTACCTCAAACAAGAAAAAGTGTGAATTCCTGGAACATGGTATAACCTTTCTTGGGTACCATTTTTCATTGAGTGGAGTAGTCCATTATCCCACTCAAAGTGTTGACATCAATTCTGTCTAGCCACCAGATTTCATGTCTCACTACTTCAATAAAGGAACTCACCAAGTCCAACTCCAGTAACGATTGGTCTAAAGAACAGGATTTGACAATCCAAATGATCAAAAATGTC
The DNA here is from genome assembly GCF_031143425.1 of Pleurodeles waltl. Classification (NCBI taxonomy): domain Eukaryota; kingdom Metazoa; phylum Chordata; class Amphibia; order Caudata; family Salamandridae; genus Pleurodeles; species Pleurodeles waltl. The sequence goes on along the minus strand of NC_090445.1, from coordinate 905,992,429 downwards.
CTATCTGCAGAAACTATTTTGCAATATTTCGATCTTTCAAAGAAGTGTTGACATTTAGCGCCAATTCTCTTGCCCCAGGCCCTGTTCTACTACAATGACAAGACTGTGTGGAATGGGTTGCAGTCACTTGCACATGCTGCGCTGTCACCCCTATAGAGCAGTGTTAGACCTGACAGCCTTAGGGTGGTCACCCCTATATTTTTGCCTGCCTCCCTCCACTTTTGAGATACTGTTTTTGCTGGTTTTTAGACTCTGTGCACTTTGCCACTGCTTACCAGTGCTAAAGTGCATATTCTCTCTCCCTTTACACATGGTAACATTGGATCACACCCAATTGGGCTATTTAATTTAGTTATAAGTCCCTAGTAGAGTACACTATATGTGCCCGTAGATTAAACGCTACTAGTAGGCCTGCAGCACTAATTGTGCCATCCACTTAAGTAGTCCCTCAACCTTGTCTCAGGCCTGCCATTGCAAGGACTGTGCGTGCAGTTCCACTGCCAATTTGACTTGGCATTTAAAAGTACTTGCCAAGCCTAAACCTCCCACTTTTCTACATATAAGTCACCCCTAAGGTGTGCCCTAGGTAACCCCTAGGGCAGGGTGTTGTGTAGGTAAAAGGCAGGACATGTACCTGTGTAGTTTACATGTCCTGGTAGTGTAAAACACCTAAATGTGTTTTTGCACTACTGTGAGGCCTGCTCCCGTCATAGGCTAACATTGGGGCTGCCCTCATACATTGTTTGAGTGGTAGCTGCTAATCTGAAAGGAGTAGGAAGGTCATATTTAGTATGTCCAGAATGGTAATACTGCTGACTAGTGAAGTTGGATTTAATATTACTATTTTAGAAATTCCACTTTTAGAAAGTGAGCATTTCTCTGCACTTAAATCTTTCTGTGCCTTACAATCCACGTCTGGCTGGGTTTAGTTGACAGCTCCTTGTGCATTCACTCAGACACACCCCAAACACAGGATATTCAGTCTCACTTGCATACATCTGCATTTTGAATGGGTCTTCCTGGGCTGGGAGGGTGGAGGGTCTGCTCTCACACAAAGGACTGCCACACCCCCTACTGAGACCCTGGCAGACAGGAGTGAACTGAAAGGGGGCCTGGTGCACTTATAAGCCACTCTTTGATGTCTCCCCCACTTCAAAGGCACATTTTGGTATAAAAACAGGGCCTCTGCCCAACCACCTCAGACACTTCCTGGAGAAGATACCTGAACCAGAACCTGCACTCTGACAAGAAGAACTGCTTGGCTGCCCAAAGGACTCACCTGACTGCTTTCTGAAGGGGACTGATGCCTTGCTGTTGCCCTGCTGTCTTGCTGCTCTCTTGCTGTGCTGTAGAAGTGTTCTCCAAGGGCTTTGATAGAGCCTGCCTCCTGTTCCCTGAAGTCTTAGGACCAAAAAGACTTCTCTCCTGGAGCTGAAATCCCCATGTGGCAAAAATGCGACACACCGCCTGCCAAGAAAGATGCACAGCTCCAGCGACGCAACCGGAACTTCAACACACGGCCCTACTGGATCAACGCAAGCCGACTCAGAATGACACCACCGGACTTCCTGAGAGGAATCGACACAGCGCCTGCCGTGCGGAAGAAAGTTCCACGCATCGCCTACCGGAATCGACGCAGCTCCTGTGACTTCGCTCTGCAAGCCCAGGATTTAACGCATTGTCCCCGGGGTATCTGAAAACCCCACAACCTGAAGATGATTCAAGTCCGCATGCCGGAAATTGACACAACGTCTTTCCCGCGTGGAAAATAACGACACAAGTCTGTGTGTGAATGTGCGAAACCGATGCACACTCACCGTTTTCCACGCAACTCCTCCTCTGCGGACCCTTGCAAGGATTTTTCAATGCAAACCAGGTACTGTGCCCTGCAAGAGACAATTGTTGTTTTTAGGAGAACTTTATAGCTTTTACAGTTATATTTTAACTCTAAGACACTTTCAGTGATATCCCTACATTTGCTTATTTCATCTTTAATCATTTTAACCTGCATTTATCCAGATAAGTCTTATATATTTTTCTAAACACTGTGTGGTGTATTTTTGTGGTGTTATATTGTGGTATTGTAAGATTTATTGCACAAATACTTTACACATTGCCTTCTAAGTTAAGCCTGACTGCTCAGTGCCAAGCTTCCAGAGGGTAGGCCCAGGATAAGTTGGACTTTGTGTGACTTACCCTGACTAGAGTGAGGTTCCTTGCTTGGACAGGGGGTAACCTGACTGCCAACCAAAGTCCCCATTTCTAACAAGCAGCACTTCTCAAACATGAAGAAGGAGGCTATCACCCTCGGCTTAGGGTGCCATCAATTTTATTTTTATTTGTACGGAAACTCATTTAATGTGACAACTGATCATAAGACTTTCATAACCCTTTTCCAGTGGCAATCCTCCATCACTGAGGATCGAAAGTGTTTCCTCTAAACTTCAAGAATATTAATTTACTCTCATGCACACTCCTGAATTATCATACTTGGCTCTTTAATTTACAAAGAAGTTAGGGACATGGAGACTTAATCCACAATTGAAAAAGAATAAGTGTTCAGGTTCTCTCCTTCTCTATGAAAGATATTTCCAAAGCAGTGGCAGCAGTCGAAGGTCTGCAATTGGCAATCCAGGCCACACAGAACAGAAACAATCCTTGAAAATTACGCCAGGAAAACCACACCATTCTGGTCTCTGAAGCTTAGCAGCTACTAACCTAGAATGAGATCCTGAACTTGCAGTCATGCAAGAGGTTTCAACTTTCAACAGGTGATACTGAGAGTCTATGACAAGGGACACCTTATCATGGGTGCCATTTGAAGGTAGTACATTGTGATAATACTCCAGAAGGAAACCACAGTGAATTAATTACGGAACGTTTTATGGTTGCAATTGAGAATATGAGTGCTTTAGTCGGAATTCCATGTGAAAAGTTGGACAGACTTGGGGGGTCATTCTGACCCCGGCGGTCTAAGACCGCCGGGGCCAGGGTCGGCGGGAGCACCGCCGACAGGCCGGCGGTGCTCCCAAGGGCATTCCGACCGCCGCGGTAAAGCCGCGGTCGGACCGGCAACACTGGCGGTCTCCCGCCAGTGTACCGCCGCCCTTTGGAATCCTCCGAGGGGATTCCGACCCCCCCTACCGCCATCCAGTTCCCGGCGGTCCGCCCGCCGGGAACCGGATGGCGGTAGGGGGGGTCGCGGGGCCCCTGGGGGCCCCTGCAGTGCCCATGCCACTGGCATGGGCACTGCAGGGGCCCCCGTAAGAGGGCCCCTACAAGTATTTCAATGTCTGCTTGGCAGACAGTGAAATACGCGACGGGTGCAACAGCACCCGTCGCACCTTCCCACTCCGCCGGCTCGATTACGAGCCGGCATCCTCGTGGGAAGGGAGTTTTTCCCTGGGCTGGCGGGCGGTCTTTTGGCGACCGCCCGCCAGCCCAGGGAAAAACTTAGAATACCCTCCGCGGTCTACTGACTGCGGTGCGGTATTTCGGAGGGGGGAACTCTGGCGGGCGGCCTCCGCCGCCCGCCAGAGTTAGAATGACCCCCTTGATGTTGAAGCCCTGAAAAAGCTACAGGAGTCGTGAAATACATATTGGTCGTGTTGCCACTGAAAGGTGTTGGGCTGTTTTGCCGCTGGAAGCTACTACAATCAACTTTTGTTTTTTTATTGTGTTCTGCTTTCGAATTTACTATATTGTATCTACTGCTTTCCTTTTGCTTGAAAACTTTAAGTTTACTCTTTACTCAGTACAGATAACCATTCCTGGTGAAACAGTTTTTGTATGAAGAAAAAACATATTTATTGTGAAATTTGAATCACAAATTATGCAGTAAAGAGATTGAATAAGAATTCTCACAGTAAATGTAGGCACATGAAATTCAAAGAATTTGCAAATTGGAGTTCAATTAGGGTGCCTCCTGACATAGCTTACCACAGTATACACGCAAACAGTGTGTCTGCTCTGGGAAACTCATTTAGTTGTCTGATTCATCCTGCAAGAAACGGGTTCGAGGCAATCAAACCCTGGCTGCCTAAACATATTTGGAACTAGGAAAAAAAGGAAGTTGTGGCTCCCACTACTCAATGAACTTGCAGAAACAATGATAAGGGAATGTGCAACCTTCCAGGCAGATGGAAGTTCCAACCCTCTGCCAAAAGTTAATACTGAGGTCATTCCACAGTCACCCTAAAATCGAGTCAGTGTGGACTTGAGCAGTTTGCTGGATTAAAGACATTGCATGGATGACATGGACGATGATTCAAAAAATCCCCAATATTGTTACGAAATGTCATCCCCCAAGTTGGAGAAAATCATGGCTGCTCACAGCCTAAATTAACGAGGGACAGACAACAGACTCCGGATTCATGGGCAAAAATGTGCCAACTACTTAGCTCCTCAGAGTATAAAACATTTTAACAATAGACTATGCTGGACAGAACATAATGGGGAGGCCAGTTTATGCAAACTGTCAGCAAAACTCTCAGGATCTGTCACGTTGCAACACAGAATATTCAAATATTGAGAATACCCTTAAGCGACTCATCCAGTCACATGATGTGCACAAAAGCAACTATGAATGGGATGTATCATGAAACTTACCATTCCCTTTTAACATTTATGGACTCCACCTGCCCTTGAAGATGCTGCTGGGCGGAGAGATAGAAAATGTACAAATGATCAAACCAGTGCCAGGTGCTAAGCCCACCAACTGGAGATAAGTATATGAGGCTTGGTGCTCTTTGAAGTCTGTCATCTTTGCAGCAAGATTTGTCTACCTTAGAAACTCACCCTCTCAACGATTTCATCTTAATAACGGCTCCAAAATATCATGCCTCTACAATATTGCTGTCACAATATTGAGTACTGAAGCATCCAAGTAACTTGTTGACATATATATAAATGTTTCTGTAGTCAATATTTCCACCTACAACAACCTTCCCCCCCTCACCCTGGACAGTCACCAAGATACTAGCACCTTAGTGGCAGTAGAGTGAAAAGGAGAAATTGTAACCTAGGGGGGACCTTCCTTTAAAAGGATACACTTAGTCAAGTGTGGTTACAGAATAGGAGTCCCAGATGACCAAGAATCTGTCAGAGATTACCTGTTTAATAGCTACAGCGTTGATAAAGATGATTTAGAGGCCTCTCCGTGGAACACCTCTCCTTCAGAAAGCAGAATGGCAGTTTCTTTAAGTGTTCCAGATGGGACCAGTCTAGCTAACATAGGGTGTGATGTGCCTCCGTAGACAAACAGATCTTAACAGTCTTCTTATTTTCCTTGGCATAAAAATACATCCAGGCTCAGAAGCATTTAAGACCTGATTTAAGAAAAGTGGTGCTGCACCCAGTGTGGCCCTTAAAGCCCCCCTAATGCCACCATCTGTGCGCTGTATCTAAGATATGGCGCATCATGGCAGTAGTTAGGGGAATGAGTGTCAAAATATTTGATGCTAGTTCTGAGCTTTGCAGGATTAACATAAAAAATATTGATACTAATCCTGCAAAGCCCATTGAGGTCCATAATAAATAATGGTGTGCCTCAGAGCAGGCTTAAAAAGTGCTGAAAAAAATGATGCAAAGAAATCTCTTAGATTTCTTTTTGTCATTTTTTCTGCCTCCCCCCCCCTAACAGGGGAACACCCCCCTTTGCATACATTATGCCTGCCACAGGCATAATGTAGTACAAAGAGTTACAAAGTGGCACAATGCATGCTTTACACCATTTATAAATATATAAATATGGCACAGTGTTTTTGGCCATCTAACGCCACAATAGCGTAAAAAAATGGCACCCATTTAGTCTTTGCGAATTGACGTGCAATCTCACCAAGGCTAAAGAATAATTGATATTGAACCATTGGTGGTTCTTTTTGTTATTTTATTTGAGGGAGGGATGCAGCATCTGCACATATTCAGTGCACTTGGTATCTCAGTGTGCCTCTCAATGTTCTTCATTCCTTTTATCTAAATCTGTTTTTATTCGGCCATCTATGTATAGTGGGTGATAACTAAAGTCTGTTGCATGTGTCTGGGGACTAATGCGACAGAGTAACTAACTCACTGCGTGACCACGTCCTGATTCACTGCGGCGCTCAGTTCCCTCGCTTCTCCATGGATAATGGTGAATGATATTTATTCTCCAAAAAAGGGAAATAAAATTCTCATATCTGAAAATGTTTGAATAGTTGACTTTTAGGTAAACAAGAAAAGCAATGATTAGTAGTATACAATAACAGTGCACCTTTGTTCTTTGAAGATTTGTTGTACCAAACATACAAATAACCCAAAGTGATTCCATTAAGATGACGGGGAAGATGGTGTTAATTCACCCTCTCTTAAGATCGCTGTATATTCAGAATGACACTGGTTCAAATTCTTACCATAGTTGGATTCGCCTTTCATTCCCCATGGTTAACAAAATGTCAAGGAAAAACTGAGTAATAGTGAAATCTATTATTTGTAATCATCAGCTGCTAATATTTTCGAAGAAGATATTTGTTTCAACGAGTTTATGGAAAAATAACTATTTGCCTCGCAAATTCATATGTTTTCAGTCTCCTGCCTCTAAATTTCTTTTATTTATTTTTGAACATTGTGTTGTGTAACTGTGCTTTTATTTTGCTTGATGTTTGTACAAATGTGATTCACTAAGTTTATGTAAATGTTTACCGCATACTGAATGGGGTTAGTATCAGCCAAAGAAGGTATTTTTGATCTATTGCACTGACCCACTCATTTTCACCTTTCCATCACATAGTAGCATGAATTAAGGACACAGCTTGTGCAATCATTTAGGGCTAATGAGCCGCATCAATGTCCAGATTGTAGAAGAAAAAGAACAGTTTGAGGTACAAACAATGCACAAAAGGCTGAACCACAGAGCTAGTAGTCCCGAACAATCCAAAATGAAGGTTAAAAACTAAATAGAACACTGCCAACTAGGCTGTTGAAATACACTAGTGAGTAAGCAAACAATATTGTGTTTTGGGAATGTAGAGCGACGGAGTGGTAACCAGGGTAGTTGTATCAGTACATTAGGCTATAATGTCCAACTGAAGTAGAGAGGTTAACTCAAAAGAAATGAAATAGCTTTCCTTTGATATATGTATTTTTCTCAAGTACTTGCAAGGATTTGAGGCCTGCTGTATCTGAATTATATCAGCCCTTTATTGTTCTCTGAAAAGACCTTGGTTACACAGTTAGCCTCCTCCTGTCCTTCCTGGTATTTCCCCCTTGTTTCAGCATGCATTAAGCTCATGCCTATCCTATGCACTCTCTGTTTTCAGGCCTTAGACCACAAGCCTCCACCGGTGGTCTACAGTGCATGATGCAGTAGCCAAGCTCTATGATCCTACAGGAACAGAATTTGGTGGCTGGTGCTTCTGTCTAATATGAAAAGCCATGGTTGGGGTCAACAATTACATTCGTATGTATCTAACACCCACCTAAGTAGCGTTTTGGTTAGATTTGTTACCTTGAAAACGTGGGTGGCCTAAAATGCCCACAAGACTGATTGCTCAAGTGCTCTTTTTGTTTCTTATCACAAATTACAATTTACTCAAACGCCGACACCATAACTCCTCTTGTCTTAGGGTACCCCCACTTCAGGCAGGAGCTAAGCCAAGAAATTCTGATTGCTTCATATGGATTCTAACAAACTTAACTGCTGTCTTAAATACAAAGGGCCTCGGTTAGGGTTTAGTTCAGCGGTGGGGGGGAATTCCATTAACCTGTGCCCCCTCATGTCTCACCTTGTTGTGTAGCCATTTTAGTTATAGCTCCATGCACGTTATTTTAGGGAACTAGGCCTGCCGCTGTACACTTTAACCTAGATATATTTTATTCGGCTTCATTTATTATTTTAATAATAGCCACATTTGCGGTTTTGTTTTATTTCTCTCTATCGAGCTGTTCTTTGCCTTGGTCGTCACTGTGTTCTTAAACAAGACATTTCTTTCACTCTATGCTTTTCTCAAGGCTGCAGTGAGATAGGTTGTTGGTAAACGTGGTAATGCTTTGTCTCTGGTATTCATAAAAACATACATATCCTTACGTAGGGTCATTTTCTCAGAACATCAGCTGTTTTATTATAAAAACACTTCTCTGTTCCATACAAGTTAGAGGGAGATTCCAGCCAGATGACCATGACTCTAAGCTGATTTCTGAACGCTTTGCTACAGCTGCTTCTGTAGGCTACAGGCCTCTTACTCAGGTATGGGGAAGGATGTCTTCCCAGGGGAAGCTGAAGGGCAGAACTAAAGCTTAACATGCAGTGCTTTAATATAGCCTAAGTAGGAATTATAGTGATCATTCGAGTGACAATATGATAGAGTTATTTTTATGCTTCACTCTCCTTGTCACAATTTTAATCCTGTTATGGTTTATCATCCTGGTTATTGCAGTGCATGCTTTATTATCTGAGATGCAGTTGCTTCATTAAAACCTTATTGAAACATATACTGCCTCTGACTGTCCTTGCATATGTGAGACTAATGTAACTGAGAGAAACAGATGCGATCTGAGTTACCACGATTTCCCTGAGGAGTCCATTGTGTCATGCGCTCGGCTGCCCAATCGTCCCTGCTCTTGGGTAGGGATGAGGCACTGCTAGTTAGCCGGAGCAAAATCCGGATTAGGTTGACAGGAGTCACCTGTAGTGGGTAAGACTCGGTCCCCCACCCCGCAGGAGATTCTGCTGCTCAAATACAGTAGTCTCATTAGAATAATGAGAGCCTACGCGACTGGGCGCTGCCAACGGTTGGTCAGGCTCTAATTTTCAGGTCCTCCTGAGTATCTCTGTCTCACTACATACAAGGACACCTCAGTACTATATACGGAGACGTCCGTGGTATTGAGGATTTCCTCCTCAGCTAAGTAGGGAGTACCTAACTAACGCTGAAGGTTGGTTAAGCTTGAACCATTAAAAGGATAATCCCCATTTGGTGTACTCACTTCTGAACAAAACTTACCATTCATTACGGTGAATCCACAACAGGTAGCAATTGCAGTCAATATGCGACCACCACTTACTGCACATTTACTGGCACATGGCCTAACGGCCCAGGGAGGTCCAGTCACATTTGTTGATGAGGCCCACCCAGCCTATAGAACAGAAATGTCCGCATGTGAGGTACTTCCAGCACCTTCACCCGCTCAAGATTTCTACCTATGGATGTAGTCTCAGCAATAGAGCTTGAATGTTTTAAATGGGAATCTGAAAAAGATTCTCTGGGGTCAGATACCTACTCACTGGGGACTCACTGAAATGGATTTACTCCAATGGAGAAGCTACAAGCAAGACAAACCTGTTCCTTCAGCAGAGTCACACCTTTTACAAGATTGGCTGTGGTGGTTGGTCCCAGTCCCCTGTCGTATGGAAGTCAGAATTTTTTACACCTCAAAATTTTGCAGTTGGAAGCCCCTATTTCCCCGACTCTTTGCCTTAGGCCGCCAGGCTTCAGGGGGTTCTTATAACTTCAAGGCTTGGTTCAGCAAAGGCTTGTCCAAGGTTCAGAGCAGGTCTAGTTGTGACTAGAAAAAGTGTTTCTTTCAGTTTGTTGTGTCCCCATGGAGAAGTCCACTTCTTCATCCTGGGTACAGTAAGGAGCTGTTTCAGCCCTCCAGAGCTCCTCAGGTTACAGCACACAGGATTTAGACCACTTCTGATCTTCCACAGGATCAGAAAGTGTTTAGAGAAGGGTTTTAACAGTGCCACGTTTAGGGATGAAACTATCCTATGAGTGAGGGTGACTCCTGGTTTTCTCTAACCAAAGGGGTGAAAATTCCAGGGAGTTACCCTACCAACTTTTTCAGCAGTTCTTGTTTGCCCTGCTGCAAGCAATCCCACAGTGCCCATTACTCCAAAAATCAAAGATGAGGAAACCATTCCTCCCTTAAGCAGAGCCTCTGTGTCCACCCAGAGGTGTGGCCAGGATAATGAGCAGCCCACCATCATATATTCACTCTGAATTGGTATTGGGGCAGCTTCCCTCTCACTGGGTTTGGAGAAAACCTGAACGCAGGTCTCATCTTAGATGTACTTGGTGAAAGGGCCAGTCCCTTACAAGGTAATAAAGTTGCTGGATCCACACTTACATTCTCTTCAAGGAGAAATAAAACAACTCCTAACACCCGGGCTATTGTTTCTAGTCTGGGACCAATTTTTCTCACCTCTTTAAGGCCAAGCACTGGCACATCAGCTGTCATTAGGCTAATGCTAACTAGCAGAATGGAAGATTAAGCATGTAAAATATTACTTAATAACAGTTATTTTTCTTAAATATATATTAAAATGTGCATTTACCATTAAATTGGATGTTAGTACATATTGTAACTAGTTTTTGAATGTTTTTTGTAGCTCAAATTTAAATAAAAAAATTCTTTATTGTTTTGGTCAATTAAATTGTAACAATTTTACTTATAAACTTAAATATAACTATTACACTCAATAAAACACACCAAATTTGTGCGCAATGTGGATCTACATGATTAAAAAGCATTTATGCTAGCTTTGTTCCCCCCAGTAATCAGTACAATTGTTTATCAGAAAATGATATACAATAATGTTTAAAATATGTCAATTTGAATTCATCTTAGTAAAATTAACAGCCATCTAACTTCATCATCCAAAACTGAAAGTACATTTGTAAAATTAAGTAGTGCAAACATTGTGTCACCAACTGAAAAGTGCAATTTGTATTCAGAGTTTCCGACTAAACATGGCTCAATGTTCTTTTCACAGTTATGTCCATGGCTGTTGATAGTAGAAATTGTTTGCCCATGTAACAATAGATAATTCATCAATTTGCAGTTCAATTGGGGATCAGTAGGGTCAAGACGTTTTAATGTGGCAGCCCTACATGTAAATATGCCCACAGCATAGATACTCTTTTTTAACAAATCAACACATGCCTTTCGTAGATGGGGCATATGCATATCAGTTGTATAAAGTCATCTGTCCTGGATCCACAAAGTCACTATAGCTGTTTCCTGTCAAAAGTTACAAATTAGTTTATAATCTGTTGTTAGACTTTTCATCCTTGTCGTGGTCTCCCTTAACTTTTTGCCTCTATTTCCCAGGTTGTTGATGTGTGCTGGGCTCTCATTTTGCTGTTTTTGTTACTCTGGACACTTTACCACTGCTAACCAGTGCTAAAGTGCAGGTGCTCCTTTACAAAATGTCTATTTAATTGGCTTATCCATGGTTGGCATATTTGATTTATTAGTAAGTCCCTAATACAGCGCACTAGAGGTGCCCAGGGCCTGTAAATCAAATGCTACTAGTGGGGCTGCCACACTGGTTGTGCCACCCACATAAGCAGCTCTGTAATCATGTCTCAGTCCTGCCACTGCAGTGTCTGTGTGTGCAGTTTTTAACAGTAAAATTCGACTTGGCAAGTGTACTCACTTGCCAGGTCTAAACCTTCCATTTTCTTACATGTAAGGCACCCCTAAGGTAGGCCCTAGGTAGCCCCCAGGGCAGGGGGCAGTGTATGGTTAATGTAGGACATATAGTAATGTGTTTCATATGTCCTGACAGTGAAATATTGCTAAATTCATTTTTCACTGTTGCAAGTCCTGTCCCTCTCATAGGTTAACATTAGGGCTACCTTTAAATATGATTAAAGTGTAGATTCCCTTTGGGAGCGGATGGACATGTGGAGTTTGGGGTCTCTGAGCTCACTATTTAAAAATATATCTTTTAGTAAAGTTGGTTTTAAGATTGTGTGTTTGAAAATGCCACTTTTAGAAAGTGAGCATTTTCTTGCTTTTTTGTCTTTTCTGTGACTCGGCCTGTTTGTGGATTCCCTGTCTGAGTCAGTTTGACAGTTGAGCTGGTTGCACCTCACACTAGACAGTGAAACAAAGGGAGCCGGGGTGTAGTCTGCATTTCCTGATGAGACATCTGTGCTAGGAGGGAAGGGAGGAGTGGTCACTCACACCTGAAAGGGCTGTGCCTGCCCTCACACAATTCAGTCTCCAACCCGCTGGGGAGTGTCTGGGGCCTGGCCTGGGCAAGGCAGGATTTCACATTCAAGAGACACTTTACTTTGAAGTGGGCCTATTTCAAATGAGAAATTGGGTATCAGAAGGGCACCCAAAACCACAGACTTTAGAACACTTCTGGAAAGCAAGAGGAACTTCTGCCTGGAGAAGAGCTGAAGATCTGAGGAAGAAGAGCTGCCCAGCCTGTGACTGTGCTTTGTGGTGCTATTCTGCAGTTGCTGCTTCTGCCAGAGTAAGATGGCAAAGACTGGACTTTGTGTGCCTTGCATCTTGTGAAGATCTCCAAGGGCTTGATTTAGAGCTTGCCTCCTGTTGTTTGAGGACTCAGGGACAGCAAAGACTTCTCTCTGCCAGCACCTGGGGTCTCTGGAGAGACTCCTACTCTGCCCTGTGGTGCCCCTCCAGTTCCTGCGACCCTGAAAGGAGAAGCTGGCAGCCTAAGAGGAAGAAATCCACGCACATAACGCTGTGCGGGGAAAAGATCGACACAACTCCAATCTGTGGCTGGAAAATCAATGCGCCGCTGGCTTCGCAGCTAAAAATCGACGCTCACTGTAACGCAACCGAAGAATCGATGCACAGAGCTGGAGAAACGACACGCAGGATCGCTGATGGAGGCTAGTGAGATCGCAACTGGCACTGCGTGGTTTTTGGATCATCGTGCGGCTAGATTTCCGATGCAAGCACCGCTGGGTGTGTAAAAACAACGCAAGGCCTGCCCGGACCCGAGAGTGCTGACCAGATCGACGCATCGCTCTTCTGCGGAGAGAAGAAACCACACGCCTAACCCGTCGAAAAGAGAAATGACGCAAGGTCTCGCTCATGAGTGAAATCGACGCATCGCAAGCCCTTTTAGACGCACACTTACCCGTGCGGGGTTATTTTTGACGCACCCAAGGTACATTTTCATGCTAACAGTGTTAGTGTGTGTTTAAAACTACATGAAGACTCTTTTTGCTTTTTTAAATGATAATTCAACTTGTGTATTGTGTATTTTTTGTCATTTTGGTCTTGTTTTGTTTAGATAAATATTTTATATTTTTCTAAACCTGTGTTGTGTCATTTTGCAGTGTTTTCAATAAGTTACGGTGTGTGTTGGTACAAATACTTTACACCTAGCATTCTGAAGCTAAGCCTACAGCTCGTGCCAAGCTACCAAGGGGGTAAGCAGGGGTTAGCTGAGGGTGATTTTCTCTTACCCTGACTAGAGTTAGGGTCCTTGCTTGGACAAGGGGTAACCTGACTGCCAACCAAAGACCCCATTTCTAACATTGAATTGAACAACAACCATGCCAGTCAAAATGGCTTTATGGTTAGTCACTGGAAGTAGATCAACGTTAATTTTGCACATGGTCCTCTGCTAAATATCAGGCACCTTACTTTGTGGGCAACAAGGTGCCCTTATAGTTGACATAATAATATTTAAAAGTTGGATTTCATTGCTGTCAAAGGGTGATTTGGTTATTTTGACCGGTTTGTCAGCAGGATTTTAGGCTTCTGTAGTAAGGCTACACATGACAGGCCTTCAGCCATGATGTCCAGGCCCGCTCACTGGAAGTCAAAACAGGTGCCACAGTCTACAAGTTACTACACCATAGACTATGGATTTGTTGTCAAGTTAAATCGATCAATCAAGGATAAGTGAATTTAACTATTGTTAATGGGGGAGCACGTCAACATTTACTCCTGTTAAGCAGGGGTAAAGTGCTCAGACTTCTAAGTCCAGCAAAACACATAGGATAAACATTGGGGTGAAATCATGCTAAAGATGTTCATTTTACCACAGGTGTGTTTTGGTTACTCCATGAAGGTGCATCAACTTTTAAGTCTACCATGAAATAAAATGTCTGTTAATGGAGAGCTTTCTCACAAGGTGTCTTGCAGTTTTAATATTTAAAAACTGTACCCCTTCTCTTGGCAAAGTTCAAAAGCAAAAGGTGTATATAGAGCTTTTACCACCTAGAAATACCTGCTACAAATTGAACCATATTATTATTTATTTTTCCTGTCACAATCTCACATTTAAGTCATAAGCATGAAATGTGGGAAATAGAAACAGAAAGTTCAAGGAGCATCTAGGCCCAACAGCCCACCCCCTCTTTTCTGTATCAAAGAAAAAGGGATGGAACTAACAGGGGGATTGAAAGAAGGGATGTGGTAAGGTATCATTGCTCACACGTCTTTAATTATGTTGTATCCATATTATCCAGAAGACAAATTAAATCTGCATTCAGGTCCTTGGGAAAGTGGCAGAGTGGCATCTTATTATTTCCCAGTAGCACACAACAGGAACATTGCCATTGATAAAAAGGAGGTGTGTGTCTATACTTGCAAGGGTGTCTGAATTGGGAAATGGCAAATGTGAAATAGATGATGGCAAGCATATGCAACAAGGAAACATGGAATGGTGTTATCAACTACGATCTGAAAAAGATGTGCAAATTGAAAAGTTACAATAGTGTGTACGTTGAAAACTGACAAGGGTGTGGAAACATGAAACATGCAAGGGGGTGCAATTCAGGTAATGAGCAGGCCATGTAACATTAGAATTTGTCATGCACAGGTGTGTAACTATCTGTAAACCATCATGGCTGCACAAATTGTGAATTAACAATGATGCACACATTTAAATCTGTCAGATGTATGAAAACTGGGAACTGGAAGGAAATTGTTCTGATTGGTAGCTACTAATGATGTGTAGTCACTATTCAGAAGAGTTATTGTGTGATGTATATTTGAAAGTGCTAGACTGAGGGCAAGGAGGAGTTACAATATCCACAGTTCAATATTCATTCTCAGACTAAAGCTTCAATACTAACAGATGGTGGAGAAGCAACTCCAGGGGAGATGTTGGGAGCAGTGATCATCTTCCAAGTTTCCGTACTGTCTAAACCAACATGCCAGTTATCATGTTTGTCACTAGAAGGTGAAGGACATTTGGAGGGATGCGAGGAAGGATGTTAGAAATGGGGTCTTTGGTTGGCAGTCAGGTTACCCCCTGTCCAAGCAAGGACCCTCACTCTAGTCAGGGTAAGTCACACACAATCTAAATTATCCTGTGCCCACCCTCTGGTGGCTTGGCACTGAGCAGTCAGGCTTAACCTAGAAAGCAATGTTTAAAGTATTTGTGCAATAAATCATGCAATAACACAGTATAAACACCACAAAAATACACCACACAGGTTTAGGAAAATATAGAATATTTATCTGGTTAAAATAAGGTCAAATGATCAAGATTTGATAAGTACACGTTGAGATATCACTTTTGTAATGATAAATAGAGTCTTTAGGTCTTAAAAAGCAATAAGCATCTCATGCAAGCACAAAGTACCTGGTTTGCATCTAAATTATCTGCACAGGACCGCAGAGGAGGAGATGCGTCAGTTTCTCCATGCGCACAGAGACGATGCGTCAATGCTTTTCCAAGCAGCAAGGGCTTTACGTCAATTTCCAGCACCCAGACTTGGATCCTCTTCGGGTTTCGGGGTATTTGGACGCCTTGGGGATGATGCAGAGAAATCCTGGGCATTCAGGGCGAAGTCACAGGAGTGCGTCGATCCAGTGGGTGATGCAGGGAAATTTCTGTCACGGCAGGTGCTGCGTCGTTTCCTCTTGCAGGAAGTTGGGCTGTGTTGTTCTGGCTCGGCTATGCGTTGATCCAGTGGGCCCTGCGTCGAAGTTCCAGTCGATCTCCACTAGGGAACCGGGCTGCGTCGTTCCGGTTCAGCGTTGCAGTGATTTTCTCACCGCAGGGCAGGGTGGTCATCGATTCCGGCAGGCTGTGCATCGATTTTTGCCGCACAAGGAGTTATTTTGCAGAGATTATGCAGGTCATTCCGACCCTGGCGGTCGGTGGCCGCCAGGGCCACCGACCACGGGAGCACCGCCAACAGGCTGGCGGTGCTCCTACGAGCATTCTGACCGCGGCGGTTTAGCCGCGGTCAGACGCGGAAAGCCAGCGGTCTCCCGCTGACTTTCCGCCGCTCGTAGGAATCCTCCATGGCTGCGGAGCGCGCTCCGCAGCCATGGAGGATTCCGACTCCCCCTCCCGCCATCCAGTTCCTGGCGGTTCTCCCGCCGGGAACCGGATGGCGGGAGGGGGAGTCGCGGGGCCCCCGTAAGAGGGCCCCTAAAAGTATTTCAGTGTCTGCAAAGCAGACACTGAAATACGCGACGGGTGCAACTGCACCCGTCGCACCTTCCCACTCCGCCGGCTCTATTACGAGCCGGCGTCATCGTGGGAAGGGAGTTTTCCCCTGGGCTGGCGGGCGGTCTTGCGAAGACCGCCCGCCAGCCCAGGGGAAAACTCGGAATACCCTCCGCGGTCTTTCGACCGCGGAGCGGTATTTCCGAGGGGGGAAGTCTGGCGGGCGGCCTCCGCCGCCCGTCAGACTCAGAATTAGGGCCTATGTCTTTTTGGCCCTGAGACTTCAGGGAACAGGAGGCAAGCTCAATCCAAGCCCTTGGAAAGCACTTCTCAGCAGAGCCAGAGGGCAGCAAGGCAGCAGGGCAACAGCAAGGCAGCAGTCCTTATCAGCAAAGCAGGGCAGTCAGTTGAGTCCTTTGGGCAGCCAGACGGCTTCTCTTAGTTGGTTGAAAGTTCAGGCTTAGAGTTTCTTTCCCAAGAGGTATCTTGTCAAGAAGTGTCTACAGAAGTGTCTGTAGAAGTGTCTATAGAAGTGTCTGAGTTGGTAGGGTCAGAGACCCGGTTTAAGTACCCAAATGTGCCTTTGAAGTGGGGGAGACTTCAAAGAGTGGCATAGAAGTGCACATGGTCCCCTTTCAGTTTCATCCTGTATGCCAAGGTCCCAGTAGGGGGTTTGGCAGACCATTGTGTGAGGGTAGGCCACTGTCCTTTCAAATGTAAGTGTCAGGCCCTCCACCCTCCCAGCCCAGGAAGACCCATTTAGTATGCAAATGTGTGCAGGTGTGATGGAGCATCCTGTGTTTGGGGTTGTCTCAGTGAAATGCACAAGGGAGCTGTCAACTAACCTAGCCAGACGTGGATTGTAAGGCACAGAAGGATTTAAGTGTAGAGAAATGCTCACTTTCTAAAAGTGGCATTTCTAGAATAGTAATATTAAATCCAACTTCACCAATAAGCAGAATTTTCTATTTCCAGTCTAGCCACACTAAATATGACTTAGTTACCCCTTTCAGATAAGAATCTATCACAGTATATGAGAGTAGCCCTAATTCTATCCCATGAAAGGAGCAGGCCTCACAGCAGTGTAAAATGAATTTAGGGGTTTCACACTACCAGGACATATAGAACACACATATATTTATGTTCTGCCTTTTACCTACATAGCACCCTCCCCTATCCATAGGGCCTACCTTAGGTGTGACTTATATGTAGAAAAAGGACAGTTTTAAGGCTTGGCAATTACTTTTAAATGCCAAGTCGAATTGGCAGTAAAACTGCACACACAGGCCTTGCATTGACAGGCCTGAGACATGGTTAAGGGCTACTTATGTGGGTGGCACAATCAATGCTGAAGGTCCACTAGAGCACATGCACTTTAGCTGTGGTAAAGTGTGCAGAATCCTAAAGCCAGCAAAATGAGGTCAGAAAAAGAGAAGGAGGAAGGCAAAAATGTTGGGGTTGACCCTGCAGAAAGGCCATTTCCAACATGGGATAGCTAGGTACTCCAAAGGTCTCTCCAGCTGCTCCTCCCATCTCAGCCACCAAGCCGAGGGTTGCAAGTTGGTGTCTGGCAGTGTAATGACTTTTCGCCCCTCTTAGGCACCAGATTACCTGATATAGTATGGTGGGAGATGGGAGGAAGGGAGGATGAAGGTGATTCTCCAGCTCTTCTGTTTTTTTTCTTCCACTAGAGGAATGGGATTACCTCCCATGAGGGTGTAGTTATGCTGGCCATACTGCCTCTAAGTCAAATGCTACTGGGTGACCTGTAGGAAGTAGATAATTACTTCCAGTTCCAACCATATGTGTATTTTATCATCAATAACATAAGCTACTTGCGAGAAACAGTCAGAAATTGAATAATGTGGTCCAGCTCTGGAAGGTGCAGGGTGAATAATGGTACACAAGCAATGCCCATCCATGAGAAAGCAGAAACGTTTTGACAGCTGGGAATCAACAGTCCTGAGAGAATACCAGCCATGTGAGTTTGCTGCAATATTGTAACTATGATGGCAGTAACAGGGACCAGAAAATGACATTTGGATACTCTAGTCGAGGAAGACCATGTGCTGCATAGGGAGGCTATGGGGATTGGGAGATTTCAAATGAAATCCTAGGTCATCCTTTGAGGGTAGAGAGGTAAAGTTGGTTTTGAAAGCAATTATGAACATTATTCACTGATTTCAGCTCTTCTTTTTTGTGGATAGATTGAGGAGGCAGATACTACAGGTTATTATAGAATACGTAGCCTATTCCAACCCACACCTAACTCTTTATTTTCACCAAAACCACACAATGTAGGCCCTCATTATAACAATGGCAGTAAAAACCGCCAACCGCCATGGTGACGGCTGCCAACATACCGTCACCGCGGCTACCATCTGTGCAACATATTATGATCACTGCTGGACTTACACCACAAGAAGGGTGGAACTCTGGCAGTGATAATACTGGCAAACGGTGGTAAACTGGCGCTGCTACCACCAGCACCGCCATGCCAGTTGAACGCTGCCTGCCGTATCATGACCTGTGATACGGCCTGGCGGTATTCTGCTAGTAGAGCATTACTGGCAGTAGCAGCGCCCCTTCCCGTTCCCTGCCGGAAGACCTCCTTGACAAAGGTAAGTCGGGCTTCCGACAGAAGAAGGGGGTCAGGGTGTTGTGTGTGTGTGTGTGTCTGGTTGTGTGAGTGTGTGTGTGAAGGCATCTGTGTGTGTTGTGTTGTTTGCGAGTGAGTGAATGCGTGTAAGAATGGTGAAGTCAGTGTGTATCTGCATGTCAGTGTGATTGTGTGTAAGAATGTGTGCAAGCATGTCTGGAAGTATGCGTGTAGGAATGCGTGTATGCCAGTGTGAGTGATTGGGTGCATGCATGGTGCGTGTCTGCGGGTGTGTGTGTGTATGGCGGGTGGTGGGTGACTGTGAGGATTGGAAAGGGTGGGGGGTTAGTGTGAGAATCAGAGGGGGTGGTAGGGGTGAGTGTGAGGATCGAAGGGGTGGTGGGGGAGTTTGGATTGAGAGGGCTGGGGGGGTGTCTGGTGAGTGTTGGGGGGTGGGTGAGCTGCCTACCGGTGACAGGAAAGGAATTCCCTGTCACCGGTAGGGCCTACTGCCATGGTTTTCGTGGAATTGCTAATGCCATGAAAACCATGGTGATAGGTAGGCTCATAATGCCGCCGGCGGTACTATGCCGGCCGCCTGGCTGGATATTGACATCATAATGACTCCCATAGGCTGGAATGTGGACATATGGAGATGTTAGAAACATATGGTTTGAATGTGTTTTCTTATGGTCAATGGGTTTATAACTTCCATTGATTGATAGGAGCCACCCGAATTCTGATCCATTTCTTCTTAATTCATCTGTATGCTCTGCATCTGGTTCAGAATTTGTGGAGAGTCCACATTGACAGAAACCTATGGAAGGCTGATGTCTAAGCTCTTGGAAAATGCACCATAAAAACATACCTTGGTTTGCTGGGTTGGCAATCTAGGTAAATAAGGCATACCAGGGCAATTGATGTGATATGGCTTGGAAATACTAAAAATATACAGTACTGAGATGTTTTCCTACAACTAAAAGGTTGATATTTATGAACAATGTTAATAAATCTCAAAGATAGACGTTTGACATCACTTGCTTCTCAAATTGCTCTCCTCCACAGCTTCTTTCGATTTAGAAGCTGTGGTAAAATGTGATTGCCTGGTATTATGACATTCAGAAGAAAGAAAAGAAGGTACATTTTGATTGAACGTTTCCAAAGTCATGCGGGTACGAGAACATGACGAAAATTATATTTTAGAAGTGTA
This sequence comes from Pleurodeles waltl, assembly GCF_031143425.1. Classification (NCBI taxonomy): domain Eukaryota; kingdom Metazoa; phylum Chordata; class Amphibia; order Caudata; family Salamandridae; genus Pleurodeles; species Pleurodeles waltl. The sequence goes on along the minus strand of NC_090445.1, from coordinate 905,972,458 downwards.
CACAGTCCATAAACTGCATATTTCTGCATCGATTCTGGCAAGTAAATTAATGTGAGGAATGCTTTTCCCATCATTAGATATCTTGTGGTATGCCAGTGTAAAATATTCCTTTTTGATATGTTTTCCCACAGGTCAAGTAATGATATAAAAATGTAAAGCAAAGCGTGAAACTGGATCCCAGCTCCACCTTTTTCCCAAATTGACCATCTGAACTACATCTCATTTGGGCCGTGTGAACACCTCAAAATCATTGAAAATTCCTGATATCATCAAACTCCATTGATGCAGAGGAGTTGACTTTGATACCGGAATTTATCGTGAACAAGCTTCTTCAAGAAAGTGGATAAACGAAAACAAAATAATTTGAGAAGGGAAACAGTATGTTAAACTTTCCATATTCAGTGCAGCAAACTGTCCATTCATTCAGGGAGAATGAGTGCCCCCGCTGATAAATGTCATGTTGTTTGCAGGTATTGGCAATTTAGAGTTTTGACAGCCAAGCTATTATTATAATTGACCAAACAAGAAAGTGGATATAAAATAAATCTATGCCCATTTCCAGAACGATGAAAATCCATGAAAAGAGATGTGAAACAAGTTTTTCTGCAGGTCTACCCCCACGTTTAGGCCATTTCCACCATTGTACGTCTGTTAATCACCAGAGGTTGTAGATTTACTCACAGACATTGTTTGATTACACTCTTTATGAGTGTGAAATCTCACTTAATGAGTAAAAGTGTCATTACAGTCATAAAAAGGCTTCTTAGGTGTTCAAGTTGAACCTAAATGAAGAAACACAGCACTTTGTGAATCGGATCTATAGCTTGTAGGGGCACACAACCAGGCCCGAAAGGAACACCTGTTTAAAACACCTTACGAAGCTTTTCTAAATGCTCTGACAAAGAGTACGGCGATTACCTTGGTGGGAAATGAGTAAGCATTGTATTGAAAGAATTCTTGTAGCATGGACAGAGTGGAAAGGAAGAAGGAGCACTTTATTAGGTAACATGCATGCCTACGTGTGTCTTATGTAACAGCACGACAAGGTACTTAGTAGATACCCTTCTGTAACCAGAGGTGAGGATTGGAGATAGTGAGACAGTGGATGTAATACAAACCTGAATGATTCCCGGGGACTTCTCAGGTTCCGTCAAGGCTCCTCAGGGTGCCCGTGACTACTTAGAAAATTAAATATATTAACAGATTAGGTCCCCAGCTTTTAGTAATAACTCAGTGAGTGGGAGTCAGATTCCAATAATAATTCAGCTGGGGTCCCTGAGCTCCAGTAATGATAAAGTTGGGGTCCACAGAAGTCAAAAGGTTGGGAACCACTTCCCTAATAATTACTGCTCTGCAGACCATTTAACCAGCACCAGGAATGATCATATGTGTAATTGTTTGCGGATTGCATAGCTACCTTATCAGCCAGAGAGCAAGGTCGGTCCATCCCTTGTTAGTCAACACAGAGAACGCAGCACTACATACATATCTTTACCAGAATCTGAGGTTGTCAGTAAAGAGTGCTGTTTTTATTCTGATGTTCTGCTTTGGGCTCACCCCATACAGGGGTTTATTTACAAGCCCCGTGCTTCGCTGATGCATCACTTTTTTCCCATGTTAAAAGTGGCGCACCGGCGGCTCACGGGACATGTGAATAAGCCCCATAGTGTTTTCAAGAATAAATGAGAGAGCACCGTTTGATACTCGGAGGTTGCCTGAAAGAAGATTAGTTTGGCTACCAAGAGCTATTCTTTACTTGTAATACCAGGTTAATGTGGCAGCAAGGTTTCGGTGTAGAGGCAGTCCGGCTTCTGAGTTCTGGATTACCTGGCGATGGCGGAGGAGGAACACGGGTGCTCCCACATAGATGTTTGTTGTATAGTTTGGCTGGGACTGTAGCCTGTACCAAAGCAATCGGTGTGTGGAGCCAATAAGGAAAACATAGGAAAGGGGAAATGTGTTAGAGGTTTTAGGATTGTTGAATCGTGATTTTCTTACCTGCTTTGGGACTGAGGCAGTCATTATGAACATGGCGGGAAAGACCGGCGACCACCGTGTCGGCGGTGAACAGAATCCCGCCGTTGGTGGTGAATGGAAACCCGCCATATAATGAATGAAAAACCCAACCCCGCCAAAAATTCCCAGACCACCACTCCCCGCCAGGACTCTGTCGGCGGGGAATCCCGGCCCGTTCCACCACGCCACCGCCAAGCACACCCACACCCCCCTCCAAATAATGATGCACAAATCACCTCGGCAGACAGTGGAGGCCAGATGACCATTGGCGGCTGCGACCGCCACGGGCAGCAAGTGGACACAACAGCAACAAGTGCACACATTGGATAGGCGTATCACCCACACACCTGACACACATCCAGAACCCCATAAAACACCCCCAGACACACCCGACAATTCCTTGCAACGAAACCAGGACCAGAAGACGGAGAGCACCAGAGCCAGACAGCGAATGGCAGCACACAGGAGACGCACATCGACCCACAGAGGAGCACCCTTACCCCGTCCCCAGTCCTGACGCCATCCACCACACTCACCATGTCCCCCCCAAAAAATCCACGCTTCACCGAAAGGGAGCTAAGGACCATGGTGGACAAGATCCTGAAGATGGAGCCACAAATATTCGGGTCCGAGGTGCAGGACACACCCATCGCGCGGAAATTGGAGCTGTGGCAGACCATTGTCAACAGGGTGCATGCAGTGGGACACCATCCACGCACCAGGGACGACATCTGGCAGAGATGGAACGAGCTGCGGGGGAAGGTCAGGGCCATGGCATCTAGGCACCACATCGCAGTGCAGAAGACTGGGGGAGAACCGCCACCAACTCCACCCGACTACACCGACTGGGAGTAGAAGGTCCTCGCTATCCTGCACCCAGAGGGACTCACTGGACTCATTGGAGGAATGGACTCGGGTAAGTCATCTCCAATTACCCCATATACAACACATCTGCAATGCATGCACCACCCCACCCACACCCACCTGGACCTACACCCCACCCAGCCATTTCCCACCACATCTACCACCCGGCATCACCTACAACCCACTAACAGGCCCACATCACTCCCGCTGTGCACAGCCACCCACCCCTGCACGTACCCACAATGGAATAATACCCCCACCACAATGCAACCCCACCACTGCCACTGAATGCTATGTCAACCTCACAAAGGCACCCGGGAGGGCCACTGAAATAACACCAGCACAAAATAGCACAGTCCTGTACACCTCCAACCTACATGCATACGTAACAGACATGTGTATGTCCCCCAACAGGCAGCACCACCCATGCAACCCTAATGGATGGGACAAGGAGTGCCACTGCCCTCCAGGGAGACAGAGCCACCTCACAAGGCCTTGGCAAAGGATCCCTGGACACTGATGAGCAGGCAGGCCCCTCACACAGTCCTGGATTCTCACCATACAGCAGCCCCACCCAGGACACCACTGTCACCCCTAACACCCAGTCAAGACCAGCAGGCCAGGGGAGGCATACCCACACCAGTGTACCCAGGGCACAGACTGGTGGAACACAGCTACAGAGGCCACAGTCTCCCACTCCTAACATGCAGGAAGGCGAGGGCCCCAGTACAAGTGGCACATCCAGACCTGTGCAAGGGACACAGACACAGGGGGCTGGGGCAAGTTCAAGTGTTCCAGTGGGCCAGGGGGGAGGCCACCGGATGGATGCAGCAGCACAGGGCATTATTGCAGTGGTATTGGGGGCCTACCAACATACCCAAGACAGGTTGTCACAGATTGTGTCCACCCTGGAGCAAAGTCAGAGGATGCAGCAGCAACAACACCAACAGGCCATGGAGCAGGGGAAAGAGCACAATGCCACAATGGCCACCATTGCTGGAGCACTGCTGCAGCACTGCTGCAGTTGGTAAAAAAACAGTCTGACACCCACACCGGACAAGAGGCCCCCACAACAGCCCTGGACAACCAGCATCTGATGACCCAAGCAGCAGAAACATCACAGGAAATACCCTCCCAGTAAACCCAAGGGCCCACCATGCCACCCCAAGAAGCTCCACAGCAGGCACCCAAACGTAGTCTTAGGCCAAGATATGGCACTGGAAACCCAGCTAAGAACAAGGCCCCCTCCAACAATCGACTCTGCTACTAATGCAAAGCAACCATTCCACCCATTCACCAACAACACTTAGCTGAGGGCAATTTGAAGTACTGTTCGACAAAATGGACCCATCGAAACCATCCAACATGGCTGCCACCAAGGTGGTTTTGAGGACACCCAACCCTTATGACTCTGATCACTGTATATAGAACAATTCACTCAATTCTACAAATAAAACACATTTCACACCTATAACACTGTCCCCTGTCTTAAATTGTGAACAAAGTAGAGTATGGATGCAACTGGCAGAGAACAACTTTATTGTCAATTTGTGCTTGATAGTGGTACTGTCTGCCCAAATGTTGGCAAGGAGGGAATGCATATATTTTTTGTCGGTACCATGCAGAAGTGGTCCATGCATCGCCTATCATGACCAATCCTCCCTATATGACAGAGCACACTGACAGTATTAGTCACTAACCCCAATGACAGGCTTAAGTCCCACACAGTTATTGGAAGTAGAGTTGCATCAGTTGGTTCCTGGAATTGACATCTTCCCCTTCCTCATCCTCACCATCATTCTCCTCACCTCTCTGAGGTAGCTGATCAGGACATATAGCACCCTCAACCTCCAAAAGGGGGATAGAATGTCTCACTGCCACGTTGTGCAGCATGCAGCAGGCCACCACTTTTCTACATACCTTATTAGGCCATAGGCCAGGGAACCCCCAGATATATGTAGACACTGGACTCTAGCCTTCAGGAGACCTATAGTACGCTCTATGACCCTCCTAGTACGTCCATGGGCCTCATTGTATTTCCTCTCTGCCTCCGTCCTGGGATTCCTCACTGCTGTCAGGAGCCAACGCAAGTTTGGATAGCCAGAATCACCTACAAAATGGTTCAATACAGACTCGTCATTGTTATGTCCCTTAGTCAGACAGGCTGGTTTTCTGCAATTTTTCAGTTAGTGACAGGCAAACCTACCTATGATCCATCCTCTGTCCTCTTGTAGTTATTCCATCTTCTGTGGCATAGTACGGTTCCTCAACACAAATGAATCATGGACTGAATCTGGAAACATGGCATTCACATGGGAAATGTACTGGTCTGCAGTACACAACAATTGGATGTTCATGAAGTGAAAGTTCTTCCAGTTTCTGTACACCCGTTCACTCACTCTTGGGGGGATGATGGGTATGTGTGTGCCATCCCTGGCACCTATGACATAAGGAATGTTTGCAAAGGCATAGAAGTCAGACTTGATGGCAGGGAGGTCAGTACTTTGGGGAAACCGCACATGGGATTTCAGATGTTGTACAAATGCATTCAGAAATCTTGTCAGTACCTGGCTGAACATTGGCTGTGAGAAACCAGCACCCATGCCCACTGTCACTTGAAATGAACCTGTGGCCAGGAAATGGAGTGCGGAGAGCACCTGCACCTCAGTTGGAATGGCATGCTGATTATGTTTTCCCGGAGTTAGTGCAGGATCCAGTAATGCACAAAGGTCCTGAATAGTAGCATGTGTGAGTCTGTAAGTGATTATGATCTGATGCTCCACCAAGGTCCCCATATCCACAAGTGGGCTGTACACCGATGGTGCCCTTCCTCGCCACAAGGGTCGGTACCTACGAGGGGTTACAAAAAGGAGTGATGTAGACACATACATAGTCACACTTCTCAACATTTCTGCTCTGCATTGCTCATTGTAGTGTCTCTACAATAACTGGTACCTGACAGATATACCTGAACATCACTAGGAGGGAACAGAGTTATTCATGTGTGCTACTGTACAGAATGGATAGAGGCCTAGGTGCTTCATGTGGCTAGTAGGCCCTGGACTGTGAGTAGTAGGAAATTCAAGATGCGCAGGTGATGGTAAAATGTCTGCCCACTGTAGATCTGCCCCTTCGTTATGGAAGTGACCTCATACCGCTAGCAGTTGACCTCACAGCGTAAGGCGGTGTTGACCGATGTTCGCACCCTCATTGGCTAACATGGATGCCAATGGGGAATCCTGGCATATCATGATCACCGCTGGCGGTGACGGTGCATACCGCCGCGGAACGTACGAACGTTTGCCATCGTTTGATCACTTGACTCCCTGATCTCGTGCGGACAGGTACTCCACTCTGTGTACTGCTGTGGCCTGCCTCTGGCTATGGATGTGCCACGTGGTGCAGGTGAAAGGGCCCTGGCCTCCACCCAGGAAGAACTGGAGAAGCTAGTGGACGGGGTCATGCCCCTGTACTGCAAACTCTACAGACGGCCAGAGGTACAGGTGAGTCTGGGTTTGGGGGGCACTGTGTGTGTAATGGATGGTGTGGATTGCACATATGTGTGCTCCTCGGAGCCTGCATGGGCCATGGTACATGGAATGCTGCGGGCGACTGTCCTGTATGTCTGAGAGTACTGTCAGTCCAATGTTGGACAATTTGCCAGCTGTTCCTATTGTGCAAGTGCCTGACCTCTGTGTTCCATTTCTGTGTCACCATTCTAGGTCAGCAGGTGGCATTCACGGTGCCGTGTCTGCCCTACAGAGATCTTTTCAGGCTCTGGCCTCCTCTCAGTTGGCAGCAAGTTTCCCTGACCATCCCCCCTCCAACCTCCTCTACCCCTTCCAGGACCCCACTCCCTTTACCCATCCAGAGCACACAATCAGACCCGCTGACAGGCAGATCAACACACAAGAAGCACACTTCAAAACACAAGCACCACACCTCCCGGCACAAGCATTCACACAGCCAACAGACATCTGCACACACAACGTCCACTTCCCCCAATGTGCCCACCTCTTCCGCCTCCCTGTCTGTCCCCTCTACATCCACACACTCATGCACTGCACCTTCACTCACTGTTACTGCTCCTCTTCCTGCACTCACCACAATAGCAGACAGCCATACATGCACCCCATACACCACACCTGCACTCACCACCTCTACTGTAGTTGACACATGCAGCACACTCACCAGACTTGAGGACACCCACCCAACATACATCCACACTAGCTGTCTGTCTTCTCCTACTGTGTCCACCCCCCACCTCCCAAGACACACAAATGCACCAAGACACCCACCCCTCAGACATCCACCACACAACAGCATACTGAGCAGTCACCTGCACCCACTACACACCCACACCCCATACATCCACTCCCTCTGCCTCCACTCCCACGCCCTCATCCACGCCCACCCCAATTGCTCCCAAGAAACTTTTCCTCTCCCGTGCTGACCTCTTCCAACCCACTGGCCTACCCCGTCTTGTCCCCAAATGTGCCCACCTCCTTGCCCTTTCCGCTCCTTCCACATCACGGCTCACCCCGGTCCACCATTCCCATTCCCGTGCCCCTTCCCCAGTGAAGAAGAAGGCCCGGTCCGAGCCTATGCCATCCAGCTCCACCTGAGCCAAATAGCCCCCACCCTCTTCAACAGAGTCCACCCCCACTCCACCCTCCACAAGAAAGTCAAAGTACCACCCCCATTGAAAATCCTCACCCCCACCACCCCCTGCCCCCCTTCCTGGAGGTGCCTGGATCCCCATATGGTGCCCCGTTCTGTGGAGTACCCAGCACTTGTGGGAGTCAGGTTTGGCCCGTTGTGGCCCATGACAATCGAGATTTTAAGGACTGGCCAGTGGCCCTGTTTGCACTGTTTGGCTCAGTGAGCTTCTTATCAAAGTTTCTGTGTGGCCTGTGTTTGGGCTGCATGCAGTTACACCCTGGTGTTTGTTTTGATTTTTTATGGGTGTGGGGCTATTGTATATACTATGGTCAAGTTGCATTAGCCTTCATTTGGGTACGTACCTCTTGGTGTGGGGTGTATGACTTGTGCTGCTGGGAACGGTTGGGGAGTCATTGCAGAGTGAGAGGAGTGGGTGGGTATGTAACTATGCCCTTTCCTCTCTTGTGTCATAGGTTGCGGTACTTACCGTTGTCGTCTTCGTCGGTGGTCTCGGTCGTGTAGGTATATGGCAAGGAGCAGGGCTAGCATGATCTGCATCTCTCTGTCCAAGGCTGCCGCTGCACGTTCTGTGGAACTCCGGTGAGTGTTTCCTTATATTTCCTTCATTTCCGCCTGGCTTTGTGTGGCCGTGGTTCTTGCCCCGGAACTGGTGGCAGAATGGTGGTTCATAATTTGATGGGCAGGTTGGGCCTTTCCGACGGCCTGTGGGTAGACTCTGCCATTGTTGGTGGGACTGTTCTCCTGGCGGTGGCTGGTTCGAAACGTGTGTTTCGTTTGGATCATTATTTGCCGGTCCGGAGCGCTCCTCTGTTGGCGGTTTCTACCGCCACCGCCACTGTAGGGGAACGGACCGCCATGTTCGTAATGAGGGCCTAAGTGATAACTGAGATAGTGTGTTAGTAAACACTTCCAAGGTTTCAGTTTTCAGTGGTGGCGGTCAGTGGCTCTGCAAGTACCCGAGGACATTGAATAAATAGATTGTCGTCCAACCCCAACACATTTAGGCCTGTATTTATACATATTGAGCGCCGCATTTGTGTCATTTTGTGACACAAAATCGGAGCAAACTTACAAAATACAGGGGCATATTTATACTCTGTTTGCTCCGGATTTGCGTCTTTTTTTTTAGGCAAATCCGACGCAAACTCAACTCCATATTTATACTTTGGAGCTAGACCCGTCTAGCGCCAAAATCCATGGAGTTTGAGTCATTTTCTAGCGTGGACACCTACCTTGTGCTAATGATATGCACGGTAGGCGTTCCTGTCCAAAAGGGGGGGGAGCACAGGAGGAGGTGGGCCTTAAACAATGACGCCCAGCCGGTTTTGCATCATTTTTTAACGCCTGGGTCAGGGCAGACGTGAAGGGTCCTGTGGGCTCATTTTTCATGGTGGGAGACCATGGAAGCAGTCCACAGCTGCCCTTCCCTGCACCGAGGGACACCCCCTAACACCCTAGCCCACCCCTGGAGGACGCCCATGGATGGGGGACCCTTCCATGGTGAGTACAGGTAAGTGCAGGTAAGTATATATATATTATTATTTTTTTGTGGCATAGGGGGGCCTAACTTGGGCCCCCCTACATGCCACTGTGCCCAATGACCATGCCCAGGGAACAGAAGTCCCCAGGGCATGGCCATTGGGAAGGGGGGCATGAGTCCTGTCTTTGCTAAGACAGGAGTCATTTCCATGGGGGTTGTGCATCAAAAAATAGCACGTCAGGTTAGAGCCAATATTTTTGACTCTAAGCTGACTTGCACCATTTTTTGACGCACAACCCCCCCCCCCAGTCTTCACTCGGCTGCCCGTCAGCATCATTTATTTAGACGCTGACCAGGCCACAGCGCCGGCTACCATCATTTCTTAAATATGACGCCAGGCTGGTGCGTTGGAATGACGGTAGCCGGCTTTAATATTTTTGACGAAAACCTGTGCTCCCGTAGGTTTGCGTCAAAAAGTATAAATATGGGCCACAATTAATACTTTTTTAGCACCGCACTTGCGTAGTTTTTTTTAGCAAAATCGGCACAAAGGTACAAAATGCAATTGTATTTTGTAAGTTTGCGCTGATTTTGCGTCAAAAAATGACGCAGATGCGGTGCTAAAAAAGTACAAATACAGGCCTTAGCTTTTTTATTTGTTGGGTTGGAGGTGGTTGTTCCTCATCTAATTAACATGTGCCAAAATAGCATTTGTACAGATTAGTTCATACAAATATATATATATATTTTTTGCTCCAGTCAGGGAATTGTTTTTTTCCTCTCTGGTTGATTGATGCAAATAACCTGAATGGCACCCGTGCAATATTACATATTATGGATGAGAAGTAACAAACCAATAAATAACGAACTTACATTTACCAGCAATATCATAGTGCAGTAAATTTTCTTCTGAGCTTTTAACAGTACATGTTGGTATATTTTTCTCCCTAAGAAAAGCTGAGCTAATCAGACGTATGCAACAATTTAAAAGCTTTTGTAAAGCATCAAGTTGTGTTGAAGAGCGCCCCTTTGTAGATAGGATGTTGGAGCGTGCAGAACTGTACTGAGCATCAATGTGTTGAACGTACTAATTTATATTGTGATACCTCGGTCACTAACGGAAGTGATATTGCGTGACATTTCTAATTGAGTGAGAAAAAAACTGAATGTAATTGACTATTCAGCGTAAATCAGGAGAAAAGTGTCACAGGTGGCGACTGTGGTTGTGATAACATTACACTGCCTTGAAACGGCGCTAAACCGTGTTCACAAAGCTGGTGTGGAATTTTGCAGCCTGCTCGGGCCTGAACTGGCGGTGTTGTAAGTTATTGAGGCAAGGATACCTTTAATTGAATCAATGATGATTTCATTAGTTTTCAGGTAACATTTGGTTCTATCCGCGTGTTATTACCTGAGGTAAATACGCTGGTGACGGCTGTCTGCTGCTGTATGGATGGGTGAAGCTGTGCTGTTGCTTCAATAAAGAAACACAAACAATGAATGTTTCATCGCGGCCTGAAGCTGTCAGATCCGACCGTAGATGCACAGAGACGCTTTCTGACTTGCCTGACAATTAAAGGCACATATCCACAAGCATCAATTATACATGTATACAATCTTTATCTGTCTTCTCAGATCTTTCTATCATCCGTCTGTTTTTTATTTCTAAAATATCAGTGTCCTTTAAATTCGAATGTAAATCAGAAACAACTAGGGGCACATGTATATGTTGAACTCTGTAAATTTTAACTAACGTTTAATTCCTAGGATATACAAGTATTTTTGTTTTCCATTTTCATTTTTGGGCTTTTGAATTTATCTATCAGACTATGGGAATGTGCATTTGTCGTTGTATTACGTTGTGAGGTTACGGCAGAAATATTTATAATTTAATACTTTGCAGATTTTGTTGTAGCTGTGAAGCCCACCAATACAGAACTCCAAGATGTCTCATCAACAGGGAAGATTGGCATGCAATGTGACATACAGTTAAGATCATGCTGATTTTGAAGGATTAAACCATTGAATTTGTATTGTTTCAAAGCATCAAACAAAAATCAATACACAGATTGACGTGTTGGATCTGATACAGTTCATAAGGAAGCAGCGAATTACAAATGAAGCATACAGATGTAGCACATGACATTTTGAAGCCAGTGATATTCTGCTGCTTGAATGTCACAGAATATCAAAATAATGTGATATGGTGCACTATCAACTGATATATTCATATGGTGACAATCGAACAGGTCAGTGAATAATACAAGCTCCTCTTCCATTCTGCTAAATGCATTTAGTCACTGTGGTGACTGACGCTTTCACTGTAGTCATAAAAAACAGATTTAAGAGACCGCATGTCATATTTTAACCACAGCTTTTATTACACGCCTGTACGTTTCAATTGGAATTTTGGAATTGATCGGAGTTCCATCTTTTCACGCATCTTAAAGAAAAAATAAACATTGTAGGCCTCTACAATCATCTAGGGTGACATTGTCAGGGGGTACCCAATATTTTGATGAATATTGCAAAGGTTTGGCATAATTTGCCATAGCACATTGGTGGCATGACTGCTGAAACGCATACTATAACGGCCTGTCCTAGAACCATATGACATAGATCCACAATGCTGCCCTTAGCGCCATCTTTGAACTCCAGAGGAGTGACATGTATCCTTTGCCCACAGACTCATGCATTGATTGACTCCCACAGAACAACCTTTAAAGTTCCAAGGTCAATTTATAAAGGGCTTTATTATTGAGCACCTGAGCACCTGACTTCTAAAATCAAACCAAGGGTTAATCTGAAAGAATTACGAAGTAAAGACAAGATTACAATGCAGATGCCTAACATCCATATGGGGATGGAGCTCATTCTTTGTAAACTGCACATAGACAGTAAAAATCACTAACATTCGTTGCTAAGGTCTCTATATAGTTTTAAGTTTTATGCAAAAGTATAAGTCCTATTTGTTTGGTTAGGCATTTGTTAGGACCAAGATAAGAGAATACCTCGTGCTATACGCACTTTATAGTTGCTGTAAAAGTGAAGGGACTAGAGAATCACATGGACTACCCTCAATATCTAAAGCTATGTACTGCACGTCCCTCCAACTCAAAATAACACAATGGAAATTAAATATTAGCCAAATCCGTATTTTGCTTCATCGCAAATGAAAAAAAAAAAATTGAAAGAATACTTTCCTGATGTTCCTGTCTTAATGACTAAGAGAAAAAGTGTACAGAATACTTGCATAGTGATATCTCTTTTAAAAAAGATAGTAAAAAAACACAAAAAGTCCCCAGACTTTCAGTTCAGTTTGGTAGGATTCAAACGATGTAAAACCTTGTTCCTCTTACCCTAAAAACGTATACTTGCTGAAATAGAAGAAACTAAATAGGAAAAACTCTGGTAGTAGTCCGAATGTTGTCCGCTTCAGACCGTCATTCACTTCCTGTGCAACAAATAAAAGACAGTTTATGTTCTCCTCTACAAAAATGAATTCATCATTGTTAGAATTGGGGTATTTGGTTGGCGGTCAGGTTCCCCACTGTCCAAGCAAGGACCCTCACTCTAGTCAGGGGAAAAGAGAATCACCCTCACCTAACTCCCGCTCACCCCCTTGGTAGCTTGGCGTGAGCAGTAGGCTTAACTTCAGAGTGGTAGGTGTAAAGTATTTGTACCAACACACACAGTAACTTATTGAAATGACTATAAAAGGAACCAACACAGGTTTAGAAACATAGAAAATATTTATCTAAACAAAACAAGACCAAAATGACAAAAATACACAATACACAAGTCAAGTTATCAATGAAAAACCAAAAAGAGTCTTTATGTAATTTTAAACACAACGCTGTTAGCATGGAATTGTACCTGGGTGCGTCAAAAATGACCCCGCACGGGCGAGTGTGCGTCAAAAATGGCTTGTGATGGTTCGATTTCACTCACGAGCAAGACTGTGCATCATTTCTCCTTCAGTTGAGTCAGCGCGCGTCATTTCTTCTCTCTGCAGGACAGCGATGCGTCGATCCGAACTGCACTCTCGGGTCTGGGCAGATCTTGCGTCGTTTTTACACACCCAGCGATCTTCGCACTGGAAATCCTGCCACACAATGATCTGAAAACCACACAGAGAGGTTTGCGATCTCACCAGCCTCCGTCAACAATGCTGCGTGTCGTTTCTCTAGCAGCGCACGTCGATCTTCTGATCGCATTGTAGGCGAGTGTCGGTTTTCCGCCGCGAAGCCGGCGGCACGTAAATTTTTCAGCCACAGATCGGAGTCACGCCGATCTTTTCCCCGCCCAGCGGTCGGTGCGTGGATTTCTCACTCTTGGCCAGCCAACTTCCCCTTTCAGGGCCCCAGGAACTGGATGGGCACCACTGGGCAGAGTAGGAGTCTCAGCAGAGGCTCCAGGTGCTGACAGAAAGAAGTCTTTGCTGTCCCTGAGACTTCAAACAACAGAAGGCAAGCTCTAAATCAAGCCCTTGGAGAGTTCTTCACAAGAAGGAAGGCAACAAAAAGTCCAGTCTTTGTCCTCTAGCACAGGCAGAAGCAGCAACTGCAGGATGGCTCCACAAAGCACATTCACAGGCAGGCAGCTCTTTTTCCTCAGCTCTTCAGCTCTTCTCCAGGCAGAGGTTCCTCTTGGTTTCCAGAAATGTTCTAAAGTCTTTGGTTTTGGGTGCCCTTCTGATACCCATTTTGCCCTTTGAAGTATGCTTACTTCAAAGAAAAGCCTCTCTTGTTTGTGAAATCCTGCCTTGCCCAGGCCAGGCCCCAGACACAAACCAGGTGGTTGGAGACTGCATTGTGTGATGGCAGGAACAGCCCTTTCAGGTGTGAGTGATCACTCCTCCCCTCCCTCCCAGCCCAGATGGCTCATCAGAAAATGCAGACTTTACGCCAGCTCCCAGTGTTGTCACTGTCTAGTGAGAGGTCCAACCAGCCCAACTACCAAACTGACCCAGACAGGGAATCCACAAACAAGCAGAGTCACAGAAATGGTTTAAGCAAGAAAATGCTCACTTTCTAAAAGTGACATTTTCAAACACACAGTCTTAAAATCAACTTTACTAAAAGATGTATTTTTAAATTGTGAGCTCAGAGTCCCCAGACTCCACATGTCCATCCGCTCCCAAAGGGAATCTACACTTTAATCATACTTAAAGGTAGCCCTCGTGTTAACCTATGAGAGGGACAGGCTTTGCAACAGTGAAAAAAGAATTTAGCAGCATTTCACTGTCAGGACATATAAAACACATTACTATGGGCCTCATTACAACCCTAGCGGTGAAAGACCACCAGGGCTGTTTTGTCGATTGCACCGCCAACAGGCTGGCGGTGCAGTCTTGGGAATTATGACTGCGGTGGAAGTGCCACGGTCGCACCGCCGGGACCGGCGGTTTTCCACCACGTTGGTCCCGGTGGATTTAATCCTCCAGGGGAGCGCTGCTTGCAGCGCTGCCAAGGGGATTACGAGTCCCCCTCCCGCCAGCCTTTTCATGGCGGTAGGAACCACCATGAAAAGGCTGGCGGAAAGGGGAGTCGTGGGGCCCCATGGCACAGCCCCATGAAGCTTTTCACAGTGAAAAGCGCAACGGGTGCAACTGCACCTGTCGCACTGCCGCAACACCGCCGGCTCCATTTGGAGCCAGCTTCCATGTTGCGGCCGACATCCCTGTCCTACCTACAGCCGCCGTCCTACCTTAACCATACATTGCACCCTTCCCTTGGGGCTACCTAGGGCCTACCCTAGGAGTCCCTTACATTTAAGAAAAGGAAAGGTTTAGGCCTGGCAAGTGGGTACACTTGCCAAGTCGAATTTAAATTTTAAAACTGCACACACAAACACTGCAGTGACAGGTCTGAGCCATGTTTACAGAGCTACTAATGTGGGTGGCACAACCAGTGCTGCAGGCCCACTAGTAGCATTTGATTAACAGGCCCTGGGCACCTCTAGTGCACTTTACTAGGGACTTACTAGTAAATCAAACATGCCAATCATGGATAAACCAAGCAACCATTCAATTTACACAGAGAACATATGCATCTTAGCACTGGTTAGCAGCAGTGAAGTGCTAGGAGGAAGGAGGCAAAATGATTGGGGATGACCGTGCGAAATGGCAAATCCCAACAATCATCTTCTGTAGGAAGGGCACTATGTTCTCTTTGAGGTACTATTCCAGCAACTGGGCCAGTAAGTGAAATAGTTACTGGGAGTTTGATATGAGAGAAGTTACTTGGTAAACTTGGGTATTCATTAACCTTCAAACGTCATCATCTTCCCATTCATAGGTAGAAAAATTGCCTATGGGTATGGCAAAAGATCATCAAGCACTGAAGACCATGGTCAGGAGAAAGCTTTGAATATCCACACATACTGCCATTAGCACTGGCCACAGTTAATTCAAGCAGTAGGGCATTGGATCTGTGATTCTAAAAATTCTGGACCCATGTGCTGGGTTACCGGATCAGTACCGGTGCTGAAAAACCCAATACCTCAGATCTTTCAGTGTCCTCTCAAGCATGTATGTGAATTTTAGAGGTTGAAATATTCCCTGTAGGCCTTTTGATGGGCTGCATCTTTACTGCAGCAAAGGTTGTAGGAAGACTTCTTTCCTGAGGCCAAAATATAATCCAATTCGTTGTTGGTTGTGCCCTGAATGTTCGTGAATGATCAGGGTCATATAAAATAGCTGAGCTCTAGAATGCTGCTTGCAAACTAAAAACCTATGGACAGATTTGAGGGATGTTTGTGCGGCAACAAAAGCAGCAAAAGGGTATTAAATCTTTACCATTGTGCTAAACCGCGTGGCTCCTGTGCTCAACTAATGTAGACCTAACCATTTTCCGTTTGCAGCATAGAGATAATTAGGCAAAATATCCTTAGGTCAGATGTACTGAGATGGGAGTCACAAAAAGTGACTGCAATTTTCCTACCAGCATTTTGTGAATTCTATGATATCTTGAGAAGCGGACTTATGTATTAATAGGTTGGTTCACATAATACTGAATCTCAGTGGGTCACAATTTGAACTATCTCAAGAATATTATTGAGGCAGGTCACAAATTGCTACGCACTAAAATTCATTGCTATCACATGAAAATGACCTGCTAGGATCAGCAGGCTACAGTGTCAGTGACTGCTTTTAAATAAAGCAATCTTTTATTTTAAAAGCAACATGTTTACATTAAATAGAAAAAGGATGCATTTAAAAAACAAAAATCTTTTTAAACTATTTTTCAGAGTAGGCCGTGGTCCAATGAGCCACTGCATACTCCAAAAAAAGGTTTTTTGACCATTCACAAAGAGGAGTGGGTACAGTATCTTTCAGTAGTCTGCAAAATATCAATCTTTTTGACTGGATATTAATGCAAAGGTAAGGGATCGCTATTTAGAAGGGATGACCTAACATCACCTTTCCCAAAAAAAGTATGGTGTTAGTTCATTTAGCCATTTTCAAGTAATCAGCAAATAAATTATAGTGAAATCTTGATAGTTGGTCCCGCAGAACTCCTGTGGTACAGCTCATAAAACAGAATTATCGGATTGGCTGAGAGGGCTTTTTTCCTGTTGTTCGTTTCAGTCCCTCAGAAGCAGTATCATCCCATGGGACCAAGCAATCTAAATGGCTGGCTGCAACATGAAAAACATGTTGCTGCCATCATTACAGGACTCTGGAGCTCAACCCCTTAACCTGAACTTGAATTTGTCTAAAAACCTATACACGGGCAGGATAGGCACACTCTGACTCCATGATATGCATTGAGGGAACACAGAAGGAGCTTTCTAAGGGTCAAAAATTAAAAAACAAATAATTTGTGCCTGCGTAGCTGGTGGGTGGGGGAGAGGAGCGTACACAAGACTATGCAAGCTTCACTAAGTGACGCTTGCACATCTCACTGTACTATGGAGTGAAGCTTAAACTCAGTAGCACTTGATTACCACAGTACTGTAAAAAGAAAATCAAGAATAATCTGGTGTGGGGGTCCATGCGGGTTGGCCATCTGAGTGGAGGGGTTTGGGCACAGGGCTCTGCTGCAAACTATTATCTCCAGAAAAACACATGCCGTGCACAGTCTAAAAATATACTCATTGAGGGAGGTGGGTTCACAAGATAAAAAAAGATTGCCGAAAAGAGTAAAGGTTAAAGTGGTGTTAATCAGGTAGGGTAATAATATTTACATGTAAAAAAACGAAGTTCACTGAAAGAAACATAGTTTAAGGTGACATTACAGTTCAGGGTGTTAACCAGATTTCACTTTACGTGGAAAAAACCTCAGAAATTCACTGAAAAAAAACAAAGATTAAAGTGATGTTATAATTATCAGTGATGTGGAACTTAATACAATATCTGCTTGTCCATGTGACAGGTTGCTTCATAAATCTACTTGCCCTGTAGAAAAATGCACTTGTCCCTTTGGTACCATTAAGTGTAGTGACAAATCATGGCAGCAGCCTCACTATATAAGAGTTCTGATAACAGCTTCTGATTATGCCAGGGCTAATACTATAGTGGGGCTTGAATACTAGCAGTTCCCTATTTTTCCACCTTTCTGCAGATCTGTATGCTGGAGGAGGCAGTAAGCAATAATCCCAGGAATGGAATGCCTTTGAATATGTGCAAACCTACTAACTTGTATGTTTTAAAGATTTGATTTTCACCAGCTTTTCTCTAATCTTTCCCCATACTGAGCAAGGTTGGAAATTTACTCATGGAAAGGGCAGAAGTAGAAGTTATTCCAGGGTTTGGAAAAAAGGGGTTGGATGGAAAGTGAGCTTGTAAACGATCAATAGATTTTTGCATGAGCAAATCTACATATGCACATTTCCTCATGCTAAAATACAGTTCACAAATATTTTCTAGGAGCACAATTTCCAGATCTTCTTCTGTAAATTCTTATGAATTAATGAGAGACAGAATTCTGCACTAATTCAAAAACATATACCATTGGTGCACTTTTACGACTTTCTTTAAGATTTATGGACCCCTAATGAGGTTTCAGGCATTAACCACACCTTTCCTTTTTATTGAAATTCTATTTGTCTCTCTATCGTCTAGCAGCTTTACTGTGAGTGATAGATAATATTCTGCTTTTTCACAAAATCATATTGGCGTCCAAAGTAGTTTTGTTCAGTGCCATAAACTAAAAAGACAATGTGTGCTTTTTGAGAAAAAGCAAACCAGTTTTTTGCTTTTGTCAATACTTGTTACAATGGTGAGGACCTGGCAGCTCCCACAACAAGGTTTTACAAAAGAGATGTCAAAACAAGATCCGCACTGACAAAACCAAAAGACTGATCACCAATGTCAGATCGGTTGGTTTTGCCAATGTGTGTTTATTTTCATGTTTCCCATAATCTTGTTGAAACTGTTTACACTGGATTTCCATTATGAATATGTTTTTGGAAATACTAGCATGCATGAACAGTTTTTACTGAATGATGCTTCAAAAAATTGGTACCAAAAATTTTGCAGTAATTTAGAAAAACTTTTTTCCTAGTTGCATTCTTTTTCTGAACATTTTGTTTTGAAAACAAATAATCATTAATCTTGATTACAACCTTATGCAAACATTTGCAACTAATCAGAAAGGAAGTGTGGGTGCTTTATGCATAGCCTCATATTGTTAAACTTTTCAAACATGTGTTTACATTTTTTTACTGGAATCAGTGTAAGTTGTGCAGTCCGAGCTGACCACATTTATTTGAAGTGCTCATCCTAATAATAAATGATTTACATTAACAAACCATAAATGCAAGTTCAAACAGCATTAACACACAGAAGTAATTATTACCTCAACTGCGTACAGTTCCCTTTTCTTTACACCGGCAGGCAAAGGATTTGTGGTACAGGGGGTTGGGCCTACTTGTCTGAAGGACAACATAAACATAAAAACTTGTTGCCCTTGACCTTCAAAAATATGTCCCGGGCATCGGGCTATAGAAGTTCCATGCCCCTGAATTAGATGTAATAAGGTAAAAAATAATGTTTAAAAGTAACAAACCTCTGAAACTCACCATCTGTAGTTTACTGAGGTAGTCATAATTTGCGACCCCTCCATGCAGTGCTTATGATCCGACATTACATCACTTGTTACATGTTAAATTACATATATATAAAATCACTTATAACTAATAACTTTGGTGGCGTTTGCCAAATTTTCACAAAAACATCCAGCAAAGTTCAACTTTTTGCCTAATTTGTTTAGAGAATGTTTTTGAGATCTGTCTAGCGGGGTTAAGAGAAAAAGGGGGCCCAAAATACATTTTCCCCATTCATTTTTCCATAGGAAATTTTGACACAGCTACAGTCTAAATCGCTGAATAGATTTTCACCAAATTTTGCACAGGCTCAAAAACTTGTATATCGAGCCTCCTTGCATTCAACAAATCTCAAGCTGAAATCTAATTGTCTGCCTCCATAACAACTAGGAAGTGGAGGCAGTCATCTTAGGACTCAGGTCTTAATCCTGTGCCCTAACCTAAGTGGGCAGGGTAGGGATGCTCTGACCCCCTAGGCCTGCTGACGGGGTCCTAGAGGGGACTATCCAGGGCCAAAAACATGTTTTCATTTTTGCAGTGAATTCCCAGATGATTTGTGGCAAAATTAAAAACAAAAAATGTAGACTTCCATGCATCTTCTTTAAAATAAATCAATGTGAACCAGGGCCCAGGGGAGCAACAGTATGGATATATTTAGTGGTGGGGTCACATGGACCCCTCCTCAAACCTCTGAGAGCCCCAGAGACACAAACCCTGGGGATGCAGTAAAAAAAAGAAGGGAGAAGAATGTGTGACCCCCTACCGGAGCCTAATTAGACCCAGAAACTCCATCCCCTGGGCCTGAAGTGTATACTAAAAGTGGAGGAGGGCCACATGGCTGCTGTCCCTGATCCTAAAATGGCACCTGGGGCCCCATCATCTGGGGATGTAACAGTAAAAGAGAGGAGGCTGCATGTTCTCTTTTCCTGAGCCTTTAAAGGACCCGGGCTGGTACCCTATTCCCCGGGGCCAGTTCAGTTACTGTGTCCAAAGGAGCCCACCCCTGGGACACAGTAATGTCCCTGCCTGCACTGCAGCAGGCAGGGAAACAAATGCTTGCTCATACCTGGTGAGAGCATTTCTAAATCTCCCACCAGGGGGGAGTGAACATTCCTTCCCTGGCTGCAGGAGTGTGTACAGGGAAGGCAAATCATCCCCCACCTGGCAGTGGATCCAAACATGCTCCCCCTGGGTGGAAGCAGACTTCTTTTCTGTTTCTTTCCTGCACTCCAGCGGGCAAGAAAACATAACAGATTTTACTCCCATCCAAAGGATGCATGCAAAAAACAGCTGCTCCTTCTGGGTGGGAGCAATGCCTGCTCCCGCAGCATGTGGAAAGCTAGCTGGTGCTGTGGCGGCCCTGGGGCTCACTGCCATGCCCCAACGTGTTGTCTGTGGGGCATGAGAAAACTCGGAGGAGGCCCAATGGCCCGTCTCCCCTTTTAAATAAGTTCTGTCCCAGGGGATGGGGTCCTCTGGCCTATGAAGGCTCAGGGAAGCGGGCCGTGTAGTCTCCCTTTTCAGTAAGATATGGGCCCAGGGTATGGGGTCCCTAGGACCTCAATGGGTTTGGGGAGGGGACATATGCCCCCCCCTTTTTAGTTCACTTTGGCCCCAAGGCAGTTGTCCCTGATGCCTAATGAGGCTTAAAGAGGGGGGACACATGCCCCCTTTCTCTAAAAATGTGTTGCTTGGCGGGTGCCCTACCGGGGCACAAGGGCACCCACTTATAATTTGGTGAGGATCCAGTGAATGGGGTCCATGGCACCTCAATGGTTTCAGGGAGGGGGCATTGTCACCCCTCCCCTTTCTAATGGAGTTTGCCCTTTGGGATGGATGTGAGCCATCTTGCTGCTCTCCCTTTTTTATTGGAATTTCGCCCTTGAGGATGGGGTCCCTGGGACCAATAAAGGCTCAGCGAGGGGGCTGGAAACCTATATTTTTTGGCCGCAGGGGCTAGGTGTCACGGTATTAGGCGGGTCTGATCAGGACTCTGGTTGGGGCACCCCTTGAGGTCACAGAATATCCCAAAGAGTTAGTGTACTGGTGCAGAAGAGCAGCTAAAGGCATGCACGGGAAGGGACAGCTATGGACAGGCACCGGAAACAGGAAAATAAAAGCAGAGCAACCTTAGTGTTAAAAAACAGGAAACGGATTACTAATGGACACATACACTGGGGTTACCATTAAGGTTGTACATAGGGTAGGGCTCAAAACTTCCTACAGCAAAAGGGAATGTCAATGCCTCTGCGCAGATTGCTCTTAAAGATAGTCACCCCGCAAGCACCATAGAAATAAGGCAGCAGAAGTGATTCTGTCTCTGGACCCTTAGAGCACAAACAAGGATTGTACTTATATACACAAGACAAGCTGTTGTGGGTCCAGCTGGAAACACAGTGGCATTCCTGGAAAAACAGCAATAGCACACTGTCACTGTTATGCACTAAAGGCTACGAATAACACTAGACAAAGGATGGGGCAGGAATTGCCTCCTGGAAACCAGGTGCCAACCCCAGTACAAAGGAAAACAGTTATACACAGGTGAAGAGTGATAGTACACTTATCAGACACAAATGCCCAAGAGGAAACGGAAACAGAAGGAACAAACTAGGAAGCAGAGGCAGGAACTGGGAACAGGCTCAGGCTGAAGCAAAGGCAGGATTAGGACTGGAAAACAGAACACAAGCTCTGACTGGAAGAAGCAGAAACAGGAATGGGGGAACAGAGAACAGGCTCTGGCTTGAACAAGCAAGAACAGGACTGGCATATAGGGAGTTGGAACAAGCAGGAAACAGGACTGGGGAACTGAGAGCAGGTTCAGGCTGAAACAAGGGAGGAACGGGACTGAGAAACAAGGAGCAGGCTGTGGAAGAAACAAACAGGAACAAGGCTAAGAGACAGGGAGCAAACTCTGGCTGGAACAAGCAGGAACAGGGCAGAAATACAGAAAGCCGGTTCAAGCTGAAACAGAACAGGAACAAGTCTGGAACACCATCCGATAAAGGGTCTGGAACACAAAGGAACCGAATTCCAATGCACGATGAGGATCTTGAGGAAGTTGCAGGTGGAATCATATGACTGGGCTGCACAGTAGGGGTCTCAGGTGTGTGTAGTGTCAGACACTTGCAAGTTCTGGAGGAAAGAATCCGGTGAAAAGGAGCAACTGAACTTCTCCCATAGAAGACAATATATAACAGAATCCAGGCTTTCCTGACTACCAGTCTGTGCATTATGGGATTTGCAGTCCCAGGAAGCAAACGTAATTCCACAAAAGCATACCATAGCGAAAGGGAAAGAAGCTGGAGTCAGAAAGGGACTCTGGATGAGTGTTCAAGGTGATTCCCAGGCTACAGGCAGTCTCTTTACGCGCCCCCAGAGATGGGACGACAGAGTCGTAATACTAGGAGCCTGAAGCCCAGCCCTACACTGCACGTGTGAATGTTTGAGCGTGGTGTGGGGTTGCCAGCCTGGGAGTGGTTGTTCACCTTCTGGTTGATTGGCTACAGTGGCTGTCAAAAGGCCAGACCCTATGGCCAACGTGCGCAGAGTGGATTGGATACCTGCATGGAGGTTGGTCATAGTGCCTGGCCACAAGCCTCTCACAGTGTACCACAAAAGTTAATGCGCAGTATAGGGTGGCTGCATCCGAGTGTGTTGGCCACAGGGCTTGACAGCAGAGGCCAACCCCTCATTGCACCGGCCTAGGCCCTGCGCAATGTTGGGTTGGCTGACTGTGAGGGAAGTTGGCCAAAGGGTCTGACTGCAGGCCAGGCCCTGTGGCCAACCTCACAGTGTGAGGTTGTCTGTCTATGGGGGTTGGAAGCAGGGCCTGGTTGCCCTCTCCGTGCACTGCTAATTACCGCACATATTACATCACTCAAATTAACTTCTATGACTTCATTGATAATATCACTCCAACATCTGCAATTCATTTATTGAAGAGAAAACTGTGTATGGTGGGGGTGTGAGTTGTAGATACTTCAGGGCACAAGTTATAGTTACTTGAGATAAATATAACTATAACTGCTGAATTTCTATGGTTTTGATTGTGTAAACTCAAACCTAACTACAACACCCCTTTAACCTTTAGTTTTATATTCAATATACTGTTTCGATGGGGTGTTATATTAAGTCCATGCTTCCAATAGTTCTACGAGAGTGAGGTGCTTTACCTTTGTGTGACTATGTGTGGTGGTAGACAAGATTGGGCTGCAAGGCTGGAGTACATGTACTACTGTTTTATTTACGTTTGAGGCTGCAGCAATTTTAGAAGTGTAGTTTGTGAATAGCAATAGCCTTACTGTTTTGTGTATGAGTGTTTGTAATTGCATGTTACTTTCTAAACCCATCCTTACCCTTCGCTAAACCCCTGCTTCCCTCCCTCGAAACCGCTCCAATTTAATAGTAAACATTTTGTCTCCCCATACACATTTAGAGGTATATTTAAGAAGCCCCAGTGCCTCCTTGCTCTACAGTAATGTCATTTTTTGTTTACACTAATATTGCCCAACGAGGCCAAAATCCCTGTGCCTTATTTATAAAGTGGTGCAATGCATGCATTGCGCCACTTTGTAACCCATTGTGCTACATTATGCCTGTGCCTGACTGCAAGATATGTGAGACCTTTTTTTATACTAAAACACTGAAAGACAGAAAGGGTTGCCTTCTACTTTGGCTTCAAAAGCTAAAATCTAGAGACAATCCAGTGTCTGATGAGGACAGTGCCTCTTCTTCTGTGTCTGTCATACAAACACCTGTGAAGAGACAGGCTAAAGTTAACTCAGAGGAACCACCCAAAAAGGCTTCCAAAAAGTCATCTAAGGTGTCCTAAAAAATATGTAGCCCATCAAAGAAGGGGAAATCAAAAGCTTCAGATTTGAGATAAAAAAGAAGACTCTCTCGGAGCCCTCAATGCCACCATTCAAGATAAGCAACACAAAAGGATGATAGACGGAGTGCTGAACAATGCAAACACTCACCCTCAGTCACGGATCTGGGTTTAATCCATTCTTCTTTTGCTCACCATGCCACCCCAGTTTGGACCTAGCCATATGCAAATCAGTCATGACCCTGTTCCTCATGGGGACAGTATAGCTCAAACTGTAAAGCCAGTTCCACCCTGGACCGGAAACAAGCCTCCTGGGACCGGTTTCAAGGTATTACCCTTCATCAGCCAGGCTAGCTTGAATCCAGTGGCACAGTGAGCAAGGAACCCACATCTGGGCATACCCTTCCCACTGAAGGCAATACAATAGGATGATGGACAGAGTGCTGAACAATACAAACACTCACCCCCAATAACAGATATGGGTTTAATCCATTGTTCTTTTGCTCACCATGCCACCCCAGGTTGGACCTAGCCATATGCAGATCCAGGTCCTCCCTGGACCAGAAACAAGCATCCTGAGACAGGATACAGGGCATCACCTTTCCTCAGCCAGTCTAGCTTGAATCCAGTGGCACAGTGAGCAAGGGACCCACGTCTGGGCATACCCTTCCCACTTAGAACAAGTTTAGCAGCACAAAAGGATGATGGACGGCGTGCTGAACAACGCAAACACTCACCCCCAGTCACAGATCTGGGTTTAATCAATTTTTCTTTTGCTTACCATGCTACCCCAGTTAGGACCAAGACATATGCAAATCATTCATGACCCTGTTTCTCCTAGGAACAGTCTAGCCCCAACTTCCAAGCCAGGTCCACCCTGGACCGGAAACAAGCATCCTGGGACCCATTTCAGGGTATCACCCTTCATCAACCAGGCTAGATTGAATCCAGGGGCACAGTGAGCAAAATACCCAAGTCTAAGCATACCCTTCCCACTTAGGGAAACTTTAGCAACGCAAAAGGATAATGGATGGAGTGCTGAACAATGGAAACACTCACCCCCAGTCACAGATCTGGGTTTAATCCATTCTTTTTTTGCTCACCATGCCACCACAGTGTGGACCTAGCCATATGCAAATCAGTCATGACCCTGTTCCTGATGGGGACAGTCTAGCTCGAATGGCCAAGCCAGGTCCACCCTGGATCGGAAACAAGCATCCTGGGACCAGTTTCAGGGTATTACCCTTCATCAGCCAGGCTAGCTTGAATCCAGTGGCACAGTGAGCAAGGAACCCACCTCTGGGCATACCCTTTCCACTTAAGGCAATACAAAAGGATGATGGACAGAGTGCTGAACAATACAAACACTCACCCCCAATAACAGATATGGGTTTAATCCATCGTTCTTTTGCTCACCATGCCCCCCCAGTTTGGACCTAGCCATATGCAGATCCAGCCAGGTCCTCCCTGGACCAGAAACAAGCATCCTGAGACCGGATTCAGGGCATCACCTTTCCTCAGCCAGTCTAGCTTGAATCCAGTGGCACAGTGAGCAAAATACCCACGTCTGGGCATACCCTTCCCACTTAGAACAAGTTTAGCAACACAAAAGGATGATGGATGGAGTGCTGAACAATGGAAACACTCACCCCCAGTCACAGATCTGGGTTTAATCCATCATTCTTTTGCTCACCATGCCACCCCAGTTTGGACCTAGCCATGTGCAAATCAGTCTTGACCCTGTTCCCCATGGGAACAGTCTAGCCCGAACTGCCAAGCCAGGTCCTCCCTGGACCGGAAACAAGCATCCTGGGACCGGTTTCAGGGTATCACCCTTCATCAGCCAGGCTAGCTTGGATCCAGTGGCACAGTGAGCAAGGGACCCACGTGTGGGAACACCTTTCCCCCTTGGGGCAACTTTAGCAACACAAATGGATGATGGGCGGAGTGCTGAACAATTCAAACACACACCCCCAGTCACAGATCTGGGTTTAATCCATCGTTGTTTTGCTCACCATGCCAACGCAGTTTGGACCTAGCCATATGCAAATCAGTCTTGACACTGTTCCTCATGGGAACAGTGTAGCCCAAACTGCCAAGCCAGGTCCTCCCTGGACCGGAAACAAGCACTCTAGGACCGGTTTTAGGGTATCATCCTTCATCAACCAGGCTAGCTTGAATCCAGTGGCACTGTGAGCAAGAGACCCACATCTGGGAATACCCTTCCCACTTAGGGAAACTTTAGCAACACAAAAGGATGATGGGCGGAGTGCTGAACAATGAAAACACTAACCCCCAGTCACAGATCCGGGTTTAATCCATTGTTCTTTTGCTCACCATGCCACCCCAGTATGGCCCTAGCCATATGCAAATCAGTCTTGACCCTGTCCCTCATGGGAATAGTCTAGCTTGAACTGCCAAGCCAGGTCCTCCCTGGACCAAAAACAAGCATCCTCAGACCAGTTTCAGGGTATCGCCCTTCATCAGCCATGCTAGCTTGAATCCAGTGGCACAGTGAGCAAGGGATCCACATCTGGGCATACCCGTCCCACTTAGGGCAACTTTAGCAACACAAAAGGATGATGGACGGTGTGCTGAACAATGCAAACACTCACCCCCAGTCACAGATCTGAGTTTAATCCATTGTTCTTTTGTTCACCATTCCACTCCAGTTTGGACCTAACCATAAGCAAATTAGTCTTGACCCTGTTCCTCATGGGAACAGTCTAGCCCCAAATGCCATGCCAGGTCCTCCCTGGACCAGAAACAAGCATCCTGGAACCGGTTTCAGGTTATCACCCTTCATCAGCCAGGCTAGCTTGGATCCATTGACACAGTGAGCAAGGGACACACGTGTGGGCATACACTTCCCTCTTGGGGCAACTTTAGCAACACAAATGGATGATGGGCGGAGTGCTGAACAATTCAAACACTCACCCCCATCCATCGTTGTTTTGTTCACCATGCCACCCCACTTTGGACCTAGCCATATGCAAATCAGTCTTGACACTGTTCCTCATGGGAACAGTCTAGCCCAAACTGCCAAGCCAGGTCCTCCCTGGACCAGAAACAAGCACTCTAGGACCGGTTTCAGGGTATCACCCTTCATCAACCAGGCTAGCTTGAATCCAGTGGCACTGTGAGCAAGAGACCCACATCTGGGAATACCCTTCCCACTTAGGGAAACATTAGCAACACAAAAGGATGATGGGCGGAGTGCTGAACAATGAAAACACTAACCCCCAGTCACAGATCTGGGTTTAATCCATTGTTCTTTTGCTCACCATGCCACTCCAGTTTGGACCTAGCCATATGCAAATCAGTCTTGACCCTGTCCCTCATAGGAATAGCCTAGCTTGAACTGCCAAGCCAGGTCCTCCCTGGACCAGAAACAAGCATCCTGGGACCGGTTTCAGGGTATCACCCTTCATCAGCCAGGCTAGCTTAAATCCAGTGGCACAGTGAGCAAGAAATCCACGTCTGCAAACTGGAATGGCATGGTGAGCAAAGAAACTGATGGATTAAACCCAGATCTGTGACTCAGGGTGAATGTTTGATTTGTTCTACATTACGTCCATCAACTGTTTTTTTTGCACCTTTCAAGATAAATCATACCTTCAAAAAACCAGTCTCTGCACCGTCCATGGGATCATCTTCGACGGTAACACCATCGATGGCTCATGACTTAACGACGACATCCACCGTCCTCACACTGTTTATATCAGTGACAATGACTGACTCTTCGTCGACAGACTGCTCATCCTCGTCGACGGCAAGCCCTATCTCTTCACCATTGCAGCAGTCTTCGTCGATGCGACTCACCTCGTTGACGCTGCTACCGTTGACACTTCCTTCGACTAAACACCTGTCGGCGCTTCCACTGTCGATGATGACCTTACCGATGACAGCCTCGTCGTCGATGCTTCTACCGTCGATGGCATCGTCGACGACACTTCAACTGTCAATGGCATCATCAACGATACTCCAACCGCCGACGTCATCTGAACCGTTGACCCTTCCACCGTCAATGACACTTGATCCGTCGGTGCTCTTGTCAACGGTGGCATCATTTTGTTGATACCGCCACCGTCTGAGGCATCTCACCTCTCATCGGTGACGAAGATTACAGAAAAACTACCATGTTCCTTACCTCTGTTCTCGTCAACAGACCAGGCTACGCAAAGGAAAGTTAAAAAGTACCATTTGACTCCCTCAGTAACATCTCTTAGTAAAGTCTCAAGTCTGCTGCCTTCGCATCTGTTGGATGAAGATGATTCAGAAGAAGATGGCCTTTATGCAGTGGCCAGCAGTCCTTCCCAGTTACGAGTCAAATGCCAGGAATATTCAGATGATGATGGCTCATACTATGACCAGCACTATTATGAGCAGTAATAACTGGGGCTGGTAGGTCTTCCCCCCGGATTGGTTTCAAACTTACGTGTAATGTTGACGGAGTATAGGGAGCATTTTCATCGGCGCACCAGCCAAAGCTTCCTGCTATACCACCAACTCCTCAGCAGTTTTAACAGCCTCAACATATAACTCCACCTAGGCCCCAACATTCTCCACAATCTACACCTGTGCTGGGCAAACATCTTCTGATGAGGATGCTGAGGAAGGAAAATTCAGACAGTGAATGATGAATGGGATGATTATATTATACCAGCGTCTGCATCTCCTGCGACACCTGTTGTAGAGTCTCCTCCTGCAGATATCAGTGGCTTTTATGACCTGCTAGAGCGAGCAGCCACATGTTCGATCTACCAATGCCTGCGACTCAGCGGGATTGTTTCCTCTACGATTTTAAGGAGCTTCACAGAAAGACGGTCAGGGCTATCCCGATAACCAATCATGTTTGGAGCCAGGGCTTGAAGATAATGCAGAATCCTGCAACAGTCCCTGCGGTGCTGCTGAGGTTGGACAAAAAATATAAGTCCACAGATGATACTCCTGCTTGCGTCACAGGCCAGCTGAAACCGGACTCTGTAATTTCACGAGCTGCCACATCGTTCTAGAAATCCTTCCACACCGTTGACCACACCGCCAGATGAAGAGGGGAGACGCCTAGATAACATTGGCAAGTGTTTGTCATCAATGTCTGCTATTGTGGTAAGGGCTGCCAATTCTCTTGCTCTGGTCAGACATGTCTCAATGCTTATTAGACCTCTTGGAGAGTTCCAAAATGGAAGCAAAGAAGGTGCTCATGGAAGGACAAAGATCTTCAGCGGAAAACATTGATTGCACGCTTGATACTGCAACCATGGGCTTTAGGCTGCTTGCTGGGTCAGCTGTCTTGAGGCATCAGGGTTGGCTCAAAGCCAGTAACTTTCGCCCCGAAGTCCAGAGGAAAATTTTTGATCTTCTCTATGACGGAGAGGCTCTCTTTGGGAAGCACGTCTACGACGCATTTCAGACTATAAAGTCAGACACGGAGACAGCAAGATAATTTGGGCACTCTGCAGTACAAGAAAGTGCCTTTTCAAGGAGCCAGGGGCAGAAGTCAACCTTTGTTTCGTGGAGGATACCGGCATTATAGGTACCCATCCTCCCACATTCCGGGCTTCTAGGCCACAGTATCAACAGAAGCAGCCACCTCCTGCGGCTTACACCAGGCCCTATCACAAGAGCAAGACGGGGCGACAATCTAAAGAGACTGCACATAGGCAATGACTGCCTCCAGCCAGTTCCTCCCCACTCTTCTCCTACAGTCTTCCATGGAATCTTAAAGCATCATATCCAACACTGGCGGCAAATAACCAAGGACAAGTGGGTGCTGTAATTCAATTTGGACACCTTTTGGAGTTCATTCAAATTCCTCCGTTAATGCCTCCATCCCACACTCGACAAAAACATCTTCATCTGCTCAGCTTAGAAGTGGAAACCATGACGAGAAAAGGGGCCATAGAGGTTGTTCCATATTCCCAGAGAGGGAAGGGTTTCTACTCCTGCTTCTTTCCCATTCGAAACAAATCGTGCTTATGGAGGCCAATCCTAGACTTGCGAGAGCTGAACAAGTACCTAAAAAAACAAACATTTCGAATGGTCACCCTGCAAGACGTACTCCTCCTACTAAACAGAGCAGACTTTATGGCGTCTCTGGACCTTCAAGACACGAACTTCAATATTTCCATTCATCCACTACACAGGAAGTACCTAAGGTTTGTGGTCAACGGCAAACACTTCCAGTTCTAAGGTCCTCCCCTTTGGGCTACGTTCAGCACCACAAATCTTCACCAAATGTTTGGCTTCCATAGCAGCCTATGCAAGAAGAAAGAAGCACCAGGTTTTTCCCTATCTAGACGACTGGCTAGTGAAAGCTCCCGATGTCCAGTCAGCACGAAAATCAGTCAGGGCGATTCTTCGCCTTTTCAAGGGCTTGGGCCTTTCTCTAAAAAGGGAAAAATCATTCCTTCAACCATTGACTCGGTTAGCCTTCCTAGGGGCTATATGAGACACACAACAGGCCAAAGCCTATCCAACGCTAGACAGGCAAAATTAGTTAATCTCTCTAGCGAAGTGATTCCAATGAAAAAAGTGTCTTTCAGTTCACCAGTGCAAGCCCTTACTAGGGATGATGTTGTCGCGCATAAGCCTCATTCTGTACTGTCAGCTGTGCATGCGTCCAATTCAAGAGGAGCTGTACAAACAATGGACGCAGGCACAAGGATCCTTCAAGGACATGGTCCTCATAACACCACTCGTGATAGCTTCTCTCGATTGGTGGACAATCCCCTAAAACATTTCAAGAGGTCTCAACTTCTTGCAACAGATTCCTCCAATGATTGTAATGACGGACGCATCATTCACCGAATGGGGTGCATGCCTGCAGGACCTTCGAGTGAGCGGCAAATGATCCCCTTCTCACCATCTCTTTCACATCATTCTTCTTGAGCTGAGAGCAGTGTATTATGCTTTACAAACCTTCCTTCGAGGATTCAAGGATCGACGGTGCTTGTCAGAACAGACAATACCGCCACAATGCATTATCTCAACAAGCAAGGAGGAACGTGTTCCCACCTGCTTTCTCAAGAAGCGCAGACCATTTGGAAATGGTCTATCCAGCACTCTGTGCACGTAACAGCGGAGCATGTCCCAGGCCTACAAAACACCATTGCGGATTCGTTGAGCAGGTTGACATCTCCTCACGAATGGGAATTAAATCAGCAGACGTTAAATTCAATATTCAACCAGTGGGGGAAACCGCATCTGGATCTGTTTGCATCTTCCCAGAATGCCAAATGCCAATACTGCGCAAGTTGGCATCACCAACAGGGATCGTAGGGGGATGCATTTTCGATTGCATGGTCAGGGATCTATGCATACACCTTTCCTCTGATCCCTCTCCTCACAAGGGTGATCAGGAAAATAAAGTCAGAACCCTGTCAGATAATCCTAATAGCTCCAGCATGGCAACATCAACCTTAGTACACGAGCTACTGTCTCCCTGTCCACCCATATGGATCAGATCAATTCTGGAGCTGCTTACCATCAACCAGGCACAAGTAAGGCACCCGAATCCCAAGTCTCTGAGTTTATGCGCATGGCTCCTGAATTCAATAAATCCGGCTGCTTAGACCTATCATATGATCGCTAGGAAGTGCTAGCTAAAGCACGGGCAGCTAGCACCATTAAATTGTTCGCTTAAAGTGGAAGTGGTTTTGTTTGTGGTGTGAAGCCCGGAATGTACACCCTCTCTCCTCTGCCCCAGAGGCAGTGTTAACATACTTCCTACAGCTAGCACGTTCTGGGCTTGCCCATTTGTCAATCAGAGTCCATCTTGCAGCCCTTTCCCGAAATAGAAGGATTCCAGGAAAACCATCCTTATATTCTCTGAGATTAGTAAAGCAATTCTTTAAAGGTCCCTTCAGATCCTTTCCTCCAGTAAAACTTCCACCTCCAGCATGGCAACTTAACATCGTCCTTGGCTGGCTCATGAAGGAGCCCTTTGAACCCATTCACAGCGCAGACATCAAGTACCTCACTTGAAAGGTGGCTCTCATTCTCGACCTTACTTCGGCACGAAGGGTCAGTGAAACTCAAGCTTTTACTATCCAAGAACCCTTTTTGCAATTAAAAAATTATAGAGTGATTCTATGCACCAATCCCAAATTCATTCCTAAGGTGCCTTCGGAATTTCATATTAATGTGCCAGTGGTGTTGAAGTAATTTTTTTCCCAAATCCTCAAACTACTGCAGAAAGGACCCTGCATTCACTGGATCTTAAAAGGAGCATAACATTTTATTTGTACAGAACAAAGTCATTTTGGAAGTCTAATCAGTTGTTTATAGCCTTCAGTGCCTCATCTGATAATTCATCAGTTACCGTAAATGGCACCATGTTTGGTTGTTCACCTACTGCTCTCATGTGCTATGTTACTAAATACCACAATTATCATCAAGATATACTACAAATCAATAAGTGAAAGCCGTTGTTAGTAAACATTAACTTTACCATGTGCAGCACGGGTGAGATGAAGCTACTAAAACTGTCACTCGGAAAAGACACATTTTGCATACCTCCTGGTCGTGCTGCTGACACCAGGAAGTTGAGTAATCCTGTAATGTGGTTAGCAGCATCGTCTTCTGACTTTAAATGTGATAATAATAGCTTCCAAGTACTTTATTAGCACATTGCAATTAGGATCACAGTGTGTGAAACCTTCCTCGATTCAATGTGCTACAGTTATTGCTGGACAGCTCTGTCAGAATATGGAGAGTTACCTACTGTATATACTTATAATTAAATGATGAGTTCTTGCTCATTGCAGATGTCAGAATAATAACGAAGAGCTGCAAATTCTGCACAGTATTTCATTTTCATATTGCTGAGTCCTCCAATGTGCTAGGAGAGACTCTCCAAATGATAAATTTGTCATATAAACGCACAACTATAAATAAAGTCGATGCTTTTTGCAGCACTCACTGTTTTGGGGTTTAAGTTTGGAAACACTGCTTGAAATATATTTCATTATTTACCAATTTCTTTATATATCACGTTGCACATAAAACGATGGAGAATAATTAACACAATGAATTATGTGCAGTGGCAGATTCTGAGCCTCATTACGACATTTTTTACTAATTAGAATCTCATATGCATATATTTGCACATGTATTGCTTCTATAACTATGAAAGTTCTGTATTTAATTAGGAAATGCATGCAAATTTATTGTAATAATGAAATATTTATTTTAATCACCCCCTGAAACAAAACACCTTGAGGGAGTGGTGGTGATGAAGAATTAATGAAAATAAGCCTTTTTTTAAATCCTCTCTTTTCAGAAATGTTTTTATACAGTGATTCTTCAATGACTGTTGTGTTGCCAAAGACAACAGGCTGGAAATGCAGACTCCATTGTTGTAAGATCAATGAAGGATAGCACGCACAATGTTACATCTATACATTTACACCGCAGTAGCCGACGACAGCAGTGCATTATCAATACTTTTTTGCTTATTTAGTCTCCGTGCGCTTTTGTTATGTTTTTGTGAGATTTATTTCAGTGTTTGGCCTGCAAGATGTTTTTCAGAATGAAGTGTTCTCTCCCGACATCACTTGTGACCTGCAAGACCTTCATTCAGAGGTGTACAAACCGAGTTCTATTAAAGTGTTCAGTGGATCACTTGCTCCTTACAGCAGGTTATAATGACAGAAGAGTAATGTGAAGAGGTATAAAAAGCGAGCTAATATTTTTGAGACACGTCTCACGAGATAAAACACATCAAGAAAAGTTTGTGCTTTGTCTCAAAATCCCTTTCCAAAAACGTTGCTATTAATGACGGTTCACCGTGAAAAATGGCGTGGACTTTGCGGAGTTGCTTGTATCCCAAAGTTATCATTGTACTCACAGAGATTTTTGGAATCATCCAGGCCTACCAAATGAGTTTATCTTTATGAATAATCCAGAGTAACCCAGTAGCTCACTCATTGGAGCTAGGTGGACTCTAGGTTCTAAGTACAAGGGTAACATCCAATAGAATCGAACTGTCAGCAGAAGTGAGCCTGTTAAGAGCATACATCTAATCAGCTCCTAATAGTATCACCTACATCAACTCTACAGGCCCTTCATATTATTAGCACACTGCAGGGATGCCAGAATTATAAGGCTCTATGAACCAATTCTGGAAGCTAAATCCGTTCCTACACCATGCTATTTTGAATTTTTCTGGCCAGCATAGGGAATAACATATGGTACCTACATTTACCAGGAACATTTTTGAATTTTGTCCTGAGTCCAGCCATTTTTCCACAGTCAGGTTCTGCCTCCTTAAAACAAAAGAAATCTGGGCACAAAAACACAGAGGGAGGTACCGGGACTGGGTTTACAGTTATACCTCTGACCTCAGTATCCCTCCTTCTGACTACTAATCAGACCTATAGATGTTAAACAATAGATACACAAGCGTGCATGTTTATTAAATATTAAATTTGCTGCAGTGTCTTTCTGTTAAATCCTCTCAATTAACCATCCTAATAAAAGGCATTTTGGAGATGATTACGAGTTTGGCGGTCAGAAAAACCTGACTGCCAAACTCCAGATGAGACCACCACTGTGCTGGCAGGCTCCCCACCAGCACCATTGCGACTCTTCTACTGGGCTGACCGGTGGAAACCAAGGTTTCTGCCAGTCAACCCAGTGGAAAACATACTGGGTCAACTCGGCTCAATGCCGTTGCATCGGGGGCCTCTCTAGTACCCTCAGAATGCACACTGCCTGCACAGCAGACAGTGAGCATTCCGATGGTGGTGTGGAGGGGGCCCTCAACTGCCCATGCTATAGACATGGGCAGTGCAGGAGCCCCCCGTGGCCCCCTGCACTTGTTCTATGCCAGCCTTTCCATGGCAGTTGAACCACCATGATAAGTCTTGCGAAGAACATGGTTGTAATCAGTACTGTGGTGCTGACTTCAGTGCCGTTGTGGCTGATTACAGCCACGATCACCATCATCCCATTGGGATCAAATATCTTGGCAGAGACAGCGTTGTTTCAGCAGTCCAACCACCAGGGTCACAATGTGGTGGTCAGAAAAGTGCAGTGGTCCGACCAATACTGAGAGTCTGGTGGTCTTCGAGCCATCAAACTCATACTAGGGCCCATAGTCTATATATTTTTGGGGATGTTTGGATACCAATCCATCAGGACCACCCTGTTTCCATTTTTCTCCATAATGTAATACAATCTACCCTGCAAAGTAGAGGGGAGAACACAATAAGAATGCAATACACTGGAGACCTCCTGGAGAAGGGCTTGTTTGACATTTGCACAAGTGCCAGTGCTCCATGCTCATTCGGCATCCTCATCATGAAGTACATCTTTGTTTTAGGAATACATTTGTTTGCCTCTGATCATTTGAGATAATTTCTAACAACCCATCCAAATCATTTAAAATCTTAATATCTGATTCCATGTTTAGTGTTTAAATGTGTGAGGGATGCTCATTTTTTGCCTTGTTGCCTTTTAGATTTGTCTCTCTTAACATTCTTTTATTTCATGTGTGTTTTCTAATATCATAAATCTCTAGTGTCATCAGATGTGCATTGTAGTCAATATGGACGGGGATGACATTCCTCTGAGATCTTACTCTCTTCCACATAAATGAAAATACAGTAATCTCTACTTTCTCTTGTGGCACTACAGTATGCAATAAATTAGGAACCCTAGTTGCAAAACAGATGCATACCATACAGTTGACAACTTTGAAGGCCCCCATTAAAACACCTGGGTCTCTCACAAAGGTTTTTATGGCCAGATGTAGCAACATTCTGAATTGCGACCCGCAAATTGCGAGTCAGAGCGAGTCGCAATTTGCGAGTCGCAATTCAGAATGTTGGATGGTGTCCCTGACACCATCTGCGATTCTCAAGGGGGTCGCAAATGGCCACCTCATGAATAATCATGAGGTGGGTCGCCATTTGTGACCCCCTTGCGAATGACGCCTTCACAGGGATGGTGGCCTGCTGCGGACAGCAGACCACCATGTCTGTGACTGCTTTTTAATAAAGCAGTTTTTTTTTTGTGATGCATCCCGTTTTCCTTAAAGGAAAACGAGATGCATTACAAAAACGAAAAATGAAACTTTTTCGTTAAATTTTTTCAGAGCAGGCAGTGAAAAAATGTTTATATTGATATTCTCAACAGGCGTTCACGGTCACAAACCAATCCTACATTGCACTGCGAGTCGCAATTAGGAAGGGAACACCCCTTCCTAATTGCGAGTCGCATACCCGTTTTGCGATTCAGTAACCAGGTTACCGATTCGCATAACTGGGTTTGTGCATCATGATGTGCTTTTTGCACATCGCATACAGCGAAATCCGCTGTTTGCGACTTGCAAAGAGCTTCCTCCATCTGGCCCTTAGTTCCTAACAACAGTATATATGGGTTCCTTTTAAATATTTCTAAACACGGGATGTTGTAGCTTTTCAGGTGTTCAGGCCTTATTCCTCATGTTGGTGTTCTAGACAGCTGCATATGGTCCTACAACACTGAACACTACAAAACTAACATTTACATACATGCACATGGTCTGTGTTAAGTTCCTAATATTCTATTGGGCAGTTTGCAGGAGGATCTTACATTGCTTCCTGAAATAGATATATAGGCCATTCACCATGGTAGTTAAAGGTTTTTTTATAACTTCAACTCATAGAAACATAAGCTTTCCCTCATGCCTTCATAATATAGCCTGACTGGGCTTGTGCTTGGGATGTACATTGACAGATTAACTCTTAAGATGTGGCTCCTGGTAAATCCTGAATCAACTTCATAATATGCTTTGATTACTTGCTTATACATTCTCCAGATAAAGGACCAAATTCACTGATTACAATTTAATTCTGTCGGCTAAACCATTGCAGATCTTCAGGGGAGAACAAAGGATGGCAAAATCATTTTACAAAATAATTAATGTCTACAACTTTTTGCACCAAATTAGTTGTTCTATGTGCTTTCTGCAGACCAAAAATAGATCAATTTATAGGTCAGCACAAATGTTTTTAAGGCACTATAAATCTGTAGTTAGTGTATAGATAAATAATTGTACTGAAGGATGTATGGAGGTGGTGATGGGCTGTTTTGGTCATAGTTCTTATCCATGAATAATATCAGGGGCAGGTTAGCTGCAGGCACAAGGTTCTGGTTTCCACCAGTGCATAGCCTTATCAGTGTTTCCCTATACTGTTCCTGCTGAATGTCACAGTTAGCCTTTCATGAAAAGCGTGCACCAAAGGAACCATGCACCCCTCCTTCAATGTTTTTCATAGTCTCTAAGTGGAGAGAGGCCTCATGTACGTTTTGAGACCTGCCAGCCTTAGGGTGGTCTTCCCCTAAACCTTTTGCCTCTCCTTCTTAATTTTGCTTAACCTATTTATGTTGGCCTAAGGACTCTTAAGACTTGGCCTTGGGACTCTGAGCACTTTAACATGTGTTTTTAAAACATTATAATATTGGCTTATCTCCAAATGACATATTTTGTTTACTCATACGTCCCTAGGAAAGGGCACTATATGTACCCAGTGCCTGTAAATTAAATTCTACTACTGGGCCTGCAGCACTGACTGTGCCACCCACTTAAGTACCCCTTTAAATGTATGTCTCTAGCCTGCCATTACAGAGCCTGTGTGTGCAGTTTTAAACTGTCATGTGATCCAGGCAAGTTAACCATTTTACCAAGCTCAAACCTTCCTTTTAATAAATATAATTCACCCCTAAGGTAGGCCTTGGAGAAGCCCTAGGGCAGGGTGCAATGTGTTTAAAAGGTTGAACATGTACTTTTAACTTTTACGTCTGGATAGTGAAAAACTTTCCTATAGGATAACTTTGGATGTGCCTTATTACATTTTATAAGTGTAATTTCCAAACGGGAAGAGATACCTTCAGATTTGGTGCATCTGTAATTCTAATGTAAAATCCTAATTTATGATGATGTCAGATCTGAAGTTACAGTTCTGAAAATGCCACTTTTAGAAAACTGGATTTTCTTGCTTTAGCTGTTTGGTGCCTACAGTCTGCCTGGAACACATGACTGGGTGCAGTAGGCATTTGGGCTTTATATATTCCTCCTAGAAAGCCATTCACAATAGGAGCTTAGATTTGACTCAATGGGACATCACTGGCAGGATGGGAAGAAAGAGCTGGGCCCAGCCTCACTTATACCTGAACAGACTGTGTCCTGTCTCCACACAATGGGCTTAAAAACCATGCATTGTCACCTCAGCCAGCTTGGAGCCATGGCAGGGGAGGGAGGGAATTCCTTGCACTTCAAAGACACTGTCCAGAACAGTGTCCAGGGCACCAGTGTATTAATGGAGAAGATCAGATACCCCACTTCAGTACACTTCTGGACCTGTGGATACTCTGCCAGCCAAGAGGACTGATATGCTGATGAAAAAACTGCCACTCTACTGGACTGCCACTATGAAGGAGCGGCTGCCTTGCAGTACTAACCAGCTGCCTGCTGCCCTCTTGCCTTGAGATGAAGAACTGGATCTGCAACTTGAACTCAGGACCCCAGAGTGACTCCAAGACTAGTCTGCTCCCCACTGCTCTCAGACTCATTTGCAATGAATGTCAAACTTCAAAGAGGTGCCTTCCGGGGCCTGGGTCTTTGGTGTGTCTCTTGAGCTTTTTAATTCAAGCTTTTGGACCTATTGCAACTGTGAATGGGCCCGTTCACACCAAAACTGTGCCACTTCCATCGAAAATCACTGCAAGCCACTGCAAGTCTGTCTCTTTGTGCAGCAAGAATCGTCTTCTGGTGTGCATCCCTAACACAAGGCTCCAGCTTGCTGGCCCATGACACCCGGCCTGCTCCTAATGCCATGCTACCCTTCGCCAGCGATGCTCTCCTTGCTTTCTGCAAACTTCTTCCCTGCAAACAGGACTCCTAGCACAAAACTTGCAAGACTTCAGCTGGACTAATCTGGGACTGTATGTTACCTATGCTCCATGGTGGTAAGTTTGAACTTTTGACTTTGACCCGCTCCAGCACGACCAGATAGCCACAGGTGGCGCTTTATGCTTTGAGGTGCAATATAGCAATTTAGTCTTTATAAAATTCCTAACTCTGCTTTTACTGATTGGTGTTTTGCTGTTTAAAATGTTGCACAAATATTTCACACATTGCCTCTAAGTTAAGCCTGGCTGCTTTGTACCAAGTAACCAGGGAGTTAGGCATAGGTTAATTTGAGGTTTGCTTGTGCCTTACCATGACTAGGATTGTGATTGCTGCTTGGTGAGGGCTCACTCCCCAGTCACCCAGTAACCCATTTTCTAACATACGTTATTTTCCATTATGAACTTTTAACCATTTTGTCACATTTTGAGGCTTATTTTAAAGCTGGATAATAATTGGAAACCCGCCTGATTTCTGTAGATAATTCTACATTGAAAGAAGATTCCACTGACACACTCCTAAATACTAAATTGAAAGGACACTCTTATAGCCCATTCATTTTACTTATGTTTGCCTAGTTGTATATTTGGTTTATTGAGTCTTTTACATGGGATGATGTGTTATACATTTTGTTTGTGCACTGGACCTACTTCAGAAACTAAACTTTTCTGTTTAGTTAAATAGAAATTTTCTTTTTTTTAATTAAAACAGTCCCTGAAGTACCTGAAGTTTCTGATATTAAACCAGTTTCTGACAAACATTTGTGATAATCTTGTCACTTACATGTCTGCGCCATTCTATCTATTTGGATAGATTGCTTAAAGCTAAAGATTCACAGAGTAGTCCAATGTAAATGGTATGTTTTTTCCGCCCCGGAGCCTTAATTCTTCTGAATTCATCTAACACATGCAAACCAGGCTCAGAAAATGTTTTATTGAAGTTTTCAGTAGCTACCAGGCTCTGTTTGTCTTTTACACTTTTTGACTGTATTGAATTCATGCCTTCTCAAACTTCAAAGGAGATATCAAATAGCTAAAAAAGTTTGATTGTTGTCCATGAAATTCACATTGCTTTATTTTGCGTTGTTCATTTTCCTATTAACTATAGAGTAATATGGATTGGAAATTACATGGTTTGGCAAAATATTGAGTTCAAAATATCAGAACACATATATTGGAAACTATATTGTGATGCAAAAATATTGTAGTATGGAATATAATTTTTTATAGTATTGTTTTTAAGAAGATTGTTGTTTTTAATATTGTTTTCCATAATACAGTTGTAAAAAATACTGTAAATTATTTTGATATGTTTAGTTAATGCGTTCATTTTAGGTGTTAGTATTGTTGGTATAATTGTTAATCATTTTTTATACTTATAGTTTGTAATTTTAAGTGATTTAGGTTCTTTGTAAGTTTAAATTTGATTTATAGTGTTATAGTGGGTTGTTGGATTTGTATGGGAACAGATCGGGAATTAATTTAAATTAGAAATATATTAAAGTTATTGTTTTTTTGTTTTTTTTATTTTATAATTATTTCTCATTGGTTATTAATCATGTCTTTGTTTGATGTGCTTTTTCCAAATTAAATAGTTTGCATTTTTTATTTAGTTTTGTATTAGTTATAGTAAGAAACATTTTAATAGTGGGTTATTGGGTTTGTAGGAGTATACGGTGAGAAGTTAATTAAGCTATTAAAAAATAAAATGTATTACTATTTAGCTCCTAATTGTAGATTAGTTATTTATTCAATTGTTAATTTCCAGTTTATTTAAGTTCTATATTATTAGTTTGTTCTTGGGTTTGTAGGGGCATATGGTGGGAAATGTATCAAGTTATGAAAAGTTATAAACTATTGTTAGTTAATTTTTATTTGTTAATTAATAGTCTAAATTATTGTTAATTATGTAAATAGCTTAATACTAATTTATTTGAGTTATATTTTAGTTGTGGGTTACTGGTTTTGTAGAGCAGTGGGGTGAGTCATTGGATTAAATGATGCTATTTATTAATTCATTTGTATTTGAATATGAATTAGGTATAGTACATAATATATTTAATAATATGTAATTGTTCTGATGATTTATGTATTTTAAAATGTAGAGTATTTGTACAAGTTTGTTAATCATGTATTTTTAATGTTGTTATTTTTGTTAGGTGAGTAGGTTGTTAAGAAAAACATATCATATTTTTAATATTTACTTATATTTATATGTTATTTATAAATTGGAAAGTAAGTATGTATATAGGTTTTATGATTAAGATTGTTTAAATTATTTTATTTAATGGCAGGTGTGAAATTGTATTTCTGAGCTGATATATATTACCTGAATTTATTTTTATATATATTAATTCAAATTACATAAGTAAATTATATTTTCATTATTTTTGGTAGTAAGTGAATTTACATTATAATATGTACTTCTATTTTTCTTTCTTTCTTTTTGTAATCTTCGTAACAGTTTAAAAAAAAAAATACATATATGTATGTCTGTGCACTGTAATTAATATTATTTTGTAGTAAGTGTTCAAAAATGTTACTAAATTAGTAGGATTAGTATCCATAGCAGAGATTTTCACCAGGTTAAATGTTACTAGTGGTAACCGTATACTCACAAATTCTGTTTTATGAAGTTCCAGCCCCGTACTTTGAAGTGATGGAGGTATGTAAGCCTACACTTGAGAATGGTGAGTAGTAAAAAGTGAAATCACACCTAAGTGCAGGGGCGAATAGTCACATGTGTAAATCTACACAGGCAAAGGGCATCAGCAGAAATATTTATATATATCAACATATATATCAGTGACCCCATAAAAGAGTGAGCTTGTATTTCCTGCCTCTGGGGTTGAGTCTCCGTTGGTGGAGTAGTAATTCTAGTTGGTCCTTTCATGGGTCAATGCAGTGTTCCATGTTTCCTGGGTGTCATCTGCAAATGGGATGCTAGACACAGGGGGCCTGATTCTAACTTTGGAGGACGGTGTTAAACCGTCCCAAAAGTGGCGGATATACCACCTACCGTATTACGAGTTCCATAGGATATAATGGACTCGTAATACGGTAGGTGGTATATCCGCCACTTTTGGGACGGTTTAACACCGTCCTCCAAAGTTAGAATCAGGCCCAGGGTTTGTTAAGTGCATGGGGAAATGTATTTTGTACATTTTATTTTAATATTTAATTTGAAGTTTTTATCATATGGTGTTTCTTAGACCTGACGCGTAAAGGCAGTGGTTCCCAAGGATTTTTTTGCTTCTCTTTCGAGT
Source organism: Pleurodeles waltl (assembly GCF_031143425.1). NCBI lineage: Eukaryota > Metazoa > Chordata > Amphibia > Caudata > Salamandridae > Pleurodeles > Pleurodeles waltl. The sequence continues at coordinate 905,930,376 of NC_090445.1, read as the reverse complement.
AGGTTTTGTTGGTTTTCATCTCCAAGAATCTATGACCTCTGCACACTTTCCCACTGCCATATCAGAGGAAAAATGCCCATGCCATCCACACAATTTAGAAACTGGCACTGCTACCCCTTATCTGGGTTTGAATACCCAGACGAGGCCAGGTATGGATGGCGGTTGGCCTCTCAGACTCCGGCATCAATGTCTATGACCGGGTACGGTGGTTCCTATGTAAATGCGCACCTGGCTGAAGAGACCATGGGGTGCCTATTTATGCACAAGTATTTCATGATAAGAATGGAGCCTGAGGGCTCAGGCTGACTGAGTCGCACAAGCACATGGTGGTGGCTGTAGCCAAAGTGTCACTAGCCTAGGTAGGTTGGTGCATGCACTAGGGCATAAGTGCCTGGGAATGCTGAACACTCAACAATGTTCACACGGCCCATGAGAACTGCTCTACCCATATGGTGATATGGGACGTGAGGCTTTTTAAGTTCAGTTACAATAAGGGTTTGCATGGGAGCAGCCTCATACTGTTTGTATCGTTGAAGTCAGTATTTCTAACTCAAGCCATTGATAACAGTAGTTTTGTCATCACTACCGAGGATGTCACTTCTAAGAAATGGGCATTTCTATGCTTTGGGACTGGTTTTGGTGCCCCGTAAATTAGACTTCATTCAAAAGGTCCAGGGGGAAGAGCACATCTGCACATTCCCCAGATAACCGATTTAAAACTCGGGCATCCAGAATAACAGATCTCTTCCATTCGGGGCCTGGTGGGATATATGGGGGGAGAGGTTGTGACACTTGTCCTCCCAGATCCAGATCCTGGCACCCATAAAGATCTGCATTCCATGACCCCTGAGCAGACAAGAAGGAAATTTAAGGGAGTCATCTGTGGGTCACAGGAATACCTTTTGATTCACCCTCAACTTCAGAGGTTTTACCTAGTAGTAGGGGGCCTCATAGGCTGCAACCCAAAGTACCACAGTCGCATACAAGGGACCAGTGCGGCTGGACTATGTTGGTGCACTGTCAGGGGAATCTGGGTGTCTAGGAGCATAACTGTCCAAGGAGGGGGAGCCGCACACCCTTCCCAATTGGAGACCGGCCTGAGGCTGATTGCCTGCTGCTGTGTAGCGTCCTGTAGTGGTTCTCCAAAGTCAGGTTAGCTGCTCCCTGTTCTTGGCGAAGGTCTCAGGGACATCAATGTCCTCCGGAGAGGGACCTACATTGTGATCTGCAATATATGGAAAGCGGTGCCCTCACTTTGTGCATACATTGTGCCAGACTGGAACTAAGTCAGGATACCAGGTTCACCAGGTGCAGGGTAGCAACATACTGCTTGTGCTACTGGTGTGTGGCCCTTCATTGTGGGGAGCACTGCAACCTGAGATGGCTTCTAAAGTGAACGGGTCATTGTTGCGGGACCCTGCTAGGTGCTCCTTGAGGTTGAGTGAGAAGCATTTCTTTTGTGTGACCCTCGGCTGCATGCTCATTGTGCGCTGTTCCCAGTCATAGGTTGGAACCTGCAGAGGTGTGGGTACAACCTGAGGAGTGCCTTACTTGGCCTACTTTTGCATGACAGAGTTTGTGTATAGTGTGATCGTCTAGGGAGTCCAGTACTGCTAAGGTCATAGCATACTGGGCAGAGTACCTCAACCCAAAGGGGTCCGGAAACCAAGTGGGGAGTACAATGCTAGGAGTTGGTTGAAGAAACCTGGTGCAGTCCGGTAAACCTCCTTCATCGGATCCCTGACAGTATCCTCTTTTTGAAAGGGTACAGCACTGAGCCCTTTCTACATTTGATCAAACCTGTCTGGGATCACTGGAAGTTCACGGATATCAGACAGGGTGTCTCCAATCTGGAGATCCAGACCTGGCAATTTGTTGTGCACAACCTGAAGTGTCGAGGGTGGGTTGACTCAACATTCCAGAGCTGCTTAATTTGGTTACTATTTGGTAACACTAGTTTTTCTGGCAGGGCTGGGCACCTCTGAGTCTAACAGTTGGCCCCAGTGGCCACCCCCTGTGTTTTGCAGACCTCTTAGTGAGCCTCCTATTGGGAGCCAGAACATCTCATCCTTAATTGTTTACTAGCTGTTGTCTTTCCGGTCCCCCACCTTGACCCCACTACCTGGGAAACTGTGACTTACCCATAAGCTGCTGGATGCCTAGGGAAATGTTACTATAATCTTTGGGATTGCGGTGGGGTGAGGTTAACTGGAGACAGGTTGGCAGGTGTAGGATGAGTTGGGACCCAGAGGGTTCACAATCTTATGGGCATCCACTTGCTAGTTATCAGGGCATTGCATTAGGGTGCCGAAAGAGGGTGCAAACAAGAATGTGTGCATGTGTACCAGTGTCAACTGATACCTGGGCCCCATGTCTAGGTGTGGGGTGGATGTGAGGGAATGAGTTTGAGTGAGAACGAGTGAGTCCTGGGGCAGCAATGTGGTGTTTCTGGGTACTCAGGTTCTTGGAGGGCGTTCATACGGTTTGCACCACATTTTACTAGCACGGTTGAGACAGTGGGTGTAGATGGTAGTGTGCTTAGAACGTGATATACATTGTGTTGCTGCTGTCAGCCCTGGGGCACACCCTTGATTTCACATTTTACACTGATCGTGGGTAAAGTGAGGGTGGACCTAGTGCTGACAGCAAGTGGGCACCTTATAGAGGTGCGAAGAGGGAATGTATGGCTTCCTGAAATGTATATACAGTGATCAATGTTTAACGTGATCAGGCCTCTTACTGTGTGCTGCATTGTTCATTGAGATTCACACCCAAGCTTACATTGCATATTGTTGTGTGTGGTGGCCTCATTGACATTTACGCTCACATTATAATCAAACTGCGTTAATCATGTGTGTGTTAAATGTTAAATAACATTTTTCTGTACATACAACCCTTGAGAAGTCTCTGTTTGGCGTCGTTAAGCCAGGGTGTTGTGGGAACGTGCGGTGCTGTTGATTTACACATTGTCTCCAAGTTCATTCAAACAATCATTTGTAAGGCACAACATTGTCACACCTAGGGGTATTTAGATGCTGAGGATTCTGCGTCTGCATCGAAAAGTCAGGTCTTGAGTTGCTTTTTGAAGACTTCCAAGGAGGGTGTTGTTAAGGGGTGGAGTAAGTGGTCATTTCAGGGTTTGGCTGCGATGAAGGAGAAAGCGTGGCCCCCACTGTGGGTGTGATGGATGTGGGGGACTTGTGCAAGGGCAAGTGAATAGGAGTGCAAGTGTCTCGAGGGAAGATGGAAGTTCAGCCGGTGGTTGTTGTAGGACAGTCCCAGTTTGTGGAGGGCTTGTGGAGAGAAGGGTCAGTCTGTGTGGGAGTGGGTCCGATTTCTTCCGGTGACCAGCTTTGGTCCCAAGCAGGGGTGTTCTTTGCAAAAGATCAGTAGCTTAATTTTGTCGGACTTCAGTTTGAGGCAGCTGTCTCTCATCTGTTCAGCTATGTCAGTCATGGAGTTACAGAAGATGGTTTTGGCATTAGAGGGGTCTTAGGTGAGTAAAAAGATAAGCTGGGTGTTGTCGGCGTAGGACATGGTGTTGAGCCCGTGGGCTCTGGTGATGTCTGAGAATGGGGTCATGTAGATGTTGAACAGTGTGGGGCTGAGTGACGACCTTTGGGGCATGCCGCATATGATGTTCTTGGGAGCGGAGGAGAATGGAGGTAGAGTACTTTGGCTGGGTATGGGAACTGGGAGATCGGCCAGTAGTTCTTGAAGTCAATGGGATCGGCTGAGGGCTTCTTTTGGAGGGGTCTATAGTCTGCGTGCTTCCATCCATCTGGGAAGGATGCTGTGGAGATGGACACATTGAGGAGGTTAGTTAGTTTATTGCTGATTATGTTGGATCTGAGGTTGAAGAGATGGTGGGGACAGGGGTCGATGGGTGCCCCGGAGTGGATGGAGGGAGGACATAATGGTAGTGGTGGTCTGGACGTCGAGTGAGGACCAGGTGGTTATGGCTGGGCTGGGGTTCACTGATTGAATGAGGTTTAGGTCGGAGCAAAGTGGGTTGAGGGTTATAGTTGTAGTAGATAATAGCAATCTTGCTGTGGAAGTAGTCGGATAGTGAGTTGCAGAATTGTTGGGAGGGGTTTACTGTGTTTTCCATGCAGTCAGGGTGGAGAATTCCTTGATGATTTTGAATAATTCCATGGTGTGGTTGAGTGTGGTGTCAATGCGGTTGGTGATGGCTGTTCTTTTGGCCTCCTTGATGCACTGGTTGTAATTGTTGAGTGCTGTTTTGTGTGCAACTCTGTCTAAGGGGTCCTTGGAGATGCGCCATCGCTTCTCAAGTGGAAGAGAGTTACTTTTTGTGGGTCTGAGCTCAGGGGCGTACCAGCTGGCTTGTCTTGACTTTCTGTTTGCTTTTGCTAGTTTCAGAGGGGTGACTTTGTTGATGCGTTTGCTCTTACACATGGAGAAATTGTGGGCAGCCTGATTGAGGTGGGTTGACCTGTAGGGTGATGTGGTGCTGAGGGCCTGCATCCATTGGTTCTCAGTTACTTTTCCCAAGTTGTGGTGGGTGGCATTTTGGTGCTTGGTGATGGTGTACTGGGTCTTTGAGATGGTGAAGTGGACGATTGTGTGGTCGGTCCAGGAGTGTTCAGTGGTGTAGATGAATGTGATTCTGTCACTGGAGGAGAGGAATACGTCAAGGGTGTGTCCGGCTCTGTGGGTGGGTTTTGGAGACTAGTTGGATGAGTCCGATGTTGTTAGGTTTCTCCAGTAGGCATGTGGCATTGGAGACCTTGGGGTCCTCGATGTGGAAGTTGAGGTCACTGAGCAGCCTGTAGTGGAGCGAGCCCATGGTGAGGATGGCGATGACGTGGCATCACAGAATGCTGGTCAGAGTCCTGGTGGTCTGTATGCGAGGGTAACCCTTATGGTTGTCTCAGGGTCGATGTGTACCAGGAAGATAAGGTGCTCCATGACAGTGGTTGGGTCGTCATTCATGGTGGATCATTCGGTGGTTTCCTTGAAAATGATGGTGATTCCTCCACTGTGCTTGTAGGGGCAGTCCCATGGTATCATCTTGTATCCGTCATGGGTGGCGGAGGACATGTTGGAGTTGGAGGCGGGGTTGAGTCAGGTTTCCGTGATGAAGGCGACGTCTGGGGTGATGGTGGTGATGGTGTCCCAGATTTCCATTGGGTGTTTGCTGAAGGAGTGGGTGTTGAGCAAGATGCAGTGTAATGGCTAAAATAAGGCTGACTGCTCCATGCCAAGCTATCTAAGGGTCAGTGCAGGTTATCTAGCAGGTGTACTTGACCACCCCAGACAGGAGTGGCCCATTTCACCTATCTTAGCATACATTTTAGTCAACCGGACTGAGCCATCTCCAACAGTTTTTCACTAAGCAATGGTTATTTCATGGTTGTAGCAGGCTGTGCTTTAAGATTTCCAGCTTTGACGAAGTAGGACATAGACATGTGGAGAGGGGCTGACATAGAGAGTCTATGATTATCCAAATTCCAAGGTGTAAAGGTATGTCATTTATGATCTTCTGAATTTCAGCTAGTCATTTTCAGCTCCGGGATAAGCAGTTCCACATGAAAGAGCCTTAGAAGTGGAGAGATTACCCACAGTTCCTTCTCTACCTGAATAAATGAGTCAACTCAAAACACCAATTAGAGGACACGAGGCTCCAATGCTGATTGATGTAGTGCGTGGGATACTTAATGTGCAATGGCTTTAAAGTCCATCTTGTCTCAAGGCCTCTTACAAACCCACCACCCCAGTCAACTGGAAGATTGAGAAAGCCACCTTCCCCAAGACCCTGAGGACCATTTTGGTGTGGATTCATCTATATCCCTCAAGGATTCTGACATGATGTAGGTCACCTGGCATTTGAGGTAATTGGTCCTCCTTTTAATTTTCCTTTAAAATGTATACATGTAAAGAGTTCCTTTGTCTTAACAGTAAATGTTCTACCCCAGCTAGGATCATACAGCTGATCTTAGCCACAAAGTACTCAAAGACCTAGGGTTCTTTCTTAATAACCTCACCTGACAGTGAATTAGCAAGTCTGGCTGAAAACATGTTTCAGCCTTTCGAAACATTTCTCAGCCCTGCTGCTCTGGAGAGTAATAGTAGAATAAGTAGTATGGTACCTGTATTCCTCCACGTCATCACCAGTTTGAAATGGTGGCACCAAGTGTGTTTTCCCGTTGATGTTGAGATGTTTGTGGTTCAGACAGACACCTGTCCTATTTTGGAATGTTTCATTTGTTTGCTTGGTGCTCATTATTCTGCATTCTGCCTTGGCAGCAGGGGCGTGGCTTGGTCAGTAAGATTGGGGGGAGGGGGTGGTGAGCTTCAGATTTTCCAACAATCACGCTGGCATATACTGTTAATATATATTATACAACTAGCAGAGATAAGGGGAGGGGCTTAAAGGGCAGTGGACGTGGAAAGGGAGAGGGACGTGGACAGAGGGAAAACGCAATATTTTGTAAACTAACTTAATTTTTTAAGACATTCAAAACACAGAGAGGGTGTGTGTGTTTTTTTCTGTGTATGTACAAATGTCTGGTGAAATCCAACAGATATCTCCCCACACCCGACTGAAGCATCTACACCCAAATATATACCATTTAGTAGGGGGATGTACCACACCAAAGGAGCCTACACTTGTGCAAAAATCACACAATTTTAGCTCCAGTCTCTCTTGGCGCATCGCCATAGCTTGCCCGTTGTAGGACTACAATATTTTCCAGGGTTGCGTGTGGTTCCCGGTGAGGATATTCATGTAGCCTCTTCATGACGCGAGTATAAAATGTGTCTTCAAATAACATTACATTTAGCTTAGATAACATTAAATATATCTTTAAGGGCACCCTAGCAAGAGTAGATTGGCAAATCAATGTGCAAATGTTGATTGAAGGAGTATTACTTCCTTTTAGGAGTACATTATGCAGTGCTTCACTTCTCCCTTCATTGCAGTCTTGCAAACATTTGTCAATGTAAAATAAGCTGTGAATGCAGGTATCAATTTAAAAAAACGAACGGATTTAATGACTATTTGTGCTATCACCTTAAAGTGCAAATAGAAGAAGAGGGAACGTTACAAAATCAGCAACACTTTATCGAGTACAATATCCAAAGTAAAACGTGCGCATAAAGAATACGATGACGAATGACAACAGTGTGAAGTAATAAATTAGCACTTCTCCAGCGCTTCGCAGCCTTACTCTTGTTTTAAGATGCAGTGTAATCCGCAATATCTGACATTACTTAGGAGCAATCAAATAGGTCACTCTGAATACACTGAGCCATCCTTCACTCTCCATCAATGTAACATTCCTTTCCCTGCCTCAAGCTCCGCTCCCTTATGTATAAACTTTCAACACGGTTATCTTTCAGTGCACTTATTTCAGATTCGGAGCAGCTGGGTCGAACCCATTTACTAACCCAGCAAAATTATTTCGATTCATGAAGACAATATCCCTGCATTTCTGTCATGGATTTTGTACTGTAGAAAAAGACAACTTGATTATTGACAAGTCTAGCAACTTGCCATTTCTTCCAAAGTGTATTTGTGTCATAATACGTTTTAGTATGTTTGCAAGGCCATTGAGCACTGGAATCGCACGTCTTCCCAATACAGTAAAGAATGCTGTTCTATGAATACATCAGTGCTTTAAATGGAAAAATAGAAGTGCCGGTACTCTCCAATTAAAAGTATTACGTTTTTCGTGAGATGTGCCGGTACTCTCCCTCTCAAAATAAAAAAGTACCGGTACCCAGTACCGGAGAGTACCGGCCCATTTAAAGCACTGGAATACATAATATTTTAGTAATCATCTTTCAGTTTTGTATAAGACAACACCTCCGCCTTTCTTTTTCTTCCTTCCTTTTTTCTTTATTTCTTTCTTTAAGCTCTTTTTTCCTTATATCAGCCTCTTATATCGCACAAACCTGTAGTCTTTCAGTCACTTTGTAGTGCTGTGCAATAGAATTCTGTAAAGTGATGAATATGCATGTTTGTATTGACGTATTTGCAATAAGAAATCGAGATGGGCTTTGGCTTTAACCCCTTGGCTGCCAGGCCTTTTCTCCCTCAGGTGGCAGGCCTTTTTTTTGGGCTATTTGGGGCAATTTGCGCTTAGGCCCTCTAACTTTTTGTCCACATAAGATACCCACGCCAAAATCCTTCTTTTCCAACATCCGAGGGATTCTAGAGGTACCCTGAGTTTCTTTTTTTTAAATGGGAAAAAAGGGCTGCAGAAGAAGGCTTGTGTTTTTTCCCCTGAAAATGGCATCAACAAAGTGTTTGTGGTGCTAAAATTACCATCTTTCCAGCTTTGAGGAACAGGCAGACTTGAATCAGAAAATAAATTTTTCCACACAATTTTGGCATTTTACTGGAACATACCCCATTTTTACTATTTTTTGTGCTTTTAGCCTCCTTCCAGTTAGTGATAGAAATGGGTGTGAAACCAATGCTGGATCCCAGAAAGCTAAACATTCCTGAAAAGTATATAACATTCTGAATTCACCAAGGAGTCATTTGTGTAGATCCTACAAGGGTTTCCTACAGAAAATAAAAGCTGAAATAAAACGAAAATATTTGAAATTGAGGTGAAAAAGCCATGTTTTCTACACGTTTTACTCTGTAACTTTTTCCTGTGATGTCAGATTTTCAAAAGTAATATATGGTTACGTCTGCTGGACTCTTCTGGTTGCAGAGATATATTGGGCTTGTAGGTTCATCAAGAGCCCTAGGTTCCCAGAGCCAATAAAGGAGCTGCACCTTGCAATAGGTTTTCCTTGTATACCTGGTATACAGCAATTCATTTGGTGAAATATAAAGAGTGAAAAATAGGTATCAAGAAAACCTTTGTATTTCCAAAATGGGCACAAGATAAGGTGTTGAGAAGCAGTGGTTATTTGCACATTTCTGAATTCCGGGGTGCCCACACTCGCATGTGAATTACAGGGCATTTCTCAAACTCATATAGATGTCTTTTTTATACACTGTCTTATATTTGGTAGGAAAAAATGTAGAGAAAGACAAGGGACAATAGCAATTGTTCTGCTATTCTGTGTTCCCCCAAGTCTCCCAATGCAAATGGTACCTCACTTGCTTGGGTCGGCCTGATGGCCATGACAGGAAATGCAACATGGACACATCACATTTTTACATTGAAAACTGATGTGTTTTTTTTAAAGTGCCTAGCTGTGGATTTTGACCTCTAGCTCAGCTGGCACCTAGGGAAACCTACCAAACCAGTGTATTTTTCGAAAACTAGATACCTAGGGGAATCCAGGATGGGGTGGCTTGTGGGGCTCTCACCATGTTCTGTTATCCAGAATCCTTTGCAAACCTCAAAAGTTGGCCAAAAAAACACTTTTTCCTCAAATTTCGGTGACAGAAAGTTCTGGGACCTGAGAGGAGCCACAAGTTTCCTTCCACCCAGCATTCCCCTAAGCCTCCCGATAAAAATGGTACCTCACTTGTGTGGGTAGGCCTAGTGGCCGCAACATGAAAAGCCCCCAAAAATCAACGTGGACACATCACATTTTCCCAAAGAAAACAGAGCTGTTTTTTGCAAAAGTTCCAAGCTATGGATTTTGGCCTCTAGATCAGCCGGCACCTAGGAAAACCTACCAAACCTGTGCATTTTTTAAAACTAGACATTATCACATGTAGAAAGGTCTAAGGCTCCCTTCCCTTAGAAAGCCACAATAAAGTAGAATTGAGTGGGAACTCAAAGTTTAGGGGTATGGACCAAAAGCCCCCTTGTGAGTAAATCCAATGTCCATGTAAAGATGAGAACCCACTTTCATAAATTTTTTATATGTCCAGATAGTCTTTATTTAGAAAATCACAGATCCATATCATGGTACGGTAATGAAAAGGTTAGACAAACATGATTGCATGGGTGTTATCCAGACTTGGACTGTGTGTCCGTCAAATATCACAGTTCGATGGTTAGGATATAGTTGTGATAGCCAACACATGTTTCGCCCCCTGCGATAATTTTACCTGGGGCTTTCTCAAGGCGGTTTAATGTTCAATGAAATGACATCTTTCCGAATAGTGGTCCGAATACCATAAAGGTTTTCTTCTGAGTGAAACCGCAACGTGTTGCCTAATACGTGTCTTACTCAGACTCAACCTAGCAAACCAGCGCATTTTTGAAAACTAGGCACCTAGGGGTATCCAAGATGGGGTGACATGTGGGGCTTCCACCAGGTTCTGTTACCCAGAATCCTTTGCAAACCTCAAACAAAATTTGGCAAAGAAAACACCTTTTCCACACATTTCAATGACAGAAAGTTCTGGAATCTAAGAGGAGCCACAAAATTCCTTCCACCCAGCATTCCCCCAAGTCTCACAATAGAAATGGTACCTCACTTATGTGGGTAGACCTGGTGCCCACAAAATAAAATGTCCCAAAACACAATGTGGACACATCAAAATTATCAAGTACAAAACCACCTGTTTTTTTTTGGGGGGAGGGCACCAGCGTTTTTGGTCCTGTGATCAGCAGCCTTATAGGGAAACATGCCACACCCAAACAATTTTTTAAACTAGACACCGAGGGAGTCCAGGGAGATGTGACTTGCGTGGATCCCTCAGTGTTTTCTTACCCAGAAAACTCAACAAACCTCAAATTTAGCTAAAAAATAAAACATTTCCCACATTTCTGTGTAGGATCACCACACTGTCACAAATTTCCTACCACCCAACGTTCCCCTCAGTCTCCCGATAAAAATGATACCTCACTTGTGTAGGTGGACCTAGTGCCTGTAACAGGGAAGAGCCAAAACCATTTTGAAAAAGAGGGGGAACCAAAACAGGTGCAAAAAGGCAGTTTGAAAAATAATGTTTTTAGGCTGACAAGCAGAATTTTTATCGGTATAGATTCAACAATGCTGGGTGGTAGGAATTTTGTGGATTCCTCCAGATTCCGGAAGGTTCAATCACAAAAATGTGGGAAAATTGTGGGATTTCCAGCAAAGTTGGAGGTTTCCAGGGCATTGTGGGTAAGAAAATGGTGCGGGGTGCATGTGAAGCACACGACCTGGACTTACCCAGATGTTTAGTTTTCAGATGTGTCTAGGTCTCGTAGATTTTTCTACATGGCAGCGTCCTAAAGTCCAAAAAGTGCAGCCCTCACTATCCCCAGAAGGACGATTTTGAGAGTTAGACAAGCTCTCATGGCCCAAATGTAAGTACGTTTAGTATTCTGGGCACTTTACCTCGGCAGACCAGTGCTGAACTGCAGGTACTCTGTACTCTAAACATGGTGATATTGGCTTATCCAAAATTGGCATATTTAATTTACTTGTAAGTCCCTAGTAAAGTGCAATATATGTGACTAAGGCCTGTAAATTAAATGATGCTAGCAGGTCTGCAGCACTCATTGTGCCACCCACTATAGTAGCTCTTTAAACATGTCTAAGGGCTGCCACTGTACAGCCTGTGAGCATAGCTTTAAACTGCCACTTTCGACCTGGCAAGGGCACCCACTTAGTAGGCCCAACCTTGCACTTTTAAGTTTAACATGTCCTGGTAAGTGAAAAACTGCTAAATGTATTTTTTACTACTGCAAAGCCTATCTCTCCCATAGGATTACACTGAGGTTATCTTGAAGCAACGTTTAAGTGTAACATTCAATTGGGAAAAGATAGAAATTTGGAGCTTGGTGTCTCTGGAGTCACAATTTAAAATCACTATTTTTCATGGAGTCAGATTTTAAATTGGAATTCTGAAAATACCACTTCTAGTAAGCTACACAAAAAAATGATGGATGGAGTGCTGAAGCTTTTCAAACACTCACCCCCCATTCACAGATCGGGACTGGATTCAAACTAGCCTGGCTGATGAAGGTTGATACCCCAAAACTAGTCCCAGGATGCTTGTTTGTTTCCGTTGCAGGGAGACCTGGGCTGGCAGTTCGGGCTGGACTGTTCCCACAGGGAGCAGGGTCAAGATTGACTTGTATATGGCTAAATATGAACTGTGATGGCATAGTGAACAAATAAAAAATGTATTAAACCCAGATATGTGACTGGGGTAAATGTTTGATTAGTTCAGCATTTAGTCCATTATTTGTGCTTTTTACTTCTAGAAAGTTGGTATTTTCTTACTTCAACCATTCCATGCTTCTGCCTATCTCTGAATACTCTGGGGTGGGTGACAAGTGGGCATTGTGCATTCCCTCTAGACAGTCACACAGAAAGGGAGCTTGGGTGTGACATTTGCACCCTTATCACCCATCATCAGGCTGATGGGTCTTCCTGGGCTAGATGGGAGGGAGGAGCTGACATGCCTAAATAGGGCTGTGCCTCTCCCCACACAAAGGGCTGTATAACACCCTTAGAGTGTCTGGAGCCAGGAAAAGAATGTACAAGTGACCTCGTGATCTTCAAAGGCCTCTCTTTGAAGTTTACCCTACTTCAAAGACTCAATTGGGCATACATACTGGACCCCAAACCCCACCAAGCAGAACTTTGCTGGAACCAAGAACGTTCTGCATGGTTAAGAGCTTCTGTGCTGTAGGAAGGACTGCCACTCTGCTGACTACATTGCAGTGTTGGCCTACTGTTCGCTGTGTGCTGTGCTGCGGGAGGGATTGCCATTATGCTTCATGTTTTGCTATGTGGGCCTACTGCTTCTTGCCAAGAGTGAGAAGGACTGGATTTGTTCTTTACATTTTTTAACCCAAGTTGTCCAAGGGCTTACTGGTTTGCCTTTTGTTCTGGAAGTTTATGGGCCATCAAAGGCTTCCCCTCAACTCTACTATAACTACTAGACCAAACTTCAACCAGCTCCTGACCACCAAGTGGCTGCCCTCCAGTCCTGGGCCCTTGAAAGGGTTTTTGGCTCCTGAACTTATGCTTTTAAACTCTTCATGACTGTGAATGGACCCATTCTCAATGAAACCATTGTAATGCTATTTGTATTTAACCACTGATTCCATCTTGACCACTGGCTCCATTGTGTGCCTAGCTTAACTTCAAATGCCGTCACTTAGATGGCAGAGATATTTGTCCACACAAAGCTTGTTCTCTACATTGAACATGTTTTCTACATACAACGTGTTTTTGCTTTTCTCACCAGGGAAGGGAACATAATATGGGGGGATGAAATGATGATAAGAGTGTACAAGGATGAGAATGTTTATAGCAGAGAAGGGTACAGCTCTGTGAAGGGTACAGCTCTGTCTTTGAAATACACATTGAGATCTGGCCAATCCGTTTGTGTGCTTTCAACACTGACCAAGTACAGCACACGCTTGAAATTCACAACTTACTCGATGGGAGTGGGGAGGTTACTGGAAACTTCCTCTTGAGTTTGTTTAAGGTATATAAGATGGGGAGACTTTGCACTGAGGCAAAAGGAACTCATTTCTGAGGGTGGATGCATTGCTCAGAAAAATCAGAATCCCATTGGGGAAAATTTCTCTTGTCTTAGCTGTCCAGGGTTCCACAGCTTGACATTGGCAAGGACAAGGATGGTGTTAGATTCGATCCCCATGGTGATGCATTTTTAATTCTTAATTATCTAGCTTTGCTGCATGAATGCAGAAATATATCTATAAGTGTTACACAAATACTTTACGCATTGCCTCTTAAATTTCATCAGACCGCTCTGTGCCAAGCTACTAGGGGGTGAGCACAGGTTGATTTACAGTGTGTAACTGACTTACTCTGACTAGGATTGTGGTTCCTACTTGGACAGGGTGCATACCTCTGATAAATAGAGACCCAATTTCCAACAGATGTGAACAGTGTTGAGATCTTTAGATGTCTACAGCAGAGTTGTCTTTCAAGCAGTGTTGTGTTTTGTTGGTAAGTAGATGAATTGATGCATTTATTAGTAACTAGAGTTTGAAAGGGTTCCATGTAGAGTTGAAGGTGGCAGGGGGAACAATGGGTGCTTGGGAACCCTAGAGAAGATTGAGAGCTTCTATGGTATGACGTGCCTCATGACAATCAACTGGTATTAATTGGAACAGTAGATGGAGAACTAGTGGAGGATGTTGCCAGTGACTGACATTCAAGATGTCAGGGTGTGGATGAGGGTCAGTTGGGTGAAGATGTCAAGGGCAACTAATAGATCCAGTAGTACCAAGAGGCAAGGGTGATCATTAACTGTGGTCAGAAGAGCAGAATTAATTATTTTTAAGGTAGATGTTTCCATGTTGCAGCATGATCTGAAGTAGATTGGTAGTCATGGTTGTGATGATGTGATGTTGGAATTGAGTAGCCTGATTTTTCATTGATCTTGCAGATGAAGGCTGGATGTGTTGGGTCAGTAGTTGATGAGGGTATGGGGTCTATTTTTGGTTTCTGATAACTTGTTAGCTGTGCACTACATTTGATGGCTAGTACAGGCAAGGTGGTGACTACTATCTTCACTAATGGCCGCAGTTGAGGGAGGGCCTAAAGTACATCAATGTAGGTTCTAAAGATAATCTACAATTGAAGTCCAGCCATCTCACTTTACTCATTGCTGTGTCTAGATGGTAAAAGTACTTTGATTCATTAAAAAAAAAAACAGGTTATTTGGGTGTGCTCTTTTGGGAATTTCTGTTGGTAGAATATTGTGCTCTCATGGATATTGTCTCTGTTATAATCTTCTGAATTTTAGTTAGTCTGCAAGCTGTGTCTATGGTGATTGAAGAATCATTGTGGAGATTCATTGTGCAAAACGATCCTGCAACTAGCCTGTATCCTTTTTGTAAGGAAATGCCTCCTTGGCATGGTTACCCCCTGACTTTTTGCCTTTGCTGATGCCAAGTTATGATTTGAAAGTGTGCTGAGGCCTGTTAACCAGGCCCCACCACCAGTGTTCTTTCCCTAAAACTGTACCTTTCTCTCCACAATTGGCACACCCTGGCATCCAGGTAAGTCCCTTGTAACTGGTACCCCTGGTACCAAGGGCCCTGATGCCAGGGAAGGTATCTAAGGGCTGTAGCATGTCTTATGCCACCCTGGGGACCCCTCACTCAGCACAGACACACTGATTGCCAGCTTGTGTGTGCTGGTGGGGAAAAAAAGACTAAGTCCACATGGCACTCCCCTCAGAGTGCCATGCCAACCTCACACTGCCTATGGCATAGATAAGTCACCCCTCTAGCAGGCCTTACAGCCCTAAGGCAGGGTGCACTATACCACAGGTGAGGGCATAGGTGCATGAGCACAATGCCCCTACAGTGTCTAAGCAAAACCTTAGACATTGTAAGTCCAGGGTAGCCATAAGAGTATATGGTCTGGGAGTCTGTCATCCACGAACTCCACAGCACCATAATGGCTACACTGAAAACTGGGAAGTTTGGTATCAAACTTCTCAGCACAATAAATGCACACTGCTGCCAGTGTACATTTTATTGTGGAATACCCCCAGAGGGCATCTTAGAGATGCCCCCTGAAAACATACCCGACTTCCAGTGTGGGCTGACTAGTTTTTGCCAGCCTGCCACACACCAGATATGTTGCTGGCCACATGGGTAGAGTGCCTTTGTCACTCTGTGGCCAGTAACAAAGCCTGTACTGGGTGGAGGTGCATCTCACCTCCCCCTGCAGGAACTGTAACACCTGGCGGTGAGCCTCAAAGGCTCACCCCCTTTGTTACAGCGCCACAGGGCATCCCAGCTAGTGGAGATGCCTGCCCCCCTCCGGCCACGGCCCCACTTTTGGCGGCAAGATAATGAGAAAAACAAGGAGGAGTCACTGGCCAGTCAGGACAACCCCTAAGGTGTCCTGAGCTGAGGTGACTATGACTTTTAGAAATCCTCCATCCTGCAGATGGAGGATTCCCCCAATAGGTTTAGGGATGTGCCCACCTCCCCTCAGGGAGGAGGCACAAAGAGGGTGTAGCCACCCTCAGGGCTAGTAGCCATTGGCTTCTAACCGCCCAGACCTAAATACACCCCTACATTGAGTATTTAGGGGCCCCCAGAACCAAGCAAGATAGATTCCTGCAGCCTGAAGACGAAGAAGGACTGCTGACCTGAAGCCCTGCAGAGAAGATGGAGACACGAACTGCTTTGGCCCCAGCCCTACCGGCCTGTCTCCCCACTTCAAGAAAAACTGCAACAGCGACACGTCCCCCAGGGTCCAGCGACATCTGAAGCCTCAGAGGACTGCCCTGCATCTAAAAGGACCAAGAACTCCCGAGGACAGCGGCCCTGTTCCACAAAGACTGCAACTTTGCAACAAAGAAGCAACTTTTGAAGATCACACGTTTTCCGCCGGAAGCGTGAGACTTTCCACTCTGCACCCGACGCTCCCAGCTCGACCAGCGGAGAACCAACATCACAGGGAGGACTCCCCCACAACTGCGACCCTGTGAGTAGCCAGAGTTGACCCCCCTGAGTACCCCCAGCGACGCCTGCAGAGGGAATCCAGAGGCTCCCCCTGACCGCGACTGCCTGCTTCAAAGAACCCGACGCCTGGGAGACACACTGCACCCGCATCCCCCAGGACCTGAAAGATCCGACCTCCAGTGCAGGAGCGACCCCCAGGTGGCCCTCTCCCTTGCCCAGGTGGTGGCTACCCGAGGAGCCCCCCCCTTGCCTGCCTGCATCGCTGAAGAGACCCCTGGGTCTCCCATTGAAATCTATTGCGAACCCGACACCTGTTTACACTCTGCACCCGGCCTCCCCTGTGCCGCTGATGGTCTACTTTTTGTGCTGACTTGTGTCCTCCCCGGTGCCCTACAAAACCCCCCTGGTCTGCCCTCTGAAGTCGCGTGTACTTACCTGCTGGCAGACTGGAACCGGGGCACCCCCTTCTCCATTGAAGTCTATGCGTTTTGGGCACTACTTTGACCTCTGCACCTGACCGACCCTACCTTGGACCCAACTTTGAACCCTGTAAGTGCTTTACTTACCGGAAAAGTTAACAAATACTTACTTCCCCCACGAACTGTTGAATTTTGCACTAGATGTCCAATTTTAAAATAGCTTATTGCCATTTTTGCCAAATCTGTACATGCTATTGTGTTGATTCAAAGTCCCTAAGATACCTGAGTGAAATACCTTTCATTTAAAGTATTGTTTGTAAATCTTGAACCTGTGGTTCTTAAAATAAACTAAGAAAATATATTTTTCTATATAAAAACCTATTGGCCTGGAATTGTCTTTGAGTGTTTGTTCCTCATTTATTGCCTGTGTGTGTATAACAAATGCTTAACATTACCCTCTGATAAGCCTACTGCTCGACCACACTACCACAAAATAGAGCATTAGAATTATCTCTTTTTGCCACTATCTTACCTCTAAGGGGAACCCTTGGACTCTGTGCATGCTATTTCTTACTTTGAAATAGTACATACAGATCCAACTTCCTACACTTTTTCTATAGAGTTTTGTGCATGGGGCATTTTTTATTTTGAATATGACCCTTGCTGCCACCAAGGTCCAATGGAATGACTTCAAGGCTGCCCTGTTGTAATTCTGTTTCTTCCAGCTGATATCTATTCTTGTTGTGGTTTAAATACTTCGTAGCCTCTTTACAAGGTTCTTAGTCGTGGCTGTTCCAACGGTATAATAATGCCATAACTAGTGACATGATTAACTACATTTGATGTTTTATAAAGGAGGGTCAGAAACGTATGATACAGTGCTTGCTACAAGATGCTACCTTTTACACTAGCAATTAACCGTGGTTTGAATGTTTGACCTGACTCAAAATGACTTGGTCGTATCCATGTTTCCTAAAGAATGGAGATGCTCTCAGGGACGGCGGTCCTGCCAATTGCATCATATTTCTTTCAGTAGAAGAATTTCTATGTTGGTCTTAGGAAGGGACTACAAGTTTTCCCTCTTTCTATATTGGACATTTTTGAGTCATGTTGCACTATTTAGAATTCCAAATACAGAGGAAAAAGTCACACTTCAAAAATGTCTGTGAGTTGCCTGCTCGTATCCACCTTTACTAGTGGATAGTGTGGGAATGTTTTTCATAATTAGATGAGCTTACTGTTAGCATGACTAGGTCACAAATAGCTTGCTTTGAAAACAATTCATATATGCGGAAACAAATGTGCACTTTTATTTGATATGAAAAGCGCCTCTCCACCTGCATGTTTCTCTGAGTACTTTTCCATTTCAGAAAATAATTTCAAATACACCCTCCGTCATGTTCTCTGCCTATAAAGTAAATGGTGTTATATTCATAAGTGCTGCTTTTAAAGTAAGCCATGTCCTGGATTTTCTTCTCTTTGTAACAATTTAAGGTATCTTTCTTGAGTCTTTTCAAGGGGCTACACATTGTTTCAACTAGTTATAGTATGTTTTCTTATGAAAGTATCATGTCATATTCTCACTTTGTATTGAAGTCGCGCTCATAAAAATACAGTGTAATAAATGTTTACAACTGTAACTTATTTGATATGTCTTGTTTAAAATAAATAAATAATTGGCTGATCGTGATGTATCTTTGTTAATCCAACAATAATATGTCATAACTGACCGTACTGAGTGTATGGATTTTCTACCTGTAACCCTATGAAATGTCCTGTTTTGGGGATGTGCGCTAGCCCTTTCATTAGTTTCTGTGGAGGAAGACTCTATATTAGTCTTCTTGCTGAGCTATACTTTGGTCCTTGTTGTTGCTTGCTTTAGAGATTAACATTATCTTTTTGCATCCCTACTTTTACTTATGTTGATGGACTATTAATTGTTGATTCCGTTGTAATGATTTAATTATATTTGCTTTCTCTAGTGAACTTAATTTTGGATAAATCCTTTTGATTTTGACTTGAATTCTTGTCTCATGAAGTTTTTGTTTAATGGCATAAGGCTAAGGTGGTCATTATGACCCTGGCGGTATTACAACCGCAGGGCCAAAACGACGGGAGCACCGCCAACAGGCTGGCGGTGCCTCCCGGCGTATTTTGACCGCAGCGGTATCGCTTGCAGCGCTACCCAGGGGATTACGAGTCCCCGACCGCCAGCCTTTTTCTGGCGGTCTGAACTGCCAGGAAAAGGCTGGCGGTACGGGGAGTCGTGGGGCCCTGTCAGGGGGCCTCTGCACTGCCCATGCCACTGGCATGGGCAGTTCAGGGGCCCCCTGACAGGGCCCCATGCAGCTTTTCACTGTCTGCTGTGCAGACAGTGAAAACCGCGACAGGTGCAACTGCACCCGTCGCACGGCCGCAACACCGCCGGCTCCATTTGGAGCTGGCTCCTATGTTGCGGCCGTGATCCCCGCTGGGCCGGCGGGCGGAAACCAGGTTTCTGCCCGCCGGCCCAGCGGGGATCTCCAAATTGCCGCGGCGGGGGTGCGGCTGCATTGGCGGCCGCATTGCGGTCAGATCTTGGCGGGCGGCAAGGTCGTAATGACCCCCTAAGTCTCATAGAGACTCAGAGCCCCAGTGTTAATCCTCGACTCTCAATTGTTTCTGGAATGCCAATAGCTGTGTAACTGCTAGTAAGTTTAGCATCATTTTCGGTTTTCAGCATGTTCAAAACCACGTTATCTAGACACATATGCCCTTCAAGTTGTCTTCAGACTTTCCTTTCCACGATTTTACTAGAATGAAAATTCCAAAGTTGCCAAAGATTGCAGGAGTCATAGGATTGGCTATTGGGTTTTTAAGGTCAGTCTTCATCATATGTTCAGACATGAGAGCCTTTGTAGGAGATGCATTGATGAAGTCTTTACTACCAAGGTGAAAATATAGGATTCATTTTTCGTCAAATTTATAGCCACGTCTATCTGTGCGCTTTTGAGTTTAGGATTTTTTTCATATCCTCACATGAAACTCTGAGTATTTGAGTCCCCTTTAGAACACTCCAACATATGTAAATTGTTAGTTACTCTTCAAGCAGGCCTCTAAAGCCTGCAGTATTTTACCATTGATCCATCAACTGACTCGCCGGGATTCAACATCCCCTATGGGTGAGACAGATTGTGACAACTTTCTGATTTAATTTCAATCATTGCTTTTCACAAACTATATGGGGTTGGGCCATTTGGGCCCACTGGAATATTTGGTGGTTTCATCGTTCTGCCCTTACCTTTTTCAACATCTTTTACCAAATTTCTGTAACGTGCAATATATGAAATATTTACATTTGAAATAACGTTTTTGAACCTTTAAATCAATTATATCCTCAGTGTATAACTGTTCGTTTACCCACTGCATGCGCATCACATACACTTCATCTGAGGACACCTTCCTCCTTAGATCAAGCTATTGAGGTTGAATCAATGTGTAAACTACAGATAACCTGTTAACTCTATGGATTCACTATTTCAAGCTTGTTGAAGTTCATTTGCAACTCATATAGATACTGTGATCCTTGAAGATGCTTTTGTCTTTCTATTTGTCTTCCTCTGTCTAAAGCAAAAGTCAATATTAAATAAGATCTCTTCTATTAGGCTGAAATGAGATAACTGAACATGCCAAAAGATATACTGATGTGCCACACATTTCCCTTCTGTTACTCGCTAAAAATATATTTCTATTCAGCATACTGCAAGGGACAATTAAGGCTCAGTATTTATTTTTATGTACAATTATTCAGATCACATCATTGAAAAGTTGGCATTCTATTTGCATTTTGGTGTCAATTCATAAATTTCAAGCATACATCAAAAATCAAACAAATAGTTTCACTTCTCAAGGAACTTAGAAAGAAACTCAGGCATGCTTAAGAAATCCTCTGCACACAGGCTCAGATAGAATTCATCCTATGCTCTCCAAATGTCGTCATATAAATGGCTCATCAGCCCTTTGGCCGTAAACAGACAATCTGGTCTGAAAAATGTGCAAACATTGCAAGGAGATTGAAGCATGGAAAATAGGAAGGGTCATGCGGTCCAGACATTGTACAAAAATACAATTTTGTGGTTCTTCCACACATATACGCGTGGATGACACTAAACTAATGGCCAGAAATGAATGCATATGATGACAAATACATGACAACATGATCATCTTTCAAAACATAATACAATATCACAGTGTGTTACATGCACATTGATATGGTAGCATATCAGAACATTACAGTCTCAAATAATGTCTAAGAATAAATATAGCATTCCATCCATCACCTTATTGTTTTTGTAGTTGATACTCTAAGTGGGATGGCAATGCCCAGAAGTAGTTCTCATGCATACTGTGCCACTGGAACAAAGCTATACCCAGTTCATGAGCCCTAGTAAGGGGGAAATGGGTCTTGGGTTGTTTGTGTTATGGTTCAGAGAGGACCAGCCTGCAGTGTGGGCATAAATGTTCCCATTGGAGAAGGGTCAAAACTGATTTGCATGTCTCTAGGTTCCTATTAAGATGGCATGATATGTAAGTTAATGATGCACTGGAATGCATCCAGAGTAATTGCAAGTGGCTCAGATGATTTTAAGCATTCCATTCATCACTTTTTTGTATGCCTCACCATGGGATGTGTGAGGAAAATCAAAGGATCCAGTGCTCTGGGAAAATGTCAGGCCCATTGATTATTGTTTTTCATAGCCAAACTTCCATATTTTTTTAGTTTGTTTGATAAAAACAAAAAAATGCTGGGCAGGTCAAAAAGTCAATGTTGCTAGCTAGAAATTCAGCTGGGTCTACAGTGTGCCAGAGGTTGCACAGTAGACACAGAAATCTTCAACATACCAGGGGCAATCTCTAACTAAATGGGATGGTCCATCGCTAGGGGGTGGAGGCTAGAGCCTCGTTTAATCCTGTGTTCTGGCAGGTGTGCTGCCAAGGTCTAAATTAACCCCTCTATCCCTAGCCTTAGAATACATGCAGTTCTAGTAACAGTATCTCAAGACTCATTGAAATGTAGACAAATTTGCTTCAGCACAATATGAGGATACTACAGGAAAGACTCAAGCACATGTCTACTCCAGGAGTTCACAGCACTTACCAGGAAAACATGGTATAACGTTTAAAACATTTTCATCCTGCTTTGCTGGTGTGCCAAGACCCTCCTCATGAGTCATCAAAGTGTACCATTTAAAAATGGTAGACTAGTAAGGCTACAGGAGTCATTTGCAACTCATTGGGAGAGGATGCACATTTTTAATGTCTGGCTGAATCAGAATAATACATCAATGCTAGACCTAAATTGCTAAAAGCAGTTGTAAATCCTTTGTTAGTCCACAACCTATGAAATGCATTGGAGGAGCTGCGAGTTTTGTCCAGCGGATAGACAGTATATGCCCTGCAAATAGGTGTTTCATACTAGGCGAAGCATGTAAATGAGCAGAGTCCAGCATCATTTAGAGACTACTCTACTGCACTGCATGCTAGGGAAGCTGATCTAAGACACTGAACCACATGTTAACATCACTTACTGATCACATTGGATTATACGGTAGTGACTCTTACTCACCATAGTTCATGTATCATAAGGACATTTACCAACAAGACTTCAATGTAGGGGCATTAAACAGTCATATTGTAATGCACAACATGAACAATAACTCACAACGCTGCATTGTATCCTAGGAACTCTCATTCAACACACTGCATACTAGAGGCATACACACATCATAGTGAGCTGCATCCTGGGGCATTGAACAACTACACTGGTGAATATCCTAGGTAAACTAACCCCCCATATAACAGTGCAACCTAAGGAATCTGCAACAGAAGAGTTCTAACCCACCACATTGCACTGTATTATGTAAAATACTAACAGACCACACAATACTGCCTTGAATAGACTCAAAAACACCACACTGATGTGAATCCTATGAGTACTAATCCAGCACGCTGGACTATATTATGTGAATTCTAACCAATGCACAGTAATGCTCCAAAGGGATACTAATGCTTCATAATGACAAGACCACATTCTTCAAATACTGCAGTTGGCAAGCGTAGGCTATTTCTGTCACCTGTTCATTTATATACAAAAAGAGATTATTCTCACAAGGTCCACATTATTAGATTCTGGTGCCTCAGGAATGTATATGGCCCAAGAGTGTGTTCTAGAACAACAGCTGTCTGCCTTAATGAAGTCAGTACCAGAAAAAGTGTAAACAGTTGCATGATCTCCACTGTCTGTCACGGTCCATTGATAGATATCACATCACCATTAGTGATGTCAATGGGATCACTTAAAGCAACTTTGTCAATTGACATAATATCTACTGTTAACCATGTGGTCATTGTTAGTGTTGCTTGGTTAATACTAGGCCTGGGCGTAATTTTAATCACTCTGGGGTTATCAGAGTAATTTCTATAATACTTCATTACTCTTTTACACAAAATTACCAACAATAAGGCAATTGTGCCTGCTTGCATGATTAAGAGTAAATTGGAGGGGGCCAATCATGCCACAAGAACACACCTAGCAATTGTGAGCAGCTGCTTATGCTAGCTATTTGTGCTTTTCTGCATATAGCTCTAGTTCATAACACAAAATTCATCCTAGAATCCATTTTGGATGTGAAGCTGCATTTTGAGCTAAGAAGATAGTGCTAGATGCCGGGAGTAAATTGGGGGAAAATTGTACCCCTACAGCACATTTGGTGCTATTTGTTAGTGCAAAATGTCTTCCTGCACCTATTTTGGATGTAAGGTAGGCATTTTGTGATTAGAAAATAGAGCTAAATGCTGAGGGTAAGTCGGGTGAAAATCCTATCCTAACAGCACATTTAGCAAGTGTGAGAGGCCACTCACATTTGTCATTCATGTTCTGTTGCATTTAGAACTGTTTCTTAGTACAAAATGCATTCTTGTGCCCATTTTCGATGCATTTTCGATGCAAGGAGGCATTTCTACATTCAACAATAGTGCTAAATGAACAGTTACTGTTATTGTGTGATTGAGCATAATCTAACTGAATATTTAGGTAATTCTGTCTTATTATGCTACACTGAATGATGTGAGTTATGCACCCCTCGTTAATACACCACAATACATACATTAATTGGATTACTCACATTAGATTGCTATCCTCAATGTTTTGTCAAGACAACTGCTGTGCTATCAGCATTTTTTGCCCCCAGTTCTAGAGATATCATCCACCAATATGGAGGTCCTATAATAACCGCTCTTTCTCTGGTTCCTACTTAATACCATAAATTTACAGATGTCTTTATAAAACAACAGTTTTCCTCCCTTCTGCCCCACCCACTATTTGATTGTGCTATTTCTACTGTCCCGGGAGCTATCATACCATATGGGAGAATTTACTCTTTGTCAGTCACAGAGTGAGAAGCCTTGAAACAATCCCTTGAAAATGTATAGAGTGAATACTTAGTACATTCTACTTCTCCTGTCAGAACCCATTTGCTTTGTTCCCAAGAAGGCAGGAGGTCTTAAACCATGCATAGACAGTCATGAATTAAAAGGTTTTTAATCCATGGTAGCATATGCTGTTGCAACCTCAAGCTCATGACAACCTGGAACATCCCAACTCTTTTGTGTTATGTGTTAAGTCCATGTGAACAAAATTATTTGGTTCTGCAGAAATAATTGTTTGCTATGAAATATGCATGGCATGAGTGGAGGCATCTGCTAATGGGGGCTTGTCAGACCTTTGAGATCAGAAATGAACATCACAAGTTACAAGTTTTACAGTTTATGCAATATAGGAACAGTTAGCAAACTTGATGGGCCTACTTATTTGCTCAGTATAATTTTGTGGTCACGTACATACCTGTGTCTCAGAATATTTTAGCCAATGCCCTATCACATCAACAAATGAAGGATGTAAGAAATAAGGTTATTAGTTGTGAAGGTTATACAAATATCCAATTGTAGCACTTGATTCTCTCAGGGTAGTAAAGCAGAGCAGTCCAAGTCCTACTAAGGGGAGGTAGTGTGGGATAGCAATCCCAAATCGCTGGCATGCAACAACTCAATAAATTATTGTCCATTCAGTGCTTTCGTCATGTCCCTGTCATGTTGGGGACATCAGCTGTAAAGTAAAATAAGCAAATTTGCCCAAGCAAGCCATTATGGGGTGCTCCAGCGTGGGGAATATGAATTTCTGATGAGAGGCTTCCTCTGCCCAGTGGCCATGGGCAGCTTCAAGACGCAATTCTCTTTTAATCAGGGATGCCCTAGTCCCACATCGGTCACCCACCTGCCACATGACTTTCATGCAGTGTTCAAAGAAGGAGATTGCCTGGAGCCCACTTTCATGCAACCCAGCAGATTTTGAGGATTTCTCCCTACCCACACACTTACTCCAGTAGCATGATAACACTCGCCTCTCATTTTCCTGCTCTTGTCAAGGAAAGTTGGGATGCTACTGTTGTGTACTCTGCCCCTCCAGACACTACCATGAGGCGGACAGTGGAAGAGGTGGCACACATTGCTCCCATGATCCTTACAACAGTCCAAGTTGGAATAATTAAGAAAAAATTAAGATGGCCATGTGCAGATACAGAGGCAGTAGGTGCTGAAAGTGCAAGGGGGTTAGGGTCAGTAGCAGCAACAGGGAGGTTTAGTCAAATGAAGAAATTGTACATGCCATCCAAACAAAAAGGACAGGGATACCTATGTGCTCCTAACACAAGAATAGATTGGAAAGCCAACACTACAGGAACATGGAAGTGAGATAGACAAGAAAGTGATCCATTAATAATAAAGGAGCTGACCCAACTCCCACTCTATGTATTGTTTTGTTCACAATAGGTCTTCAACAACAGCTGGGAAAGACCTAAAGATGGTAAATGGTATTACAGAGTGAAGGTTTCTCTCTGGTCTTATTCCTTTACAGACCAACTAGAAAATAGCTTCCTTTGTTATATTTTCAATGTCACAGCTTTGATTATATATAAATCAACAACTCTATTTATATAGGACCACAAGTTAGGAAACGTTCTTTCTCGTAGAAGCAGATGCAGATCATGGTTTTGCGCTGCCCTTGCACCAGGTAAGGGAGCAAGGGAGACTCAAAAAAGTCAGATTTATCAAGCCATGCAAGCCTACCTTCTGTGGCTCTGAGTGGCTTGATAAATCTGAAGTAACGCAAGGGACACCAAATCGCTGACTTACGTTACTCTTCCCCACACCCATGAATTTTGGAGCATTCCCAGATTTACCAACACTGGTAAACCTGGTAATCCCTCAAAATGCTATGCCTTCAGGGAGGAGGCGCGACAAAAAAAAAATCTCTTTATTTCTCCTTGTTCTTTCCTCTTTCTAACTGTCCTGCCTTTGGCTGCACACTTAGAAAGAGGAAAATGTGTGTAAGGATTTTTTTTGTCAGGAAGGTTCCCCTATCTGTACAAAAAGCAATCCTGACTGCAACACCATGGTACATGGGTTCCGGCATTTGCGCAGGACTGCACATCATGCCCCAATAAAAGGAAGGACAGGAATGCGTGTTTCATGTCAAATATGGTGCATTCCTGCCCTTTCCTTTTCATGCAGCAAGGTGGTTTGCTGCACTGCGTGAAATAATGATAAATCTGTCCGCGTACCTCAAAAGAGTGAGAGGATTTCCAATATGATTGTTGCATGCGATTTCTGTTTTACTCTTTTAGGCTACTGTGCTACTGTAGCAAACAGCACTGAGCTACGACAAGAACAGATACTTTGAAAACATTTATAAAATATATTCACAATGTTCAAATATGTGTAAGTTTGTATTCCATCCCTAAAACGTATATCGAAATGTTCAAATTTTAAATATTGCACAACGATTGTGAACATTGCTTCTGCTATCAACCTTATCCAGCCTGGCCAGAACTTCCTAACCCAGGGGGCTTTGCGGCAGGAGCCGCACACAGTAACTCTAGCGCCGTTGGGTGCATAAATCATGGTCATGCTCCCGCTGTATGGGGCCCATTGCTGTTGCCATCAACCCAGCCTGGCCAGGACTTCCTAGCCCCGGGGGTTTTGTGGCAGGAGCATCTCACGGGAACTCTAGGGCCATTGGGCAAATAAGTCATGGTTGCGCTCATGCTGTGCAGGGCCCATTGCTGCTGCCATCAAGACTACCTAGTCCAGCCAGGACTTCCTACCCCAGGGGGCTTTGTGGCAAGAGCCTTTCACAGGAACTCCATGCCATCAGGTGCATAAATCACAGTCTGGGGCAAAGACCGGGCCAAGGGCAGTCCTATCAGTGCCCATCAGACCCTGGAAAAGGCTAGGCATGGGCCTGCCTCTAACATCTGTTCCACCCCCATCAAAGGTACTGTGTGAAATCTGGCTTTGTGTTGATTACTTATTTTTAAAAGCTATTGATTCATCACCCTTGTACGTTTGCCCTTCTGTCCAAGGGCACATCTGGGGGAAGAGATGGGCAAAAGAAAGGCAACTGAGGGTGGATCCGGGGTGGTGTGAAAGAAGTGCAGGAAAAACCCAAAGAAGTTGGTAGACAATTGTGTGCTTGACTATATTGACATCCTCCTGGCAGACTGCGAAGAGATTCTAGCTCCTTCTGTTGTCACCTTGCCCCCCAAGAGCCCTACCCCAAACACTGTGCCTGGCTTAGGGACCAATAAACTGGAAATTATATCCAACATGTTTAGCAAAGCTAGGGACAGGGCCCGACGTAAAGTTAATTTATTAACCTGCAGTCCAAAAGTTTTCTCTTGGCCGTGATCTAACAATGGTGTCAATGGAACTAATTCCTGATCCCAGCATCCTTTGTAGTAATCTCCTCTCATCACTTCACGTCTTTCCTCACAACTTCACATTACAGTTCATTTGTGATACCCAGCCTCAGGAAGAGGAGGGGCACTTTACTACCAACATGGCCAACTCTTTATCCTCAACTGATGATTTACGCGTTTGCATTTATGCATTAAGGTCAGAAATAGCAGCCCTCAAGATCATGATTGGAGGCCTTGTGAGTATTGTAAGGTGTCTTGTTGGGGGAAGGGAGGGGAAATGCTGGGAGGGCACCTCTATGCCTTCCATGGTTAAGGTTCAAGCTAGCGCTACAACTGTCCCTCTTCCTCCTCCCATGAAACATCATGTTGCGCATACAGGTTTCACTTCTGTAGATATTAATACAAGGGCTGTAGCTAGAGTGACCTCTGAGGGGCATTTTAGACAGGTGGGTGCACCACCTGAAATTGCCTCCCCTTACTCCGAAAGCAGAGGTCTTAGTACCTAGGCTCAAGTATCCAGTAGTGATCTGCATTTCTGTCAGTCATATGATGATAGTACCATCCCTTCTACTCTGTGCAAAATTTTCAGGATTAATGTACTCAAGCTTGATTTGCAGGAGGGGCTGAAGGGGGAGGCTTCATTGATTAACAAGGTGATACATTAGATTGTCTCTTTGTGATTAGAAGTGATATCCTGAGGGCCCAACAACATAGATCCCTGAGCTCCCCTTTCGATTGTGTAGAACTCCTTTTAGTTAATGGGTGTGTTAGCCGATGGTTTAGTGGCTCTGAATCTAAGAACCAGTCCACCTGAAGGGTCTTCCATTCAATTCAAGTACAACCTGACATTCTGCCATTCCGGTTCATTCCATCCTTGTCTTCAAGATGATGTCCTTGCTCTAAATTAGATAGACTGACTTTAGCAGGTGGATGTGCAGGTTCCCTCAGTTATGGAAAGCTTTAGGGGTTTTGTGGGTTCCTCTAGTAGTTGTTGTGAAAAGGAATTCTCCCCTCCAGATAATATGGGTATTTTTTGCGTAGGAGTGCCCTCCCTTGCTTCGCCTCAGGAAGTCACACCTGCCTCTGGCAATAACCGTAGCTCTCTGATAGCATGGCTTGATTCTTCTGCCAATTCTTTTTCCTCAATAAATCTTAAGAGCATCCTTCCCAAAATGAATATTGTATTATGGAATGTGGTGGGGCTAAAGTCCAATTTGTTGTTGCCCAATGGAACATGGAACGTCTTTATGGACAGCTACAATATCTGCATTTTGCAGAAAACCTGGATATCCGAACCCGCCTATAAACCTGGATATGCAACCTATTATCTTCCAGCTATTTCAAATAAAGTGGGGCATCCATATGGAGGACTACTAATTTGGGTGAAGATTGCCCTTCAGTCCACCATGAAATCGTTACACACAGATTGCCCTGGAATTCTAGGCATTTGCCTTATGAGGCCTCAAAAGCCACTGTTGGCATTTTTAACATCTATGCTAGGAGCACAAAGGAGACCAAGCACTCCACCACCCTGCAATTACTTGAGAATTTGCTGGGTAAGAGACCTAGTAGTCATATCTTTATTGTAGCAGGGGATTTCAACGTCACGTTTAAACCCCTTGGTATGAGTGACATGGGCGACTGTTTGGGTTAGGATGATTCCTAGCATTTACTCAGGTCACAGGCTGCCCTCTAGCTGAAGACCATGTCACTCGGACTAGAGTTAAGGGCCATTAACGGAAGGACACAATCTGATAAACAGAGTGCCTGCACTTATAACGGCTCACAAGGAAATAGTCGCATTGACTAGATTTTGATCGATCTTAAACACTGGTTTTGAGTGTATAATAGTGGTCAGGAAGACAACTGACAGCGATCATAGCACCCTTTGCCTTTGCTTGGTCCCTAGGATAGGGTGCAAGATGTGTTTCATCCTCGCCAAATCACCAGGGAGGTTCAGCCCACAAATGACAAACGCTGTCTACTGTGGATCAAGGTCACCATATAAGATGACACCCTCTGCCGCATTAGTCAAGATTTGGTATCATGTGTGTCATTAATGGATATTTTGATTGAGGAGTACAGTGGGTGTCTTAAGATCCCGGGTATTCACAGTAGGTTCTTTAATCAACTGGAACCATTTTTTACTGTGTCTGTATCCCAAACTTTCCCCAAGTCAAATAGAGGTGAGGGGGCCCAGTGGTTTAATAATGAATGTAGGAAGGCTCAAACACAACTTTTTAGGGCAATTATATGCAAAGATGTTCCTTACATTAGATCACTTTGGAGAAGGTACAAGCAGGTACCGACCAAGGCCAAGTGGGATTGGGAAGAGGAGAGATGGCAGTAAATTAAAGAAGCATGCAAGTGTAAAGATTCCAAGCTCATTTGGTTTCTGGTTAGTAATGGTAGCCATAGGTGAGCCTATTCTTTGTGTAATTAAATTGTCATTTGATTAGTTTCATCATTTTAACTTTATAGTGAGGATAGTCAACCAATGAATAGTCCTGTCCTTTTCATGCTCACCCGTTGGGCAATAGTAATCGCAGTGATCTGTTTGTTTTGGGTGATATTTGTGATTCTATTGACTCTATAGTATGCTTCAAGGCCGCCATCCCCGATGGCATCGAGGGTGATTTCTTTCTGCATTAAAAAGAAAAATGAGCTCAGTATATATTATTGGTATTCAATGTGGTTGCAAGGGGAGCAATGATCCCAGAGTCATGGAGGGCTGTAGTCATGAAGGGGTGCAGAGGTTATACCTTGTTACTTAAGCCTTAGAAACCTTATCGATTTGATTCAGAACTTGTTCTGCCGTGCCCTCCTATGAAAAATCCAGGATTGGATTAGTAAATACAATATTTTGTCCCCATACCAGGCTGGCTTCAAACAAAAGATTAGTACAATAGAACAGGTATTTCATTTTTTTGCTCTTATACTGGAAAACAGATGTGATTTGGAAGGGGAGCCTTTATGTAGCATTTATAGATCTAAAGTCAGGTTTTGACCTGGTTGCCAGAGGCAAGCTCTGGGAAGCACTAGATGACATGGGAATGCCGTCTGAGATCCTGGCTCTAGTTGCCTCACTCTAGTCAGGGTAAAAGAGAATCACCCTCAGCTAACTCCTGCTTACCCCCTTGGTAGCTTGGCAGAGCAGTGGGCGTAACTTCAGAGTGCTAGGTGTAAAGTATTTGTACAAACACACACAGTAACTTAATGAAAACACTACAAAATGACACAACACCAATTTAATTTGAAAACATAGGAAATATGTATCTAAACAAAACAAGACCAAAACGACAAGAATCCGACATACACAAGTCAAGTTATGAATTTTTAAAGATTAAACTCAAAAATATCGCTTAGAAACACAAAATGCTTCGATGAGGTGTTAATAAGGCGTCATGACGGAGTTGCTCCCAACAAGCCGACACAAGCGGCGCCGGACACAGAGTCGCGTATACCTCCAAATAAAGTACCTTTGGTGAAGAGTGAAAACAAGTCAATGCGCGAAGTCGGGGATCGCGGCGTCTGTGCGAATCATTGAATCTGTGCACTTCAAGCAGGGGTCGGTCAAGACGTGGTGCGGTGACTTCCACGGAGTCGTGGACTTCAGTGGGGCTTCAGTGGTGTTGGGCCTACGAAGGTTTTTGCGTTCCAGCGAGGATCACGGAGTCGGTTGCAGGAGGCGTCACCGGATTCAGCAGCGACATAGTCCGAAGTCGTCCGAAGTCGATTTTCTTGGATTTCCACCAGCTTTCCTTTCAAGGGCCCAGGGACTGGATAGGGCACCACCTGTCAGAGCAGGAGCCTCTCCAGAGACTCCAGGTGCTGGCAGAGAGAAGTCTTTGCTGTCCCTGAGACTTCAAACAACAGGAGGCAAGCTCTAAGTCAAGCCCTTGGAGATTTCTTCACAAGATGGAAGGCACACAAAGTCCAGTCTTTCCCCTCTTACTCTGGCAGAAGCAGCAACTGCAGGATAGCACCACAAAGCACAGTCACAGGCAGGGCAGCACTTCTTCTCAGCTCTTCAGCTCTTCTCCAGGCAGAGGTTCCTCTTGATGTCCAGAAGTGATCTAAAGTCTGTGGTTTTGGGTGCCCTTCTTATACCCAATTTCTCTTTTGAAGTAGGCCTACTTCAAAGTAAAGTCTCTTTTGAATGTGAAATCCTGTCTTGCCCAGGCCAGGCCCCAGACACTCACCAGGGGGTCGGAGACTGCACTGTGTGAGCACAGGCCCAGCCCTTTCAGGTGTAAGTGACCACTCCCCCCTCCCTCCTAGCATAGATGGCTCATCAGGAAATGCAGACTACACCCCAGCTTCTGTCTAGTGTGAGTTGCAACCAGCCCAACTGTCAAACTGACCCAGACAGGTAATCCACAAACAGGCAGAGTCACAGAAATGGTATAAGCAAGAAAATGCTCACTTTCTAAAAGTGGCATTTTCAAACACACAATCTTAAAATCAACTTTACTAAAATATGTATTTTTAAATTGTGAGCTCAGAGATCCCAAACTCCACATGTCCATCCGCTCCCAAAGGAAATCTACACTTTAATCAGATTTAAAGGTAGCCCCCATGTTAACCTATGAGAGGGACAGGCCTTGCAACAGTGAAAAACAAATTTAGCAATCTTTCAATGCCAGGACATATAAAACACATTACTATATGTCCCACCTTAAGCATACACTACACCCTGCCCTTGGGGCTACGTAGGGCCTCCCTTAGGGGTGCCTTACATGTAAGAAAAGGGAAGGTTTAGGCCTGGCAAGTGGGTTCACTTGCCAAGTCGAATTTACAGTTAAAACTGCACACACAGACACTGCAGTGGCAGGTCTGGAACATCATTACAGAGCTACTTATGTGGGTGGCACAACCAGTGCTGCAGGCCCACTAGTAAAATTTGATTTACAGGCCCTGGCACCTCTAGTGTGCCTTACTAGGGACTTACTAGTAAATCAAATATGCCAATCATTCATAAACCAATCAATATTACAATTTACACAGAGAGCATCTGCATTTTAGCACTGGTTAACAGTGGTAAAGTGCTCAGAGTTCAAAAGCCAACAGCAACAGGTCAGAAAAAATAGGAGGCAGGAGGCAAAAAGATTGGGGATGACCCTGCATAAGCAAAAACGTCCAACAGATATGTACTAGGGTTTTGGAACCCTCCCTCGACTGCATCACTGTGCTGAGCAGTAGAAAGCTTTACATGCAGTTCCGATTTGGCTTCCTTCCACTAAACTCCTTGACGTACAGTTGGCAGAATGGATCCACTTCTACTACACTGTGACCCAGTTGCAAAGTTGGCATGGAATCATTTGCTCATGTATTCTTTGTTTGCACAACTCATGCTTTTTCGGGTGAAATAGCTCTAACTTGTAAACAGTTGGAGACCCATGACCATGGCACAGCATCGAGGATTTTAAAATCGGACTCCAGTTTTTCTATTGCCATTTCAGTTGCCAAGTTCCTTGGGGGCATGTGGCGTATAAGAAGAAAGTTATTGAAGGCCTTTTAGTCATTAATCTTTTTCAGTGTTTTGCACTAACACTTTTGTTTATTTGATAGAAGCTTAATTTCAGTTCTTCTAGTTTGATGTCTATGAATTGTACACCTGAGCTGCATGGCTGTATCTTTTGTGTTTTTTCCAATTTGGTGATCTTGGTGACAAGATTTTATCCTTTTTAGGCTTTTATCATACTACCTTTTGATAATTGCTATTTATTTTAATTGTTGTCTGGAAGGCTTTAATGGTACTGGATGCCGAAATAAAGTATTGATTGAAATGTATTTGTATCTGTCCATCACACTTGCATCCTTTACCGGTTTTCTACAAGTCAAAACTATAGGCTTTAAAAAATTTTCCCAGACTACTTTCTGTTAATAAGCAGTGTTTGAGGTGGCAGCATTCACATTTTTTCCAATGAGAATGTTCTTCTCCAATATAGCTTTTTCCCTTTCAGGATTCTTTGGATGGCAGAAGAGTAAGTGCCAATTGCTCTTTTGAGGATTTCACATACTTTATGAGAATTCTTTTAGATTAGTTCTGCTTTCCCCAGATAGTTTCTGCTGGTGTAGCCATAACAATGCTATATTTCATCCTGAATGTTTTATTGGTTTGATAATGACACAACTCACCAGCATCACATTATTAAATTACAAAGAATATCCACAAGTAAAACAAATATGAATACAGTTTTGAAATAGGTTTATTCGATATCGTTCACATAAACATAAACAATTCTAGAGTTGCTTATTTGTGAATAACCTCCTTATACATCATTGATACACGAAAGTATTGTACTGGTAGTTCATCTCTTCCTGTTGGTTGATGGTTCACGCCTGTAAGTAAAATACATCTTGCAAAATATCTGATTGTTAGGCGAGCTTATTACTTCGCAAGTTCTATACTTTGTTAAAATCGTAAGCGCTATTTTTTACAAATTAGTTTATTGAATACAGCAGTTTGTTGTGGCTGACAAATATTTGAAGACTCTGTAATAGTATCAGTTAAAAAATCAATAGAGTAACCAGATAAATTGGAAAAAGGCAATTGAAAGAAGGTCTGGAAATGTTCAGTGCTGGTGTCATAGCCAAAGGTGTTTCTGTGCCTCACAATTATTCTTTGTGATGCTTGCCAAGCTGAAGTGGCACACACTGCTAGTCGCCAATATAGGCAAAATGTACCTGCAGAAGGTTTTGGGTATGGGTCGCTATAAGAATAAGTACAAGTAGATTGTCCACTGATAGCTCCATGCACTGTCGCACTCCCACAATTTCCCTGTTGGCAAGTTTTACCCTTCCTAGTTATTATCCACGCCTGTGATCATACATTTTAAAGAACCCTGCTGGCCACGAAGTTACAATTTCACACTGTATTTCACAACCCATATGCTGTAGGTCCCACCTCTTTGGAATGGCTCATTCACTGAGTTTTCCTAAAACAGGCACAAGTCTGTCCTAAACCTACAAGTATTCTTTCTCTTCACAGTAAAGACATTTCCAGGACTGTTCCCAATGCCTTACGTAGTCTCCTAATGGACCCTATTACCATCCTATTGCACCAATGATACTCACCTAAAGTCTGCATTCTGTACACTTCTCTGACCCCTAAATGCTGAATTGTCACGTTTCTAAAATGCTGTTAATGACCTCCTGAAAATTAATGGGTCTCTTTCATTTTCTCAAGATAGCTCCACACCTCTAGTACTGTGAGGTTTGCAAAGTTGTATATGTGCCACAAGTTATCCCCTTGAACGAATGCCTGCTGTGATGTATTTCAAGCGCCAGATTCCAATACTCTTTGCAGCTGTCACACGACTCAAGCCCTAGACACCCCATCTTGGCAGTTGGTGATTGTGATGCTTGCTGAAAGCACACACCTGACTCCCTAGCTTCCACTAATTGATAAGGCCACAAGGTTACACACAACACACGTTAATAAAAAATAAGTTTAAAGATCCAAGGAGAAAACCTTTTTTATATATTTGGGTGTAACCCAAAACTGGACCATGTGAAAGAAAAGTGAAATAAAAGTCTATAAAGGTCATTAAGACGCTGGTGGATAGCTTTTGCCTCAGGAGGCTGCCAGTTGCGGATTTCCAAGCCTACAATGCATTCCCTGTCAAGGTTGCTGTACTGTAGGCAAAAATTAATATTGATCTTACAACAAGTCTTTCTTCCTGATTGGCTTTATTTTTTGTTTTTTAATAAACAAACTCCAAAAGAGGGAGCCTGTATGAGAAAAACAGAAAATCTAAATCCCTGTTGCACAAGACCTTTTCATTCAAGGTTTTAGGGCCATTGTTTATTTTCCCTCGGTGGAGTTTCTGGTTTGGGTCTGCACCTAAGCCAGCAGAACCCACTGTTCCAGTCAGTGCAAGACAATTACACATTAAAGATAACTGTGCTCACCCTCTGGTAGCTTGGTGCAGAACCGGCAGTCTTATCATCAGAGGCAATGCGTAAAGCATTAGTGCAACACACTCATGCCGCAACACAATGAATATACTACAAAAGAGACCCCACATGGGATTATATGCAAAATATCTTATTACATTATTTATATCACGAGCCCCAAACAACATGAAACAGAAATACTTTGCACATTATGCCAACTAAATGCAGGTAGCACATAAGTACTTCCCAAGTTATGCAGTTTTAAGGTATCACGTTAGATGTAGGGCTAAACATTACATAGGGGTCACTTGAAATGCAATTGTTACTATGGTAGTTCTAATGGCCCTATAGGTACACTTGTGGGGAAAAAAGCTAGGGTAATCACACAAATCGCTGTGGACACGTAAGGCACATGTGCTCTTATCCCATCTTATATGGTAATTGTGGTAAATGATGAGCTCTTTTGGGATAAATGGCAGTATAAAATGTAGGCTGCAGGAGCACCTGCATGCCTACTACACACGAGATACAGTGTTTTTTTGTGACTTCGTAACGCAGTGATGTGAGCTTTTTTCCTGAACGCGGCTAGTTTCTGACCGGAGGTGCCTCCGTCAAGGTTTCACCCAGGAATGCCAACACTGATCAAGAGCCCCCAAGGCAACCGACCTCAGAGAACCCTCAAGTGTATGGGGCATGTAAGAGACCGCACTCAGTCCCTAGCTACCATTTAGCTAAACCCAACTGCCTGCTTCACAAAGTACCTGATAGGAGCCCCCATGTGGGGACTGCAAACAGGTTGTAGACCGGCCATGGACCTCTCAGTGGACTCTGCTGGGTCAAGTGTTCTCGGTGGGGGCAGCTGATGGGAGGATCAGAGCTGGGAGCCCTCTTCAGGGCAGGAAAACAGAGGTGCACTGACATCACTGCCACACCACCACACCCCCAGCCTGTCATGAAGTTCCATCTGGATAGAAACATGCATCTTCGTTGCATGGATCACTCATGGAGGGGGGGTGCAAAGTGATGCATTGAGGCCCCCAGCTGTGGGGCTTTCCCTCGGGGAGGCTGACACGAGTAGAATGGTGTGATGAGTTGTAACAGAGCACCAAGCTCAAAACTGATCAGCACCAGATAGCAATCAGGAATGCTCCCTCAAATCGGAGCGCTAGTACTTGAACAAAAGGTGCGATGAACTGCAAATGAGCACCATGCTCGATCCCCAGCTGCACCAGCTGGCAATTAGGCCGATCCTGAGGACTTTGATGAACCCTAAAACCTGGGGGGGTGAAACAGAAAGGCAAGTCATCATGGCCTTGGAGAACATGGAGGCACAAGTTGAGAAGGAGGCAGTCCAGCACCAGAGTCCAATTGCAGAGTGGCAGTCTCTCCAGCAGCCCAGCTGGCAGCAGACCAGCACAACAAAGCAAGTAGTCAAAATGGTGGTTTCTCCTGGTAGCTCAATAGCCCTCTTTTAATGTGCAGCATGCAGAGCCAGCAACATCTGGTAATAAGACCCAAGCAGTGTCTGAAAACACGGGGTCAGGGCCTCCAGTACGCATACTCAAAATTGTCTTTGATGATAACAATACTCAAGGGAAGATATTTCTTATGAAAGAGGAAACCTCACACACATATTTATGTCATGCTTCATCATCGGTAACATCTCCCCATC
Source organism: Pleurodeles waltl (assembly GCF_031143425.1). Taxonomy (NCBI): domain Eukaryota; kingdom Metazoa; phylum Chordata; class Amphibia; order Caudata; family Salamandridae; genus Pleurodeles; species Pleurodeles waltl. The sequence continues at coordinate 905,893,304 of NC_090445.1, read as the reverse complement.
CTGGTAGGAAAATGCCACCAGGGCGGACTCGACCTCCTGATGGATCTTGACAGGAGGGAGTTCTTATATATAAACTACTGGACAGAGATGGGATCCAGATTGATTTAAAATTCTGCGAGGGTTCCCGGTGCATCTGTTTTAACAGTGGGGCCTTCAGGTATGTCTAAAAGCTGAAAGACAAAACAATTGTTGAGGTCAATGGCTTAACCCATCTTTGTTAGCTGACATGTTTGTGCCCCATCAGTTAGCCTTAACAGGCCTGGGGCATTCTTCAGGGCTGTGGATCCCTATCTGTCTCAGGCGTTCTATACACCAAGTTCTATCATTCTATACAATCATTATAACCCAGGTGGATCCTAATGTTGGAGAATGGGTCATTGGTAAGGGCAGGTAAGTACCTACACTTAGCAATAGGCCACTAACCTCCACTTGGGTCCAGTTAAGTCTTAGTAAATTAAACCTAGCTCATCCCTTGGTAGCTTGGCAACGAGCGACAAGGCTTAACTTAGGAGACAGAGGCGGTCATTCTGACCCTGGCGGTCAAAGACCGCCAGGGCGGAGGACCGCGGGAGCACCGCCGACAGGCCGGCGGTGCTCCAATGGGGATTCCGACCGCGGCGGTAAAGCCGCGGTCGGACCGGCAACACTGGCGGTCTCCCGCCAGTGTACCGCCGCCCCATTGAATCCTCCAAGGCGGCGCAGCTTGCTGCGCCGCCGAGGGGATTCCGACCCCCCCTACCGCCATCCAGATCCCGGCGGTCCGACTGCCGGGAACCGGATGGCGGTAGGGGGGGTCGCGGGGCCCCTGGGGGCCCCTGCAGTGCCCATGCCACTGGCATGGGCATTGAAGGGGCCCCCGTAAGAGGGCCCCTACAAGTATTTCACTGTCTGCTTGGCAGACAGTGAAATACGCGACGGGTGCCACTGCACCCGTCGCACAGCTTCCACTCCGCCGGCTCGATTCCGAGCCGGCTTCATCGTGGAAGCATCTTTCCCGCTGGGCTGGCGGGCGGCCTGAAGGCGGCCGCCCGCCAGCCCAGCGGGAAAGTCAGAATTACCGCGGCGGTCTTTTGACCGTGCAGCGGTATTCTGGCGGCCCCCGACAGGCCGGCGGCGACCGCCGCCGGTCAAAGTCGGAATGAGGGCCAGAGTGTAAAGCGTTCAAATATCACAAAACAGTAATTAAATAAAACACAGGAAACAGTTTCAAAATCCAAAATCAATTAATAACAATAGATTATATTTTTATCTTTAAACTTTAAAATGACACCAAAACGAATAACATCGGATAAAGGGAACCAGAGATATGAATTTTTAAAGAATTATTGCTTTCTAGCGTAAAGAAACAAAAAGCGCCAATCTGGTCATCTGATCGCACCTCGACCGGGTAGAAGTCAGAGTTTGAGGCCTACCGCGATGGAGCCCGGCTCGGCTACAGCCCATGGGAGGCCTCGGTCAAAAGTTTACCTTAGGACTTAGTCGTATTTATGAACATTTTCTTCAGCGGGATGAAACTGCCAATCCAATCCGACCTCCTGGAACTCTTCAGATACACGTTGCGGGAGCCCTCGTGGAAATTTTTACCTTCGGACTTAATCGTTTTTTCGAGGTGAAAATCCTTTGACCGGGGCAAACCTGGATCTTGATCCGACGTCCTTGGAGCCCTACTCGGATACGCTGGCTGGGAGGTCCCAGTCAACTTCCTACATTCTGACTTAGGGCCTGATTCTAACTTTGGAGGACGGTGTTAAACCGTCCCAAAAGTGGCGGATATACCACCTACCGTATTACGAGTTCCATAGGATATAATGGACTCGTAATACGGTAGGTGGTATATCCGCCACTTTTGGGACGGTTTAACACCGTCCTCCAAAGTTAGAATCAGGCCCTTAGTCTCTTTTTTGGAGATTTTCTTCACCGGGACGAGCCTGCATGTAAGGCTGGGTCGTGGTTGAGGCAACCCAGCTAGAGTTGCCGCGGTGGGTCGGTCCCTCTATAGAGCTTTTTTTCAAAAGTTCTCCAAACTTCTGGATCTTCTTCCAGATGTTCTTTTAAGGTTCTTTTGATGTCCACAGCTCACCCCAAGGTTCCAGAAGCTCTAAGATGCCCCTTGGAGGTGTGGACTACAACTCCCAGAATGCACCTGGTGCAAACTCCTTTTTGGCCACTGGGCACTGGTCAGCTGGTTGGTTTCTTCAGGAGTTGGTGCAGGGGACTCTGGTTAGCAATTTTCCACCTGCAGCAAACAGGGAGTCCCTCCTTGAACCAGTTGAAGCCAGGCAAAGTCTTTCTTGTGGTGAAGCCCAAGTGTGCTGCTGGTGCAGTCCTTCAGAGTGCAGGGTCCAGGTGCAGGCCAGGGGTCCAGCAGGGCAGTCCTTCTTCTTCTGTAGTTCTTCCTGATAGGGATCTGGTAGGGAACTGAGGTGTAAGTGCAGGTCTACCAGTTTTATCCTTGCTCCTGGGTGCAAAAACAGGGGGGTCCTGGTTCTCCAATCAGGGGCAGGGTCCTTTCCCCTGTGATGACCACTTCCTGGGAAGTGTTGCAAAAATCAATCCCAGGGAGCAACATTTCTTAAAAATCCATCATGGCTGAAAGTGATTTTTGGAGCTTACATCTGGCTGAGCCCACCCACTGTACTGGCTAAAAATCCTAAAACACCCCTCTCCTGCCCTGTCATAATCTAATCAAGGGGGCACCTAATTGTTTGGGTTGGGAGGATGTGAGGGTGTTGCTGGGTTGCGCCAAATGTCCTTCTCTGCCTTTGAAGGCCAGTTTGGCAGCCCTCCCCTTTCCTGCTTCACCATCTGCTGAGGGGAGATTTCCTCCCACAGGCATATCTCTTTGTGTGGAGCCAGGCCACTGCACACCTCGTCAGAGGCTGGCCAATCAGAGCACAGCAGCAAAAAACCTGCACGGCTGAAGTTGGCAACTTTTCAGATAAAGCTTAAAACACTTAACCTGAACAAGTTATATTAAATCCCACAACTGGAAGTTGTGGGATTTATTATAACAATTAATTTGTTACCAAACGTCTGTTATCTGTTACTTAAGGGGACTTTAAACATTTTAATACAGTCTCCCCATTCTAGCCTATGGAGGCTATTCACTACAACGAGGGAAAAACAAATTTGGCTGTTTTAACTCACCAGGACTTATAAAACTATTTTAATAAGGTCCCTGCTTATAGTTGCATGGCACCCAGCCCTAGGGGCACATAGGGCACATCTTAGGGGTGACTTATATGTAAAAATAAGGTAGTTTAAGACTTTGGAACTACTTTTAATTCCAAAGTCGAATTTGCATATAACTTTAATTTAAAAGCAGCCAGCAAGGCAGGCCTGCCTTTAAAATGACAATGGGCACCTCAGCAGTGCACCTATGGGTGCACTACCTGTGCTGGGGTCCCTAAACCTACATGCCCTACCATATACTAGGGACTTATAGGTAGGTTGACTTAGCCAATTATAATTAGCCTAATTTGCATACTGATTTTACACAGAGCCTAGGCCCTGGGACTGGTTAGCAGTACCCAGGGCACCATCAGAGTAAGGAAAACACCAGCAAAAAGTGGAAAATGGTGGAAAAGAGTTAGGGGGCCTCTGCAATCAGCCCTGTTCTCTCACACAAGCCCCCCCCAGCTCACACGCCCAGGAGACTCAGCCCAACCCTGGGAGAGTCTTCCTGGCTTGTCAGGTGAGGAAGACAGTGAAGAGAACAGGCTGTCCCTTTGCAGGGCATACTCTGCCTTACATCCTCCTGCCATGGTCACTCCCTCTAGGTAGTGAATCCATCCCAACAGTGAAAGGACCCATCTCAAACTGAAACTTCCCTCTAGAGGGGTCTTCCTCCTCTCTCTATGCCAACCTGGGTAGTGAGGTGCCCACCTCCCCTACCCCTAACTTTGCTAGGGCAACACCTAGCTTACCCAAAGAGGTCACCCAACACTTGAGCAACCCCACCATGACCAACAGGGTCAGGGGGCTTACTTTGATTTTGGCCCTGGGGTCTGCCTCCCAGGCCAAGTGCAGTGCTGCCAGGAAGGCTAGCACCTAGCAGAGGCTACTGACAGCTGTCAGTACCCAGAACCACACCCTAAGCTCTCCAGTGACAGGTGACTGAGCTGCTTTAGGGGCAACTGTGGGGTCCTGGCACCCCTCTTGCTGTCTAGAGTGGGGGGCTACCACCTCCTGTGGCAGACACCCTCCTTCCACTCTCCCTTCTGTCAGTGCAGTGGCAACACCCTGCATCTGGACAGCTGCCTGACTACTCAGGACTTCCTTGGGGTCAGGTGAGGCCTCATCAGTGCCAAATCTGGGCTGCCCCCCTACTGGGGCAGAAGGCCTTTGTCTCCCTGGAACTCTCTTTAAGAGTGGCCCACCCTTCCTTTTCTTCTTTCCTTTTCTTGGGGACCCCTGTCTCCTAACTGTAGGGACTGACTCCCAATGACTTTGGGTTGGGGGGCGCTTTGGGCGACTGCCCCATCATGGGACCGGACTCACCTCTGGGAGGTCATCGCCCAGTATACAATCTAGGGGGAGGTCAGCACTGACTACCACCCTAAACCAGCCAAGGATACCCTCCCTTTCTACGCACACTATGGCTACAGGTTTGGAGGTGACCTCCCCTGTGGCTATCCTGACTTTCCTGGTCTCTCCTGGGCCATACATGTCTGGGGTCACTAATCAGTCACTCACTATAGTGTGACTGGCACAGGTGTCTCTCAGGCCAGTGGTAGGGATCCCATTCACCTGAATGGGGTGAAAGTGCCTACTCCCACCCTCAGGGATCACCAGCTTACCATCTGGTCCTGTCTCCCAGCCCAATGATAGGAGGACTTCATCATCTGAGGAGTCCACCTCCATGGCTACACTGGACAGCCCAGTGCTAACCACCTTCTTTGGACAGGCTGCATCTCCTCTGAAGTGACCTGTCTGCTGACAGGCAAAGCAAACCTTACTGTCCAAGAGCTTTTGTAACCCTGGGTCTCTCTGTCTCTGCTTGTCAGAGTGGGAGTGGAATTTACTCTCCTCCTTCTTAGGTTTCTGGGGTACAGAGGGAATCTCTGTGGTGGGCTTACCACCTCCCTCCTTAGGTTTTTGGGGACCTGACCCCCCTTCTTGGAGTCTCCCTCCTGGACTTGATAACCACCCTGGTTCTCAAGCAGTTATCAGCTGCCTCCCCCAGCTATCTAGGGTTGGTCAGCTTAGAGTCCACTAGATGCTGGTGTAACCTTTCTTGGATAAAATTGGTCAAGATGTGCTCTCTCATGATCAGATTGTATAACCCCTCATAAGTATTTACTTTGTTACCATGAATCCAGCCCTCTAGTGCCTTAAGTGAGGTGTCTATAAAGTCAATCCAGGACTGGGTATTGACCTTCTGGGTGTCCCTGAACTTCATCCTATACTGCTCTGGGTTCAGACCAAACTTTTTAGTTAAGTATCTCTTCATACTGGGGTATGAATCTGCCTCCCACCCTCAAGGTTAGGAGCCTATCCGTCCCAGAGTTGGTGACCAACTCCCAAAGAAGTGAACCCCAGTACTGAGGCTTAACTCTCCTCATCTGGAGGGCCCTCTCATAGGCCCCGAGCCACTTATCTGTCATCCCCCTCTACATAGGCAGAATCTGGGGCAAAACCCTCCACCCATGGACACCTCAGCTTCTCTGTCACTGCCACAATCTCTTTTCTCTTCCCTTGCCCACTTTTTATTTTCTAGGGCCAGCTTTTCTGCCTGCAAAGCTATAAACGCTAGCTGGGCCTCCAGCTCTCTTTCCCTGAGTGACAGGTTCTCTCCTCCTGAAGGGACCCCCCTCCCCCAACTAGCTTTGGGTATGCCCCTAGTGACTGTGTACAGTGAGGACCGGTCTTCCTTCTCCTCACTTAGGCTCAGATGCCCTCCTTCCCCTGAGTGGTTGGAGCTAGCATCCTCCCCTGCTTCTTTCTCCTCTGAAGCTTCCTCTGAGCCTACTTCTTGGGCCTCAGCCCATGCTGTCAGGGATTTAATCAGGACATGCTTCCTGAGGTCAGTGGTTGCAGGCAAACCCCTTGCAGTACACAACCCCCTAAGCTGAACTACTGTCAGTGTGGGTAGGCTAGCCAGATCAAGCTCCATGGTTCCCTAGTTTTGTGTCAACATAAAACATTTTGCAAAAATTGGAAACAAGATTTTAGAAAAATCACAAAAATGCAATAATTTAAATTAATCCACATTAAAAATTAAAAACAATTTTTGCACTAGGACAATTTAAATGATTTTTAATTTGTTTTACTTAAATTTGTAATGTGATATTGAACACAAGTAAAGGATCCCACCACTGCACACCCAAAAAAGTTGGAAAATGGGTTATTGGTAAGGGTAGGTAAGTACCTACACTTAGCAATAGGCCACTAACCTCCACTTAGGTCCAGTTAGGTCTCAGTAAATTAAAACTAGCTCAAACCTTGGTAGCTTGGCAACGAGCGACAAGGCTTAACTTAGGAGACAGAGTGTAAGCGTTCAAATATTACAAAACAGTAGTTAAATAAAATACAGGAAACAGTTTACAAATCCAAAATCAATTTATAAAAATAGATTATATTTTTATCTTTAAAATGACACCAAAACGAATAACATTGGATTAGGGGAACCGGAGATATGAATTTTTAATGAATTATTGCTTTCTAGCACATAGAAACAAAAAGCGCCAATCTGGTCATCTGGTCGCACCTCGACCAGGGCAAAGTCAAAGTTTAAGGCCGACCGCGATGGAGCCTGGCTCGTCTACAGCCCGTGGGAGGCCTCAATCAAAAGTTTACCTTAGGACTTAGTCGTTTTTCTGAAGATTTTCTTCAACGGGACGAACCTGCCAGTCCAATCCGACCTCCTGGAACTCTTCTTCGGATACATGTCACGGGAGCCCTCGGTGGAGATTTTTCCCTTCGGACTTAGCCGGTTTTTCGAGGTGAAAATCCTTCGACCGGCGCAAACCTGGATCTTGATCCAACGTCCTTGGAGCCCTCCTCGGATACGCTGTCTGGGAGGTCCCGGTCAATTTCCTATGTTCGGACTTAGTCTCTTTTTTGGAGATTTTCTTCACCGGGACGAACCTGCAAGTCAGGCCGGGTTGCGGTTGAGGCAAGCTGGCTAGAGTTGCCGCGGCGGGTCGGTCCCTCTATGGAGCTTTTTTTTCAAAAGTTCTCCAAACTTCTACAAACTTCTGGATCTTCTTCCAGATGTTCTTTTAAGGTTATTTAGAGGTCCACAGCTCACCCCAAGGTTCCAGAAGCTCTGTGATGCTCCTTGGGGCTGTGGACTACAACTCCCAGAATGTACCTGGCGCAAACTCCTTTTTGGCCACTGGGTTTCTTCAGGAGTTGGTGCATGGGACTCTGGTTAGCAATTTTTCACCTGTAGCAAGCAGGGAGTCCCTCTTTGAACCAGTTGAAGCCAGGCAAAGTCCTTCTTGTGGTGAAGCCCAAGTGTGCTGCTGGTGCAGTCCTTCAGAGTGCAGGGTCCAGGTGCAGGCCAGGGGTCCAGCAGGGCAGTCCTTCTTCTTCTGTAGTTCTTCCTGGTAGGGATCTGGTAGGGAACTGAGGTGTGGGTGCAGGTCTGCCAGTTTTATCCTTCTCCTGGGTGAAAAACAGGGGGGTCCTGGTTCTCCAATCAGGGGCAGGGTCCTTCCCCCTGTGATGACCACTTCCTGGGAAGTGAAGCAAAAATCAATCCCAGGGAGCAACACTCCTCAAAAATCCATCCTGGCTGAAAGTGATTTTTGGAGGTTACATCTGGCTGAGCCCACCCACTGGTGTGGCTAGAAATCCTAAACACACCCCTCTCCTAATCTAATCAAGGGGACACCTAATTGTCTGGGTTTGCAGGATGTGAGGGTGTTGCTGGGTTGCTCCAAATGTCCTTCTCTGCCTTTGAAGAACAGTTTGGCAGCCCTCCCCCTTCCACAGGCACATCTCTTTGTGTGGAGCCAGGCCACTTCACACCTCATCAAGCAGCCTGGCCAGGCTGCCAGAGGCTGGCCAATCAGAGCACAGCAGCAAAAACACTGCAGGGCTGAAGTTGGCAACATTTCACGTAAAGTTTAAAACGCTTTACCTGAACAAGTTATATTAAATCCAACAACTGGAAGTTGTGGGATTTATTATAACAATTAATTTGATACCAAACTTCTGGTATCTGTTACTTAAGGGGACTTTAAAAATTAAAAACATTCTAGCCTATGGAGGCCATTCACTACAATAAGGGAAAAACAAATTTGGCTGTTTTACCTCACCAGGGCTTATAAAACTATTTTTATACGGTCCCTGCTTATAGTTACATGGCACCCAGCCCTAGGGGCACATAGGGCACACCTTAGGGGTGACTTATAAGTAAAAATGAGGTAGTTTAAGACTTTGGAACTACTTTTAATTCCAAAGTCGAATTTGCATATAACTTGAATTTAAAAGCAGCCAGCAAGGCAGGCCTGCCTTTAAAATGACAATGGACACCTCAGCAGTGCACCTATGGGTGCACTACCTGTGCTGGGGTCCCTAAACCTACATGCCCTACCATATACTAGGGACCTATTGGTAGGTTGACTTAGCCAATTACAATTAGCCTAAATTGCATACTGATTTTACACAGAGCACAGGCCCTGGGACTGGTTAGCAGTACCCAGGGCACCGTCAGAGTCAGGAAAACACTAGCAAAAAGTGGAAAATGGTGGAAAAAAGTTAGGTGGCCTCTGCAATCAGCCCTGTTCTCTTACAAGTGATGATACTGGAACAGTGACCCTAGATTTTAGGGGAAGCTGGCTCCTGGTCTGGGATGGGGTCAGTGTCCTTTGTAGTCACACAATCACCAAAAGGCCCGCTGTGCATCTTCACCTCTGTGGGGTGGGATTCAACAGAATGTTCCAACACCCGCCTTGAGTCGTATATACCTCACATAAAAGGATTGAAGAAGGAAAATCAATGGCAGTAGCCTTGTCCCAAATAGGGCAGAACTACAGACAGTATATGGCACAGCTTACAGTCAGCCAAACTTTAAATTACTTTATGTACTTTATGTAGAGAGTGTGGGTTCACTGTAACCCTAAAATGTTAAATCTGAAAAGCGAGCTCAACAATTGGGGGGATCAGTGGTTTGCATAGCATGGGCTTGACCAGGACATGTGCCCACCACAACATGGATGCCTACTCACCTCCCCAGAGGTCCCCCTTTTCTAAATTGCCCAATCCCATGGGACTCTCGTGGGAGCACATGAGGGCTTCAGAGTTACTCCACAGAAGCAAGGGTTCTGCGCTGGCTCCTGCAAGAGTCCTGCAGGATGGGAAAACCCTGCCAAGCTTTTCTGGTACTTTTGACTCCTGGGTCCCACACACAAGGGCAAGGAGATCAGGAGATCCCTGCTCTGCCCCTTATACATTTTTTAATTTTATTTCCAGGGCATGGGGATTGAGTTCCTGGGTCCTGAAATGGCAGCTGCAAAATTCCTCTTCATGTTATAGTAAGTCAATCAAAGCACAAGCTCCCACAGGAATGCCAGGAGCTTCTTGCTCTCAGGGGAATGAGACATTTAACAGGGAAATAAGCCCCCTCATCCACTAGGATTGCTCCATTGTTTAAATTTGTGTGCCTGTGAGAACACAACTGCCTAGATATCTATAGCAAAAAGCATGCCTTATGCGTACAGATCTAGCTTTCCACCATATTTGGTGCCATTCTGTTAACCCATTTGGGATGCAGCATACAGTATTCCCTAGGAAAATTAGATGGGGAAATTGCATTTTGAGAACCCCCTTCTTTTCTCGGTCCCTTGCCTGGAAAGTTTTCCCTAACTTTTACTCCATCCATCCTATTCCTGTTGATATATCCCATTTGTTTAACCTTCTTCTCACTTTTTTCTCCTTTCCCTATTCATATGCCATTGTTTATTCCTCCAGTCTGCATAGTTTCATTTTTGTAACAATCCGATACACTGCCCACAGTTCTGGAAGAGGCAGGCTTGATGTCTGTTGTTCATAAATACTGGAAACTACTTGAAAGTCATTGGCATTTAGAAGATTTTAAAATTTTAGACAAGATAAAGAACAGAAACCTACACAAAGTGCCCAAGATGCCTGATGTAGGTGTTTGCCCTTATACAAAATAATCTGTCTGACCTACAGCTATTGGTCCCTAAAGCTGTTAGCTCTGAGCTGATGAACCTTTGTACAGTGTAAGGGAGTTGAAAATCCTTGAAGGTAAAATTATGATACTGGCAAGTGTTTAAAAGTTTAAAACAGATGTTGTCTTGGAAGTGTTAATAATCTAAACCAGAAAATGTAATGACCATTTTAGGATCAATACTTGAGGTTTAATATTGAAACCGAAATACTTGAGTGGTGAGTAAACCTGGTTTGTATGGTATGGGGGCTTTAATTTACAGTGCCTAGTAACTTTGTTTCCTTTTACCTATTAGGAGAAAAGAGAGTGCTTTAAGTGTTCAGAACATGCATTAATAGTGTGTTCACTTGGGAAGACAAGTAGGTGGCAGTAAAAGTACCCCTTTCTTTTCAAGTATTCCGCCCTTTCTGTACTGTGGAGTTTATCAAATGCCACAGTCAGAGAACTTTTAAGTTCCTTACTTATTTTAACAGGAAACAGCCAAATCTGTGGCAGGAAACAGGCAAAACTGTGGTCAAAACCATGCATGCCGTTACCACGCATGCCTTTGCAATGCATGAATGTTTATCAATCATGCCTTCACCACATCGGATTTTACAACGAATATGCTTTTACCACGCATACTTTTACAACAAATTTTGAATTAGAGGCATGAATGGTAAAAGCATATATGTGGGAAACGTTTTTGGTAAATGTGTTTCCAAGGTATGTAATTTATATATATATATATATATATATATATATATATATATATATATATATATATATATATATATATATATATATATATATTACCAAGTGGCAGGTGCTGTTTGATGAATCTTCAGGACATTTAAAAAAAACAGTGTGTCTGCTAATCTTGTTGCACACAGGAAGTTTTGGGGTGATCTGGCAAGCAGGGGAAGAGAAAAAGTGGGGGGTCAAAAAATTTGCTTTTACCATGTTAATTCCCATAGGGCCTTTGCACACGAATACAGCCCGAACCACAGGACGGAGATACATCAAATTTGGAAGAAATCTAGCTTTTGGTACACAGATTGTGCTTTCACTTATTTGGTGTGAATCAGTTCAGTAGTTTTGGAAAAATTAATGGCAAAACAAATTTGTATTTCTAGGGCTGCAGAACTTTTGGGACGATTTCACGAAAAGTAACAAGCTTTTGCAGAGAAATGCACATCTCTGATTGGCTGACAACACTTTAAACTAGGAAATGTTGGCAGCCATCTTGGGACTCGGTGGAGTCAACCTGATCCCTTAGCTCTGGTGCATAGAGACGACCCCCCCCCCCCGGGCTAAAAACACATAAAAAATAATTGAGGCAATTTTGCGATTTTTCAGAACAAATTAAAAAACAAGCGCGGGATCCTGTGCTTGTTTTTTTACAAGCCGCCGGTTGTGCGAGGTCTCAGGGCATTCACAGTTTCCATGCGGGGGGCTGTCTGACCCCCCCCCCCCACAGCACCGGTGACCACCAACCCTCAAGGGCACATTTGAAAAATAGTGTGGGGTGTGCACTCCCCTTGCAGCCACAGGGACCACAACCTTCCCGGGGTTAAGCTTAAAACAATGCAGGCGGCCACAGTGTCCCCGCAGCCCTGGGGACCATTACCTCTCCAGGGCAGTTTTTAAATATAATGTGGTGGACCATGTGGCAATATGGAGAAATAAAAAAGAGATTCTCACAAATAGAATACAAAAAAAAGTGAAATACATCAAGGGATCAAAATAGCTAGCAAAATAAAAAGAGAAACACTCTTAATACAAAAGAAAGAGAAAAAGGCAGTGGAAGATGCACAAATAAGAGTAATATTGGATTATAGCAAGGAACACTTTGCAATTCAAAAGATTTTAAACAAATATTGGAACTTGTTATATAGAGATCAGGATATCAAGGATAAAGTTGGGCCAAATCCGTCAGTAACATATAAAAAAAATACCTTCATTAAAAGATATGCTTGTAAAAAGTCATTTTTCAGTACCTCAAAAAGAAACATGGTTAAGCAAAAATAATGGATTTTTAAGTGTAATAAATGCAAAGCCTGTAAAAATGGAATAAACAAAATACATTTTGAAGAGCACAATGGAAAACAAATAAAGATAAATCAAAGAATAACTTGTGTAACAAAATTCATGATATATATCATAGAATGCATGTGTGGAAAAAGTACGTAGACAGCACACTATGCAGCCTGAAAAAAAAGAATCTTAGAACACACAAGAACAGTACAAAACAAGGATATGAGCTATGCAATAGCAAAACATTATCTTCACCACTCAGATGAAAATTGGACAAGTATGAAATACTATTGCATAGCACACATCAAAAAGAATGAAAGAATGAAAGAGGATGAAATAGAGAACCAATACTTTTGAGATGGGAATCTAGATACATTATAAGGCTACAGACAATAATACCATTTGGGCTCAACACGGATGAAGAACTTCACGTACATTTGTAAGCAGAGTAAGATTGACCAAGAAAAAGAATACACTTAAAGCAATTGAGTAAAAAATGGAAGAAGAACTTGGTAAAATGGAAGACATCAAAGGACAATTAAAAAAGAACATGAATAGAGAACATCATATGTATTAGAAACAAGGCAGGAATGAGTAGAAAAAGGCCACACTTGAAAAGAATTCAGTCAAATGGAAAACATTAAAGGACAATAGAAAAATAATCCACCTAATCAAAACAGAACACTCCATTGTAGAAAATAAGACAACATCATAAATATGTGACCACAGACATTAATAGGATCATAGAGTTATAATAAGAACACTAAAAATTAATAATCAAAAGAAATAATGATAAAAGTGAATAGTTGAAAGTACAAAGATGCTGTTGCTAATTAAAGGCACCCGATTAGGTAAAAAAACATTTTTTATTCTTTATTTTTAATCATATAATTATAACAAAAGAGATTTCAACTCCCACAATGTCTCATTATAGCTAAGTGAGATATAGGGTATACAGTGGTGAAACAGAAAAAAACACACATACCGTGATCAAGACTCTTGTAGTTGAAACTTATCGGTGTGAAATCTTTCTGTGTGGGAACCAACTATAAAGCTATAAAGAAATAATCAATCTCTGGAGTGTGGTTTCGAAATTATTGGTATTGCGATTAAATACGAAGCATACGAAGCATGGTCGGGCTCCGCAAATCAGAACTGGTTCAAAGCGCCCTGAAAATTAACTGGCCATGGAGGAATGATATATATATATATATATATATTCATATTTATAAATACATATGTATACACATGTACATATATATATATATATATATATATATATATATATATATATATATATATATATATACACACACACATGACTACATGTATATATACATGTAGTCATGTGTGTGTGTATATATATATATATATATATATATAATCCCTATACTCACACACTTATATATATATATATATATATATATATATATATATATATATATATATGTATATATATATATATATATATTTAGGGATTGTACTTATCTCTTGAAATTTTACCACACATATCCCATTACCAGGCATGTGCATGGTAAACGTTTTCAAAGTTTTCATAGTAAAGGCATGTGTGGTAAAGACACATATGTTGTAATGACAAAGTTTTAAAGGCATGGCTGGTAAATGCATGTGTGGTACCATCACGCAACCCTTTTAACAGGCACTTTGTCATAGGGATGAAATTATAGTGGAATAATTTACAAAACTGATGTTGAATAAGCATACCTAGGTGCTTAGTCGTACTATTATCTTTCAGAATGTATTACAAACCAGGAAAGGTGCCATCCCTACAGCTCATCTACCTAAGGTATGGACAGGGAGTAGCCATGCCAATGTAAATAATGTATGACAATTTTCTAAACTAAACAAGAAATTTACACAGAAGTACAATAGTAAAATAGTTCATACCAACATTAAAGCATGTGACTTTTTATCTCACTCATTTTAAAAAGTGAAATACTGATACTGATGGATTGTAACATATGTTTTTCATTTTACATGAATGAACTTCGAGAAGGGGCTATTTTGCACAGGTGTTTTTTACTCAGTCGTAACTTGAAAATGTTTTACTATTATCCACTGCAATGATAACAGACAATAAATTCATATTTAAAAAGAATATCAGCACAATTCTGAAAGCAATGCAGAGATCCTTCTCTTTGAATATTCAATAAAGGAATCACTTCATGGACTATACACAATAAGGAGAGTGTTGACGGAACCATTTGCAGCAAACAAAACCCACATTGGCCAATGGAGGAAAAGAAGTGTGAAATGTGAACCTTCATCTATTTTTGTTTGATGGAGGTGAGGGTTTGTCAATTTTCCATCTACTTAAACCAACAATTCTTTACCATTTCCTTTTGGCATTTTGAACTAGCAGAGATGTGGACACTGTGAGGGTCATTCTGACCCTGGCGGCCGGTGGCCGCCAGGGCCACCGACCACGGGAGCACCGCCAACAGGCTGGCGGTGCTCCAATGAGCATTCTGACCGCGGCGGTTCAGCCGCGGTCAGAAGCGGAAAGTCAGCGGTCTCCCGCTGACTTTCCGCTGCTCTTTGGAATCCTCCATGGCTGCGGAGCGCGCTCCGCAGCCATGAGGATTCTGACCCCCCCTACCGCCATCCAGTTCATGGCGGGAAAGCCGCCATGAACAGGATGGCGGTAGGGGGGGTCGCGGGGCCCCTGGGGGCCCCTGCCGTGCCCATGCCAATGGCATGGGCACGGCAGGGGCCCCCGTAAGAGGGCCCCGAAAAGTATTTCAGTGTCTGCCTTGCAGACACTGAAATACGCGACGGGTGACACTGCACCCGTCGCACCTTCCCACTCCGCCGGCTCGATTACGAGCCGGCATCCTCGTGGGAAGGTCGTTTTCCCCTGGGCTGGCGGGCGGTTTTACTGGAACCGCCCGCCAGCCCAGGGGAAAACTCGGAATACCCGCCGCGGTCTTTTGACCGCGGCGCGGTAATTTGGAGGGCGGGATCCTGGCGGGCGGCCTCCGCCGCCCGCCAGAGTCATAATGAGGCCCTGTATCTTTTGAAAGAATCCCACGCATTGTGCAAACAACAAACTTTAAAGCTGCACTACTAAGAAAATGAAAGATACAACCTCACAAAACCTGCTAGAAAATGTTATAATCTAGTGATGTTAAGAAGATTATAAAAACAGTCACTCTAGAATTTGTTTACCCACCTGTTATTTTATAATAAACAAGCGCAATTATTTTCCTTTTTTTAAAATTCAGTTGATTGATGCAGATATACTTTTTGTAAAGTCGGAAGAGCATTGGAGACGACATTAAAACATACGTTTGTTTGGAGTTTTAAGGACTCTACTTAAACTAGTTTGTTTTGTTTGCATGTTTGACATTATTTAGAACAGGTACAACTCTACTTTCTGGAATCTGAAACTTCAGACTTTAGACCTGCATTAGAGTGTGGTGACACGGACTCAGCACCTTGTGTCAGATATACCATTCTCTATATTACACATGCCTTTGACTATAATGCACTTTTAATGTGAAGGTCAACTTTCTGAGTACTGTCTGCCAAAATTCGAAATGAAGCCCTTTGCCTGCAACCCGCTCCCGTTTGAATGTACTGAGCTACATAATTTCTTTTTAGTTAGATGAGAAGTAAAGCTGGGCACTGCTTTTAGCTAGAAGAGCAGATAGCAAAGGATAGGAGGCCTCTTCCCCCTCAGGTGCTGAGCCTTTTTTCTTGCTATTTGGGGTAGTATGCGTTTAGGCCCTCATAACGTTTTGTCCACAAAAGCTACCCACACCAAATTTTCATCCTTTTTTCCCAACATCCTAGGGATTCTAGAGGTACCCAGAGTTTGTGGGTTCCCCTGGAGGAGACCAAGAAATTAGTTAAAACACAGCTACAATTTCATTTGTTTTAAAAAATGGGAACAAAGTGCTGCAGAAGAAAGTATGTTTTTTCCCCTGACAATTGAATCAACAAAGGGTTTGTGGTGCTAAAATCACCCTCTTCCCAGCTTTTAGGAACAGGCAGACTTGAATCAGAAAACCACATTTTTCAACACAATCTTAGCATTTTACTGGGACATACCCTGTTTTTACCATGTTTTGTGCTTTCAGCCTCTTTCCAGTTACTGACAAAAATGGGTGTGAAACCAATGCTGGATCCCAGACAGCTAAACATTTCGCAAAAGTAGATAACATTTTTAATTCATTTTGAACTCAGCAAGGGGTTATTGTGTAGATACTTCAAGGTATTCCTACAGAAACAGCTAAAACAAAAAAATATTGAAATTGAGGTGAAAAAAGAGCCACTTTTGTCCACATTTTCTTCTATACATTTTTCCAGCTATGGCAGGTTTTTGAAAGCAATATACTGTTACGAGTGCTGGAGCCAATAAATGAGCTGCAACTTGCAATGGGTTTTCATTGCATACCGAAAATACAGCAATTCATTTGGTGAAATATACAGAATGAAAAACAGGTATAAAGGAAACCTTTGAATTTTCTAAATGGTCACATGATAAGGTTTTGAGAAGCAGTGGTTATTTGCACATCTCTGAATTCTGGGGTCCCCATACTAGCATGTAAATTGCAAGGCATTTCTCAAATAGACATCTTTTTTACACACTGTCTTACATTTGGAAGGAAAAAATGTAGAGAAAGACAAGGGGCAATAACACTTGTTCTTCTATTCTGTGCCCCCCCAAGTCTCCCTATAAAAATGGTAACTCACTTGTGTGAGTAGGCCTAGCGCCCCCAACAGGAAATGCATGGACACATCACATTTTTACATTAAAATTTGAAGTGTTTTTTGGAAAGTGCCTAGCTGTGGATTTTAGCCTCTAGCTCAGCCGGCACTTAGGGAACCCTACCAAACCTGGACATTTCTGTAAACAGGACACCTAGGTGAACCCAGGATGGGGTAACTTTTGCCACTCTCACCAGGTTCTGGTACCCAGAATCCTTAGCAAACCTCACAGTTTGGCAAAAAAACACTTTTTCCTCACATTTCGGTGCTGCAAAGTTCTGAAATCTGAGGGAAGCCATAAGCTTACTTCTACCCAGCATTCCCCCACATTCCCCAATAAAAATGGTGGGTAGGCCTAGTGCCTGCGACAGAAAATACCCCAAAACACTACGTGGACACATCAAAATTATCAAATACAAAACTACCTGTTTTGCAGGGGCACCTGGTTTTTTGGTACTGGGCTCAGCAGCCATCTAGGGAAACCTACCAAACCCAGACATTTCTGAAAATGAGACACCTGAGGGAGTCCAGGGAGGTGTGACCTGCATGGATCCCCCAGTGTTTTCCTACCTAGAATCTTCAGCAAACCTAAAATTTAGCTTAAAAAAAACAAATTTTCCCCACATTTCTGTATGGGATCACCTCACCAGCACAAATGTCCTACCACCTAATGTTTTCCTCAGCCTCCCGATAAAAATGATACCTCACTTGTGTAGGTGGGCCAAGTGCCTGTGACAGGAAGAGTCAAAAACATGTCAAAATTGAGAGGAACCAAAAAGGGTCTAAAAGGGCAGTTTGGAAAAAAACGTTTTTAGACTGACAAGTGGGGCAGACTTTTTATTGGTATAGATGCGACAATGCTAGGTGGTAGGAATGTTGTGGATTCCTGCAGATTCCGGAAGGTTCCCTCACAAAAATGTGTGGAAAAATGTTTGATTTCAAGCAATGTTAGAGATTTGCAGGGCATTGTGGGTAAGAAAATGGTGCTGGGTGCATGTGAAGCACACCGCCCAGATGTTTAGTTTTAGATGTGTCTAGGTCTTGTAGGTTAGGCTGACAAGTGGGGCAGACTTTTTATCGGTATAGATGCGACAATGCTGGGTGGTAGGAATTTTGTGGATTCCTGCAGATTCCGGAAGGTTCCATCACAAAATGTGTGGAAAAATGTTTGATTATAAGCAATGTTAGAGATTTGCAGAGCATTGTGGGTAAGAAAATGGTGCTGGGTGCATGTGAAGCACACCGCCCAGATGTTTAGTTTTTAGATGTGTCTAGGTCTTGTAGGTTTTTCTACATGGCAGCCCTCACCATTCCTGGGACGATTTTAAGTTAGCCAAGCACTCATGGTCCAAATGTAAAGTCAAAACCCAAAATAATCAAATGTCCTCTTGCTTGCCGTTGGGATAAGATCTTTTAGTGTGCGGGGTTGAGCTGAAAGACTGTTACCCCCTCAGTTGGGGTGGGGACATAACCATGCCCATACTGGTTGGTAGCCACCACCCTACTATTTTTATTTTTTATTTTTTTATTACCTGGCATCTCGTAGGCTTCCTCCCCTCCTCCCCCCGGGAGTGGATCGGGGGTAATTTCCCTACCTGCCCACCAGTGGGCAGAACAACGTTGTCCCCATTTATTTGGGGTGGGAATATGGCCATACCCCACTCTCTTGTTTTGAAAAAAATCTTCCCTGATGTCTAGTGGGCTTTCTGCTCCCCTTGGGGGCAGATGAGCCTTACATAAATAGGCCGATCTGCTCCAAGGGATGCAGAAATGGCCAACAGTAATGTGCCCATATGGGGAGCGACCATTGCCCAAGGGGTTGTCCCCCCAAATAAAACACACACAGAGATGCGCACCAATCCCCGGTGCCTACGTGGTTTCTGCCCCCCTTGGGGGCAGATGGGGCCTCATAGAAATAGGCCAATCTGCTCCAAAGGGGGGCAGAAATGGCCTAAAATAAATTTGTCCCCCAGGGGAGCGACCCTTGCCTAAGGGGTTGCTCCCCATCTGTAAAAAAGAAAAAAAAGAAAACATCTCTGGTGTCTAGTGGTTTCTGTCCCCCTTGGGGGGCAGATTGGCTTAATAAAAGTAGGCCGATATGCCCCGAAGGGAGGCAGAAATGGTGTAAAATAAAATTGCCCCCAGAGGAGCGACCTTTGCCTAGGGGATCGCTCCCCATCTGTGAAATTGACACACAATAAAATCCCTGGTGTCTCGTGATTTCTGCCTCCCATGGGGGCAGATTGGCCTAAGAAAATAGCCCGATCTGCCCCAAGGTGGTCAGAAATAGCCAAAAATAAAATTACCCCCCACAGGAGTGACCCTTGCCTAAGGGGTCGCTCTCCATATGTAAAAAAAGAAAAAAAAATCCCTTGTGCCCAGTGGTTTCTGCCCCCCTTGCAGGTAGATCAGCTAATTAAAATAGGCCAATGACCCCAAGGGGGGAAGAAATGGCCTAAAATAAATTTGCCCCCCAGAGAAGCGACTCTTGCCTACGGGGTCGCTCCCCTTATGAAATTATAGGAATAAAAAAATCCCTGGTGTTTAGTGATTTCTGACCCTAGGTAGATCGGCCTAATAACAATAGCCCGATCTGCCCCCACGGGGGGCAGAAATGGTCTAAAATAAATGTTGCCGTCAGGGGAGCGACCCTTGCCTAAGGGGCCGCCCCACCGTAAAAACAAAAAATATATATCCACGGTATCTAGTGTTTTCTGCCCCCCTTGGGGGCCAATTGGTCTAATTAAAATAAGCCAATCTGACCCTAAGGGGGGCAGAAATGGCCTAGAAATAGATTGTCCCCCCCTTTGAGGTGTAACCCTTGCCCAAGGGGCCGCTCCCCTTATTTGTTTACAAAAGTAAACAAAACTTGCTGGTGTCGCGTGCTGATGTCCCTCCATATCTGCCCAGGGGAGGGGGCTGGGTGCAGGACGAGCTGGTCTCATCCTCGGCACACGGCAACCATGGCCGAGGGCGAGACCAGCGCATCCAGGGCACCCAACGTGTTAAACTCAGCTCTGGAGGCTGCGGAAACATGGTGACTGAGCATCCATGTGAGGGTTTAACTAGGAAATCAGGTAACAGTCAATCAGTACTTAATTTACAGTGTAACCAATTTGGCCACACAATATGAACCAACAACGCAAATAACGTTAAAAGGTTTTAATACAAATTAACACTCAGTTTAATGTAAAAAAAATCTCTAAAAGATGCTGTAAAGACACAGAATAACAATTGGGTAGCCAAATCTTCTGAAGAAGTTTAGACGAGTAAGCATGAGTCAAAGCAGGAATTGAGTAACTGCAATACAAAATATAAGCAACACTATCTGGTGATCTAAAAATAAGCACTGGCCAGTTCTATTTCACATGATGCAATTTAAAAGCATCCAGCTAATTTAAATTATGGGCTGTTAGGGGAAATCTCCTGACAATCTAATCTTCCTGGAAAGGAAAAATCTCACTATAAAACACAATGATAAAAGATAAGGAGTTGAAATAAGACAAAAGGCATTTGGAAAAATGAAGAGGAAGGTGTCAGCATTTCAGAAGCTGGATCAAGAGTTTCCTTAGAGAGAGTTAAGGGTACGCCTAAGCCACACTCAGCAAAACACAGGGCAAAAGGGAAAAGTCAGAGCTTTGTACTTCTCAAAGTCTAATGGAAAGTATCCTACAATCAATCAGTGAAACCCTGTGGTAAGAGCACAAAATTGGTCTGGTAAAGCTTTGTTTATCACTCCACTATGGCTCCTCTGTGCACTCCTGTCTCACGGTGCAACTTATATCATCACCAGCAGCTTCCCAGAGCAGTTCTGAGAAGGCTGTTGTCCTTGGTCCTCTGGACATCTTTTGCAACATGTATGAATAAGGGACTGTCATTTCACTCTCAAGTTCCCACTGTTCCATATTCAAGGCCTGCCTCTCAGACTCTATCAAAACACAATAGCACATCAATGTCCAAATTAACATTGCATAAGAATACACCTGCAATGAAAATGGCACGTTAGCAGAAAATGGGAAACAGTTTCTTGCGTTAATGAAATTCACACCTAGTCAAGTTAACATTAAGCTAATGCACATCTAAGTTTATATTATACTGTGCAGACTTTAAATTCTACATTACAATAAATGTGAATTAAATTTTCTCAATCATAATTTCATTTTACATTCAATATGAAAGCAGACTTTACTAATATATAAGCAAAGGTGGGATACCGAAGTGCATTTTCAACATCGGACTTCAAACATTGAACACATGATGCACATGTTACATAAATTGCTATCACTTTCACTGCAAGTATATTTTAATAATATGGAAATAAAAATATACTCAATGATTACATTCAATTTAATAAGGTTAATGCATTCAATACAGGATTTTTCTAGCACTACAGTGAATGAACTTTATTATAGACTTCAAGTACACCACTCTACAGGATGTCAGGAGTGGCAGCAAACTCTACGCTGCTTCAGACTCCCCCTGATGGTATATCAAGCCATCACATTAACCCCTTTAGCGCCATAGACGCACTGGTTACGTCCATGGAGGCGCCTGTGTGGCGCCATGGACGTAACCATTAAGTCCATATACCGGCCCTCGGGGAAGCGCTAGCGCTCCCCCCAAGGGCCTCCCCCCACCCCCAGGCCAGGGCTGGAAGGGGAATCCCTTCCACCCCCATCCCCCTCAACCCCCAGGACGTCAGGGCGCGATCACGCGTTGACTTCTTGAAAGAGAGAAAAGACGCGTGGAAGCCATTTGCTTCCAGCGCATCTTCCAGCAAGGAGGAAGGTTTTTACCTCCAGGGGGGAGGAATGCCTGTAAAAGAAGCATTGAGGAAGAGGAATGCTCAATGTCTCTTTGAGCATTCCTGCTGCCCGATCGCATTGCGATCAGGCAACAGGAAGGCCCACTAGACACCAGGGAATTAGTGTGTGTGTGTGTTTGTGTTGTTGTTGCGTTGGAGAGCGACCCCTTGGGCAACGGTCGCTCTCCTTTGGGGGGCAATATCTTTTTTTGCAATTTCTGCCCCCCTTGGGGGCAGATTGGCCTTATTTTTAGGCCGATCTGCATCCAAGGGGGGCAGAAAGCCACCAGACACCAGGGATTTTTTTGTTGTGGTTTGTTTGTTTGTGTTGGGGGGCGGCCCCTTGGGCAAGGGTCGCCCCCATGTGCCCAAATGCACGATTGGGCAGTTGTGCCCCCCTTTGGGGCAGATAGGCCTATTTTTTTAGGCCTTTCTGCCCCCAAGGGGGGCAGAATCCCCATAGCGCCAGGGATCATGTATGTGTGTGTGTGTGCTTTGTGTGAGGGGGTGGCCCCTTGGGCAAGGGTCGCCCCCCAAAGTGGGCAATGTGATGTAAGCCATTTCTGCCCCCTTGTGGGCAGATTGGCCTAGTTATTGTAGGCCCTTCTGCCCCGGGGGGGGGGGGGGCAGAAACCATGAAGACACCAGGGATTTTTTTTTTCTTTTGTTTTCTTTTTTGTGTGTTGGGGGTGCCCCTTTGGGCAAGAATCGCCCCCAAGGGGCAAAAAGTACTATTGGGCAGCTCTGCCCCCCCTGGGGGCAGATAGGCCTATTTTTTTTACATCTTTCCTATAGCACCAGGGATCATGTATGTGTGTATGCATTGTGTGGGGGGGTGGCCCCTTGGGCAAGGGTCGCCCCCCCAAAGGGGGCAATGTGATGCAGGCCCTTTCTGCCCCCCCTTGGGGGCAGATTGGCCTAGTTTTTGTAGGCCCTTCTGCCCTGGGGGGGGGGGGGTGGTGGCAGAAACCATGAAGAAACCAGGATTTTTTTTCTTTTGTTTTCTCTTTTTCTGTTGGGGGCGCCCCTTAGGCTAGGGTCACCCCCAAGGGGCAAAAAGTACTATTGGGCAGTTCTGTCCCCCTTGGGGGCAGATAGGCCTATTTTTTTAGCCAGGGATCATGTATGTGTGCTTTGTGTGGGGGGTGGCCCCTTGGCCAATGTAATGTAGGCATTTCTGCCCCCTTTGGGGGCAGATTGGCCTAGTTTTTGTAGGCCCCTCTGCCCCCGGGGAGCAGAAACCATGAAGACGCCAGGGATTTTTTTACAAGGGGCAAAAATTACTATTAGGCAGTTCTGGCCCCCTTGGGGCAGATCGGCCTATTTTTTTATTTTTTTTTTCAGGCATCTGCGCTCAAGGGGGGCAGAATCAACTTTGCGCCAGGGATCATGTGTGTGTTTTGTGTTGGGGGTGGCCCCTTGGGCAATGGTCACCCTCCGAAGGGGGCAATATATTCTATGGCATTTCTGCCCCCCTTTGGGGCAGATTGGCCTTATTTTTTAGTCCCATCTGCCCCCATCTGCAGAGAACGCTAGACATAAGGGAACATTTAAAAATGGTTAGTGGCGGGGTGTTTGTCAGCTGGCGAAGTATTTGCATTTATGATAATAACAGTTTAATTATTCTTTTTGTTCTAGTTCAAAGCTTTTGCTTCCTTCGCTGTGGCTTGTTGCAGTTTTGGCAGTGGTTGTCCTGTGGTATGCGTAGTTGCATGTTTAAGGTAAGTAAATAAATTTACTCCAAAGGAGTATAGTTGCCATGCATGAATGACATGTTTGTAGGTAGTGTACTGAATGCAGGATTGTGTGTGAAATTGTCTTTAGATTTATGCACAATGATTATTGTGTTGTCCTATGTCTATTTTTCTTTTTTTTTCTTTTTAGTGGGATATCATTGGTGATTGCTGTGGCTGTGCAGAGTAGTTGCTGGTGAGTCAAGCTTTTTCAGGGAAGTGAGCAGTATAGTTTTTGAGTTTAGAACTCTTAGTGATAAAGCTACACTTTGTTTGTTACTTATCTTACACAGTGCTGGTTGTTGGTGGTGCATTTGTCCCGTAAATTTTTGTAGGAAGGATCATGGTTAGCCATAGGATGACCGCTCAGCAGGTTGTTGGTGTGCTTTTTGAGTCATCTTCTGACCATGATTATGAGACTGACTCTGCATCTGAGGCAGAGGTGGAAGTGCAAGATGCTGGAAGTGAATTTTCTGTCAGAGAGGAATCATCTGATGATGAAGCCACTCTCAGTGCTGATGAAGGGCCTGTTTTAGAGGAGGATACTGATATGCCGATGGTGCAGGAGCCAGCGGTTGAAAGGCTTCCCATTGGAAGACCTGACATGTGGGTTGCAACAAACATGGAGCAGCCACAGTTGCCTGCGTTTACTGGTTTCCCAGGGTCAAGGTTTCATATAACCTAAGTGCGTTTCTTTTCACAATTTTTGTGTTTGGCACATCACAGATGTACGTGGACACATCAAAATGATATATTACAAAACTACCTGTGTTTGGGGAGAGGGGGCACCTAGGTTTTTGGTCCTGGGTGCAGCCTTTATGTAGGGAAACCTACCAAACCCAGACATTTTTTTAAACAAGACACCCCAAAGAGTACAGTGAGGTGTGGCTTGCGTGGATACCCCAACATTTTCTTACCCAGACTCCTCTGCAAACCTCAAAATTTGATTCAAATAGCATATTTTCCTGACTTTTCTTAGTAGGATCACCACTCAAGCACAAAATTCCTACTCCCCAGCGTTCCCCCCAGTCTCCCAAGTAAAAAGACACCTCACTTGTGTGTGTCTCTAAAGCAGAGTCAGCCTAAAGATGTATAAAAGAATAATATGTGCTTATCATCTCGCTGTGCTATCCCCTCAAATCTACACGTTTTTGGCATTTTTCTGTTGCAGGCACCTGGCCCACCCACACAAGAGAGGTATCATTTTTATCGGCAGACGTGGGGGAATGCTGGTGGAAGGAAATTTGTGGCTCCTCTCAGATTCCAGAAATTTCTGTCACTGAAATGTGAGGAAAAAGTGTTTTTTTAGACACATTTTGAGGTTTGCGAAGGATTCTGGGTAACAAAACCTGGTGAGAGCCCCACAAGTCACCCCATCTTGGATTCCCTTAGGTCTCTAGTTT
This sequence comes from Pleurodeles waltl, assembly GCF_031143425.1. Taxonomy (NCBI): domain Eukaryota; kingdom Metazoa; phylum Chordata; class Amphibia; order Caudata; family Salamandridae; genus Pleurodeles; species Pleurodeles waltl. The sequence continues at coordinate 905,868,470 of NC_090445.1, read as the reverse complement.
TCAAAAATGCACAGGTTTGGTAGGTTTCCCTAGGTGCCGCCTAAGCTAGAGGCCAAATCCACAGGTCGGCACTTTGTAAAAAATACCTCTGTTTTCTGTGGAAAAATGTGATCTGTCCATGTTGTGTTTGGGTGCATTTCCTGTCGCGGGCGCTAGGCCTACCCACACAAGTGAGGTATCATTTTTATCAGGAGACTTAGGGGAATGCTGGGTGGAAGAAAATTTGTGGCTCCTCTCAGATTCCAGAACTATCTGTCATCGAAATGTGAGGAAAAAGTGTTTTTTTAGCCACATTTTGAGGTTTGCAAAGGATTCTGGGTAACAGAACCTGGTGAGAGCCCCACAAGTCACCCCATCTTGGATTCCCCTAGGTCTCTAGTTGTTAAAAATGCACAGGTTTTGTAGGTTTCCCTGGGTGCCGGCTGAGCTAGAGGCCGAAATCCACAGCTAGGCACTTTGTAAAAAACAGCTCTGTTTTCTTTGTGAAAATGTGATGTGTCCACGTTGTGTTTTGGTGCATTTCCTTTCGCGGGCACTAGGCCAACCCACACAGGTGAGGTACCATTTTTATCGGGAGACTTAGGGAATGCTGAATGGAAGGAAATTTGTGGCTCCTCTCAGATTCCAGAACTTTCTTTCACCAAAATGAGAGGAAAAAGTGTTTTTTTTTGCCAAATCTTGAGGTTTGCAAAGGATTCTGGGTAACAGAACCTGGTCAGAGCCCCATAAGTCATCCCATGTTGGATTCCCCTAGGTGTCTAGTTTCAAAAATGCACTGGTTTGCTTGTTTCCCCAGGTGCTGGCTGAGCTAGAGGCCAAAATCCACAGCTAGGCACTTTGTAAAAAACAGCTCTGTTTTCTTTGTAAAAATGTGATGTGTCCACTTTGTGTTTTGGTGAATTTCCTTTTGAGGGCGCTAGGCCAACCCACACATGTGAGGTACCATTTTTATCGGGAGACTTGGGGGAATGCTGGGTGGAAGGAAATTTGTGGCTCCTCTCAGATTCCAGAACTTTCTGTCACCGAAATTAGAGGGAAAAGTGATTTTTGGGCCAAATCATGAGGATTGCAAAGGTTTCTGGGTAACAGAACCTGGTCAGAGCCCCACAAGTCACCCCATCTTGGATTCCCCTAGGTGTCTAGTTTTCAAAAATGCGCAGGTTTGCTAGGTTTCCCCAGGTGCCGGCTGAGCTAGAGGCCAAAATCTTCATCTAAGCACTTTGTAAAAATCAGCTCTGTTTTCTTTGTGAAAATGTGTTGTGTCCACGTTGTGTTTTGGGGCATTTCCTTTCACGGGCGCTAGGCCTACCCACACAAGTGAGGTACCATTTTTATTGGGAGACTTGGGTTGTCGCTGGGTGGAAGGAAATTTGTGGCTTCTCTCAGATTCCAGAACTTTCTGTCACCAAAATGAGAGGAAAAAGTGTTTTTTTGGCCCACTTTTGAGGTTTCCAAAGGATTCTGGCTAACAGAACCTGGTCAGAGCCCCACAAGTCACCCCATCTTGGATTTCCCTAGGTGTCTAGTTTTCAAAAATGCTCTGGTTTGCTAGGTTTTCACATGTGCCAACTGAGCTAGAGGCCAAAATCTACAGCTAGGCACTTTGTAAAAAACAGCTTTGTTTTCTTTGTGAAAATGTGATGTATCCATGTTGTGTTTTGGGGCATTTCCTTTTGTGGGCGCTAGGCCTACCCACACAAGTGAGCTACCATTTTTATCGGGAGACTTGGGGGAACGCTGGGTGGAAGAAATGTTTTGCTCCTCTCAGATTCCATAACTTTCTGTCACCGGATTGAGAGGAAAAAGTGTTTTGTTTGGCCAAATTTTGAGGTTTGCAAAGGATTCTGGGTAACAGAACCTGGTCAGAGCCCCAAAAGTCCCCCATCTTGGACTCCCCTAGGTGTCTAGTTTTCAGAAATGCGCAGGTTAGATAGGTTTCCCTAGGTGACGGCTGAGCTAGAGGCCAAAATCCACAGCTACGCACTTTGTAAAAAACAGCTCTGTTTTCTTTGTGAAAATGTGATGTGTCCACGTTGTGTTTTGGGGCATTTCCTTTCACGGGCGCTAAGCCTACCCAGACATGTAAGGTACCATTGTTATCGGGAGAATTGGAGGAACACTGGGTGGAAGGAAATTTGTGGCTCCTCTCAGATTCCAGAACTTTCTGTCACCGAAATGAGAGGAAAAAGTGTTTGTTTGGCCAAATGATGAGGTTTGCAAAGGATTCGGGGTAACAGAACCTGGTCAGAGCCCCACAAGTCACCCCTTCTTGGATTCCCCTAGGTGTCTAGTTTTAAAAAATGCGCTGGTTTGCTAGGTTTCCCTATCTGAGCTAGAGGCCTAAATCCACAGCTAGGCACTTTGTAAAAAACAGCTCTGTTTTCTTTGTGAAAATGTGATGTGTCCATGCTGTGTTTTGGGGCATTTCTTTTTGCGGGCGCTAGGCCTACCCACACAAGTGAGGTACCATTTTTATCGGGAGACTTGGAGGAACGCTGGGTGGAAGGAAATTTGTGGCTCCTCTCAGATTCCAGAACTTTTTATCACCGAACTGAGAGGAAAAAGTGTTTTTTGGCCGAATTTTGAGGTTTGCAAAGGATTCTGGTTAACAGAACCTGGTCAGAGCCCCATAAGTCATCCCATGTTGCATTCCCCTAGGTGTCTAGTTTCAAAAATGCACTGGTTTGCTTGTTTCCCCAGCTGCTGGCTGAGCTAGAGTCCAACATCCACAGCTAGGCACTTTGTAAAAATCAGCTCTGTTTTCTTTGTGAAAATGTGTTGTGTCCACGTTCTGTTTTGGGGCATTTCCTTTCACGGGCGCTAGGCCAACCCACACATGTGAGGTACCATTTTTATTGGGAGACTTGGGTTGTCGCTGGGTGGAAGGAAATTTGTGGCTTCTCTCAGATTCCAGAACTTTCTGTCACCAAAATGAGAGGAAAAAGTGTTTTTTGGCCCACTTTTGAGGTTTCCAAAGGATTCTGGCTAACAGAACCTGGTCAGAGCCCGACAAGTCACCCCATCTTGGATTCCCCTAGGTATCTAGTTTTCAGAAATGTGCAAATTAGCTAGGTTTCCCTTGGTGCCGGCTGAGCTAGAGGCCAAAATCGACAGCTAGGCACTTTGTAAAAAACAGCTCTGTTTTCTTTGTGAAAATGTGATGTGTCCACGTTGTGTTTTGGGGCATTTCCTTTCGCAGGCGCTAGGCCTACCCACACATGTGATGTACCATTTTTATTGGGAGACTTGGAGGAACACTGGGTGGAAGGAAATTTGTGGCTCCTCTCAGATTCCAGAACTTTTTGTCACCGAAATGAGAGGAAAAAGTGTTTTTTTGGCCAAATGTTGAGGTTTGCAAAGAATTCTGGGTAACAGAACCTGGTCAGAGCCCCACAAGTCACCCCATCTTGGATTCCCCTAGGTGTCTAGTTTTAAAAAATGCGATGGTTTGCTAGGTTTCCCTAGCTGAGATAGAGGCCTAAATCCACAGCTAGGCACTTTGTAAAAAACAGCTCTGTTTTCTTTGTGAAAATGTGATGTGTCCACGCTGTGCTTTGGGGCATTTCCTTTCGCGGGCACTAGGCCTACCCACACAAGTGAGGTACCATTTTTATCGGGAGACTTGGGGGAACGCTGGGTGGAAGGTAATTTTTGGCTCCTATCAGATTTCAGAACTTTCTGTCACCGAAATGGGAGGAAAATGTGTTTTTTTGACCAAATTTTGAGGTTTCCAAAGGATTCTGGGTTACAAAACCTGGTCAGAGCCCCACAAGTCACCCTATCTTGGATTCCCCTACGTGGCTAGTTTGAAAAAATGCTCATGTTTGGTAGGTTTCCCTAGGTGCCGGCTGAGCTAGAGGGCAAAATCTACAGCTAGGCACTTTCCAAAAAACATGTCAGATTTCAATGTAAAAATGTGATGTGTCCATTTTGTGTTTCCTGTCGCGAACAGTAGGCCTAACCACGGAAGTGAGGTACCATTTCTTATTGGGAGACTTGGGGGAACACAGAATAGCAAAACAAGTGTTATTGCCCCTTGTCTTTCTCTACATTTTTTCCTTCCAAATGTAAGACAGTATGTAAAAAATACGTCTATTTGAGAAATGCCCTGTAATTCACATGGTAGTATGGGCACCCTGGAATTCAGAGATGTGCAAATAACCACTGCTTCTCAACACCATATCTTTTGCCCATTTTGGAAATACAAAGGTTTTCTTGATACCTATTTTTCACTTTTTATATTTCAGCAAAATAATTGCTGTATACTGGTATAGAATGAAAACCCATTGCAAGGTGCAGCTCATTTATTGGCTCTGGGTACTTAGGGTTCTTGATGAACCTACAAGCCCTATATATCCTCGCAACCTGAAGAGTCCACCAGATGTAACGGTATATTGCTTTAAAAAATCTGACGTCGCTGGAAAAAGTTACAGAGTAAAACGTGGAGAAAAATTGCTTTTTTTTTCACCTTAATTTCAATATTCTTTTATTTCACCTTTATTTTCTGTAGGAAATACTTGTAGGATCTACACAAATGACCTCTTGCTGAATTCAGAATTTTGTCCACTTTAGAGAAATGTTTAGCTTTCTGGGTCCCACCATTGGTTAGTCACCCATTTCTAACACTAACTGGAAGGAGGCTGAAAGCACAAAAAATCGTAAAAATGGGGTGTGTCCCAGTAAAATGCCAAAATTGTGTTGAAAAATTGGGTTTTCTGATTCAAGTCTGCCTGTTTCTGAAAGCTGGGAAGCTGGTGATTGTAGCACCGCAAACCCTTTGTTGATGCCATTTTCAGGGAAAAAAACCACAAGCCTTCTTCTGCAGCCCTTTTTCCTATCTTTTTGAAAAAAACAAAATTTTCACTGTATTTTGGCTAATTTCTTGGTCTCCTTCAGGGGAACCCACAAAGTCTGGGTACCTCTAGAATCCCTAGGATGTTGGAAAAAAAGGACGCAAATTTGGTGTTGGTAGCTTTTGTGGACAAAATGTTATGAGGGCCTAAGCGTGAACTGCCACAAATATCCCAAAAAAATGGCTTGGCACCTTAGGGGGAAAAGGCCAGGCAGCGAAGGGGTTAAACTATACTTTCTTATCAGACAGACAATCAAACTCTCAGAGGTCAATCCAGGAAACATCTTCTGGACTCCTCTAGCTGCTTCATGACACCATAGATTAGGTTTTGTCTATTTTCCAATTCTATTTCTGCCTTTCTCCCCTTCACTCTTTTCTTCCTCTGCATTCTTTTGTACAGCTTGTGAAGTCCAAATATGCCTAATCCACACAGGGCAATTATCAGCAACGGTCTCAAGATGCTACCTACTATTCCACTCCCTAGACTTCCAAATCATTTTCCAACAGCTGAAAATCCAGTTCCTATAGTTTCCCATGCACCTGTTGCCTCTAACTCTTACAGATCTTCTTTAAAGCCAGCAACATTCTTAATGCATTTCTTCAATTCCTTACTGTTATTAGGGATGTAAGTACAACATTGTTGAGCTTTTAGCATCAGGCAGACTCTGCAATCCTTCATGAGAAGGATGTTGAACACAAGTCTGTTTTGCAAACCATTGAACTTATAGCAACCATTTCAGTATCAACTAGTTAATAAAGCACCTGTTGTACCAGTGAACAAATTATCTACAATTATTGATAACTTTAATATTTTGAGATCATTTAGAATCACTCCTACAGATGGAATCATTGCACCAAAATGTATCCTACTATTTCTGAAACACTAGCACATCGCTTAGTTATTGGAGTTGCTTTTGTTCCCCACACAGGTTCATCAAACTGTTCCACATGATAAATCTTTGGGAAAACTATACCTAAATAGCATATTCCAAGCCATTCTTTAGGTAACCTAATGTATGCATGATTTCCATAAATGCAATGCACTCCAGGTATGACAGAATCTTGTCAAGCTAACATAAATGCCCAACTGCTTTTAACCTCAAACACGTGTTCACACTCACTCTTTCCCACAAACCTTGAGTCAGTCTTTGACTTTGCTCTATTTATGCATAACCTCCCACTATGTTGCCAGTAGGCAGCTTGGTTTCCTGCATCTGATTGTTTTACTTCTTCCCTCTCCCAACTTCATAATACTATACCCTTCTCTACCATTGTTTTCCTTCCTCCTCTCCTGTCATCAATTAGATTCAGAAAATAATTTTCAACCTTTGTCATAGACTGTACCAAATGTCAAAGAACCCTCCAACTGTTTCTGTCTTCTTTGTTTTGGCATTCGTGTTCGAGTGTTTTAGAATGGGGGCATCTGAAAAGATCAAATCATGATTTTATTAATAAATTGTAAGTGTTCTTGTTCATACAGGAAGCTGGTCAGTAAGCTACAAGTAACACCATAAGTCAAGGGAATATGGTGATATGTTACTCCTTCTTTAGCTGATGCAGATACTTGCATACAATTGTAGCAATCCCTCACACCCATAGTATCAGAATATTCATAAACCAATTCATAATGCACATTTGATAAGATCTCCGCTGGAAGTGTCTACATGTAATTCTTTCTAACTGAATGAATGCATTATATTGTCAGCAGGAAAAGGGGTATTAGGTGTACTTGTGGATCTCATGGTTCTCCCCTAAGAGATGTAGGTAAGCTCAACCCTATTAGCACGGAAATCATTACTATAATTGTTACTACTAATACTCTTGTAAATATGTATTTGCATCTATTATTGTTTCTAGGCTCCATGGTTTCTCTCAGTTTAGACAGTTTAGCAAATTGCCACACCAGCAATAGTCTCCTTAAGTCTTTCAGTTGATCAAAGCGGTAGCAAGCAATTGTTCTTGTAACAAAGTTCAAATGTTAATAGCAATATCTTTTTTAGGCATTCTTAAACCTACTCTGTTTTTTCTAAATGACAACCCTACAATGAATTTTGCATACTCGGAGCTTGGTGCGCTTCTTTATTCTCTACAAAGTCTATCAAATGTCTCTAATAAATATGCAGTTCAAATTCACTAATAATCACATCCAGGATATAAGGAGTCATTATGACCCCGGCGGTCGGCATTAATGTGGTGGTAGTACCACCAACAGGCTGGCGGTACTTACCGGCACGTTATGACATTGGCGGGTTGGCTGAAGCCAACCCGCCAATGTACCACTCCGACTGCCGTGGAGGTAGCAGCCACCGGGCTGGAGATAACGATCTCCAGCCCGGCAGGCCGCCATTGTACCACCGGCGGGATTATGACCCTGCCTGCTGCCAAGGTTTTTGTGCCCTTCGTAATGCCACGGTAAACATGACGGTAGGCCCTATCAGTGACAGGGAATTCCTTCCCTGTCACTGATAGGAGGCTCCCACCGCGCATACCTCTCCTAACAGCCCCCTCCCCCACTACATCCACGCCCCCCAATTCACACACATGCAGACACACACTCATTCACACATACAAACATGCATGCATTCATCCATTCACACACACATCCGCACACACTTCAAAACATACATATATGCACTCACACTTTCATACATATACGCATGCAATCAACACTAAACAGACCCCGCATTCATGCACACACTCACACATACATGCACACCCCCCCCACACACACGCAGAACACTCCCCACCTACCTCCTCTGTCAGAGACCCGACTTACCTGGATCCAGGGGGTCTTCTGGCAGGAGACAGGACAGGGCGCTGCTACCGCCAGCAGCGCCTGCCAGCAGAACACCGCCAGGCCATATTATTTGTCATAATACGGCTGGCAGCGGTCTACTCGTGTGGCGCTGCTGGTGGTAGCAGCGCCACCTTACCGCCATCTGCCAGTATGGCCACAGCCGGATTTCTGACCTTCTTGTGGCAGAAATCCGGCTGTGGTCATAATATGGCAGACGGATGGTAGCTGCGGCGATAGTCTTTTGGCGGCAGTAGCCACTGCGGTAGGCGGTTTTTGCCGCCAATGTCATAATGAGGGCCATAGTGTCTTAGTCCATCAAGTGGCAATGCAGTTTCAAAACTCAGCTCTTTTTATTTGACTTCACATCATCTCAAATGTAAACATAAGCCATTAGCACCCTCCTGATCTATCTATCCCTCGTGCTTATATCATGCCATTATCAGTCAGTGTTCCAAAACAAGGAATCACCCAACACCTTGCATCAATAACAACTGATCAAGAGGTGTCATCATCGGATGTCATGGCCTTCCAACAGGTTACAAAATGACCCATATTATGCATTACTCTGATTCCATTTTATCTTGTCATCCAGTTCTCTAAAGTATCTAATCGAGTTCCACCACTCCTGCCATGTTGGGGATGAACGTTGACAGAATACTTTGCATATCTCTTTCCTAGCCAGGAGGATCAAGTAAATATCAATATGCTTTGAAGTTTTGTAGGGACCCTAAAACCTGGAGCATGATGAATCGAACCAAACATAATAGGAGGGGCTCTTACCTCCACTGTGAAGCCCAGAATTTCGGAGATCATCTTTCTAGAGAAACACTCTAACATGTGACAGCTAACAAACATATGGACATCATCTGCATCTTGAGCTCCTCACTGCTTACACTTGCTATCCCCAGCTTCTCTCATCTTAGCCAATTTTGCCGGGTTCCAATACGCTATGTGTATAGTAAAAAGGTGATTTATTTTAAAGTAGCAGATTTAACCATAGTGTAAATCATCCTTAAAGATATTGCCATAACTCTTCCAGCTCAGCGTTTGGCAAGTATTCTTCCCAGACCACATGCAGGGGTCTCATTTTTTATTCTGCTGCCACCACCAGATGTCCATACCAGCATGATACCTCCTTCTTCCTTGGTTTTGGATCTTAAAGATCCTGTTCCATGGGAATTCATTTAACATCCAACCACCCCTGAGTCCTGAGCCAAGCGGCTATTTCATAATACTTAAACCTGGCAAGTGTCCCATTATTCAGTGCTTTTCACGTGTCCCAAGGCAAACCCTTAACCCTTCTACCATTTGCCCCAGCACATTATTCCAGCCTCCATCAGGGTCGCTGTCAGACTATCTAATAGACATTCCATAGTCTGAGGTGAATCCCATAATGGAGACCATTTACTATTGTATGAAATCCCCAAAAGGGACCGGACTCCAAACCACATTTTCAATGCGGCTTTCAGGCACTTCAACCTTACTTTTTTGAAGAACTTAGGCGCTCTGAATTTGTGCATAAAGCCAACATCCGAGAAGCCGTTCAGTAGAGCACTATACATAAGACCCACTAGCTAACCATCTGGACAATTCATCAAAATTCTGTTATTCTTAAGCAAATACGTCCAACAGTACAGCTGAAAATCTGGCAGTCCCAATCCTCCATTCTCTATCTTTTCAAAACTCAGTTCTGCCACAAAGTTAAACTCAAAGATGCTCAGCTGGATTTAAATTGTTAAAACAAAAGGGTCCAAATTCTCTCTCCCAGTCATTTGCTAGATGATATGTCCATTCAGGTGAGGTGTACCTCATGCAAGGTATCCTTGTTCTCTTTGATCACCGGACTATTGGCCCTTCACCATCACAGTCATTTTGGCCAGACTCATCAGTCTCATCAGTCTCTTCTGGAATAGGTTGTGAAGTTTTGCACAGTCAACGTCTCTTGTATTGACCCTCCTGTACCAACTTCAAATGTTGACGCTTTCAGACCACCCTCAGACCGAACAGGTGCCTTACCAGTTACTTGCTCATCAGCTTGACTAACCTGTTCCCTTTATCTCACTTGAAGCAGCCCTTCAAGGAAAGGTGCTGTTGTATCATGAAGGGAACCCAGGACTCTATGTCAGGGCCTCACACTAGCACAATGGGTACCTGTACTTCATAGAAGCGGAATGTTGCATAGTTACCAACTTTCCCACTAGGAATTTCCAAAACCTCACTGTTAATATGAGGGGCAAAAAGCTCCAGGGGGTGGGGGGAATTTGGAGAGAGAAGGAAGAGACTGCCTTTCATTTAGATTCTCAGGTCCCTCTTAATATTCACCCAGTCTGCTTTACTTGTCTTCTGGTGTTCTGGGGATACTGTCTAACTGTAACATAAAATCACATCATTAATACTGCCAGACTCTACCCTAACTAGAATTATCGTACTGACTATAATCTTTTATTTTAATCTATTTTATCCTCTAGACTAAGGAGTTTAGCTTCTCTTCTGTGTATTTGCATGTCTTTTAAGATTATGTATTAAAATAATAATATGCTTCTTCTTGGTGCTCTCTTTTTCTTATTGTATTCTTTTTAACATCTATTCCTTTTCATCTTGGCACCTTTTTAATTTTATATTACTCTCTTTTCTATAAAAAATGATCTTGCATCCTATTGGTATTAAGCATGCAAAATTATTGTCTAAAACATTCAGTAATCTCTTTGTACATTCGTTTTATATCTAGAATAAACACTTGCATGACCCAAAATGGAATGGTTGGCTGTTGCTTTAACTCTGAGCTCTGGTCTGCGACTTGCCGGTAAGTTCAATTACTTGAATTTCTTTTTCTCACAGTAATTATTTTCTGCCCATACATTTAACTTCTTCATCTGACACAACCAAAACCGACCCTGTGGCGAGACATTAAATTCCCAACACAGGTGCAGTAGAGGCAAACAGTCTGATTAAAGCTATCTATTGTTCACGCATTTTCAAAAGACGCTTCCTGGAGTCTTTCAGAGGTGAAGTGCACCACTTAGGACATTGCACGCGCACTTTATTGACTTCCTGATTCTCTCACGAGAACCCTGCAAGATAAAGACTAGAAACCTTCTGTTGATTCTGTCCCCATGTTTAGAATCCACTGATTCCACCTGGTTGACCAAGTTGGTAGGGCACTGTGGTTAATAGTTACAATTCACCTTAACTTTGACCAATTGTTAATATCACAAATGCCATGCAGAGTTTTCAGATTGCAGCCTTAGCGAAACATGACACTCTACAAGTGTGTGCTGCATGTATCCAATTGGGGGAGACCTCCACTTTTTACAGCAGTCATTGTGATCAATATCACCTGGAAAGTCCCCTTCCACTCAGGCTCCAAGCACAACTTGTGCACAGGCTTGTTCACCATGCTCCAGTCTCTAAGGCTAAGGTCATGGTACTGCTCTTGTTGCAGCTAAGCAGTAGCCTCTCAAACCTGATGCGACATAGAACAATCCACATTCGCCAGTCCTTTGCAGTAATAAAGAACCATGTCATCTGTAATGTTCACAAGTACATTCACAGGCTTAGCTGGTAATCTCATGGCACGCCCCATTAGGATCCCATGGGCTGATAGTCCTATTCTCCTATCTGGAGTACTGTGAATACTCATCAACACAGAAGGGAATGCATCAGGGTATTTTAAAGAAGTGGAATTGAATGCTTTAGCCAATTTGGATTTCAGAGTTTCATTTATTTGCTCTACAAGACCAAAAGCCTATGGCCTGTCGCTGCAATGTAGTCTCTGCTCCACTTGCAATGCTTACTCTAGAGAAGTCTAGTACCCAAAACGTGGTATGAAATCTCTTAACAACAACTTTGCTACTGTGAGACTGTTGTTTCTCCTAGTGGGGTAGGCTTGGATCCAACAAGAGAAAATGTACACAACAACCAAGACACACTTCAGTCCATTGCACCCAGGTAATTCAATTAAATCTAACTGCATCCTTTTGAAAGGTCCTCCTGATCTGCCTGTGTGACTCAGTGTTACTGCAGTTCATTCATCCACATGTGACACAACTCTAATGACATCAGCCTAAATCTGGGGTTGAAACATGTCTGTCGAAACAATCTCACCATCGCATCAAGTCCAACATCAGCTGGACCATGATAATGTATCTCCATAGGTAGTGACTGTCACAACTCCATCTTATACCCAAAGTGCGGTTGGTTGTACCGCAGGGCCCATGTCACTCTTCCTTTGTGGTACCTCCCTAACCTGAATAATCCCAGTCATGCTTGCTTCTCTAGTGGCACCTCTTAGGCTTGTGCTCCCTCTATGGTTTCCCCTGCCCGCTGAAGTCTGAACCATTGACCCTCCTGTTGTATTGCTATGAAACTTTCATCCAGTTTGCATCTGCAGATATAATGTAGCCAGTTATAATAACCATGTTTCCTCTGAAGAACACAGGGTTCTACCATCATACACTTGGGTTCTTTTGTAATGGCCATATGTCAATTGCTGTTTGCACCTGCTACTGTATAGGCCCATTTTCCCTGTTATGAACATATGTATACTCCTCCCCCCCAAGTTCATTGAAATATTCCACGCCTCCACATGAGCTGCGTGCCCTTTTAGAACACTCCTGCGTTCCTGTACAAATATCCTCCTTGAATCTGCATCAGCGCATGGCCTACAACCTGTTCCCGATGTGCACCAGCATTTTTCCTGCACTCATCTTTCTGTGTCCCAGTTCAGCTCACATCTCTTCCCTGTGATCATCTCATGATTTGTCTGGAGTTGCTAGCACTCTAATCTTCCAAGCCTTTCTGATGACGCCATGATTCTGCAACGCTTCCAGTGTTTTCCTCCACAGTTACCACTCTGCTTATGTTGAGCTTCTTGCACCGAGTTTCCTGTTGTTTGGGATTCCAGTTAGAGTATTTTTAATGCTAAGTACTTAACTCTCAGGTTAGTGCACTCTAAGGCCCTCATTACAACCCTGGTGGTCTGTGACAAAGCGGCAGTAATACCGGCAACAGGCCGGCGGTAAAAAAAAAAGGAATTATGACCACGGTGGAAACCGCTCAGACAGACAGCCACTTTAACACACCAACCACCAGGATGGTAACGGCCACTGGGCTGGAGACTTTGGTCTCCAGCCAGGCGGCCGTCACAATCCCACCCTCGGGATTATGACCCGGCCTACTGCCATGGTTTTCGTGGCAAGCATACCACCACGAAAACCATGGCAGTAGGCACTATCAGTGCCAGGGAATTCCTTCCCTTGCACTGATAGGGCTCTTCCCCACCATGCTCCCCCTCCCCAGAGTCCTCCCCTACCCCCCCTCCCTCTTCTGCCCACTGCACGTTTACACACCCGCACATGCACACATAAACACTCATGCACACACGCATACCTACATCCACCCACGCAGCACACATACATACCCACACCCCGCAACACACACCAACATACATTGTCGCACACACGCATTCACAACATACAACATACATGTACAATCACATTCAGTCATTCACACACTCATTCAGCGTGACTCACACCCACATGCAAGCATACAAAAACAGACCCACACCCCACACACACACACACAACACCCACACACACAAAACCCCCCTCTCCTCCCAGAGAACCCAACTTACCTGCTTGCAGGGTTCTTCCAGCAGGAGACGCGGAGCTGCTGCCAGCAGCAGCGGCCGCCAGCAAAACACCGCCAGCCTGTATCATTGCTCATGATACGGTTGGCAGTGTTTTTCTGTCGTGGCGGCGTCTGCCGCCATGACCATTGACAGTATTTTGTCAGCCTTCTGGTGGAATTCCGTCTACGGTCATAATGCGGTGGGTGGCTGGTGGCCACGGCGACGGTATGTTGGCTGCCATCGCCGTGGCGGTAAGCGGTCAATACCGCCAATGTTGTAATGAGGGCCTAAAATCATAGCTTGTGATTATTTCCAGACTTTCTTCCTGAGATGTGATCCTGTTTTGAACTCTGTACGTTGTTGGAGTTTTGAGCCCTTCCCCTGAGGCTCAGCACTTTGAACTCTTGTTGTAGTGGTCTGAGCTCTTCACATACTGGAAGTTTGTCTTTTTGTTCAGGACAAGTTTTATCTGGCACCTTGGAATAGGTTCTGAGAGACTATAGTTGTATTCATTCAGGATCAGATTTCATGTATGCTTCAGAGTTCTGGAAGTTCTTTAGTTATTCTTGAATTTGTTGCTCTTTTCTCTTTCATGAAATGTTCATGATGATGCCTGTAAGTTTACCAAAAGTGAAAGTAATCGGTTAAGGCATCTTAGCAGAGAATAGTAAGTAAGATTATTTTTTGTCATTTGTAGTGTATCACATAGAAGATATTGAGGTCCAGAGAGTTCCAACCTTTAAGGCAGTGTACAAGGCAGTCAAGCAGTTCCCACAGTGACGTGGGTTGTTCCTTTTCTTGTTTTATACCATAACTCTTTTTTCACCTGGGAGCTGTTGCTGGAACCAGGCAGTCATTACTTGTTAGAATTGGAAGTCCAGCATCATCACTGCAGCTGGATCCAGGTGAGTGCATGACAGAAGGCCAAGCCTCGCACTTTCCATCGCTCAGACAATATGACTTACCAATTGCAAGTTGACAATTTAGCACAGGCATTATCCGATGTACAGAGTGAGATTCAAAACCTGCGACAGAAGAATCTGTCACTTTAAAATTAGTTAGTTAGATATCGCCCTGACGAGTTGCCTTGGTTAGGTTATATAGGGGATGGGGCTAGTCATAAAGATCCATGGCCTGTGTTACGCTCATCACACTTTGGTGAGACGTAAAAAAGTATGACTTCCATGGATAATGTCAATCTTGTACATGTTACTGTAACCACTCCCACTCCGGTGTCCCTATCCCCACCGGAAAGGTTTTTTGTAGATTGTAATAAGTTTGCTACCTTTTGGAGCAAGTGGCAGCTGCAAGTCTTTTTAAAATTAAAACCTCAAAACTTCCCTCCTGATACAGCTAAGATAGCCTTTATAATCTTCTATCTTGGGAGCACATCTTCAAACTGGGCGATTCCCCTTATTGAAAACAATAATCCCATATTGCATGATTTTGAAAAATACAAGGAAAAAATGCACTGTCTCTTTTTTAAACACACCTTTGTTCCGGCTTGTGATAATGAGTTGTTGAATTTACAACAGGACAGTAAGGATTTGCTGACTTATATCATGACCTTTGCCACACATTGTGAATCTCCCAATGGACTATTCTGAGTTGTTGGACCTGGTCCTTTGTGCAGGGTCATCGCCAAACGTTTTGCCTCCTTCCTGTCTTTTGGACTCTGAGCACTTTACCAATGCTAACCAGGGCTGAAGTGCATATGCTCTCTGTCTAAATTGTATTAGTGAGTGGTTTATCCATGACTGGCATATTTGATTTACTGTTAAGTCCCAAGTAAAGTGAACCAGAGGTGACCAGGGCCTGTAAATCAAATGCTACCAGTGGGCCTGCAGCACTGACTGTTTTACCCACATGAGTAGCTCTGTATAAATGTCTCAGACCTGCCACTTCAGTGTCTGTTTGTGCAGTTTTGCACTGCCAGTTTGACTTGGTAAGTGTACCCACTTGCTAGGCCCAAACCTTACCTTTTACTACATGCATTTCACCCCTAAGATAGGCCCAAGGCAACCCAATGGGAAGAGTGCAGTGTATTTAAAAGGTAGGACATATACTGGTATGTTTTATATGTCTTGATAGAGAAATACTACTAAATTCAGTTTTCAATTGCAAGACTTGCCTCTCCCATAAGATAACATGGGAATTTTATTGAAATATCTTTTAAGTGCAGTTTCCCATTGGGAGCAACAAGAGATATGGAGTTCGGGGTTTCTGAACTCACAATTTAAAAATAAATCTTTTTGTGAAAGTGGTTTTTTGATTGTAAGTTTGAAAATGGCACTTTTAGAAAGTGGGCATTTTATGCTTAACAATTCTGTGCCTCTGTCTGGCTATGAAATACACTTTGGGGTAAGACTGACAGTTGGGCTGTTTGTGAATCCACTCTAAACAGTCACACAAAGAGAGCTTAGATGTGTCCCTCATATCATGATGGGTCTTTCTGGGCTAGAGTGGAGGGAGGAGCGGACACTTGTACCTGAATAGGGCTGTGCCTGCCCTGACACACAGCAGTCTCCAACCCCCTAAAGTCTGTCTGGGGCCAGGACAGGGAGAGGCAGGTCTTGTGCACTACAAAGACTTTCCTTTGAGGTTTGCCTACTTCAAAGGCAGAAATAAGTATAAGTATGGGACTGCTGACCCCACAACTTCAGAACACTTCTGGATTGAGGACATTCTGCCAGGAAGAAGAGCTGGATGTTGTAGGAGGAACTGCCACTCTGCTTGTTGCTTTGCTGTGCTGACCTGCTGCTTGGTACTCTGTTCTGGAAGTGAAAGGACTGGACTTGGCTTTCTACATCCTACTTTCTAAGGTTTTCCAAGTTTTTCCAAGGGCTTGAACTGAGCTTGCCTCCTCCTGTTGTGAAGTCTCAGGAACATCAACAACTTCTCCTGCCAGTGCCTGGACTCCTCTACTGAGAGCCCTGACCTGCCAAGTGGTGCCACATCCAGTCCCTGGGCCCACGGAAATGGAAGCTGGTAAACTGAGTGAAAATCCATGCACCAAGGCTATTGTGGCAGAAAAATCAACACAGCGCTTGCACTGCAGCTGAAAAATCGACGCAGCACCTTTCTCACCCGTGCAAAATCAATGCATCGCCTGCTTTGGCACAGATCCATCATTGCTGTGCGTTAGGATTTTCCATGCATCATCCCTGGGCGTCATTTCTCTTCATTGACTCTGTTCCCCAACAGGAAGCACAGCATTGCTAGTTCAGTGGAAAAAGAATCCATGCATCGCCTGTCCAGCGTGCAAATAATCAACATATCACTTGCTTTTCCCATGCATTACCTCCTTTGTGACCCACTTCATCTTTGTTTTTTACGGTACCCAGGTACTGTGTGTTATAAGGATACAACCACTGATTATTCACAATTAAGACTCTGTTAAACCTTTCAAAAAGATGAAACTTTATTTGAGCATGTTGCATTTTTTTAGTTTTGGTCTGATAAATATTGGATAGTTTTCTAAACTGGTGTTTAGTACTTTAGTGTGTGTTTTCACTGTGTTACAGTGTGTGTGTACAAATACTTTACATATTGCCTCTGAGATAAGCCTGACACCTTGTACCAAGCTACAAAGGGGGTGAGCAGAGGTTATCTGAGCTGTGCATCTCCCTTACCCTGATTAGAATGAGGGTCCCTTCTTGGACACTGTGTAAACTGACTGACAACTACAGACCTCATTTCTAACATTGGTGTTCAGTGGTGAGGATAGGAATTGTATTTGTAGTTTGCATAAAGTGATTGGTGTACACTACTGTCTTATCGCAGACCATTAAGTACCAGCATGCTTTTCTCTTTGTTTTTATTTGCAACTCCTGAGATTGGACCACAATCAAGTCTCATTCTGGTGAGCCATCAGCAGTAGCTGCAGATTTTGTGTTTGAGCAGGAGAGGTTAAAAACCATGTGTTTCATCTAAAAAAGCCCTGCAGAGAGTTCAAGTGTTCTTTTAAAGGCCTCACTAGGAAGGAAGAACTGCAAAAGGTGTTGAGGGCTTGGTTGGTACCCAGGAAGGCTGGTGAGCACACAGAGGAGAGGAATGATGTTGTGGAGGAGGAGGAACAAAATCTGCACTTAGGATTGCTGGAGGACCCAGGATCTCCTGTGGGGTGGGGGGCTAACCTGAATGGAGGAGGAGCTCCTTCCAGAGTTGGCAGCAGTGTTTCCTCTCCAGGAATATCTCCAGAGGAGCTGGAGAATAGGCAGAGAGCCGCTAACGCTCAGATTAAAGCTGGAGAGATAAAAATATTTAGAGAAAATGAGACTGTCCCGTGAGGCGAAGAAAGCTCTTTTAGCTCAAGAGTTTGGTCTGATGGAGCTGGAAGCCAAGATGGCTGAGTCCAGCACAGATCGTGCCAGCAAAAGTGTTAGGTAAAGTATTATGGGAGAAGTGCACATGTTCGGAGACTTGGTGCCTAACTTGAAGGAGGGGGATGACATACACCTTGAGGTTAAGGTTAAGGAGGTAGCTCCAGCGGAGCAGAGGGACCCTTAGGTAGATTGGGGAACTGCCACGGGGAGTCATATTCCTAGGGGTGGGTTGGATGCTCTACTGGCTCTAGATGAGAGTGACAGGGAGAGGGGTTCCCCCCGGGTGGAAGTCCTGGTAATAAAGTATGGAGACACCCCAGAAGAGTGTGGGTTGAGTGTCAGAGACAGTCAGATACTGTCTCACCAGTCTCAGGAAGATAATGTGGAGTACTTTGTTAGGGAACTGGATGGTGAGTTGGAGGGTAGCTTGGCTAACACATGTGAGGGTCTGTGTTATGTGTTTGCTGGAGAGCAAATGTTCAGTTTCTGTTTTCCAGATCTATGCCAACAACAGTTGGAATGTGAGCTCTCTGATCCCAGGGAACATGCACTGGAGGCAGACACCTGGATGAGTACCAGAGAGTCTGAAGAGGCATTGGGAGTGCTTCTGAAGGAAGTGGCTCAGGTTTCCCCAAACAAAGGAGGAACAGGAGGCTTTCAGTGACCCAAGTAGGTCCCAGTGCAGTGTGATGGGTTCATGTCCTGTCTCAGAAGAGAGAGAGTACGGTTTGGGCAGAGGCCCAGTTGCCCAAGACGCAGTCCCAGAGCCTGGAGGATTCCGTGGAAGAATACCTGGGGGCAGCCTAGTCTGTACCAGGAGACCATCCAGTGATGGGGGTCCCATAGTGTCAGGAGAACTTGGGGTGGCTGTTACAGGCGTCCCATCAATTCTGGTGTCTGGCAGCACCACTCTGGAGAGGAAGGTACAGAAGTCCAGATGGAGGAGTGAGGGGGGAGACAGTGCCCAATAGAGAATCTGGAGGGTGAGGGGTCAGCTTTGAGGTCAGGGCTCCCCAGGAATGACCTGGGGGGCCTCATGCACTACCAGATAGGCAGGGTTCGAGAGACAAGCACCAGACAGATTCCTGCACAACATCTAAGGAAGGTGTTTCCCTTGGGGTGTAAGCATACTCCCCAGAAGTCCTGGCTTACCAGGCACTGGTCCAGTCTCAGGGTACAGACCTAGGGCTAGATTTTCAGGTTCAGGAAGTGTCCTCTGCTCTGGTTGAGGGGCAGTTGTCCCAATTGAACCTCCCGGTGTGACTTCTGGGGGAACTCTACTTGGTGGGAGGGGTTGCAGAACTCTGGAAGGGGGCAAGGGAGGGAAAGGCTCGCCTCTGACCCCTGTTCAATCCAAGGTTGCAGACCCTAGGTTGGGGGTCCAGTTGCAGGTTACCACCCCTGAACCTGTGAGAAGGAAAGTGGAGGAAAGGTGCCAATCACCTGGGGCTATGGCCCCCCACTCTGTGAAACCACAGAGGTTAGAGAGCCCTGGAAGGGCTAAAGCCTGGCTCTCATCACTGACTACTATCAGCACCTCCTGTGGGTTGCTGTCCTTGTGGACAGAGTTGCCCTAGGGTTGGGGACAGGAGATGCACCCAGAGGGTGTAATGGGCCACACCCCTATGTTGTCCATGGTGGTACTGTCTGCCTACTGGGATACATCTTTGAAGCAAGTAAGGTTAGGTGCTGCACAGATGGGGTCCGCAGGTGAGGACGAGGATTCCCCATGGGTTATTTTAGGGGGCCCTGAGATTATGGACAGTGGAATCCAACTGGGGTCAGGAATGCATAGAACTAGAACATGACCCTGCTGTTGTGGGCCAGGATCAATGTTCTATCATGCTAAGCAGGGAAGTCCATCAAGGTATTGATTGGTCTCCCCTGGCTTTTGGCTGGTGGAAGGGTTGAGTTGGACCTGGCTATTTTTGCAGGGTCATCCCCAAATGATTTTCCTTCTTCCTCCTAGTTTTTATGATATGTTTCTGTTGGCTTTAGGATTCTGGTCACTTTACCACTTCTAACCAGGGCTAAAGTGCATATGCTTTCTGTCTAAATTATAGTGGTGATTGGTTTATCCATGATTGGCATATCTGATTTACTGATAGGCCCCTAGTAAAGTGCAGCAGAGGTGCCCAGAGCCTCTAAATCAAATGCTACTAGTGGGCCTGCAGCACTGATTGTGCCACCCACATGAGTAGCCCTGTAAACATGTCTCAGACCTGCCACTGCAGAGTCTGTGGGTTCAGTTTTGCACTGCCAGTTCGACGTGGCAAGTGCACCTACTTGCCTGGCTCAAACCCTTTCTTTTACTGTATGTAAGTCTCCCCTAAGGTAGGCACTAGGCAGTCCCCATGGGCAAGGCGCAGTGTATTTAAAAGGTAGGACATGTACTGGTGTGTTTTATACGTCTTGAAATACTGATTAATTTGTTTTTCACTATTGCAAGGCCTATCCCTCCTATAGGACCAAGTTGTGGTTGATGATGTTGGATTTAGGGGTGGACCTCCTTTTATTGAATTTCTTGCACTCTGTGTATGCAGACTTAACAGCAAAAGTATGCATAAGTGTTCATGATGAAATGTCTTCTGTGTTTTCTGTAAAGTTGGAGGGTGCCAAGGATGTATTTTGGTGCCCCTGCTTTTTATTCTCTATATTAATGGACTATGCGCTCACCTGCTTCCTAACCGGGTATGTACCTCAAGGATTGCAGGCATGCAGTTGCCTGCCTTACTGTATGCCGATGATGCAGTCCTTTTAGCTCACACCCCAACGCTCTGAGGCTGTTGGTGGAGTGCTTTGCATCCTTTATGACTAACCTTGACCTAGTGACTAATTATGGAAAATTGCAAATCATGACATGTGGGTCTGGCAAATCTAGGTTAACCAGGATCACAATCAATGCCCAGCCACTTACTAGCATAAGGGATTTTAGCTATTTAGGAGTAACTTTTAGTTCCTCTGGGTCTTGGCACTCTCAGCTTGAGAGTTCCTGCCTTAAACTTAGTAGATCATCAAGAGAGATATATAATCTTACCAGATCTAGAGAAAAAGGGACCATTTCCCCCATTTTGAATGTGTATAACAACCAGTGTGTAACTGCTGCTACATACAGGGCAGGCATATGGGGCTTTGATAGCACTTTCTCTCTTCAAGTGGAAGAAAATTGAATTCTCCATAGGTTACTGTAGCTACCACCATCCACCCCAGTTTTATTATCAATTCAGAGCTTTATCAAAGTTGCATTGCAGATAAGGTGCATTTTGTTCCCTTGTAGCTGTGGCTCAGTGTATGGTTTAATCAGGAGGTGTCACTTTGTGGGGATATAATAATGGATTGTCTCAGTTTGGAGAAGGGTCCTTCTATTCCTTGGCTAATTTACACCCAAAGAACATTGGATACCTCGGGCTGTTCTCCTTCCCTTGTTGATAGACCCTAGAAACATTAAAAAATGGATAAATTGAAGGTCAAAGTTGCTTTCCTGGAGCACTGTGAGGAAGTGAGAGTGATAACAGAATTATCCAAACATACAGTTTTGGCCTATTAGTATCGGTAAAACCTGCCATTTATTTAACACTAGAACTCACTCATTGGGAGAGATCGCTTCTCTTCAGCTTTTGAGCAGGAACATGTTGGTGGCTTTAATGTTTTAAAATAGTGTTTGATTTGGCAGGGAACACAGCACCACCTTGGTCTTGTGACAATGCAACTCAACAGTCCCTAATACACTTTACCTTTTCTTGTAGTTTTATCATTTTCCATGTAATCACTTTCTGAAGCCCATATTACCATATTAAAAAAGTTAGTGCATCCTCGATTTAGAGAAGTTTTGTTTCAACTGCAAATATTGAGCTTCCCCCAAATATGTTTCAGCATGAGTTCATTTTTAAAAGTTGCAATCAGAATCAGGAAGTCAACGGATGTGTGATTTTCATAGTTCTAC
Organism: Pleurodeles waltl; assembly: GCF_031143425.1. Lineage (NCBI taxonomy): Eukaryota > Metazoa > Chordata > Amphibia > Caudata > Salamandridae > Pleurodeles > Pleurodeles waltl. The sequence continues at coordinate 905,846,924 of NC_090445.1, read as the reverse complement.
TTTTTATCGGCATGTGTTCATGTGTACCTACATAGGATCATTGTGATATGATACATTAATTGTTTTAATTATGGTAGATGTCAACTTGCTGTTTAAGAGTTTTTTTGAGTGATGTTTTAGCCTTTCACAAGTGTATATTATGACATCTGAGCATTTTTATGAATTGCTTATCTATTTATATTGTGTCTTTATTTATATTGTGTTCTCTTTTATGATTTATATAGGTCGAATAAAGATTTGTTTAACTTCGGGTAGTTCTCTAATCTGTAGTTTCACTCCTGGAGGCCTCATGTTTGTAACATCTTGATCACTGAAACTCAATCCATAGCTTCTCTGTGATGCCTTGGACTTATCCAAACCAATTTCATAACTGGCTAATTCAACTAATCTCTCATGACCTTGTCCTACACATCTTGTAATGCTCTTGCACATGAACAGTAGTCTATTCTCTCTATAAGTTTCTAATTGGCCTAGGTCAAGAGTTCCCAATATAATTTAATTGAATTCCATTTTAAATTTAGATGCATCTAGTGCCCTTTGGCTCGCTGGTGTTTGAAATGTCCTCCCACTGTATCTTGAATTTGCAGTTTTGTTTGGAACGTCTACACTCTTAAGCAGTCATCTAATTCTTGTGCGGTAAGGCCCTGTATTTCTGCTGGGATATTAAGTAGTATCTCTCCTCAGACAGTGTTTGGATTTTCATGATTTGGGGTATTTTAAACAAAAATTCCAGATTTTAGCACATTCATTTGTATTGTTTAGGAGTACTGCAGTCAGCATCTGGAATGTTTTGATCTAAGTACGAAAAATGGTGGGGATCCCTGAGGAAACTTTGCATCGGGGGAAAATCCCATCTAACCTGTCATCAGATCTGGGTCTGCAATGTGTGCAGAGGTTATCTCATCTGTCATGGGACTGAAGGAAGACTTCTCATTGTCAAATTCCAGATTATTATTATTTGAGACACACCTCTCTACATGAACAGGAGGAACGGCAAATGTATGTGTATTATTCCCTGTCACTCCTAAACCATACAGTGGAACAGCAGGACCAATCATCACAGGAACTGCCAAATCATCTGGATAGTTAAAGCATTTGGGCTCTGAGGGACTGTCATCCCTAAATTCCCTTCTGTATGATTTGAATTTGGCTCTTCTGATGCAGTAGTTATACTGAAATTCTCACTTCCCATTATCTCATTTGTCCCTCCTGTTTGGAGCCCGTTATAAGGTCACGGACGATTCATCAATAACTCATTTATAAATTCATCGTGCTAATCACTCTCACTGTTGTCGCCTTTATTCTCAGTCTCCCTCGTCATTTTTTTCTTTTTCTTTTCTTTCAATTTAGTTTTACACTCATCTTCACTAATAAAGGTAGGATATTGTCTCATTCCCTTCATGTCAGCTCCCCAAGCTTTTTGTTGATTACCCCATCGAGCATCTGCATAAGTTTGCAGTACTTTCCTAACCCTTTTCCATTTCTTTTTCTGTCTCTGATGTGCAATGTGTTCCCAAGCATTAAGTGATTCAAATTGTGTGGGTGTAGGAGGTGGTTTCATCTCATACAGAATTTGCCTTATTTTCATTATTCTAACATTGTGTATTCCGTATGTGGTAATAATAGCGCACCCTCTTTCTCAGTGACACTTTTCCATTGTTCAAGTCAAAGACATATGTGAAACCCTATGTTTGACATCATATAATGCCCTGGCATACCTTCAGAAGGAATCTCCACTCCCTCTCTATTTGGTATAAATGCATCTCCCTTTATCAAACTTCGCAATGTTTTAAAGAATGTAATTTCCCAATTCAAATTACAATTTACACAATAACATTTTGTTTACAATCAAGAAGCAATCCCTTCACCCGCAATCTTCTGTTCAGCCTTCACAACCAATACTAGCGCTACGTTCAGTGACATAGTACACTAATACAGCGTAGTTTTACATCAACCAACATATACCAGTGCAGCACAATGTGACCTTAATCCCACACCTTATAGCAGCTCATCCTCCTTTACAATTTCTCTCACAATCACTCACTCTAGCCTAAATGCAAAAACAATGCAAGCGATATTTCAAAAACAACTTTGTCTGTTGCTCTAAAGGTTTGGGGTAATCAATAACTTTGAAAACGGTTCAGAGCTGCACTTTCTGACATTCTCTCATACACACTTGAATGAAACCTTGACAATCGGGTCTTACTCGGATTCATACAGTTTATTCCTGTACACTTGAGATTCACTATACCAGCCTCTCACAATCACACAAAAGAAAGTCCCTTACTGATGGTACTGTCAACAACGTCTCACTAACAGCACCACTTGCACAGCAGACAAGAACAACAACAAGTGTCTTCTACACTTTTCTCAAGATCCCAGGATCTTAGGCCACGATGGACCCGATGACCATATCAATGTCTTCGCAATAGGCACAACATTCACACAAAAACTTCAAATATCTCCCCAAGACACTTCACAATTACCTCACGTCACCATAATCTATGCAGCAGTAATGCAAAGCGCAACCCTATTAATACACATCCGTTGAGCTGGACAGATGCTTTAACTCTACTAATCCCCGAACGAGTCATGGGGTTGGAATGTGGGCTAAGTTTGGGCAATTTCATAATGGGACTACCTAATTCCATATCTCTATCTACCTGTGGGCCAAACCGTCCCCTGCTACCAGCTTTGATGGAGCATTATGTATGCTTCAATTTCAAGGCTGATGAATTTTCGGATCCATGCAAGGGTTTAACTAGGGAATCAGGCAACTGTCAATCAACATTTAATTCACAGTGTAACCAAATTGAGCACACAATAAGGACCCAAACCGGAAATAAAGTTAAAGGGTTTTTATTACAAATTAACACTCAGATTAATGTAAACAAATCTCAAAATAATGCTGTAAAGATACAGAATAATGATTGGGTAGCCAAATCTTCTGAAGGTGTTTAGACGCATAACTATAAGACAAGCCAGGAATTCAGTAACTGCAATACAAAATATCAGCAGCAAGATCTGGTGTTCTGAAAATAAATGCTGGCCAGTTCTATTACACGTAAGTGCAATTTAAAAGAATCTAGCTAAGTTACACTATTGGCAGTTAGATTAAATCTCCTAACAATTTAATCTTATTGGAAAGAAAAATTCTAACTAGAAAACAGAGGGAAAAAAGATAAGAAGTAGAAATAAGACAGAAAGGATTTGGAGAAATAAAGAGAAAGGTATTAAAGAGAGTTAAGTGTAAGCCTAAGTCACAATCAGCAGAGCACGAGGCAAAAGGGAAAGTTAGAGGTCTGTGCCTCTCAACGTCCAATGAAAAGTGTCCTAAATTCAAACAGTGAAAGCCCCAGTTATTAGCACAAAATCAGTCAGGTAACTCCTTCTTAATCATTCCACTATGGCTCTATTGTGCTCTTGTGTAACATCACCTGTTTCCCACAGCAGTCCTGAGAATGCTGATTTCTTTGGTCCTCTGGATATCTTTTGCAACATGCATTAATAAGAGACTGTCATTTCACTCACAGGCTCATAATATTTTGCATTCAAGGTCTTCCTCTAAGACTCTCTGTTAATAAAACAATAGGACATCTATTTCCAAATTGACATTCGGTAAGAATACACATGCAATGAAAATGACACCTTAGCAGAAAATGGTGAATTTCAAGCCTACTCAAGTTAATGTTAACCTAATGCACAATTAAGTTAATAATATACTGTACACACATTAAATTCTACATTACTATAGTTGTGAATTACATTTTCTCAATCAACATTTCAAGATACAGTTAATATGAATGCAGACTTTACTAATACATAAGCATAGGTGTGATACTGAAGTGCATTTTGAACATTACCTAAGTTACATAAATTGCTATTGTTTTAAATGCAAGTATATTCTGCTAACATGGAAATAATTTTTTTAATTAAACTCAATGATTACATTTCATTTAACAAGCTTAATGCATTCAATACAGGATTTTCTGAGCACTACAATAAATGCACATTATTAGTGACCTTGAGTGCACACTTTAAGGTAGTGAACTGTAAAAACACACATTATGTGAAACATCATATGTACATACAGGTTATGATTGTGACTTCAGGAGTGGCAGCAAATTCTACACTGCTCCACTGGCATCTGGCATTGAGATAGTCAATGAATTAGGAAAGTTTGTGCTAGAAGATGCCTTCAGGTTGTTGGCTTTATTATACATTATTGTACATTAGTTACATACATTCTGTAAGCGGATATGGTATTAAAAAGCCATCAGGCATAATGCAAGAATGTAGAAGAAGTGAGAATTTGCAAAACCGTTCACATTTACTCCTACTTTGATAACCAACACCCCTTTTGCCCGAGATTTGGAAAACAGAAAAAAATGTACTTTGGAAGTACCTAACAAAATACATATATAAATAAATAAACGTATTGTTCTATTAACTTTCAGATGCATAGCCACTGACTGATTAAGTGAATATGTATGTTACTTGCTGCTTCCTAGGTTAGACATTCCAGTAGTGGATATAAAATGTAAAAATCCTCGTTATTTTCACCAATTTAAAAATGTGTAGATAGTTTGTAAAAAGAACTGCTATTGCTGAAAACAAAGTGGCACTTAGGCACCTACTGTACAGGGAGAAAGCCATTCTTAACACATTACTTTACATTATTAAATATACAGATTCTTAAAATACTATTCTTTTTTTCTGTCACATTATGCCAAGTAATAAAGTATCATTTTAAATAGAAAATGTAAAGAAATGGTATGAGAAGCTAGCAGGGTTATATGGAGAACAAGCACCATTTGACAGAAGAAAAAATGTCAACAAGATGAAACTGCTTTCCAAGAGACCACATGGAAGAAGCAGATACTCAGCACAGGCAGCAGAACTAGGAAAATAATCAGACAAATAAACAGTTGCTAAAGTACACAAGATTTGAGATAGAGAATTGTATAAAGTTTTAGTCCATCGCAATATCCTCTTTAGCAGATCTAAGCCAAAGATTAGGTGGATAACCGTAGACCCTGAGTAACCGACATAAATGAAACTCTGGTAAACAGTGGACACACCTTTAATATGAGATAAATGAAACAAAAAACACAAGTGACCTGGAGAACTTTCATGCAAAATTCATATGAAATGTTCTATAAAATCATTAAGCACATATTCCACTATTGAAGATATTTACAACAGGGACAATGAATGTGAGTAATTTTTGCGCCTTCCCAAATTAATTAGTAAGTGAGTAATTTGTTCACCTTCCCAACTAAAGTTAATTCCACAATAGCAATAAGTGAGAACATATTTTTGCAAAAGAGTTTTTCAGTCCGATTCACATTTAACAAATATGAGCTGAAAGTATTCACTTGAGGCGCTTGTCATAAACACAGACGTTATGTGGGTCCTAACAAACTCTTGGCCTGTCTCAGTGTGGCTGATTCTAATTAAGGGTCTCATTATGAGATTGGTGGACCAACCCCGTGGAGAGGAGACTGCTGCAGAGTTGGCGGTCTCCCCCATGTCCAATTACAATGTTTCGACTGGGATGACCAGCGCAAACCTCTATGGGTCCCCACCATAGAAAGGCTGGTGGAAACAGGAGTCATGATCAGCACGTCAGGAATCATATTCCTGGCGAGGACAGCGTTCACCTGCCTGTCCAACACCCAGTATTTTAATGTGGCAGTTGGGCCACCTGGAGTGCGGTGGTCCAACCTCCACCAAGAGTCAAGGGGTTCTTGGACCACCAGGCTCAAATAAGGCCCTAAGAAATTAGGAAACTGTAAGAATGTCAGTCTTGATGCCTGCTGGTAAAAAGCTCCAGTATAGAGGAAACAATATAGGGCCATATCTATGTAGCTATTTTCAGCTCATAATCAGCACTATTCACAGAATCAGGCTGTTTGCAACCATAAAAAAGCATTATCCTATGTAACCTACTACCAAATAGCAAAAAGAGTTAGCAATTCAGTATTAGGAAGGGACGTGTTAAGGGTGGCCCTCCCTAACAGTGACTGGCAGGGGTATACATGAATGTTTTGCAAAATATTCGTCTTTTAACACCAATTACAATTTGGTGGTAACCCATTCATAAACAGGACCCCTTCCTCTTTGTGAATGGATGTAAATACATTTTTAAGAGCAGGCAGTAGTCCCATGGACCACTGCCACCTCTGCCTACTCCCAAAAAAAATGAAAAAAAGTTAATTTTTGGTGTTGGAATGCATCCCATTATCCTTTTCAGGAAACTGGTCTGCATTTAAAAAAAAATGCTAATTTATCTAAAAGCAAACACAGATACGGTGGTCTGCTGTTCCCAGGAGTCCACTATTCCTGTGGATTTAGCGATTCCCAATGGGTCGCAAATAGTGAACTACCTCAGGAATATTGATGAGGTAGGTCAATTGTGACCCACTGGTAATCACAAACAGAGTAGAGCACACTGCTGTACCTCGCTGTTTTTGATTTCCTACTTTTGAATAACAAAGAATCGCAATTTGGAAATCACAAAAACAAAGCTACGTACATCTGGCCCCTAGTATTTAGGCGTAAATATTGGTTTGTATGAGCAACCCCAAACTTACCATTGGTTGCAAAACAAGAGCAGCAAGATCTTCAAACTAAACTGTGTATGAAGTATATAAAAGGCAGCATCAAAGTCAACATTAATGTTACAAAATAATTTTAAATTCCTAAACCAATTTAGTTAATGAGATTAATATGAATAATAACGTAAAAAACCCAAAGTGATAAAAATTGTTTAATTAAATTATAAAGTATGAATTTCTGAAAATAAAACACCCAAAGGATTCAGTAGGGACCAAAATTCAATCATTTGAATGAGTTGTGATTGGCTAGTGTTAGACCTGACACCCTTACCGTGGTCACCCCTAACTTTTTGCCTGCCTCCCTCCACTTTTTGGATACTGTTTTTGCTGGTTTTAGGACTCTGCACACTTTACCATTGCTAACCAGTGCTTAAGTGCATATGCTCTCTCTCTTTAAACATGGTGAGTCCTTTGGGAAGCTAGGCAGTTCTTCTTGGCAGGATGCAGGTTCTGGTTCAGGTTCTCTTCTCCAGGAAGTGTCTGCGACAAGAGTGTCTTGTCAAGAAGTGTCTGAGTTGGTATGGCCAGAGGCCCTGTTTAAATACCCAAATGTGCCTTTGAAGTGGAGGAGACTTCAAAGAGTGGCTTAGAAGTGCACCAGTTCCCCTTTCAGTTCAATCCTGTCTGCCAGGGTCCCAGTAGGGGGTGTGGCAGTCCTTTTCTGTGAGGGCAGGCTACTGTCCTTCGACATGCAAGTGTCAGGCCCTCCTCACTCCCAGCCCACAAAGACCCATTCAAAATGCAGATGTATGCAGAGGCTGAGTATACTGTATTTGGGGTGTGTCTGAGTGAATGCACAAGGGAGCTTTCAGCTAAACCCAGCCTGACGTGGATTGTAAGGCACAGAAGGATGATTTACGTGCAGAGAAATGCTCACTTTCTAAAAGTGGCATTTCTAAAATAGTAATATTGAATCCAACTTCACCATTCAGCAGGATTGGGTGTGGGGAGGTGTTCTCTTCTTCTGACCGGGAGACCATCTGGGCAGTGCCCAGGAAAGTTATTAACTTCAGAAAAGGCCTAGCTTGCACAGGCAGATGCAGCTAACACCTGGGCCTCCCTGTTGTTTGTCATCCTAGCCACTAATCCCAGTGGGAGAGAGAGCTGTCCAACAAACCACTTTTGAGAAACAACAGGAGAGGGGTTTCTCATTTCCCTGGCCATACCTCTAGGGTGGGCACAGGAGAACTGTATATAGGGAGAAAGGTTCTGCCATGTTATGTTTCGGTACAGAGAGCGGCACTGTAGGATTGTTTCAGTAGGGCATGCAGGAACTGCTATAAAAGCAGGTGTGATTCCCCCTGGGGCCTTTTCCCTATTTGTTAAGGAGAGGTCGGGGTCTCCCACCCCCAATCACAGGCTAGTTCCAGACATTCATGTGGCCACTCTGAGCACCTTCTTCAGAACACTATTGTACCTGGAGAAAAGAGAAGTAGGGCTGCACCTGGTGATGAAATTTGAGGGGAAAACCCTAAGGTCTGGACCTGGTCCTACATGCCCACAGAACAAAGGAGTTAAGGTCAATTGTATGATGTCCTGTTAAGCTACAGTGCCACAAAAGCTGAAAGAAGCCAACTTCCCTGGAAGAGCCCAGCTGACTAGTTCCCTGGATGCTGTTGATAGCTTCTATTGGAGTTAATCCTGACCCCAAAATGCTGTTCCTGATATCCAGGCCCCTCAGCTGGTGTCATTGTGTACCCCTCCTGCCTAATCCTAAAAGTTGGCACTTTAGAACTCTTTGCTATATTTCTGCTGGAGACCTTTTGTGTGCCCAGGACCAGCCAGCTGATCCTCTAAGAGTGCATCACTGGAGGGCCTGACCTCACCACAGCTCACGCTATGTTCTTCTCAACAGCAGTAAAGCTGATTCAGCAAGCCCGACACCATCTGGCCACCAATATATTTGAAACCTCTTTTGGACACTGCGTACAGGCTGTCCTGCTGAAGAAATCAGATTTCCAGAAAAGAGTCTCAGATTAAAGTATAAATCTTCAAAGGACCCAATGCCAAGCAGCATCTGGTTAATGTCAGTGATTTCATGGCCACAAACTTTGGACTTTTCCTACTCTGAGCTTTTCCCATTCTTCGTCAACAGCTTCACAAGATCTTGACCGTCATCAACTCGTTGTCGATGAGCCTATCTTCGATTCAGCATGCAGCCTTCCCCTACAAAAATCTCCACATGTTTAAAGTGTCAAGGTAACTCTTTGACAAACATGGTCATCATATCAGGTTTGGGCTCTTTCCCAGTCAACCATAAACTTTAGCCTTTTCCTGGTTTTGTGTGACCAGTTGCCCAAGATTAGTGCTTTGCTCTTTTTGGTGCTATCTTATCTCCTGATCCCCTGGTTAGTTTTGAGTTGTGTTAATGTTATTTTGTTTATTAAAATGTTCCCTATTTCTATGAATTAGACTGTGATTTTTATTGTGCTGCACATTTTCTTAAGTTAAGCATGTCTGATCTGTGCAATAGCTACCAAGAGTTTAGTTCAGGTTTAAATTACTAAAACATTTACTGGACCTGACAACCACAGAGACAGTATTACTTGAGGTAGACTACCAGAGACCCCAATTAATCATCTACTTCCTCACATTGCGTGATTAAAAATACAGTGCAATAGATTGAACTGCAACATATAGGCTTATTTCCTGAAAAAAAGTGTTTTATTGTTCACTGTGCAGTATTCATTGCATCGCTCCAAAACTGGACCATAAGAGACTTACTTAAACCTGCATTGGTTGAATCAGTTCAGAAAGTGTCAGGCCTCAGTGGAGAGATACAATAACTGATTGATCCATCTTTGTGACAGCTTAAAGCTTGCACAAGTCTTTGTTGAATAGAAGGGGATGAACCCAACATCGTAGACATGGTTTTACCCCAACTTTTTGCCTTCCATCCTCCTGTTTCTGCTGACTTAATTTTTGCTGGCTTTAGGACTCTATGCATTTTACCACTGCTAACCAGTGCTAAAGTGCCTGTGCTCTCTCCCTGAAACATGGTAACATTGGCCTCCACCCAATTGGCACATTTAATTTACTTACACGTTCCTAGTGAAGCAGTACTACAAGTGAGCTCTAAACAGCCCATAGGGCAGAGTGCAGTGGATTTAAAAAGTTGGACATGTACTTTTACATGTCCTGGTAGTGAAAAACTCTTTAATTGGTTTTTCACTTTTTCACGGCCTAACTCTCCCATAGGATAACATTGGGTTACCTCACTACATATAATAAGTGCTAACTTTCAATTGGTGGCAAGTAGGAAAGTCACGTTTGTAGCCTAAAGAATTGTAATTCAAAACCTTCTTTAATGTTAAAGTTGGATTTTGAATTAAAATTCTGAAAATGCCACTTTTAGAAAATTGCCAATTTCTTGTCATAGCCATTTAGTGCTTGCAGCTTTTATCCTGGGTCACATGACTAGGTGGAGCTGGCAGGTGAGCTTTGTGTATTGCTCACAGACAGTGAAACAAAGGGGGAATAGATATTGTCAGGATGGGCCATCTTGGACTTGATGAAGGGGAGGCACTGTCACCTCCGCCACTTGCATATCACCAAGGATCTGCCTGGGCACACTCACAAAAGGTTGGACACTAGTCTTTTGTGACCTCACACAATCTGGGGCCAGGGCAGGGAAGCATACAATTCAAAGCACCTCTGGGAGTTAAAACCTCCAGAACATTCCCCTACTTCAAAGTGGGCACCAGGTATAAATAATGAACTACACACTGAGCTCTTCCGTACACCTCTGGACTTGTGGAAGACTCAGAGGGAATACTGTGCTGTCAAGAAAGAAAGACTGCTACTCTGTTGCCCTGCTGCCCTGTTGCCCTGCTGACCTGCTGCCTGGGTGAAGACACTGGACCTGCATTATAAACCAACGATAACCAGAGTTACTCCAAGAATGCGTTGGCTGAACTCCTTATCAGAGCCTTAGGGACAGAAAAAGCTCCAAACACCTTGAACCCAGCACCTGGGCTCTGTTAGCTTTGAGTCCCTTTGAACCCCTTAAGTAGTGCGACCCCAGTTCTGGATCCTTAGAAGTGGGTCTGAAGGTGCTCTGCCTGCACAGTTGTGGTACTGTGAGCAGAAACTATGCTACGCAGTGCATCTCCTTGCAGCTCCACTTCAGAACCACCACAGTGTGACACATCCTCAATGCCAGACCTCACACTGCAGTCCGTAGTCTCCTCGAAACCCCCACTGTGTCATGCATACTCAACAGAAGCCTTCACATCGCAAGCCCCTTCTCAACAAGAACACAGGGCTCTGCTTTGCAGCTCCGCAGGTTCTTTGGAACTGCCACTTCATAACAAATCTTCAATATAGGATGTCACATTGTAAGCCCTTTGTCTGTGACATCCTTGACTACAATACAGGAGTCTGCATGGCAGCCCCACAGGTCTTGGGAACCACTACTGCACAACGCATCCTTGATGTGGAATCTTGCAATGCTCCACAACCAGGATTTAAGGTACTTTGTTCAGCGGGACTAACTGGTTCCCTGGATTGGGCCCACACTCCATTGTGATCATGCTGAACCTGTGACTTTGTCCTGGTCTGATGGGACCAGATAACAACAGTTGGCTTTTTGTGCTTCTAAGCACTATTTTTACATCAAGTCTATTCAAGTCAAGTCAAATAATACTTTATTCAGCCTAATGGCCACAAAAGTCATGCAAATATGAATACATACATTTTCCTTCATTATTAAATACATAAAACATACAAGGATTGCTAAAATCAAGCTAAATTTTCATGAATAAAAATTTTAAAACCATACTAAACATCAGAAAAGTCACATTTATCAACTACACCAGGCATGAAGAAAATACTTATTAGCATGTAATCATAGGGACAACGATGTATATATTTTCCATAGTTCGCAATCCTTCCTAATAAAGGTTAATACCGCATGACATAATTCTGGAGTAGTGAGTTTCTGTAAAAAGATAAGTCTTCTTTATACATACTTGTTAGAAATGGGGTCTTTGGTTGGCAGTCAGGTTACCCCCTGTCCAAGCAAGGACCCTCACTCTAGTCAGGGTAAAAGAGAATCTCCCTCAGCTAACCCCCGCCCAGCCCCTTGATGGCTTGCATGAGCAGGCACGCTTAATTTCAGAGTGCTAGGTGTAAAGTACTTGTACCAACACACACAGTAACTCAATGAAAACACTACAAGATCACACAACACAGGTTTATAAAAATAGAAAATATTTATGTAAACAAAACAAGACCAAAACGACAAAAAAAATATACACAAGTCAAGTTATTAATTAAAATGCAAAAAGAGTCTTCTGTTCTTTTAAACACAACAATAACGCTGTTACCAAGAAAATGTACCTAGGTCGCGTCAAAATAACACGCACGGGTGAGTGTGCATCGAAAAAGGTAATCAGTGCTTTGATTTCTCACCCACGAGGTCATGCGTCGTTTCTCCTTCTCCGGTCCGATGTGGGTCATTTCTTTCCCCGCAGGAGAGAGATGCGTTGATCCGGACAAAATACCTCGGGTTCGGGCAGGCTTGCATTGGTTTTACGCACCCAGCGATGTTGTGTCATTGCAGCCTCCGTCAGCGATGCCAAGCGTCATTTCTCGAGCTGCGTGCATCGATTTCACAGCTGCTCTGCAAGTGCTGTGTCGATTTCAGCCACAGAGCCGACGGCACGTCGTTTCTTTAGCCGCTCTCGGAGGTTGGTTCGGAAATTTCCCCGCACAGCAATCTGTGTGTGGATTTCCAACCTTGGTCCACCAGCTTCACCTGTCAAGGCCCCAGGAACTGGATAGGGCACCACTTGGTAGGGCAGGAGTCTCAGCAGAGGCTCTAGGTGCTGCCAGAGAGAAGTATTTGCTGTCCCTGAGACTTCAACAACAGGAGGCAAGCTCAGTTTCAAGCCATTGGGGAGTTCTTCACAAGCAGGAAGTCTAGTCTTTGTCCTCTTGCACAGGCAGCAGCAACTGCAGGATAGTTCCACAAAGCACAGTCACAGGAAGGGCAGCTCTTCTTCCTCGGCTCTTCTCCAGGCAGAGGTTCCTCTTGGTTCCCAGAAGTGATCTAATGTCTGTGGTTTTGGGTGCCCTTCTTATAGCGCCCTTTCAGGTGTGAGTGACCACTCATCCCCTCCCTCCTAGCACAGATGGCTCATCAGGGTGTGCAGGCTACACCCCAGCTCCCTTTGTGTCACTGTCTAGAGAGAGGTGCAAACAGCCCAACTGTCAAACTGACACAGATAGGGAATCCACAAACAGGTAGAGTCACATAATAGTTTATGGAAGAAAATGCTCACTTTCTACAAGTGGCATTTTCAAACACACATTCTTAAAATCAACTTTAATAAAAGATGTGTTTTTAAATTGTGAGCTCAGAGACCCCAAACTCCACACGTCTATCCACTCCCAAAGCTAATCTACACTTTAATCATATTTAAAGGCAGCCCCATGTTAACCTATGAGAGGGATAGACCTTGCAACAGTGAAAACCGAATTTGGCCGTAGTTCACTGTTAGGACATATAAAACACATTACTATATGTCCTACCTTAAACATACACTGCACCCTGCCCATGAGGCTACCTAGAGCCTACCTTAGGGGTGTCTTACATGTAAGAAAAGGAAAGGTTTAGGCCTGGCAAGTGGGTACACTTGCCAAGTTGAATTGGCAGTTTAAAAATGCACACACAGACACAGCAGAGGCAGGTCTGAGCCATGTTTACAGAGCTACTAAGGAGAGTGGCACAACCAGTGCTGCAGGCCCACTAGTAGAATTTGATTTACAGGCCCTGGGCACCTCTAGTTCACTGTACTAGGGACTTACCAGTAAATCAAATATGCCAATCATGGATGAACCAATTACATACACATTTTGTATAGGAGCACTTGCACTTTAGCACTGGATAGCAGTGGTAAAATGCCCAGAGTAACAAAAATAGCAAAAACAGAGTCCAGCACCCATCAACAACCTGGGAAACAGAGGCAAAAAGTTAAGGAAGACCACGCCAATGATGAAAAGTCTAACAAATCTTTAAAACAGGAATTCAATACTCTTGCCTAAATGTAAGGGACAAAAAAGTATAAGGTGCATTGTGCTTTGTGTGGAAACATGGGCACAGTTACACTCTGGTAAAACATGTGTACAGAATTGATACTGCAGGAAAGCTACCACTATTTTTACTTAAATGTTTTGAAATTGTATATCTTTGGTTTTATGTTTTGTTATTTTGGTCTCAATTTAATACACTTTCCTTTATTTTATTTTTTAATTGGGGCGTAATTTTTCTTGTGTTTTGTTTTCACTTCCTTACTATTTGAAGTTCTGCATAGTTTACACTTTGCATCTAAGTTAAGCTTGACTGCTTTGTACCAAGTAATAAGATGGTTAAGCACATGTTAATTTGGAGTTTGCTTGTGTTTCACCCAGGAAGAGATTGTGGTTGCTGCTTGAGTGGGGTTTCACCTCCCTTAACCAGCAACCCAACTTCCTACAGAAGGCTTGTATTGTGAGTCAGAGAATTAGAAATGCAAGCTCATATCTCCACTGTAGTATATGAGGAGCTAACATTGTCATATGTTTCCTGAATAGCTATGCCGCTCTTTCTGACATTACATAAATATAAGACTTTTTTCAAAGATCTGATATACACACTTAAAACAGAACCAAAAAAGGGCAAAAAGTATTAAATGATGTGCCGGATCCATAAAGATGTAAATATCTTTCTTCAAGTAAGCAGAGAATAGGGCTGTCCTGAGTAATTCAGCCAACAACAAGAAAAGTGTGAAAAAAAAGTACAATTTTCAGCACCTAGTTTACATACATTAGCAAGAACACAGGCGTGGAAGGGACAGCAATATAATATTTTCACAATTGTGTGGCATGCAAGACAAGCCTTACCCTCATTGTGGGTGTTGGGGGCTCACCCTTCCAAAACAAATCTAATATTTGTGGTAAACCAACAGATTCATCAGCACTTTTCCCCTGGTTTAAGAGATGTATGTGGTTCAGCCTACAATGAAAAATCAGATTATTCAATTTACAATGGCCTAAGGTTTTCTGCATCGACCTTAGAGAATCACACAAGTGTCATGTTAAGTCTATCCTTCAAGCTCAGACCTTAGACAGCAGCAGTGATTATATAAAATAAAGCTTTATAAATAGAAATATTAAAGCACCTCCAACAAGTCAAGAAAAACAACAGCCAAACAGTGCTATTTATTAGCAACCAGCCTCCCAAACTGTCCATGTATTGTCTGTCAAATAACGTCTTTAAATATTTTGCCCGAAATAGATTATTTTGTCCAATGCATGATATCCCTAATTGATGAAAATATAAGGGGCATATTTATACTCTGTTTGCGCCGGATTTGCGTCGTTTTTTTTACGCAAAGCTAACTCCATATTTATACTTTGGCGTTAGACCCGTCTAGCGCCAAAGATCTTAGAGTTTGCGTCATTTTTTTGCGTGGACACCTACCTTGCGTTAATGATATGCAAGGTAGGCGTTCCCTTCTAAAAAATGACTCCAAGGCATGTGCGCCTTATTTAAACTCCCGTGCAAAAATGACGCACGGGAGTGGGCGGGTCAGAAAAAATGACGTCCAGCCGCTTTTGCGTAATTTTTTAATGCCTTGTCAGGGCAGGCGTTAAGGGACCTGTGGGCTCGGAAGGAGCCCAGAGGTGCCCTCCTATGCCCCCAGGGACACCCCCTGCCATCCTTGCCCACCCCAGGAGGACGCCCAAGGATGGAGGGACCCATCCCAGGGAACTTAAGGTAAGTTCAGGTAAGTATTTTTTTTATTTTTATTTTGTGGCATAGGGGGCCTGATTTGTGCCCCCCTACATGCCACTATGCCCAATGACCATGCCCAGGGGACATACGTCCCCTGGGCATGGCCATTGGGCAAGGGGGCATGAGTCCTGTCTGTGCTAAGACAGGAGTCATTTCAATGGGGGTTGGGAGTAAAAAAAAATGGCGCAAATCGGGTTGAGGCCAATATTTTGCCTCAGACCTGACTTGCCCCATTTTTTGACGTCCAAGCTCGATTTTTCCCTACGCCGGCGCTGCCTGGTGTGGGTCTTTTTGTTTTACGCACACCAGTCCGCAGCGCCGGCTAACGTCATTCAATAAATAAGGCGCCCGCATGGCGCTTTGGAATGGCGTTAGCCGGCGTTAACTTTTTTGACCCACAACTGCGTTGGCGCAGTTGTGCGTCAAAAAGTATAAATATGTCCCTGAGTATTTCAAATTATAACGCAAACATTTTGGATCAGATACCTCAATTGCTCAAACAGAAGCGTGTTGTTTTAATTAAAAAAAAATATTTAATCTTGAAATTCCAAACTTTAATGTTTAGTAAATACATTCATTACCTTTTCATTTTCACCGAGCACCCATATGGATTACTGTCAGACACAAACATATTCCACTTTCAATGAACATTTGTCATCACCACAAAATACCTTGGATGTCCGTGATATGCCAAGGATTCCCACTGCCATTGTGCAGAGAAGAGCCAGAAATATGTCACATGTGCTCAAAGTAATTGAAGAATGAGTATCCACAATTTTGCAAGTGTCACCATATTACCAAATGACACTAAACACATTGCCACAGAACTATGACCCGCGTTTTAGAAAGACAAATTTACGCGCCCCACCTACCTTTAATGTACATAAGCAGGGATGTTTTTTTAATGTAACAAAAGCTTCATGTGGTAGTGCATTGTCGTCTCCGGACAGCAGATTGTGCATTCAAATGGCCACAACCTTTGCACAGGCATAAAGTTTTATTGATGGAATTAAGTAGGGCACAATTGCAATGTGTGGAGATCAGTTTCTGTAAATATTTTTATTTGTGCATCACCAAGCAAAGTGTCTTCATTTGTTTTGTTGCTGTTAAAATCTGTTTCTAGCACAGCTCAAAATTGCCAAAAAAAATGTGCATTGTTTGCTTTCTGAAGGCATACAGTTAATATACAGCTATTTAGACGTTATTGTGTGTTTCAAAAACACAGCATCCCAGAGCCTTTACTTTAACATTTCCTGGCCCTGCGATCAAGAGTACCCAGTGCCATAATGGTATGGTGCTGTACTGGGTACCGCAGTACCAGACACTGGTAGTGAGGTACTGTCTTCGTAATTTTTTTTATTTTACTTATCCTCTGGATGAAGGTGTAACCACCCGCCAATATATGGGCTTTTTAAAACAACATTTCAGAACTTGGTGACCAGGGGCCTTATTACCAGTGTGGCGGTCTTGCAACCATCAAACATGTGGTGGTGGTCAGACCGCCGCACTCCCGGCAGTCTGACTTGCAGATTACAAGCCTGGTGGTTGGACCGCCATGGGACCGCTACCACCGTCAGGACCATGGATCCAGACAGGTTGGTGGCGGTCGTGGTCAGTCATGGCAGCACTGAGTTCAGCACATCCATGCTGATTATGACTTCCCTTTCTGCCAGCCTTTTCAAGGCAGGGTCCCCACCATGAAAAGGCTGGCAGAAAGGCAGTGCTGGGGGCCACAGGGGGGCCCTTGCACTGCCCTTGATCATGTTGTGGGCATTGCAGGGGCCCCATGGCCGAGCACCATCGGAATGCACACTGTCTGCTATGGCAGGCAGTGTACATTCCATAGGTCCTGGGGCACACTCTGTATGACAGCATTGGATTTGGCCCATTGGGGAGCTGAGGCCAATGCCACCATACTGTTTCCATCGAGCTGACCATCGGAAACCTCCTAATACAGAGGTCTCAGACGGTCAGCCCTGTGAAAACATTGTAATTGGGTGTTGGGAGACCTCCAGCTTTGTGGCAGTCTCCCCCCCGGTTCTGGCAGGCCGATGGTTGGCTTCCGAAACTCATAATGAGGCCCCAAGTCCCTGAGTGCTATAATGACAGTTGCAATATTTTTTACAGAGTTGCAGCCAGCTAGCCAGTATTACTGAAATCAATGACTGGATAAAAAGCTCCCTCCACAATCAGACAGGCAGATTTTTTTTAAACTTTTACAGTACCGCAGAACTCCTGCAGGAGTACTAATGGAAAAAATACCTTAAATTATATTGTATTTTCTGAGTGTTAACCCTTTCATGTCCAACCTGATCCTCCTTTGAACGCTAAATTCTTGAAAATGACTCAACAGATATACATCAAATCACAGAGGCTTACTTTCTGGGTAAAATTCTAACTTTAGGCCCGATTTCATACAATTCCGATCAGCAATTTTTTTATGTATTGGAAAGCAAATCTTTCCATGGGAATTAAAATGGGAAATTGAGCCTTTCGAACCCCAGCTTTTCTTCCCCTACTTAATGGGTCACTTCAAAGCTTTCCATGAAGGATACAAGGTGATGATGTGGGAAACCTAGGCTGAGGCTGAAGCCCCCTCACCTTTTCCCCCCATTTTTAGCTGTGACTGGTATTTTCTGAGTCTGACTGTGCCCTAGGTACTGCTAACCAGTCCCAGGCTATGTGCTCTGTTTAAAATGATAAATTAGGTCTAATTGTAACCGGTTCTGACAACCTACCTATAAGCACCTAGTACATGGTAGGGCATGTAGGCTTAGGGACCCCAGGCTAGGTAGAGCACCCCTAGGTGCACTGCTGTGGTGTCCAGTGTCATTGTAAAGGCAGGCCTGCCTTGCTGGCTGCTTTTAAGTTGAAATGAACCCCAAATTCGACTTTGGAATCAAAAGTACTTCTAAAGTCTCAAACCACCCTATTTGTGCATACTACTCACCCCTAAGGTCTGCCCTAGGTACCCCAAGGTCTGGGAGCAGTGTAAATATAAGCAGGGACTTTATACAAGATATCTTATAAGCCCTGGTAAGGATAAAACAGCCAAATTCATTCTCCTCATTGTAACCATTGGGCTCCATAGGCTAACATTGGGAAACTTTATTTTGAAATAATAAAGTCTTATTTCTGACAGAGAGGACCTAAATATATCAAATTCGGTATCAAATTAAATGTTATAATAAATCCAACAACTTGACACGGTTAAATTTACTATACCTAGCACAGAGAAAGAGTTTTAGAACTCTTTCTGAAAGTTACCAAATTTAGCCCTGTAGTGCCCTTTCCTCAGTGGTCAGCCTCTGGCAACATAAGTCAAGCTACCTCAATGAGGTGTGAAGTGGTCTGGGCTGAGACAAAGGAAGTATCTGGTGGGAGAAGAACTGCTGTAGCAGATGGCAGAGCAGGATGGAGAAGAGTAGCTAACTGGTCTTCAAAGCAGGGAAAGCCCCTTGGGACAGAAAGTGGAACGCCCCAATTTCCTACTTACCCAGATAGATGCAGGCACCAAGGGTTAGGTTAGGAGGGGGCTGAAAGGGGTGTCTTAGGCAGACTTAGCCACACCAGTGAGTGGACTCAGCCTGATCTCACTTCCAAGGAGGAATTTTCTCAATGTTGGATGTTTAGAGAATGTTGCTTTCTGGGACTGGTTTTTGCCACACTTCACAGGAAGTGGTCACCCCAGAGGCCAGTGATCTGCACCTCAATGGACAGGAGCACCCCACTACTTCCCAACCAAGGAGCAAGGATAAATATGGTAGAGATGCGCCACAATTCAGATCTCTGCTTGAAGAAGATAATGGAGAATGTGTTGGATACATGGCCTGCACCGGAAGAACTGCACTCACATGTACTACACCAGCTGCACACTTTGGGCTTCACCAAGAAAAAAGGTTTGCCTTGCTTCTGCAACTCCAAGAGTGGACTCCCTGTAAGCTGCAGGTACAAAGGAACTGACCAGAGTCCCCTGTATCAGGCCCTGCAAGAAGAGCCCAACTGACCAGCGTACAGTGGCCATTTGAGGATTCTGACCAGGTGCATTCTTGGGATTGTAGTCTCAACTCCAAAGTTTGTGGACACTTCAAGGGCCCCAAAACAGACCTCTGGAAGAAGATCCAGACGTTTGGAGAAATGTGGAACAACTATAGGTTGAAGAGGTGCATTGTGGGAGTTGTAGTCCCAGATCCTAAGTGGCAAACCAGAGCATATGAACTCTTGGCTGGTGCTTCGGACCACTTTGCTGAATCAAGAAACACTTCTGAAAGTAAGTGTAACAGTGTTACATCATGGGTGACCTGAACTCTGGACTTTGTCCTTGTCCAGTGCAACCCTTTTTTAACCCTTTGAATGCTATTCGCATCTAAGTCTTAGTTTTACTCCTATCTTTAAAAATTTAAATCTCTGATTCTCTACATTGGATTTTTGTCATTTTGGTGTCATTTCAAAGATAAAACTATTTCCTATGTTTATAAATTGGTGTCTGATTTGTGTTGTGTGTTATGTTTCATTTATGTGCTGTTTTGTTGATATTAAATGCTTTACGCACCTGTATCCTGTGTTAAGCCTAACTACTCCTGGGCCAAGCTACCAACGATTGAGCAAGGAAACAACAAGCACAAATTAAGCACTGTGCCCAGGGCTGTAAATCAAATGATACTAGTGGGCCTGCAGCACTGGTTGTACCATCCACATTAGTAGCTCTGTAAACATGGCTCAGACCTGCCACTGCAGTGTCTGTATGTGCAGTTTTAAACTGCCAATTCGACTTGGCAAGTGTACTCACTTGCCAGGGCTAAACCTTCCCTTTTCTTACATGTAAGGCATCCCTAAGGTAGGCCGTAGGTAGCCCCAAGGGCAGGGTGCAGTGTATGGTTAAGGTAGGACATATCGTAATGTGTTTTATATGTCCTGACAGTGAAATACTGCTAAATTTGTTTTTCACTGTTGCAAGGCCTGTCCTTCTCATAGGTTAACATTTAAATATGATTAAAGTGTAGATTCCTTTTGGGAGCAGATAGACATTTGGAGTTTGGCGTCTCTGAGCTCCCAATTTAAAAATACATCTTTTATTAAAGTTGATTTTAAGATTGTGGGGGTGATTCTGACCCCGGCCGGCTGGCTGGAACTGCCAGAATACCGCTGCGCGGTCAAAAAGACTGCCGCGGGTATTCCGGGTTTCCCGCTGGGCTGGCGGGCGACCGCCAGAAGGCCGCCAGCCAGCCCAGCGGGAAACACCCTTCCATGAGGATGCCGGCTCCGAATGGAGCCGGCGGAGTGGAAGGGGTGCGACGGGTGCAGTTGCACCCATCGCGATTTTCAGTGTCTGCATGGCTGACACTGAAAATCTTTGTGGGGCCCTGTTACGGGGGCCCCTCCATTGGCATGGGCACTGCAGGGGCCCCCAGGGGCCCCACGACACCCCTTACCGCCATCCTGTTCCTGGCGGCCAAAACCGCCAGGAACAGGATGGCGGTATGGGGGTCGGAATCCCCATGGCGGCGCAGCAAGCTGCGCCGCCATGGAGGATTCCCCAGGGCAGCGGGAAACCAGCGGGAAACCGGCGGTACACCGCCGGTTTTCCGTTTCTGACCTCGGCTGTACCGCCGCGGTCAGAAGGCCCATGGGAGCACCGCCAGCCTGTTGGCGGTGCTCCCGCGGTCGTTGGCACTGGCGGATTTTACCGCCAGGGTCAGAATGACTCCCTGTGTGTTTGAAAATGCCTCTTTTAGAAAGTGGGTGTTTTCTTGCACAAACCATTTCTGTGACTCGGCCTGTTTGTGGATTCCCTGTCTCGGTCAGTTTGACAGTTGGGTTGGTTGCACCTCTCACTAGATGGTGACTCAAAGGGAGCTGGGGTGTAGTCTGCATTTCCTGATGAGCCATCCGTGCTAGGAGGGAGAGTAGGAGTGGTCACTCACACCTGAAAGGGCTGTGCCTGCCCTCACACAATGCAGTCTCTAACCCCCTGGTGTGTTTCTGGGGCCTGGCCTGGGCAAGGTAAGATTTCACAAACAAGAGAGACTTTCCTTTGAAGTAAGCCTACTTTAAAGGGCAAAATGGGTATAAAAAGGGCACCCAAAACAACAGACTTGAGAACACTTCTCGAAACCAAGAGGCACCTCTGCCTGGAGAAGAGCTGAAGAGCTGAGGAAGAGTAGCTGCCCTGCCTGTGACTGTGCTTTGTTGAGCTATTCTGCAGTTGCTGCTTCTGCCTGTGCCAGAAGACAAAGAATGGACTGTGTGTGCCTTCCTTCTTGTGAAGAACACTGCAAGGGCTTGATATAGAGCTTGCCTCCTGTTGTTTGAAGTCTCAGGGACAGCAAAGACTTCTCTCTGCCAGCACCTAGAGCCTCTGCTGAGACTCCCACTCTGCCAAGTGGTTCCCATCCAGTTCCTGGAACCCTGAGAGGAGAAGCTGTCAGCCCAAGAGTGAGAAATCCATGCACCGACCACCGTGTGGGGAAACGATCGACGGCAATCCGAACCGCATCTGAAAAATCGTCAGCCCGCCGGTGTCAGGATACTTCAATTCGATTTCCTCAGAAGCAGAAGATAACTCCTCAGTCCCGACCCGAGCTACTCACAACAAATATTAATCCTTCGTGCTGAGTACCCCGGAGGGGGAAAAGGGAATGGGATGGTAGAGAGACTGCCACAGAGATGATGAACGCCAGTACTCAGTCTGCCTCTTCACATCTAAGATTGGATACAGCAACTGCAAGAGTCACAGTCGCAATTACTAGGGACATACAACATCAGTTTTTCACTTTCTACTCTCAACACTTAATTCTCTTTAATTCTATTATTTCTTCACTCACCCTGAGTTCTCTGTAGCCTTGCTTCTCTCTATAAATGAGAGCTCTTCTTAAAAAAATGCTTATTACTGATTCTGGAAGAACTTCTCAACTATGTTAGAGATTGGTTTTATGTTGCTATATATATATATATAGTTGGTGATAATGCGTTCTTCAAATCAGCTGATGTTATTTAATTTCTCCTGTCTTATTGTGACTTCTGTCAATACTTGTATTTGTAAATGCTTGTTTATTAAAGTTCGTTTCTCCTTTCTTACTTCGACATTTATTGATAACTTGTATTTGTAATTGCTTGTTTATTACAGTTAGTTTCTCCTTCTTACTTCGACATCTGTCGATAACTTGTAGTTGTAAATGCTTGTTTATTTAAGTTTGTTTCTCTTTTAAACTCTATTTTGGTTTATTACCATTGAATTTGTAAATGCTTATTTGTTAACAGTTCGTTTCTCCTTTAAACTTGGCCTTCGTTTATAACCTTGATATTTGTAGATACTTGCTCTTTTAAAGATCGTTTTTTCTTTGACTTTAATATCTTAAACAAGAACCTTGTAAACACAAGGTTAATTCATACATTAACTCTGTAGCCTTGCCGACTTCCGCGGGAACGGTCTACTATCAAACTCTTCGAATAAACCTTGACAATATTTATCCGTTTTGTGTAATATAATCTTCAAATGTAATTTTACCTCACAGGAGTTTCTGTTCTGAAGCGCGCTCTCTCTCCACACAGCTGATTCCTGTCAGACCTCAGTTGAAGTGCAAGGCTTCCAGCTGGAGAGCTCGTAACCTAGCAACCAACCAATTGCAAGACTAGAACTGTAACTAACCTTCAGGACTCACAGCGGCCATCTTGGATCTTCTCTTCTTGATTCTTCCTTTGAAATAAGCGCAAGATTACTCTGCAAACCTTCTTCCAGTTTGGGCTTTGCTGTCTCCACTGAGGATGTCTCTTTGCTTTTCTCATGCACTTCTTTGATTTGACTTGGCAAGTTTGTGTGGTCATGACAGTACTCCCCCTCAAGGAACAGTTCTCCAATTTAGGTTTGCTTGGGTAGGTTCTATGAAAGTTTCTCACTAATCTTGAAGCATGTACATACTCGTGCGGCTCCCAGGATCGTTCCTCTGGACCATAACCTTTCCAATCAATTAGATAATAAAGCTGGCCATTACGGATTTTGGAATCTAAGATTTGATTGACCTCATACTCTTCTGCAGAGCTAATCTGGATAGGAATTGGAGGGGAGTTTTGACGTAAATTTGGAGGACTGTTCTTTAACAAGGAGACATGGAAAACAGGATGTATCTTTAGATGAGCTGGCAACTGCAATTTAACTGCCACTGGATTGATCATCTTGTCAACTTTGAATGGGCCTATAAATCGTGGCTGAAATTTGCGATTTCCTTTGAGACGTAAATGACGAGTGGATAACCAAACTTTGTCTCCTTTCGAATAAATGGGTCTCTCTCTTCTTTTTCTATCAGCCTGAGTCTTATATGAGTCTTTTGCTTGAATGATGTTTTTTCTAGCCCTAACTAACGTGGTCTGCAAATCCCTCACCATCTCTTCTACTGCAGGCACTGAATCATCTTCTTTACCCAACATTACATTAGGATGTCTACCATGGATCAGATAAAAGGGGGTGAACCCAGTGGTGGAATGAACAGCATTATTGTAAGCAAATTCAGCTGCCCACATCAACTCGGGCCATTCCTTCTCTTTATCGAATAAATTGAGTCTTAAATACTGTTCTAACTCTTGATTCACTCTCTCTGTTTGCCCATCGGTTTCAGGATGGTAACTGGTAGACTAACAAGAATCAATTCCTAATCTTTTACTAAAGGCCTTCCAAAAGTGAGAAACAAATTGGGACCCCCTGTCTGAAACTAGAATTTTTGGGATACCATGGGCGCGTACTATGTGTTGTGTAAACAACTGTGCAACCTGTGGGGCTCGAGGGATTTCTTTCAAAGGAATGAAATGCGCCATTTTAATGAAAGTGTCTACAAAAACTAGGATAGTGTTAAAACCTTGGCTACTAGGGAGGTCCACTATAAGATCCATAGTAACAGTATGCCAGGCATGGGGTGCAGTGGGCAAAGGTCTTAACAGACCTTGTGAAGCTGTTCTATTTGATTTCCCTCTTTGACATTTGTCACAAGTTGACACATATTGTCTTATCTGAGTTTTCAATTTTGGCCACCAAAATTCTTGTTGTATTAGATTTTGAGTCTTTTGAATTCCTTTGTGCCCAGCCAATTGATCTTCATGATAAGCCTGAAGAATTTTTTCTTGCAGCTCCACAGTCGGAACATACAGTGCACCTTTAAAGTATGGCAAACCTTTTTTGATTTCTCTTCCTTGGCCTTCTTTGAACCACTTCAGCATTCCTTCGAATGTTAAGTTTTCTTGAATTTCTTTGGTTAAATTTTCATACAATATGGCAGATATGAACTTCTCTTGTGGAATAATCAATTCTTTTTCTGGAGGCTCTTTAACTGCACCGGTATCAATTCGAGATAGAGCATCTGCCTTCCCATTTACTTTTCCTGGTCTGAAAGTGATAACAAAATCAAAGTCTGCAAAATATAGGGACCAACGCAGTTGTCTAGCTGTTAGAGTTCGAGATTGATTTTAAAAACTGTAAATTTCGGTGGTCCGTGTAAACGGTCACTTTATGCTTAGCTCCCAAAATGTAATGCCTCCACTCACGAAAAGTTTATTTGACTGCCAATAGCTCCTTATCCGCAATTGAATAATTTATCTCTGGTGGTGTTAATTTTCGAGAGAAATAGGCCACTGGATGTAATTGACCTGTATCTTTATGACGCTGGGAAAGGATACCTCCTATGGCAACATCTGAAGCATCTGCCTCCACATAATATGGCTCATCTGGATTGGGGTGGAGCAAGATTGGAGCTGAGAAGAAGGAATTCTTCAAAAAATTAAAAGCATTTTCAGCTTCTTTTGTCCACTCAAACTTCACTCCTTTCTTCAACAATCGAGTAATGGGTGTAACTGTTTGAGAAAAATTGGATATGAATCTTCGATAAAAATTTGCGAACCCCAAGAAACTCTGGATCTCTTTGACATTGCAAGGAGAAGGCCAATGTTGCACTGTCTTTATCTTGGCAGGATCCATACTAACTCCTTCTGGTGACAAAATGAATCCTAAGAACTCACATGAAATGCACACTTCCCCAATTTTACATAGAGATGGTTTTCTTGCAACCTTTTGAGGATGGATCGAACATGGGAAATGTGCTCCTGTAGATTGTCGGAAAAGATTAAAATGTCATCTATATAAACCACGGCAATCCAGACGAGGAATTCTCGTAATATATCATTAACGAAATGCTGGAAGGCAGCGGGAGCATTGCATAACCCATAAGGCATCACTTGATATTCAAATAATCCGTATCGAGTCCGAAAAGCGGTTTTCCATTCATCCCCTGAAGCCACTCGAATCAAATGATATGCTCCTCGCAGGTCCAATTTGGTGTAGATTCTAGCATTCTTTACTTGATCTAATAAAACTGACACTAACGGCAGTGGGTATTGATTCTTGATGGTAACCTGATTGAGGGCTCGATAATCAATGCAAGTTCGAAGACTCCCATCCTTCTTTGGTATGAAAAATAATGGGGATGACACTGGAGATTCAGAAGGACGAATAAAACCATTAGCAAGATATTGATCCAAATACTCCTTTAAATGTTGATTCTCTGCTTCGGTCAATGCGTATATTCTGCTACATGGCAATATCGCACCTGGCTCCAGTTCAATTTTGCAGTCGTAGGGTCGATGTGGTGGCAATTTCTCAGCCTCCTTTTCATCAAAAACGCAACTAAATCCTCATATTCTTTTGGGATTTCTGCTGTCTTTAGTGCACAGATCACTGAAGAGTGTGATGATAAACAGGCCGCTTGGGACTTGGTGGACACTTCCACTCCATCATGAAAGCAATTCTCTTTGCAGTAAGAGGAATTCATCTTGATCGTTCTTTTGCTCCAATCAATTTGTGGATTATGTTCTGTAAGCCAGGGCAGACCCAAAATGAGTTGAAATTGTGGAGCATCTATCAAATTAAAGATTATCTGCTCCTGATGTCCACCAAAACCTTGCATCTGAATTGGTTCGGTCTCATGGGAAATGGGCCCTGAAGAAAGATTGGTTCCATCCACAGCTCTTACTACTTCTAAAGTAGATTTCTTGATAAATCGAATACCCATTTTACGAGCGTATTTGATATCACAAAAGTTGCCCGTAGCTCCATAGTCTATCATAACTGAGATCCCTTGAATTTCCTTCTCAAGGGTCTTAACTGATACTGTTTGTACCAAATGTGGCACTGCGGTTTGTAAGGTATTCGCCACTCGTTGATCTAAAGGAGTTGTCTTGGGTTCTGCTTTCATCAGGGCAACTCCCTCTACTGATGAAGCTGACCTTTCCCCGACTGAAGAGCTTTGGGTTTCTTGGAACAGTTTTTAACAAAATGCCCAGATGCACCGCAATATAAACATAGTTGATTCACTCTTCTTTTCTCTTTTTCTTCCTTAGATAAAGGACCTCGGATGAAACCAATTTGCATTGGTTCTTCTATCGTTATCCCTTCTCCGGCTCTCGTATGATCATTTCTTACACGATCAATTCTCAGGGGAAATGGTCGATACTCTCTTCTCTTTTCTGCTCTTCGTTCACTTAACCGGTGGTCAATCTGTAACACAAGATCAATTAACTCCGAAATTTCGGTGGGTCTATTTGGAACTTGTGCTAAGGCATCTTTCAATTCATCTCTCAGTCCACGATAAAATATGGTGGCTCTTTTTGACTCCGGCCAGGCAGTCTCTACAATGAGTTTATTGAAATGAGCCAGATAGGCTACTAGATCTTTATTACCTTGCCTGATTTCCAGTAGTTCATTGTCAGTGGCTTGAGCTGCAGTTCGCCGATCAAATATTCTTAAGAACTCTTCCTTGAAATTTTGGAAATTATATAAAACAGGATCATTTCTGGAAATTATTGGCATGGACCATGCGGCCACATCTCCTGTCAGATAAGACAATATAAATGCCACTTTGGACTGGTCTTCGGAAAAAATGACTGGTCTACATAAAAAATGCAATGAGCATTGGGTCAGAAAAATCTGCGCCTTATTTGGATCCCCACCGAAGCGCTCGGGTTGAGCCAAAGGAATAATAGGGGAAACTGCATGAATTACTTGAGTGGATATACTTGCAGACTGTGAAGGGCTAGGGATTTGTGAAAACACAGATTCATTTGATTTAGCGGTGTTCCCTAACTCATTTATTCGCTGTTTTATTTGGACTGTTTCTTCTATGGTGTTATTTAATTGTTTCTGTAACCCTTCCAAAACGGTGGCTAATGCTTTTATATCAATTCCTTCTGACATTCTGCTCAGGAGGAAATCAGTTTTTTCCCTAAAATTAGGGTGATGGCACTTCAATCTGTCAGGATACTTCAATTCGATTTCCTCAGAAGCAGAAGATAACTCCTCAGTCCCGACCCGAGCTACTCACAACAAATATTAATCCTTCGTGCTGAGTACCCCGGAGGGGGAAAGGGGAATGGGATGGTAGAGAGACTGCCACAGAGATGATGAACGCCAGTACTCAGTCTGCCTCTTCACATCTAAGATTGGATACAGCACCTGCAAGAGTCACAGTCGCAATTACTAGGGACATACAACATCAGTTTTTCACTTTCTACTCTCAACACTTAATTCTCTTTAATTCTATTATTTCTTCACGCACCCTGAGTTCTCTGTAGCCTTGCTTCTCTCTATAAATAATAGCTCTTCTTAAAAAAATGCTTATTACTGATTCTGGAAGAACTTCTCAACCTTTGTTAGAGATTGGTTTTATGTTGCTATATATATATATATAGTTGGTGATAATGCGTTCTTCAAATCAGCTGATGTTATTTAATTTCTCCTGTCTTATTGTGACTTCTGTCAATACTTGTATTTGTACATGCTTGTTTATTAAAGTTTGTTTCTCCTTTCTTACTTCGACATTTGTTGATAACTTGCATTTGTAAATGCTTGTTTATTACAGTTAGTTTCTCCTTCCTTACTTCGACATCTGTCGATAACTTGTAGTTGTAAATGCTTGTTTATTTAAGTTTGTTTCTCTTTTAAACTCTATTTTGGTTTATTACCATTGAATTTGTAAATGCTTATTTGTTAACAGTTCGTTTCTCCTTTAAACTTGGCCTTCGTTTATAACCTTGACATTTGTAGATACTTACTCTTTTAAAGTTTGTTTTTTCTTTGACTTTAATATCTTAAACAAGAACCTTGTAAACATAAGGTTAATTCATACATTAACTCTGTAGCCTTGCCGACTTCCATGGGAACGGTCTACTATCAAACTCTTCGAATAAACCTTGACAATATTTATCAGTTTTCTGTAATATAATCTTCAAATGTAATTTTACCTCACAGGAGTTTCTGTTCTGAAGCGCGCTCTCTCTCCACACAGCTGATTCCTGTCAGACCTCAGTTGAAGTGCAAGGCTTCCAGCTGGAGAGCTCGTAACCTAGCAACCAACCGATTGCAAGACTAGAACTGTAACTAACCTTCAGGACTCACAGCGGCCATCTTGGATCTTCTCTTCTTGATTCTTCCTTTGAAATAAGCGCAAGATTACTCTGCAAACCTTCTTCCAGTTTGGGCTTTGCTGTCTCCACTGAGGATATCTCTTTGCTTTTCTCATGCACTTCTTTGATTTTACTTGGCAAGTTTGTGTGGTTATGACAGTCAGCTTTGCGGCTGTAAATCAACGCTCGCCTGCAGCGCGGCTCGAAGGTGGACGCACTGGGCTGGAGAAACGACGTGCAGCATTGCTGACGGAGGCTGGTGAAGTCGCAACCCGTGCTGCATGGTTTTTGGATCATCGTGGGGCAGGATTTCTGATGCAAACATCGCTGGGCATGTAAAAACGACACATGGCCTGCCCGGACCCGAGACTGCGGTTCGAATCGACGCATCGCTCTCCTGCAGAGAGAAGAAACAACGCACGCCGACTTGACTGAAGGTGAAACGACGCACGGTCTCGCTCGTGAGTGATATCGATGCATCGCAAGCCCTTTTTGTCGCACACTCGCCCGTGCTGGGTTATTTTTGACGCACCCAAGTACATTCCCCACGCTAACAGCATTAGCGTTGTGTTTAAAATTACATAAAGACTCTTTTTGGTTATTAATTGATTGATGACTTGTGTATTGTGAATTTTTGTTGTATTGGTCTTGTTTTTTTTAGATAAATATTTTCTATTTTTCTAAACCTGTGCTGTGTCATTTTGTAGTGTTTTCATTAAGTTTCTGTGTGTGTTGGTACAAATACTTTACACCTAGCACTCTGAAGTTAAGCCTACCACTTGTGCCAAGCTACCAAGGGGGTGAACGGGGTAAGCTGAGGGTGATTCTCTTTTACCCTGACTAGAGTGAGGGTCCTTGCTTGGACAGCGGGTAACCTGACTGCCAACCAAAGACCCACTTTGTAACATACATATATAGTTAATTGACATAACTATAACTATAACAGGTGAATTTCCATGGTTTTGGTAAGGTCTAAAATGTGAGCGTAACTATAACATCCCTGTAACCTTTGTTTTTTAAGTGAGAATATATATATATATATATATATATATATATATATATGATGTTTAGACAGTTGATAATGGAGAAGAGACAACCGCGCCTTCAGGAACTTGTAGGGGGCATTTGGTAGTACCCCAAAGTTTAAAATACACTGAGAGTGCTGTTCTAGTTATCAGGCAAGTATAATTGATTTGTTTTAAAGAGATGTGGGAGACATCACTCATGAATGTTTGACCATGGGAATCTTGTCCATGTAACTGCAAGCTTTTCTAAAGTCAGTTATGTTCTTATAAGATAAGAGATTTTTTTATTTATTTATAATGTGGATCCTACTTTGTCCACTTAGTTGTAAAGAAACCCAATGAATTAATCAGTCATGTAATTACGTTTCAATACATTGTTTGTTCTGACATGCTTGCCCATGCATTGTTGATGAGGACTGATATACAGTGTTTAATGAAATAATAATAGGTTTCTTTGATTTTGTTTTCATTTCAGTATTTTTGAATAGTCCAAGTAAATTTTGCTTAGTTTTTCTTGACAGAAAGGAACCACTAGAAAATAAATAACGGGCTCTCAGGGTGCAATAAATAGAGATCACGGCTCATGCTTAGGTCGCTTGCCATCCACTGGCAATGACGACAGAATGTGACTGAACAATCCAGTTCAAAATTGGTATGCCCTGGTTAGTGTTGCTCCATTAGATATTTATAGTGATTCCTTGCTAGAGAGGCTAGATGGACATCTTACCCCATTTTATTGGCTTCCAAAGAGAATTCGGTCGAATCCAGCCTGTGGTGATTAGAGTTGTTTGGCTTGATATGCATAGATGAAATATTATTATTTTGTGAAGATCATGATTTTCAACAAGGTATGAAATTATTAGATCAAATACTTCTTGGTAATTAATTTAAATTGAATTGTTAATATGTGGATTGTTTATACATGTGTACTTTAGAGAGAAGATTATGTTCCAAATGCTCATTTGGATATCGAATTCAATGAATATGGGTTTCAATTATGTTGGAATTATGCTGTGTATTTTGCTGGTCTTGTAGCGTTGAGGAATAATCTATTAGGAGTTCATGCATGTCCTGTTATTATTCCTGGAAGACACTATGAAGAGTACCAAAACATTGATTCTTTGAGTGTTTCATGTTACTTTGTTATGTCTTTTTGTTATATGATCAGTCATTACATGTATTTTTATTCACATCAAGAAGCAATTTATTTGTGATTATGACCAAGTTCTTTGTGACTCCTTTCTCCTTGTTTACACAGTGTATTGTCGAGATTAAGTTTTTAAACAGGTCTATGAATTTTTATGAATTTAATAATGAAAAGGTCCATACAATATTGTCTGACATCCCTATCTTTGTTTAGCCTACTTTATAAAGTGATTTTAGATGGCATTTGCTATGTTTTATCACTTTGGACTGACGACACTAAGAGCATGCTTCCGTTATATTTACTAGATAGAGTATTGGCAAAAGGGATGACCTTAGATTCTGTTTCAGTCAAACATACACCAATTTCACTAGGCCTCTTTAACTGCCAAGATGTTTCGTTCAATGGGGAGGAAGAGTGATTTCCATGTTTTTTTTAATAGTAAGCCAACATGTATGTGGTGCGTGTAATAGGTGCATGTATGAGGTACATCTAAGGAAATTTCTGCTGTTTTACTTGGGATTAATGTAGCTTGTATTTAAACTACAAATACGATATTCTTTGTTGAAATGGTAATTGAATTATCATTCTACGCTTCTGAGAGGACTGTCTGAAGAATCATGTGTGGCTAGATTTGTATAATAAAGGGAAAGGAGTAATATCATTATGGTCTACGCTCAATGGTATAAATGGATATAGCTAACTCTGTGAAAGTAATTGCCTAATCATTACCAGGGTGGTGCCGGCATTTTGTGTGTGATGGCGACTGATTATAATAGTTCAGCTCTGGGCGTCCAGGGCAGGAAAACTATTTTCTCTAGTTCTTAATCACTGCTGTATCCAATGGACTGCGTTCATAATAACACCAAAGCATAACATCTAGTTGTGGTGTGATGTTGGACCTGCACACCAAGTGTAGCCTTGTATCTGTATAGCATGAAGGATACTACAAGAGTGGTGAGCAGAATTGACTGTCACAGACTTTATCTCATCAATCCTGATGCACATTTTTAAATAATTGCTTGTCTTTCTTAATAACCTATTCTTTTCCATGACAGTTTGGGACCTGTAGTGCATTGACGCCAGCATAGCAATACTGAATTTCACTGTAATGTCGCAGAGAATTCAACAATTTCCTTGTAGGTTCAATGGTGTTTAAATAATATGTGATTTTGGACCAATTACCTTTTATGTCTGCCTTTATTAAGTCAACAAAATGACACTCATTTGCCAAATGTTTTCCTAGATTATATACATAGGGATAAAGAACCATGTTCCTTTACGTGGAATTGTTGGCTTTTAAATTATTTGAACTGTCACATTGATGCTTCAGAAAGGTGGTTTTCATTCTGTACCTCATTCTTGATGTAGCATCAGCTGTTTTCCTTGGTTTAGTGCTGGTAGGAAGAAGGTTAATGAAAGGTAAAAACTATTGTACGGACAGTCATTTGCTATCATTCCTATTTGTAGGAAAAAATACAGTGAAAACATTACTGCATGTTTACTTTCTTCTTTCCTCATTACATTTTGAAACAGCTAAACGAATTCTATGAGAGGAGCACAGTAGCTGAAAATATTTGAAGTTGTTGTTAAAGATACAGGTTGTGACTTTGTTATGGTGCGGGGCAGCAAAACAGAAGAGAATACTTTAAAGTCACAATTTTCTGTGTTGCAAAGAATAAATATATGGTTTGCCATCCATTCATCTATATGTATAGTTGAGAAATACCCCATTACACCAGGGGCACATTTAGTCAAGTCGGGCTTTCCAAGATAACTTTGCTTTGTGTGACAGGTCGTTTTCCATTATAAGTGTAAAAATCGCAGCATTCAAATTCTTGCTGGTGTCACTCATATCAGCAATATTAATAAGTTCACTGTATTGTAATTATTATTTGCCATCTGATGGACAACAGCCAGTGCCTTATAAGGCACAAGAATTGCTCACATAGATCTAGAATTGCATGCCTAGTGCTGTTGAACAGTGATAACGTTGCTACTTTGTGGGTGGCTACCAATGTGTGTTGCAATTTACTCCCCAGATCTTTGACTCTCCTCTCACTGTGCCCACATTTGCTAAATGTCTGTGCACTCCATGACTGATGTCACATACTCATAAAATAGCTCATCTTTTCATTACCTCAAATAATAAGTATTATATGCATGCAATAGGGCTTTTCCAGCATTCCAAGTGTTAGCACACTTTACACGGGAAAACGCTTTTGAAACAAGGGCTTATGTTATTGTTCACTCATAACGTGGCATAGTTTTATTTTGCAAGTGGTCCTCTAATTCTCACCCAGAAGTTTCTCAGTCTTGTTTTTTTTTTATATATACAAAATCTCCATGTTATTGTCTCCTACAAGTTAGAGTTGAAATAACCAAGGCTACAATCTATCGTTTGTAAACAATTGCACATTATATTTATTAAACTGCAACCGAGTATGTTTACAGACAGAAAAGTTCCCTAACAACTTTGGTACATGTGCCTCGCAGTTCACCTTGACCCTCAGTACTAAAGGTCCTACAGAAAAAATGCATCCAACCTTAGGCAATATTCAGTGTCATTTCAGGGCCACCACACCTTTTGTGCGCCCCACATTATTAAGGGCACTAAATGTTGGCACGCTGTCAGTAGTACTAAGGCCCGTGCCCTTTGAGAAGTGTTTCTGATATGTACCTAGCATTTCCAGTTAAATAAGCACCGGTCCCAAGGTTGAGCTAAACCTCAATTTTCTGCTGCTGCAAAGAGCAATACTGTGATGGCGCTGTGCCAGCTCAAGCTGTGACTTCTATACCCACAGGTTTTCAGGAAATCTGTGCGTCGTTTCCAGTGGCCTGCTTCCCCTGAATGGCACATCACGCTACATTGGGTACTGAACCATGATACAACTGATGACATGTCAAGCTCAAGAAGCTCGGAGAAATTCAGCTCACCGCAGTAAAAGCCAGCCAAGAAAAATAACATTTTAGTAGAACTATTTAAAAGCTTTCTCTGCTACTCAGCCGCTCACCCTTACACCAGAGGGTCATTTGGTAAACAATGATGATACCTGCAAGTGGACCGCCCAGCGGAAGGTACTACTGTCGGTGTATATGTATATGAATTATTTATTCACCCATTGATAAATATGCATGGATACCGCGGCATGTCTGCCAGTTCCGACCTGCAGGTATCTGAATACCACAAGTGACCACACAGTTTTAGGTGTACTTGTTATGTGTTTATAAATATGTATGAACAGGACAGGCTGTCTGCCTGTCCGTGTGTTTTTTAACCTCCAGGTGTCTTTAATATTCAGCTTGCGCAGAACAGTTGTTGGCCTCCAATATAGGAGGTTTAGCTATTTAGAAATAAAAGAATGCTGACTTGCAGCGTCAGAAATGAACACAAGTTTATGTCGGAAAACCTCTCCTGGTTAAAATGGTGGAAGTTTGCATATCCACACCCGCTTTACTCGCACAGCATAAGCAATTTGAATATATTTTGAAAGTTTGCAGAACATATTGTTTTCTCACAACCATCAGTCACCTTCCGCCTTCACAAAGGTGTCTCATCCCTCTTTTGGAAACAGCTTTTTGGCGTATTTACCTATAAGGTTCTGTTGGTGTTTATCTGTTATCAGTTGTGTCTGTAAATCACGTGGTTATTACCGTCTTCTGCAGCTATGAGGCCATCACGACATTATGGCCCATATTTCACCTCTGATGCACCACTTTCTTTGCACCCCCCCAACGACACCATGGTTGCGCCATATTTATAATACAGTGCACCATGGCAGCCGTTAGCACAATAGCGTCAACATTTTTGACGCTATTGTGGCACTTTGCTACACTAGCGTCAAACATTTGGACGCTAGTGTAGCAAAGTGCAGGGAGGCACATAGGTTTCTATGGGAGCGTCATTTTAATATCTGCTCTGAGCATGCATTAAAAATCTGTTAAATTTCACTGCGCCATTTTTGCGGGCCTCCTAGCACCAGAACACCTCCTTGCATACATTATGCCTGGCGAAGGCATAATGTGGCGCAAGGGTTTACAAAGTGGCGCAATGCATGCATTGCGCAACTTTGGAAATATGGCGCAGGGAAAAAGGCACTTCAGCACCACCTTAGCTTGGAGCTCTCAAATATGCCTTCATGCCAATAAATTTATAGCACAGGCATATTTTGTATTAAGTATATGTTTTGTTTCAGTTACTATGCAATTCCTGATGTCCGTTTCATTAAGCTACATAGCCATTATCTAAAAATTGAACTATAGGTTGACAAATACATGATTATTTATTTATATGTAATGTGTATTTATTTAATTGATTTTGACCTATCGAAGCTGTAACCTAAATCTCAGATATATTTCATAAGATAAAACATAACTTCAGTTCAAAAATACAAAGCTGCAAAAAAGTTTAAAAAGAGTATAAACATGTGTTCATTTGCAGGGGATAGAAAAAACGACAAAGCCTCGATTTTAGAGGCCACATTATTTTAAAAATAAAACAAAGGGGCGGGGCTTGCTCTGTTTCTAAAACCTTACAAACCTAAACAACATAACCTACATCTAGAATGCGTAACTACAGAGGGTGCAGATATGCCCTTGGGGACCTCCGCGTAGCACTGCAGAGTTTTTTCAGCACTTCGTGGAGTTCCACGTAGCATAAGCCTGCACCAGGCCGTCTGAAGAGCGACAAATAGGCTAACGTCGTTCTCAGGATGCTTGTTCTCCTTTGTAAGGAATAGAGGATGGTTGTGCCTGATGCCTCAGCTGTAACAAACTGAGGCTTCAGACACAAACAGCCTCTACTCCATTAAAGCATGAGCTACCGACCCTTATCATTGATGGAGGTAACTGTGGCTTGAGAGGAATATATACCTGTGATAAAATATTAGGCTTTTGAATTGCATCTTAAAAATCCAGTAATTTTAGGTGTCATTGGCACTCAGGCACAGGGCCCTACTTAGAACGTATCAGCTTTCGCAAGCTAGCTTGTCTAGTATAGAACACTGGATGGCTCAACTCTGACACAGTCATACTAATAGTCTTGCACTCCTTATTAACATAGATTCCAATAATACCATTGAGGACTGTGCTGATGAGTTTCAATTCTTGTCGGTAGCAGGCAGTGAATGTTCTGAGCAAAAGGCTTGAGCTCCTAATAAGTGAAGTGAATGTGATGAAATCTAATTTTGATTTTAAACAACTGCATGCATGCAATTTTTCGCAATCAAACGGGATTACTGAGGCCACCAAAAATTGTGTTACGAATGGGTTCATTGTGTGAAGTTGTACAAGATCCAGTTTATTACGAAGCTGCGAATATCACAGTAGACTCTGAGCGCCAGATTTATAATCACCCCTTTATCTGTATCCATTTATCCCTACTCTTGTTCAGGCTGTCAAAGCAGCTGGGTGTATTGGACCCCACCTTACACATTTTAAAAACATTTTTCATTTTCTTATTCATCCTGTAGTTTCCTGCAGAAAAAGGCTTATTTGAAAAGTCTGCAATATTGCACCAGTACTAGGCATGAACGTCAATGAATTAGGAAACAAAGTGATAAAATGATACAAGATGGCAGCATACCTTGTAGTGATGAGTAGGAATGAACAGGTCCTTTCTACCTGTGTCACTGGGGTGTGGCCTACATGTTCACTCATTTAAAGTTCTACTGCGTGTGCTTAACTCATCTCTTGGCCTACATCAATTTGGTGTGTAGTGCTGCACAGTGCATGTGCGGTGTACATCTGCTGGATGCAGGTGTGCCTATGAATGGCCAAAACAGGGATAATAAAGTACTGTGCAGTGTGTGTATATGTATGTGCTGGGTGTATGTGTGCCAGTGAGTGGCACAATATTCGAAGGATGTAGTGCTATGCAGTGGGTGAATGTAATATGCATGTGTTGGGTGTTTGTGTGCCTCAATTGGTACAATGCATGGCTGACTCTTGGTTCCATTTAAAAAGGAAGTAGACCTCCCAAAAAACTTCAAAGACTCAGGGCCTGATTCTCAAAGGCCAGCCCTATTTTTTATGTGCGAAGACTCCTCAGTCGTAAAGATACTACTCATAAGATTCCTTTATGAATAGGAAACAATCATAAACTTCCACAAAAGTGAAAGTTTAACTTTGTGAATTTCCCTCAGCCTCTAAATCACATTTGGTGTCTGGAAGTGGACTATAAGAAAGGGAGCTTGAGACCCCTAAAATTGCCAACTTTGAAGCAGCCAATCAGGCTGTGTGAGGAGGAGAAGCTCTGAAAGACTTCTGCCTGAGACCAGGACTGGGGGCCAAGGCCAACTAGTATCTCTGCTGGGGGAGGGCACATCACCCAGGGAATCTCAGACCACCTGTCCTGGTTTCCTGGAGCAGCAACTCCTGCCTGGTTGCCAAGACTACTGTGCCTTGTGTATGAGGAGAGCAACGGAGGGAGAGAGATCCATTGGGGAATACTGTCAAGTGGATTCGCTTAGCGAGGTATGAGGAGATGACTGCTGCACTGATCTGTTTGTTGCCCTTGTTCAGGGGAAGTCAGTGACCCTCATATGCCAGAGAAGGCTGCTGTGAGGTGAGTAATGATCATTGCTGTGACAGACGGGTCATCGCCTGTGTGCAGTGCAGGACCGGCAACCCCATATGGCAGGAGGAGCAGCTTTAAGGAGATTGCTCTACTGAGTGGATCGTAGTCCATATGCGGGGGAAGGTCAATGACCCTGTACGCCAGGAGGGGCTGTCGTGAAGAGATTGCTATGCTAAGTAATCATAGCCCATGTGAAGTGGAGAGATGGTGACCCCATATGCCAGAGTGACCCGCCAGGACAAAGCAAGAAGTATGACCTTGTCATGATTGTCACCGATGAAGAGAGGCTCCTGTGGTGACCTCTTTTGTTCTGCACTGTGACTGGGATAAGCATCAGTTATTTCCACTGCCCTACCACCCACTGTGGGAAAGACCAAAGAACTCAACCAGCTTAGGATAGAGCATCATGTTGCAAGCTCCAACGCTGCGCCAAAACATCTGACACAACTTTTAAAAAAATGATGCAGTGGGTCGTAAGGCAACTGACACTTACATGATGTCACGCAGATTTGTGTCTCGTAAAGCCCTCGTAAGTGCTACAAATCAGCATTGCATCATTTAGGAGTGCATTGTGTATGGGAAAAAGACACATTTCAAAACAAACAACAGGAGATCAATGGTAACTCTAAAAAATGGAGAGAGCACCATCCACTAGTCAGGAGGGCAATGACCCCAACTCTACCCAAGAAGACCAGACAGCAGACGAGGGAAGGAGGAAGAGGAATAACAATGTCAGTGATGAGGAGT
This sequence comes from Pleurodeles waltl, assembly GCF_031143425.1. NCBI lineage: Eukaryota > Metazoa > Chordata > Amphibia > Caudata > Salamandridae > Pleurodeles > Pleurodeles waltl. Next base: position 905,808,592 of record NC_090445.1, on the reverse strand, counting down.
ACCAAATATTAATAGCTGAGGTGACAAACAATGAACACCTTCTCTTTATCATCTCAAAATTGCCATTAGGGAAAAATGAAACCATTTGGTAATCCATATTGGATAAGGTCAACAGCATAGGACAAAAAAGGACAGTGCTGGAGTTGAAGAAGAGGTGGCATGACTACAAGTGCAGGATCAAAGAGAAAGGCCAAGAATCTTAGGGCAGCTATGAGGAACAGAGGAGAACCTGAATTTGAGGAGGAGTTGGACCCAATGGAGGAGCAGGTGGCATCACTCATCCCAACAGAGTTGGTGCCAGGAGTTGCAAGACACAACAGTGCTACATTTGAGGACCAGGAAGAACTACAGGTTACATGAAAACAAGGGACCATATGGTTACAACTGTCATGCTATGCAGCAAGACATTTTATTGCGCTACCCAGCGCTATGTGCATGTGAAAGGACAGCAATGTCTCACATAATAATTCATGCTTCAGATAACTGTTAATTTTTTGCCCAGTCACATCTATTTATGTCCAGCCCTACCAAGTTTCTCGGATCTATGTGTGATGTGTAGGGCCAATCTAGGTTGTCCAGTCAATCCTGGGACTTGTAGTCTAATCTATAACATGATAGACTAGGACTACAAGTCCCACAATACAAAGCATAAAACTGGGACTGGAGCTGCGGATCATTCATGGAAACTGGAAACTGTGCAGATATGTCATTTCTAAAGCCACCCACCTTGCACCATGAAGCAAGAGATCTTGTCTTGGGTCTAGGCAGCCAAAAGTGGAATGTAATGTAATACAAAGCTAACGTATCATCCAGGATGGAATCCAGTTGCTGAGTATGTGCTGGCTCTCCAAGTAGGATCACCTAATGAGACAAGTGTACAGTAACAAGTACAACACCGTATTGCAGGCAGCTGTACTGATGTGCTGGGTGAGGCTTTTACAGGTGTTGGCTGCCATGTAAGAGGCCACCCTACTTCCTGTCTTGCTCATATGGATATTGGGGTTGGGGGTTAATGCAAGTGATGCACAGCAGATGTCCATAACTGTTTGTTGGAAGCATACATCGTGTGTCAGCTAGAAGTGGCCTGGTAGTTCAGTGCCTCATGAGTGTGGTGGAGCGGTCTGAACTGGCAGTGTCTCTGAATGGGAATACATTGTATCTCAAGGAGGTGAGGGGTGATGTCTGTGCCACAAGGTAGGCTGACTAAATGTTAGGCACTGCTGTGTAAGATAGTTTGCCACTTGTGTTGCAGCTGTGCAGAGATGCTGTGGTAGGGGGCATTGGTGCACTACAGTCTATGGGCCCAATTATGACGCTGGTGGTCATCAGACCGCCAGGGTCATGATCTCAGTCAGACCGCCGCCAAAGTGGTGGTCCGGCACCAACATTATGACTGTGGCAAAAGCACTACGGTCGGACCACTGCCTGTCGGACTCAGAGGTTGTAATCCGCCAGAGCAGCACTGCTTGCAGCACTGCCCTGGGGATTACGAGTCCCTTTTCCACCAGCCTTTGCATTGCAGTATCCCCATTATGCAAAGGCTGGTGGAATGGGGGTGCCGGGGCACCCATGGAATTACGGGCAGTGGAAAGCGCAACGGGTGCTAGTGCACCTGCCGCACTGCCACATTGGCACCGGCTCGATTACAAGCCGGCATCAATGATAAGGCCCTGTTCACCACAGGGCCGGCGGGTGAAAACTCCTAATAGGGCCAGCGGTGTTCAGGCTGCAGAGGTGGCCTGATGGCGGTATTAGTTTGGCAGGCGGTGGGGCCTCTATGTCATTAGGGCCTGGGGTTGATGTTACAGGTTGCTGGAGGAAGACTAAAGAAGAGAAGTCTGACTATGCAACATTTGTGAAAGCAGGTGGAGGTGAAACAGGAATTCCTGAAGTGTCCTGTGATTTTGGTGGCCAAGATAATGGTCAGGTGTCTGAGATGGTTGGAAGGTGAGGGGTTTGGGCCTAGTTGTAAGGGTAATCAAAGTGGGTGCATGTTGCAGAGTGCAGATTATCCTCACTTTTTTCTGAGAGTCAATATATGATCTGGGTATCATCAGTGTGTGAGAATAAGTAGAGTCTTGAGGTCTGAATGATGATTACCAGAGGAGCCATGTACAATTACAACTGAGTGGGGCTGAGTGAAGAGATTAGCGGGACTCTGCATCTTGGCTTCAGAGGAAATGGATTGAGCTTGAGATGTTGAATATTTTCAGTTGTGATGGTGGCTCTTTCCTTCAGAGACGGTTTTCAGTGTCTACTGTCCTGGACTCTAGAGATTAATTTGTGTACTAGGATACTACTGGATTTCACAAAATAATTGAAGAATGGCATATACATGCCTGTACCCATTCCATCAGTGTAACATGGTTGCTTGTGTAGAGTTACATGGATGTGTGTCAAATATCACCCCAGGCCGCTTTTTTATACAATTACATGCAAGACAGTACAGCAAGGCAAATTGATGTGTTGTACTGTGTGGACGACAGAGTGCAAGATAACATTTAAGACAAACCACAATAACATGACTTGGACACTGTTGTGGTGTTAATTGATGGATAGAGGGAATGCTGGCACCCTGTTGACATGGTGCAATGACCCTACTAGTAGTGTAAGGAAGCTAAGGTGTGATCAGTGGAGGCATAATCCAGAAATAACACATAATATGTAAAATGGTCTCCTTACCTACACTCTGCCTTTAAAGGAAGATCAGGCCAGCAGTTGCCAAGCTGTGTTGTGGGCCATTAAACAAATATTCCTCCTTGTTCACACGGAGATTGTGGGAAAAATGTTAAGGTATTGCCTTGTAAAATGCAACAATAGTCTAACATGGCCTCATCTACTTCTAGTAAAACATGTTCCACATGCCCATGGTTACTTGAATGTTTACACATTCTGTCTGAATGTCACCTAAATCAATTTGTCTACATCTATCATGGGTCATTATTGACATTTTCCTATCTCTTTTCAGAGGGACCAACACCTCCTTTAGAGTGGCCGATCCTTGATGACTAACCTGTTGAAGGCATCATCCTGCCCCCCATGAATAATGACACCTTCCAAAAAACTCCTTCAGTCTAGGCAAGTCAAGATGATGTTGCAGGGTCTCCAGATGAACCGCCACTAACCGCAATCTACAGGACATCCCACATCTAAATTTACAATCCCAGCTGAGGACTTCAAGCATCCCCAAGTTGAATGTAAACAGTACGTTGTGGCAGTCCAGCACCAAAAGGCTGATGAGGTGCATGTGGGGATGTAGACCATAGCAGACACTCCAGAAGGAGTCTGTAGGAGTCTGAACCCTAATAAGGGTATGACAAAGGCTATTACAGACACCTACAGTTGGCTCCATGGGATTGATGAGTCCCTAGCTGACATCACTTTTGTGATGTTGTAGAGGGAACAACATCAGCCTTCTATCTCTGATACCAGAGAAGTTGCAACACATCTGGGGACCAATGTAACATTATTGAATCCATAGAGTGCAAGTTGGAATCCTACATAACAACAATCAGTGACCTTAATTGCAAAGTTGTTGCTTTGTTGGCAAGCCACCAAATCCTTGTCAGGGAGTTGGTGGCTGTGTTACTGGCACAGACAAATGCTGGTAGGGACAGGGTAGAAACATTTTCTGCCTTTGATGCATGTGTGCCTCAGATGTCTCCCATACAAACACCATCAAATGCAGGGGTGGCACGACATCCATCAGAGGAGAAAGGCATGGGGTTCCCCCGTTTCTATCTGAGATCTGCCAAATAACATTTGTCTGTGCCTCTTGGCTGGGTTCCAAGTGGTCCTGTGTTTACCATCATGCCATCTCTTTTGTCACCCAGGACCGTACTCTCTGTTTCTGCACCTGTTGATCTTATCCAGTTGTTGATTTTCTAACAACATTACCTTCCCTAATGCAATTTGTACCTCCTCACTTAAATACTTCTGACCTCAACATGTTGCATGACATGTCTTCCAGATGTACTCTGTTTGGTCATCTAAGCTTTCAATAAGTGTTGGTGTTTACCCACAATAAACATTTATGCTCATAAAAAACAATGTGTGGGACCTACAATCTTGTATAAAAATAACTCTTAAACACCAATTATTGTAATAGCAGAAAAAGTGTTGTATGTGCTTTTGCTAAAAAGGCTATATGTCCCATTGTGGAAGTGTGCAATCACACCCCACTACCTTTCATCTCAGGAAGAGTGAACAAAAGTCACCTGCACATGCCGTCTTTGGATATTCATCTACAATGAGTAGATTCACTGCAATGGCAAAATTAGGAATGTGTTGTCTCCCAATGGAACATCAAAGTGTGAGAAAAAGCTGTGCCTGAATAGCACACAGTGAGACAGTCATTCTAACACATTAATACTTACCTGCTATAAATGAGATGTGTGAGGCATGTGAGAGCTCAGTGGACAAGACGTGATAACCCTAATATGATAACCTCAATTATCACACTGAAGATATTCTAGAGTTCATAAATTTGCATGGTTGAACTAATAATAGCCAGATGTTCATGCCCATCAAAAACTAGCATCATACCTGTGCAACACAAGGATGCACAAGGACAATCTAAAACCTTGAAGGTCAGTAAGCAAGAAATGCAAGAGCTTATATTCTATGCCTTGTGTCAGCTGATAAATGGTGAATAATGCTACACTGGGCTAAGTAGGGTAAATATGTCCCACTGCCCCTGAGAGGCCGCACGTGTTGAGTGTAAGTGCAACCACACATTACATCTATTGCACATTGTGTCACAGTGGTCACTTTTTCGGGATCTTTAACAAAGTTCTTTTAGGCCCACCTCCAACTCAGAATGCCTGTATAGCACCAAGTGTTAAAGTGGCCAGGTGAGGGGAAGAGTGTTAGAAGGGGACGGCGGGGAAGGCGCTCCTTAAGGCAAAAGGTTAGTATAGAACACTTATTATAAGCATAATTTGCTTTGCGAATGAGATTTGTCTTGCCCTTCTTAAGTCCCCAGTGCTACTCCAATACTGATCATTATTTCTCAGAATTGCCACGTGGAACAAATTATATTGTTTCCTGTGTTGCACCAATTCAGCTTGGTTTATTCTCCACATTGTACTGCACAGTGTTGGACTCAATATGATTTCAGCTCACATTAAGCATACGTCACACTCACTTCCAATCAAGCATTTAAAATCCCAAAATGAATGAATGTTCTGAATTCAATAATATTATGTCTCTTATTCATATTGTCTTTGTGTACATGCACCACTGATGATCTTTTCACAAAAATATCACGCTGAGCCCTAAGTCTGGGACATCCTCTGTAACTGTGACTGCAGATGAAAGGTTTAAATGCAGAATACAGCACAGTGATATGATTGTGCTCCACTCAAGAGATGCTGCCCAAAGTTAAAGGCAAGCATGCTCCACTCTAAAGGCTTACCAATCAGAGCAGGGCCTGCTCTGTACTCACGCACTCTCAAAGGATTCTTCACTTCTTCATGTGTGTTGAAAATTGCAGCGGGAGCCATCTGGACACTGAAGAATGTCCTTGCACTACCAGCGATATCAAGAAGTTAGGCCTTTGAGACCACTCTGCAGCCTGGAGACTCCAGAGCTCTGGCACTGGCAAAAGCGACTCCGGAATAGTGAGCACGTGTCCTAGGGCAGGGCTGTTTTTATGTGCTTCTGCAACACCCAAGATGGCCTCCCACCGGCAATGCTGGGACATGTTATCCAAAGCAACTATCCTTGTCGTAGAGAAAAAAAAAGCTTTACAAAATTCATCAGAAGGATTGGCTAGCACTAGCTATCCTACATACCTAACATAAGGCCCTCAGAGGGACCCACATGAAAAGTGCAGCCACCAGCATGCCACAACAGCATCTTCATGAGCTTTCCCACAAGGAGAACCACACCCAAATAAGGACACTTGACACCGGGGGTAGGAGCTTGCAGAGTGACAGTCTGTCTGCCTTCACAAGAAAAGTGGCTAGGGCAGGTCCTAGACGTGCACTGCCACAAGTCTGACACATTGTACACACATATCTCTGCAGAAGAGCCAGACCAAGGAAGCAAAACCAATGCAACACCTTCCCAGGGGAAGAAGACATAAGAGACTTTTGGGCATGAAACTTTGAAGATAGTTAACCAAGGTGAGCTCCATGAAGTGCCACTTTTAGCAAGTAGTCATGACCAATGATGATAGAGGTTCTCGAGGCAAGTGTTGATACATCCATCATTTGCACTCAGCCATCAACAATGACCCACTTGCACAATGGTGGAAGGGTGTGTGCAGCAGTGGCAGGCACCAGTGGTGTCCCAGCTTAGCAAGGATGCTGCAATCCGTAGTGGCAAAGCTATACCACCATGCTTGCCCTACCACTTTCACACAGAGTGCCACAGTACTAGACTATCTCTGTTGTGTTGTGTGTAAAATCACCAAATGAGGCCCAGTTACATTGCCTAAGAATAGTAAAGAGTCCATACTTGACTAAAATGTGAGGTAGACTAATATGTGTCCATAGGCCACTGAAAAAGCAACATATACCTTAAATGACTGCAGGTCAATAGTTACATCATGTAGTCAACTCAACTTACTCAATGCTACCAGCTCTTTATTAAGAAATGATGACAAACTTGTGAAATAAAAAAATATATAATACTATAAAATGTATCTAAACAACCTACACCTACCTAGTCTACACTAACCTACCCTAACACTAGCCTAAACTATCTTATCTTAAACTATCCTAAGCACTATACATAAATGGCAAGTTAAATATTAACTCCCCACCCCCTTAATGCACATAGATTGGTCCAATGCAAACAGCAACTACATATACTAATTATACATGGAAAGCTAAACAAATATATATATATATATTTTTTTTTATAAAACACCAAAAGTCAACTCCACCCTTACTTAAAAACCTAAAAGTATTAAAGCAAACATAAAACAACTACCTTATAAACTATCTAAAAACTAACACCTAACTACACTGTACCTTTACTAAACTCTAACTAACACTATGGCCCTCATTATAACTTTGGGGGTAACTGCTGCCTACCGCCACGGCGACGGCCGCCAACATTCCGCTGCCGTGGCTACCAACCGTCTACGCGTATTATGACCACCAATGGTATTCTGCAAGAATGTTGGCAGAATACCGCTGACTGTCATGGCGGTGGACAGCAGTATGGCAGCGCTGCTGACAGCAGCACCGCCACGCCAGCAAAACACCGCCGACCGTATCGCTGACCAAGCAGGTAAGTCGGGTTCTCTGACAAGAGAGGGGAGTGGGGGGTGTTGTGTGTATGTGGGGGGGTGTTGTGTGTATGCGGGGGTTGTGTGTGTATGTTTTGGTATGCGTGCATGCAGGTGTGAGTCGAGTTGAATGCGTGCATGAATGACTGAATGTGAGTGTATGTTGTGTGTTGTGAATGCATGTGTACGACCAGGTATGTTGGTGTGTGTTGCGGTGTGTGGGTATGTATGTGTGCATGTGTGGGTGGTGGTGGGTATGCGTGTGTGCATGTGTGCATATGGGTGCGTTTGTGTACATGTGCGGGGGCCAGGAGAGTGAGGTAGAGAGTGGGGGAGGGATCTTGGGAGGGGGGCAGGGAGACCCTATCAGTGCCAGGGAAGGGATTCCCTGGCACTGATAGTGCCTACTGCCATGGTTTTCGTGTTGGTAAGATTGGCACGAAAACAAGGGTGGTAGGCCGTGTTGTAATCCTGAGGTTGGAATTGTGACGGCCACCAAGCTGGAGACTGAAGTCCCTGGCCATCGGTGTGGCGGTTACCACCAGGGTCAAAATCCCACTTTTTTTACCGCCTGCCTGTTGGCGGTATTAACGCCGACTGCCGTAATGAGGGCCTATGTCTAAGAACAATAAAATACAAACAACAATAAAAATGGGAAATGTCCTGAGGGAGAGTCTATACAAGTTCAGAAACCTGTACCGTGGCATTCTGAATGTTCAGCATAAGTTCACATTCTGAGGATAAAGTACTTAAATATGGATCCCTGGAGTCTTCCTGACCACCTGGCTTGTCTGTAGTTGGTGGCTAAGCTTTCGATTTCCTATATAGGACACTCTGGGGGTCATTCCGACCCTGGCGGTCATAGACCGCCTTGGCCGGGGACCGCGGATGCACCGCCAACAGGCTGGCGGTGCATCCAGGCCAATTCTGACCGCGGCGGTAAAGCCGCGGTCAGAAAAGGGAAACCGGGAACCGGGAACGGGTGTCGTGGGGCCCCCTCACAGGGCCCCACAAAGATTTTCAGTGTCTGCTTAGCAGACACTGAAAATCGCGACGGGTGCAACTGCACCCGTCGCACCCTTTCCACTCCGCCGGCTCCATTCGGAGCCGGCATCCTCATGGAAGGGGGTTTCCCGCTGGGCGGGCGGGCGGCCTTCTGGCGGTCGCCCGCCAGCCCAGCGGGAAACTCAGAATGACCGCCGCGGTCTTTTGACCGCGGTACGGTCTTCTGGCGGTTCCCGCCAGGCCGGCGGCATCCGCCGCCGGCGGGGGTCAGAATGACCCCCTCTGTGTACAATTCTGCTCTATAAAAAATCTGATGTCCAAAAAGTCGATGGTCTCTTTACTATAATGTAAACCGAGTTTTACGTTGTAAGGGTTATCATTGAGAAAGGCATGGTACATAGTAAGTTGTTCAATAGTTCCATTCCATATTATGATGATATCATCTATATACCTCCCCCAAAAGACAATAAACTCTGTCCAGGGGGAGGCATGCTTACCCCAGGCATGTATTTTCTCATACCAGCCCATGAATAAACAAGCGTACGATGGGGCAAATTTTTAACCCATCGCCGTCCCTTGTATCTGTTGGAACCACTCAGTATTGTGTAGAAAGTAATTTTTGGACAAAATAATGTCAATCATTTCTAAGAGCATCTGGTTATGCACAAGATGATCAGCAGTTTGAGTGTTTAAATTTGAAGTGACTGCTTTGTTTTATGTTATACTGTAGCCCTGAAGAAGCCCTTTTGTTGATGGGCAAAATGCGTTGGCTGACAATTTTCTGTACCATATGCTGCAACAAGAGAACTGTGTGAATACCAAATATTGGAATTGAAAAGAATTACTACTAGAGTATTGGACTCTCTTTGTACTGTATTTAATGGTTCGCTTCTCTAGTGGTGCACCGCCTGTTTGAGTTTATTTCATTGGGGCTTTTTTTGCCTCTTAGGCTCTCTATGCAGCAGGGGACTTGGTGGAGTTGCACACCTTTTGACACTAGAAATAATTATTTCTTTACATAGTATTGTGGAGAACCAGGTACTGATAGGGATTTGTGCGTTATCTAAGAGCGGGGTGCATGGTGTTTTTCTGTTTGCATCATCCTAATTGCCTTTGAAATATGCTTCATCTGGCGGTAGCAATCCTTTCCAAACTAGGGGTGTGCGGAGCAGCTGGAGTTACACTCTGCAGAATTCTGCAAAGTTGGTTAATAACTTTGTGGAATTCCGCAGAAGTGGAGATCCGTGAGCTGCTGAGTGGACCTGAATGCCCCTTGATCTCAAAACGGCTAAGCATGGTTGGGCCTGGTTAGGCCGGACCCTGCTTAGCACTTCAGAGATTGGAAGTATTCAGGACAGGGCCATAGGCAGCAAATGCTATCATTTCAGGCCTCTTGTGTACTGGCCTGCCTGGTGTGCATCTGGGCACAGAGGGCAGGCCAGTGCACTAGAGGTCTGAAACGGCAGCTTTCACTGCCTACAGCCATGGGCTGAATTCAGGCCAGGGCCGTAGTCAGCAAAAGCTGCAGTTACAGGTCTTTTGTGCACACTGCAAAATAAAAAAAACTTACCTTGGTCCTCGTTCCCAGGGAATCCTTGCTGCCAGCGGGCTGGCTTGCTCCCTGCCCCCTGACCCTGGATGCAGAGCTGCTGGGCTGGGCTGCTGTTGAGAAGCTCCACACCACGTCACGTGAGTGCACACTGCAGCCCAATCATGGGCTACACAGTGCAAGCGCAGACTGTCTGAGCTTGTACTGTGTTCCCATATATGGGCTGCAGTGCGCATGCGGTGAGCTCATCTCCACTGAGGAGCACGGAGTGCCAAAAACTCTGTTAGCTTCATCAGCGGAGCAGAGCTCACCCCTATTCAAAACTCGAAAGTTTTCGTTTCATCAGCTGCCATGTTCTTTTAGGGGGGTAAAGTTAAAAAATCTTAGCTCAAGCTGCAAATGCACATGGTGAGTATGAAAATAGCCTGACAATGATATATGATGTGGCTGACCAGACCAACTCCAAAATTTGAGATAAAGAAATGGACATTATACCTTCATACACAGGAGTACACAAAACATCTCCTGCTTGAACAAGGCAAACTGAGTGAAGTGCAAACAGAGTAGGTGCACTCTATAGAAATATAGTCACAATATAATTACAACCATATCATTCATAACAATGAGTCACACTCATGATGAAATGTTTATTTGAAATTGGACACATGGCCTACCAGTTGAAATTTTGGGTGTTGGTATTGCATTAGATAAGCGGGCTGAAAATTGCCAATCAACATACGTCAGCGTCGATAAGGTAAGATGGTCCAGGGAGTGTATGGGGGTCATTCTAACCCTGGCGGTCCAAGACCGCCAGGGCTAAAATGACGGGGGCACCGCCAACAGGCTGGCGGTGCCCCGCTGGGCATTCTGACCGCGGCGGTTTGACCGCGGTCAGAAGTGGAAAACCGGCGGTCTCCCGCCGGTTTTCCGCTGCCCATTTGAATCCTCCATGGCGGCGCAGCTCGCTGCGCCGCCATGGGGATTCTGACAGCCCATACCGCCATCCTGTTCCTGGCGGTTCGCCCGCCAGGAACAGGATGGCGGTATGGGTTGTCGTGGGGCCCCTGGGGGCCCCTGCAGTGCCCATGCCAATGGCATGGGCACTGCAGGGGCCCCCGTAAGAGGGCCCCACAAAGAATTTCACTGTCTGCATTGCAGACAGTGAAATTCGCGACGGGTGCCACTGCACCCGTCGCACCTTCCCACTTCTCGTGGGAAGGTAGTTTTGCACTGGGCTGGCGGGTGGCCTTTTGGCGGTCGCCCGCCAGCCCAGTTCAAAACCCAGAATACCCTCAGCGGTCTTCCGACCGCGGAGCGGTATTTTGGAGGGGGAAGTCTGGCGGGCGGCCTCCGCCGCCTGCCAGACTTAGAATCACCCCCTATGTCTGCATTGCATAACTCATCTGGAATCACACAAGGCAGCACACATTACTGACTTTACTTAGTGTCAGGTAGCCAAAACATGGATAGGGGTTTGTTATTTATCTCCTGCAAAACATTACTGGGGTACATTTCACCACTGTATCCTCAGTCAAATGCCCTGAAATCTGACATATAGCTTCTGGCATACACGTGTAGCAAAACCATATTGACCTTTACTTAAACAAATTTCAGTACACTCATTCTACCAAGGCTGCATTAATCCAGGCACATTTTAAATAAGACAATGCAACTCAGTACTATGTATATACATGCAGGAGTACTCATCTGTACAAGAACTTTGTGGCATATAATGCAGGGACCCTTGCACCATGATACAGGTTGACTACATTGGTGCTAGCCAGTCTAACTTCTCCCACTAGTGTGTGTGCGTGTATGTGTGCTTTCCTGCATGTCAACATTTACACAGTGCTGTCACATTACTAAATACCTTGCTTTGCATTAATGCCTTCCACAAATGGAACATAAGGGATATGAAGGGCAAGAGTTTGGCATTTAAATTACAATCCATCTGCAGACTTGTGTGTTTGTCCAGCTGGCAACACCATGCCAATTAGACTGGATCCTTACATTGAGGCCTATGGGCACTCCATATATTTTTCAAGGAATTTCAATAGCACAATGTGCTTTAAAAATACACATTCCACAGAGATCTGAAGGCTAAGAGATTTATGTTTTTAAAGTCTGTAGGATAATTTACTAACACCCTTACAGAAACATATGTTGCCATGTTTTTTGTTTTCTCTCATGAGTCAAACCCATTATCTAGAATAACTGTTACAACAACATTCACAGCATCTATCATAGTCAAAATTGTTACCCTGTAATGGCGACCCTGCTGACATCTGTCCTACATGATTTTACAATTTGGCTTTTGCTTTGGCACACAAATACAAGGACTGGTATGTGTCTACAAACAGTTTCTGTGTTCCACACCAGATATCTCTAGCCACACCTATGTTACGTAACACTGAAATTATGCTGCATGAGAGGTCAAATGAATGCAGCATGTATGAGCATTGTATGCTGTATGATGAAGGAATATATGTGGCATATTGGGATTCATTTTTTATTACTCTGATTTTGTGATACCTTCCTGATCACACTTGATAACAGTGTCTGTGTATTATTATTGCACATCATCAGCAAGTGTGTCATACACAAATTTGAACATATGCAACATTTACCTTCTGTTGAAACACAGTTTTTTATGTTTGTGCCATTTGTGGTATGACCAAATTTGTTTGTGTTGTACACCTGCCGACTATGCATCAGATGATGGTTCCTGTGCCAAAAGCATCAAGCCCATGGGTATGCTAACATCACCACAGATGTAAATATGGTTATATCCTGTGGGCCTGTTTACATTGTCCCTACATTCACAATGTACACAGTGGCATACCTCCTTGTTCATTCCAAATTAATCTGTGGCAAACTTCTATTAGGCTGGCACACACTAACTGTAAATTGGTTGCAGGTCATTGATACCTCCCAAAACACATCACAATGTTACAAATCTCATAGATCACACAGACTTCAAAAAGCTACATCCATTTACTTATTACACTTACTGTTTGCTTTGGGGTCCCGGAAACTGTCCACCTCACCCTGGTTGTATGGGAGATGCCTATTTAGAAGATTTGGACATCACATTGTAATTAGTGCAGTTACACGTGGTCAAAATTCAATATCAAATACTATGTTATCCCATTATTTCAGAAATATTCAACACTCTTGACATGCATATGTATATAATGTAGGATTATGGGATGCAGCTAATCAGCTGGCAGGGCTGAGCTGGCTGCATGCTAAAGATTAGAGGCATCTATCATCACGTCTGAAGCAGGCCTCAGGCATGTGATGTTTGTAGTACTACTGGTCAGCATCATATCAGGCCCCAGTGCACCATGACACATGTGTGACACCATTGGCCCTAGGTAGAACATAATAGCGATGTGATGGGAAAAGACAGGTATACATTGTATATGACCTTATAAAAGCCATATCAGAACTTTCATGGCACTGATGCACAGAGTGGGGACTAGCAAAAATGCATGTCACCTTTCAACTTGATGCAAGGGTGCATGTCTTGTAAGCAGAATTATTTTGTGTTGGCCTGTAAGACCCACATTCCTGCATATTTACATTTGTCTTAGGCACACTAATCTATGCATGTGTGCAGCACAATGCAGCACACATGGAACGTTAATTTGAACGGAGATTGAACATATGTTTCCTTCTTAGCCATCAACTGTGTAGCTCTGGCACTTTGGAAGCATTCCCTGGTCATTCACATATGTTAAATAAAGGAATGCTCATAATTCCATGCATGTTCAATGTATAAAACCACCCACAGCCCACTGATCAGCCCCTTATGCTGGAGTATGGTAATGCAGTTATTGGCTCTGTGTGGCTTTATGCTGACTTAAAAGAGCACACAAACTGCCTTTAGGATGTTTACATTTTTCAATTTATTAACTGAAATGCAAATGTTGCACACTGCATGATGTAATGTAAATCTACTGCAATTTAAATTATATCCCTTAAATGTTTTTGTTTTGCATGACTGCTGTAGCTACATTACTACATACAGATGGTACATACATACGTCCATATTGTAGGAAAGTCCTCCTTTTTGCCCTGGTCACCCCGATACTTTTTGGACAAATACTAGTGGTTACTGACCCTTGGCTGTACCCTGGGTACTGCTTACCAGTCCCAGGGCCAGTGCTCTGTGTAAAGTGGATATGCAAATAAAGCTTATTATAATTGGCAGTATCAACCTACCTATAAGTCCCTAGTATATTGTAGGGAATGTAGGTTTAGGGACCGCAGCATAGGCAATGCACCCTGAGATTCACTGCTGATGTTCCTGGTGTCATTTTGAAGGCAGGGCTTCCTTGCTGGCTGCTTTTAAACTGAAGTTATATGGAAATTTGACTTTGCAATTCAAAGTACTTTCAAAGTCTCAAACTACCTTATTTTTACATATAAGTCACCCCTAAGGTGTGCCCTAAGTGTCCCTATGGTTAGGTGCTATGTAACTATAAGCAGGAACCTAACAAAATTGTTTTATAAGCCCTGGTTAGGTAAAATAGCCAAAAATAAATTCTCTCGCTGTAGTGAATGGGATCCATAAGCTAAAATGGGGAGACATTATTCTAATTAATTAAGTCCCATTAGTAGCCAGATATTTCGAGTTTGGTATCAAACTGATTCTTATAATAAATCCCACAACTTGCCATTGTTGGATTTAACATAACTAGTTTAGGGAAAGAGTTTTGAAACTCTACCTGAAAGTTGCCAACTTCAGCTCTGCAGTACCCTTCTCACTTTGGCCAGCATCTGGCAGCCTGGCCAGGCTGCCTTGATGAGGTGTGAAGCGCCCTGGGCTGAACACAAAAGAACTGCCTGGAGGAAGAGATCTGCCTCAGCAGATGATGAAACAGGATGGGAAGAGAGTAGCCAAATTGGTCTTCAAAGGAGTGAAGGACATTTGGAGCAGTTCAGGACCTCTCCCATTTCCTGCAACTCTAGACAACCATGTGCCCTCTTGATTAGATTAGGAGAGGGCATGAGAGGGGTGTGTTAAGAATTTTTAGCCACACCAGTGGGTGGGCTCAGCCAGACCTAACCTCCAAAATTCAGTTGGATTTTTAAAGAATGTTGCTCCCTAGGATTGATTTTTGCCACACTTTCCAGGAATTGGTTCTCCAAATGGGTAGTTTCCTGCCAGTGATTGGACAGTTTCCCCTCTTTCTTTTCACAAGGCACAAGGCACTATACAAGTCACAAGGCACTACACAACACTGGACCTGAATACCTCAACAGACGGCTTCTACAACCCGACCTGACAGCTTCGCTCTGCTGACCTTGCCCTCGCCACCATCCCACGCATCCACAGAATGACCGGCAGCAGCAGATCGTTCTCCCACCTCGCCGGCAAGATGCGGAACACTCTTCCCAACCACCTACGTCAGGCACACGGCCTACTTACCTTCAGGAGACACCTCAGACCTGGCTGTTCGATCAGTAGCAGACCCCTCCCATCAGCACCTTCAGACCCTCACTGGTGAGTAGTGCACTTTACAAATGATTTGATTGATTGATTGGTTGATTGAATTCACCCCGGGAGCAAGGATACATTTGGCAGAGCTGCATCCAAACTGCAGAATCCTGCAAGAAACAACATCAGAAGAAGAAGGACAACCCTGCTTGGACACCCATCACCAAAGCATGTCCAGGAGAGGGACTCACCCAGGCCCCAAAATCACCAATCACATAACTCAAAGACAATAATGCAAGCACAGGAGTAGAGGGTAACTCACCCATTGCACAAGATGGCACACACAGATACAATAAATATGCATTTAAATTCCAACAGGACCCCTACCCAACGTCACCAAACAGGAGGTTCCAGACATATCCAGTCCCCCCACAGAAGAGGCCCACCGTGACAACAGCAGCTCTGTACGCCTGGATCAAGATGACCAGCCCGGCCCATTAGGGACCTCTGGACAGTCGGTTCCCCTGCCGCAGTCACAAACCACCACTGAACCTCTCCCCTCAGGAAACACCACAACAGCATCCACCCAGCGGGCCCATGCCGCTGTCCCTAGGACACATCAATCAGCAGTGTGTCCACCACTAAAGGGTCCTGAGGCAAACCCACTAACCCAAGACAATCAGGGACCTGGGGTCAGCGGCAGTGGGCACATGGTTCAGGGGACAGAGGCCCAGGATAACAGGGAAGCTGGGAGGACTGCTGTGCGTCAGGGGGAGGACAGGCCCAGGGAACCCACTCTCCATGAGGCAGTCTCCAACACCATGGGAGCATACCACCATTCCCAGGAGACCATGGGCACGGTACTGGCCAAGTTTCAGGAGACCCAGCGGCTGCAGGAGGAACAGTACCTGGGGAACAGGGAGGACTTGAACACCACCCTGGTCACTATTGCAGGGGTGCTGGCAGACATGGCCAACACCGTGAGGGACACAGTGGCACACCAACGGGCCCCTGACGCTAGCCTGAACGATGAACAGCCCTCCACTTCCGCTGGCACTAGTGGACAGGAGGTCCCGCCACAGGACCAAGAGGCCACCAGCACCCCACCCCTGCAGAAGGAGAACCACCCTGCAAACGGTCCCTGCAATCCAGGCACAAGACAGAGGACATTGCCAAGACCCCCGCCAGGAAATAAGACTCTCCTGATTGCCACCCTTCTGTCCCACTATGTCACCCTGACAACCTTGGACTGCCATTACTCCACTTCCTATGCCCCCTTGGACAATGCACCTGTGATACCAGTAGAATGGACTCCACCATGGACATTCCTCCACCATTACCCCAGCCCATTGCACGGCCCCCTCCACTTATTAGCACAGAAATAAACACCCTTGATTCACAAATCAATCTGGAGTCAGTCTGTACTTTCACAAATGTGTAATTGCAACCTCTCTGAAAAATAGCAATGTCAAAGTTCATTTTCGCATACCAATGTGCGACAGTTGTTGGGCAGCAGTAAACATAGCAGAAGGCAGAAAGTGGTACACAGATCTGTGAAATGGAAAGCCAAAGTGAACTGTCAAGGTCCATACACAGAGGTAAAAAGACAGTATCATGCAATGTCCTACTGTAGTCTGATATGAGAGGAGCAGTGCCAGTCTCTTACCTGTGTCTCACTGGAAGTATTGCATGATGATGTTGTTTTGGTTGTCTATATCATCTTCTTCTGCCTCCTCTTCCTCACTGTCCACAGGCTCCACACCTGCCACAAGACCAACATCAGGCCCATCCTCCTGCAGAAAAGGCACCTGCCGTCGCAAAGCCAGGATGTGCAACATACAGCATGCCACGATGATCTGGCACACCTTCTTCGGTGAGTAGTATTGGGAGCCACCTGTCAGATGGAGGCACCGGAACCTGCCCTTCAGGAGGCCGAAGGTGCGCTCTATTATCCTCCTACTTCGCCCATGTGCCTCATGGTAGCGTTCCTCTGCCCTTGTCCTGGGATTCCTCACTGGGGTCAGTAGCCATGACAGGTTGGCGTAACCAGAGTAACCTGCAAATATCGAGGGGTATCTGTTAGACACACACCAACCCTTAGTGACTATCCCATACCCAAACACCTATTCAAACTGTGTGGGGACCTTGGGCTCACCTATCACCTAACACAGTGTCTCTGGAGTTGTCCCATCACATAAGGGATGCTGCTATTCCTCAAAACATAAGCGTCATGCACTGAGCCAGGATACGTGGCATTCACATGGGAGATGTACTGGTCTGCCAAACACACCATCTGCACATTCATGGAATGGTAGCTTTTGCGGTTTCTGTACACCTGCTCATTCCTGCAGGGTGGGACAAATGCCACATGTGTACCATCAATGGCACCAATGATGTTGGGGATATGTCCCAGGGCATAAAAGTCATCTTTCACTGTGGGCAAATCCTCCACCTGGGGGAAAACGATGTAGCTGCGCATGTGTTTCAGCAGGGCAGACAACACTCTGGACAACACGTTGGAGAACATTGGCTGTGACATCCCTGATGCCATGGCCACTGTTGTTTGAAAGGACCCACTGGCCAGGAAATGTTATGTTATGTTACAAAATTTATAGAGCGCATGGCTACCCTCGGGTTTCCCAGCGCTACTAAACCCTAACCACAGAGGGGATGAGAGTGATACGCAACAAGAAAGGAATAAAAACAACCGGACCTAGAATACCCAAGTTTTCACGGCCTTTTGAAATTCCAGTTCTTGCTCCATCAGCCGAAGATTAAGAGGCAGCGAGTTCCACAATTTGGCTCCTAAAAACATCAGAGAGGACCCACCCCATCTTGCTTTCTTTATTTTCGGTACGGTTACTAAAGCAAGAGTAGTGGATCTCAAATCTCTATTCGGCCTATAAAAAGTGGCCAAGTTCCTAAGGAGCATAGGTCCTCTATCATGCAAAGACCTGTGGATATGATATAGAGCCTTAAATTTGATCCGCTGTACAACAGGCAACCAGTGCAAGGAGGATAATCCAGCTTTCACAGAAGACCTTCTCTGGATGTTCAGTAATAAACGAGCTGCAGCATTTTGAACTCTTTGTAATTTCTTTTTAACATATACTGGGGAACCTAGGAAAAGGCCATTCCCGTAGTCTAGCCTTGAAAGAATAACAGCTTGCACAATGAGTCTTCTAGCCAGTGCTGGAAGAATAACAAAAATCTTCCTAAGAAGTCTCAGGAAGGCAAAGCAAGTAGTAGATATGTTCGTAGCCTGCAGGTCTAGCGTCAGAAGGGGATCTAGACTGATCCCCAGGCTCTTAACATGCTTTTTGGGAGGAGGGAACTCACTAAGTGCCGAAGGACAGGTGCGAGAAATTCCAGGCCTTGGTTCAGGGCCCAGTATCATGACTTCCGTCTTCTCCTCATTTAGTTGCAATTTACTCTGAGTCATCCAGCTTGAGACCGCTTGCATACAAGTAAGGAAAGCGGCTCCTTCTGAGGTCTCATTAGCAGAAAAGGAAAACCACCAGTTGGAGTACTGACAGGACCTGCACTAGAGGGGGGATTCCTGTGGGATGGCGGATAGTTCTGGCTCCAACTGGGCACACAGTTCATGGATTGTGGTACAATCAAGTCTGTAGGTGATAATGATGTGTCTGTCTTCCATTGTCAACGGTCCACCAGGGTCTCTACACCGGAGGATGACCCCATCTCATCATCTGCCCCAGCAGACATGCCCTATGGAGGAGAAGGGTGAGCAGAGGGTCATACACCACAGAGGTTTCACAAGGGTGTTTAGAACAATTGTGATGTAAGCGGTGTGTGGTGCAGTTAGTTGGCCTGCCATGTGGCCCCCTGAAATGGCGGATGCCTGACCTGTAAGGAGGGACAAGGGGAAATGAGGTAACTGCGCTGCCGTTGTGTAGCTTCGCGGTAGACAGACGAAGACCGCAGTTCAGCATTGGTTATCATTGGGCCCTATGGGTTCCAGGAGCCAATGACGATGTACGCCGGCGGTGACGGTACGCACCACC
Source organism: Pleurodeles waltl (assembly GCF_031143425.1). Lineage (NCBI taxonomy): Eukaryota > Metazoa > Chordata > Amphibia > Caudata > Salamandridae > Pleurodeles > Pleurodeles waltl. The sequence goes on along the minus strand of NC_090445.1, from coordinate 905,789,327 downwards.
GCGGACGTCACCCCCATTTTCTATCTGTTCACTCATTTGATATCTGACCTTCCACAGGAGAGGGCCTACACTGCAAGTGCTGCTGAGTCTGGAAGCGACAATGGCTACAGTGTCTGGGGAAAGGGCCCCTGCCTTCACCGCGGAGGAGTTGGACAACCTGGTGGCTGGTGTCCTCCCCAGTACACCCTACTCTACAGTCCTCCAGATAGACAGGTGAGTACACTGTGAGCATGATGGATGGGACATGAATGTTTGGAGTGGCGTGGATGGAATAAATGGGGGGGCAGAGGCCAGCATGTGAGGATAGTCAGTGTATGTGTTTCTGGGCCAGTGTGGGAAGTTGTGGGCAATGATTAAGAAGAAACAGACGGGGGAGTAAAATCCATTCTTACTTCACTTATCCTCTAGGTCAGCGCCCACCAGAAGAAGGGTATTTGTCATGCCATCGCCAAGGAAGTGCGGACCCAGGGAGTCTACCATAGACGGAGCACCCACAGCTGCAGAAGACGTGAGGACCTGCGCCGCTGGACCAAGAAGATGGTGGAGGCCCAGCTGGGGATGGCCTCCCAACGTGGAAGGGGTGCCCGTCGCACCATGACCCCACTGATGTACCGGATCCTGGCGGTGGCATATCCTGAGTTGGATGGGCGCTTGAGGACATCACAGCAGCCACAAGGGGGTGAGTACAGTCTAATTCAGCTGACTCTGAGCGCTGTATGAGGTGTCTGGGTGGGGGAAGTAGGCTGTGGGATCCCCTAGGCCAGGGCAAACGTGCCAGGGTTGGTCCATTGTTAGGAAGGCTCTGTGGCACTCCAACCTCAAAAGTGGTAGTGGCCATCTACACCTAGTCAGGCTCCTGTGGGTTCCAGGTGTGCATCTAATGGGTCTAGGCACAGTCCCCCATGGGCATGTGATTTTCCCCTGAACTGTTAGTGCATGGCCTAGTGCATAGGGCTGCTCCCTGTGTGTTGTGTCCGCCAACGGTGGTGTTGTTGCTGGCATTGACCATGTGTCTCTTCTGTCTTTCCTCCCCTTTATGTTTTGTCACCCTGTCCTTGTGTGCATTAGTATTATCTGGCGGAGGAGCATTGGCACCGGAGCAGGAGGGAGCTGCAACCCACATGGCCCAGGAGGGTGAATTTACGGAGTCTAAAGGCACCAGTGGGATGGAGGGCGAGGGGAGCTCCACGACGGGGACAGGAGGAGACACCAGCGACAGCGACTCCTCCTCTGATGGGAGCTCCCTTGCGGTGGTGGGCACTGCATCAACAGGTACAGCCTCCACCCCCCCTACCAGCACTGTCCTCCCAGCAGCCCCTCAGCGTGGTTCCCGTGCCCGCTCACCCAGGAGGGTGGGCATCTCCTTCGCCCCAGGCACCTCAGGCCCTGCCCCAGTCAGCCCTGCTGCCCTCAGTGAGGAGGCTATTGACCTGCTGAGATCCCTCACTGTTGGGAAATCAACCATTTTGAATGCCATCCACGGTGTCGAAAGGCATTTGCAGCAAACAAATACATACCTGGAGGGCACTCATTCTGGCATGGCAGCCCCACAGAGATCATTTCAGGCTCTGGCCTCAACACTGATGGCAGCCATTGCCCCTGTGTCCAGCCTCCCCCTCCAACTTACACTACCCAGACCCAATCCCCTCTACCTCAGCCTATCCCAAGAACACCATCAGACCAGCATGCACACTCATCATCACACAAGAGTGAACATGCCAAACATAAGCACCACACATCCCACAGGCACTCACACAAGCACCATACCCATGCTGACACACCAACATCCACTGCCTCCACTGTGTCCCCCTCCTCCACGTCCTCCTCCTCCCTCCCAGTCTCGTCTCCACTCACACCTGCATGCACTACATCCTCAGCCACTACCCTCATCACCAGCACGCCCATCACTACACACCACTCACGTGCAATCACCACCCCCACTACCATGCACACGTCCCCTTGTGTCCTCTCCCAATGTGTCTGTGAGCCCTCCTCCCAAATTACACAAATGCAGGCACATACCCACTCAACAGCCGTCCACCTCACAACAGCCTCCAGCCCATGCACCTTCACTGAAATTCAGCAGACGTACACCTCTTACAACCACTACCTCTTCCTCCACTCCCAAACCCCCTCCATCTTCCCGTCCCAGTGTGTCAACTAAACTTTTCCTGGCTAACATTGACCTCTTCCCTACACCTCCCCCCGTCCTTCCCCTAGGTCCAGGATGTCCAGATTCCAGCCCAGCACCTCAGCCATGAAATCATCGAGCACTGTGGTCCCTGCAAGTAAAGTAAAAGTGTGGGCGGCTCCCATCATGGCTGCCAGTGTGCCACCTAGTGAGGCCAAGGATCACCCTATTCCGCCACCTGCCAAGGTGAAGAAGGGGCCCACATGCCGTAGGGAAAAGCCGGACCAACCGCCCAGCAAGGCCTCCTCCAACACAAAAGAGGACAGTGCCAAGGTCCCAGCAGTGACTTCCAAGGTGGGGAAGGGACACAAGGCTAAAGGAAAGTGACCTCAGGTTACAGAGCCTCCGGGTGAGGGACTGGTGTCACCCCTTCTGCAAGGCAGAACAGCAACCTGTACGGCGGTGGCCACCACCACCTGCACGTATGCTGCCTCTGCTACAGTCCCCAGCATATTCCCCAGTGGGCAGACATCTGAGGCTGCAGGAGACGTCCTGCTGCCTCCCTCCACAGATGCTGACACATGCACAACCGGCAGCATCTCCGCCGTGGCCACCGCCACCTGCCCAGCAACGTGCTCAGACAGTGCCACCACACCCGAGATCAACATCATCCCCAGTGTGCAGTCGTCCAATGCTGTAGGAGACGTCCTGGACCCTGCACACATTACATGAGGCACCCCAACCAGCACTGGCAGTACCAGCAGTTGGTAGGCAAAGTTGCCGCGGGGTGGAGTGTGTCTCTGCCCCCATCGAGTATCATGGTACCTGTTCCCAGAAAATCTCGTGGCTCTGACACCCAGGTGAGGGAATGGGAACTGCCACACACCATGTGCAGCACTCTGGCCACCATGGCCTCTCCAGAACCAGTGGAGATAAGCATCCACTACCCCAGTCCTTGGCAAGATGAAGCACTCTGGGCACTAAGCCCCCTCCAGAACCAGTGGAGAAAGACATCCGCTATCCCAGTCCTTGGCAGGATGAAGCACTCTGGGCACTAAGCCCCCTCCAGAATCAGTGGAGAAAGACATCCACTACCCCAGTCCTTGGCAGGATGAAGCACTCTGAGCACTAAGCCCACTCCAGCACCAGTGAAACATGTCACCCTCTTGAGAGGCTGTGGTTTTGTACTCCCAGGACCAAGCAGTGGGCAAACCACCCACTTGGGAGACTTGAGAGACTTTGGCTTTCTACTTCCCAGGACCAAGCAGTGGGCATGGAGCCCCCTCGTGGAGCAGTGGTGTCGTCTCATCATCCGGCTGAGGTGCCCCCCCTCCCCTTCCCCCTGAGGTGCCTGTTTTTTTTTAACCTGATGCCTCAGCAGTGTTCTCTCCGTTTTGAGGCAGGTGTCATGTGTGGGCTTCGCCCATGCATTTTGGGACCACTCGTCCACGGACATTGAATGTAACACTCTCCGGACTTGTGTAGTTGTTTACATATTTGTATATATTGATCTCTTACAGACATGTTGCCCTATCTGGATTTTCGATGATTGCACTTGTTACAATCATTTCATTTGGTCCTCGCATTCTTCCAGAGGGTTACAGGGTGTATATGTAATGTTATTGCATGTATTTGTGTGTATGGTATTGTGGGTGAGTGTGGGGGTGTTGCGTGTAGTGTGTGTGTCACTCTCTTTTTCTTCCCCACCTCCCCTGTGTGCTAGGTGCAGTACTCACCGTGGTTGTCGCCGCTGTCTTTGATGTTCCTGGTAGAAGAGGAGGTATACCAAGATTGGTAACACCTGACGTTCGGGCTCCATGGCATCCTGGTCCCTCGTTGGGTGTCAAGAGGTGAGTGGTTTCCATTCCAAAGACTGTTTCTGCTGTGCTTTTGATGGCGTTGGTACCGCTCCGGAAAAGCTGGTGGATTGTTGCCTTGTAATAGTGGGCGGTACATTGTCTTCCGCCTGTCTGTTGGCAGTTACCGCTGCAGTGTTTGTTTCTACCGCCGTGGGGGTCGGTGTGTTAAAGTGGCTGTCTGTGTTGGTGGTTTCCGCCATGATCGTGTTTCCATTTTTTTTTTTTTTGCCAGCCTGTTGGCGGTATTACCACCGCTTTAACACTGACCGCCAGGGTTGTAATGAGGGACTTTGTCTCATAAATTAAGCCTTGTTGCTCGTTGCCAAGCTACCAAGTGTTGAGCTGGGGTTAATTTATTGAGACCTAACTGAACCTATTGGAGGTCAGTGTCCTATTGCTAAGTGTAGGTACTTACCTGACCTTACCATTAATCCACTTTCCAACACATACATACACACATACATACATACATACATACTGGGCCTCTGATCCCCAGTCCAAGCAGGTCCACAAGAGCAGACTCCCGGGCCACTACTTCAGCCCACCAATATTTGATTTGGCTAATGGTCAGGTCCACTCCAACCTGCTGGCACACACACTTCCATCTGACCTTTCTGTCTGGGTGTGAGTACCCCTGGCTGACCCTACCCACAGAGGCCAGCAGCTTGGGAGGGTAATGGACAATGAGCCATAGGAGGCCACCCAACTCTCCCTTGGAAAAACTTTTACCCCTACCCATTCTAGACATGTCCCTATCCTTCCCTGACATGCAGCACCCCAAAGAAACACCCCTTAAAACTACACCTACCACTAATTTATAAAACCTTTATAAAGGTGTACACTCAACAATACAAAGACAAATATTTACAGAATAAAATACAAAAAAACATAAAAGGTATAAAAATCATACAAGACAGAGACAGATCAGACACAGACAAGACCAAAATTCACTCACAGACACTCTCCAAAACACCTCCAACACCCATCACAAACTAACATAACGTCAGAGAAAGTGAAACTAACTTGCACACTTCCTAGTATGCAGCCTGCCACACCCATTGCTAATTTTCTGGGTGTGTCCTTCCCATTTCTGATAATTGTGTAGATTTTTGTGACACATTGGAATGAAAATGGACAATATATGATGGATACACTGTGCAGTAGCACTTTTGCAGTACATTTAGATACACGCAATGGTGGCAATGTGCGAATTCAGACCTATGCAACATGGGTAATGTGCAGGCTTGGAGTTGCACAACAGGGGCGATGCATGGGTTCTGGCCCACGCAACATGGGAGATGCATGGGTTTGGAGCTGCACAACTTGGGTGATGCGCAGATTCAGAGCAGTGCAATAGGGAGAATGCACTGGATCTATAGTAGAAGCATGGCTTCTGCTGGGTCCTACACCTTAGGACCACTTTCATGGTTCCTGGACTGGGGTGACCCCACTTAGCAGGTCAGAGTGACAGATGACATTGTCCAGGTGCTGAAGCAGGGTGGTTTGTAGTATTGTATATCCCTGACACTTAGGGGCATATTTATAAGCAGATTAGCATTGTTCTTGCACCACAAAAGGTGGAGTAACAGCAACAAAAGTCCTAAGAGAGATTTATAAAGGCAAAAAAAGGCCACTTTGTATGATCCTGAGTTGCTGCAGAAATCAGGAGTAAAGCAACGCAGCACAAATCATCGCACTGTGTCACTCTGCGATGAGAAGGCATTCCAAGGGTGTTGCATGGGTGTTCCCATGCAACTGCCATGGTTTTAAATTACCCAGACTGGTAGACCTTGAAATGTGCAAGAAACATATTCCTTTCCAGGAAAGTTGTAACATGGAGTAATACATTTAAACATCCTCATTAAATAATAAATGTAAATAACCTTGTTACTTTCTCTGTTAATATGCGCTGCATTCAGGCATACACATAGCTCAAGGAATATGGTTATCAGGATTTTATATTTGCTTGAAGGTGACCCATCATGCACAAAATCGTTCCTGTATGCAAAACAAACACCCTTGTACCTTGGTGCAAGGGTGTCTGAGTTGGTGCTAGGTAGCTGTAACAGCACCAGCCCAGGGGAAAAAGCAGGTATATGCAATAAAATTGTTAAATACAGCACATTACTGCCATCTCCCTTTCATGCAGTGCAGTGCAGTGCAATACAGTGCAGCACTGTGTGACAGGGAAATGCCGACTTGCAACACTGTGTGACAATTCTTATTACTCAATACCACTGTTTAGTTTGACAATAACTTTGAACTGTTTTAGAGTGTGCCACTTAGAACACAAAATACCAGCACACACTATGACCCATGTGCCTACTTTGTTACTGTTGAAACTACATAATGTATATGTCTTGCACAGATCATGCATTCTGCACATTTTTTGTCATGCTCACACTTTCTAAACAACCTGCTGTTGTACAAGAGTAAGTGTACTGCAAGCACCAGATCTTTTGCAGAAATGTGTAATCCAGTAAGCGTCATGCAGGACAAGCAGGGTTGAATGTTAATTTACACTACTATTGTTCATTACACAACATGCTGGATCCCCTTTTTAGCCATGTCTTAATCCTGGCAAAGGCAGTAGCATACATCTTTTATAAGGGCAGGTGTTTTGTGGCAATCCTGGTCAAAGCAATCTGTAATCCTTGATACAGGCCTATGTCATGGCACACATGGATAGTCCATGTTCTCCTTTAGGTATATACCAGAGTTGGTGACCCACACAACTATGCAGTTCTAACCTCAAGGCAGGGATACAGTACTCTTAACATGCAGGGATAATTTCATACCTTACATCTCCATTGCACTACATTCAGTGAGACTGTGCATGTACACATACCTTTGTGCTTGACATTTTGACGTGCACGCTTCACACATTTACCATCTCTGCATTCTTGAGGTGATGTGATGTTTGGCAAACATCTCCCTTGTCCTAATTCTCTGGTTAATGCCACACATTGCTACTCCATCAGGTTACTGTGTTCTGTAGAGGCCTTGCCTTAAAGCCTGCTTGCATTGCTGTGGAAAGCATGGTAAATGTGTATTTTGTCAACTATGGCAGATGTGGTATTTACATCAATCGGCCCTAGAAGGTGTCACATGTATAGTGTTTAGTGGATCTCTGACCATGCAAGCATGCCTTTTTTATTTATGTCATGTTAACATCTACACCTGGGACTAGACCTTTGCCCATGACAACTGTCACTCATGATCTGTATTGTCATCTGCAACAAACATTTGCTCCTGCAAAGTGCTGATATTCTACCTGTCATTCCATTGGTGAGACTAACTACAATGAAGGGTTTGCCTCAAGTACTGACATTTTGGGAGATATGTGTTCCATCAATCTCAGAGTGACATATGAAACACATTTTGCTGCCGCAGAACACAGAAAGACTGCTAGCTGTGGTGCACTGCACTGCTTAATTGCATGAAGACATGAATGGACCATTAATGCATATGTGAATGTGGCAATCCTGCCCTGTCCCTTTCATGCAGTACACTCTGTCACATTGGCTTTAGTTAGATTTTTTGATTTAGATCCCATGTTGATAAACAGCTTAGGCAGAATGAGTGTTAGATGTTGAGGTCTGCATCTAGCTGAGAAGATGTGAATGACTTGATTTTACATTGACTTTCAAAATGTGCTCAAAAACGTATTTATATGTTGATAAGTTGACATAATTTCTGTCTATTTTATCATCAGATGTTATGTTTAGCTAAATAAATTAGACACAATCTGGTCACGTCTTCACCGAATGGCCAATGTGTGCTGAAACTATTCTTCATTGTCTTTATCCTTGTCCATTTCCTCAGTATGTAGTGGTTCGTAGTCCCATGGGACATTTGTTTTAACACAGATGTTGTGAAATATAGCACAGATGAAGATTATTTTGTAGACCAAGGGGGGAGTACAAAAGTCTTCCCCTGACAAATTTAGGCATCTGAACCTGGACTTTAGAACCACAAAAGTCCTCTCCACAACATTCCTCTTCTTGCTGTGTGTGGTGTTATACTGTTTTCATGCATCTATCTGGGGATGGATGAATGGGGACATGACCCATTTCTGCAACCCATATCCTTGGTCAGCGTAAAGTATAAAAACTACAACAGTGAATGATTATGCACATTTTTACAAAGACATAACTGTCCATGTCTGTTATGTATTCAGGCGAACCCATGCTTATTTTTTACAGTTTTGAATAATATCTGTTCAATATTGTTAGCCTTTGGTTTATACATGTATCATCAAGTTTTAAGTCTCGTAGAAAATGCTGACCATGTCCTCATACTTTGGATACGTCTACATGTTGATTTTCCTGCTCAGGCAGTAGATTACTATGATAGGTATTTTGGAATGTTCTTGACATCTCTCTGTTATTTGCACTCACTATATGTGCAAAGTGATAAACATAATCAGATTATCTGGCAAACATTCAGTCCTAGGGAAGTTGTAACAGTGCCAACAAGTTCAATACTCACACCTACATTTGTCCTTTTGGCACGTATGATGTTGTTACTTTCCTACATGACCTTAGCACTGCCTTCGGTTGGTTCACTTCATCGTCATCAAACAGACTTTATTCGACTTTCAACAAGCCATAAAAGTATCAAATAATAACACATTTAGCAATAAATATGTATAAGAAAAATTATAAATAAATAGAAAAAGTAATAAAACACATCCTTAATTCATTCAGGACAGGTATATAAAACTTGATAAATTTACATCAGTGCAAAATCGAGTTCCATTACAGTATTTTCTAGAGAGTGAGGAGTTTAACGGAGATTCCAGATATTCAAATAAAATTAGTTCAGTACGCCCATAGACTTCCTTACAGAGAGTACTGTACATAAAAAGTTTGCTAAAATTCCACACATTTCAATAGAGGATAAAATCTGTAAGCTGAAATACGCGTCGCGGCACTGACGCAAATTAGTCGATCTTAAAAAAGGCAATAAGAACCGTTTTCTTGGTATATCATAAAATTTACAAAAGAGGACCACATGCATTGTAGATTGGGAAGCTTTCGCATCACATGGACATGCTCCTAAAACTGTACTCCAGTCACTCATAATCGGAAAGGTTACTAGCCGATGGAAGATATTTAAGCGGAATCTTGTAAGAACAAATCGATGTCGGGGATTTACCACGCTTACTAGGTAAGGCTGGACTGCATCCGTCGACAGAATTAGTTGGTTAGACATTACTGTAGATTTTTTTGATTCCACTTCCCATCTCTGTTCATCCAAGTGCTTCAAAGTCAGAGCCCTCAAATCTCTCCTGGTTATTTTTTCCAGTGATTGTGGGTTTTGGTAATATGCTTCGCAGCCCATATTTTAAAAAAAGGTCATAATATATCTCAGCCAAGGAACTCTAAGCGAGTGTGTTAGATTCATGCAGTCGGATAGTATGGCCTGGTTTAATCCGGTATGCTCAGAGGTCCACACTTTATCCCATAATAATAGAGGCTGTATCTTAATTAGATCAATTACAAAGGGGACCCCTAGTTCCGAATGGCTAATATATGATGACGTGCTATTTGGTGCCATTAGTAGGTATCTGAGGAAGTTATTTTCCACCAACTGAATCGCATGGCAGTTCGTATACCCCCAGATACATGCTCCATAAGTGGCCGCCGGGATACATTTGGCTTTGTAGATTTTTACTATGTTTGACGGAGAGATCCTCCCTAGTTTTTTGGAAAAGATCTTCAAGGCCGCCGTTGTTTTAATGATCTGGTCTTTTGTTGTTTTCCCGCAGTGTGCCCAAGTGGCTTTTTTATCGAACATTATGCCCAAATATGAGAAGGTGGGAGCTATCTTCACCTTGTCCTCGTGAATAGTGATTTTATAGGACTTGCTCAGTTTCCTGCCACAGTTCATTATGAACGTTTTCGAGCGGGCTGTCATGTAATTTATACAAGTGGTTAGGAGTTTCTGGAGGGCTAGCGGTGTCCTGGCCATGAGTACTGCATCGTCTGCGTAAAGAAGTGCAGGAACGGGGCGATTGCCTATTTGTGGAAGGTCTTTACATTTGCTTATCAATTCACTTTCTAGGTTGTTTATGTATAATGAAAATAGAAGTGGTGTGAGAACGCAGCCTTGACGCACCCCTCTGTATATGCCAAAAGACTTAGTACATTCCCCTCTCATCCCGTACCTTACTCTTGCTCTGCACCCAGTATACAGATCCCTTATGAAATGGACTATTGTTGGTTCGACCCCCATGCTTATTAGAATATCCCATAACTTTTCATGCAAGACACAGTCAAATGCTGAGGACAAATCTATAAAGGCCAGGTGCAAATTACCCTCTCTGGTCTTCGTATACTTCCCCACTAGGATAGTTAAGTTCAGAGCCTGTTCCACTGTACTTAGTCCTGTGCGGAAGCCATACTGCACTGGGGATAGAATGTTGTTTTCTTCCGCCCATGTTTGAAGTCTATTTAGAATTATTCTCCCCGCTAATTTGGCTGATGTATCGAGGAGAGAAATTGGCCTATAACAGGCTGGGTTAAGGCGATCCCCCTTTTTGTATATGGGTATGATGATAGAATGGCGCCATGTTGATGGTGGGCCTTGTGTGCAAATGGCCCTCAGTACCTGCGTCATTAGAGTGCCCCATAGGTCGGTGTTAGCTTTATATAGGTCGATTGGAACACCATCGGGCCCTGGCGCTTTCCCTGCTTTGCTTGTGTTTATAGCTTCTACTACCTCCTCTAAGGTAAACTGGGGTGATACTGCTAGGTGTCGATCTTCCTCAAAGTCTAGGACTTTTAGAAGGTCCGGAGGAGCTCTGTCATTGGGTTGACAGTATATCTTAGAAAAGTACGTGATCCAGTCCTCTTCCGAAATTGCAATTTCCATTCTAGGGGTATTATTGTCACCTAGAACGGGAGTATTTATTATCTTCCAGAAGAGGGCATTGTCTTTCGTCAGACTAGCTCTGTGTAAGTTGTCCCATGACTTCCCTCTCAGAGCGAGTTTCCTCTTTTTTGTGGCTGTCTTATATGCCAGTCTGCAGATACGTATTTCAGTCTGACATCTTATGGGGGCACTTAGGGCTTTTTTTAATCTTGTGTGCGCTTTCATACAATCGTGGTCAAACCAGCCGGTTTCCCTTTTCTTACCCCCTGCCCCTCCTGTCCTAATCGTGAGGGCTTTTTTTACGATGTAGGTTATCTGTTAGAAAGCACTTAGACATTGTCCTGGGGCCGTGTCATCACTAAGGCAATCAAGGAACACTTGGATATGTTCACATAATATATCTTTTAATAATACCTGTGGGTCAGTCTGACTCCATCTCAGTGTATAACCATTACCCGGGGCTAGTACAATATCGTTTACCATTGTTACCTCTCTGGCTTTAGCCTGTGTGGCAGGGATTGGTGAAAGTTCCAGGCTTTGAGGGAAATGGTCGCTTATTGCGATGTCATGGATTATGTAATTAGAAAAATAGTGTACAAAATGTGTTGACATTAAAATATAATTGATAACTGTATTTGCACCCCTTCCATTAAAGATTGGTTTAAACTGTAGTTCTTTGGGAGATAATTCATTTACAAGAGACAGATTATGTTTTTGGGCCACTGAATTCATTGCCTCTCCTTGAACGGTATGTGAAAAGTGTGGTCCAATGCCGATATCTTCGGTATCCCAACCACACACCTTTCCTGTGGGTTCCTTGCAAAGATGTACATTAAAGTCACCCCCCCATATAATAAAAGTCTTGCGTCTATTGCTCGCACATATTTCCTCTAGGTCCTCACCCATCTCTGTTAAAATTTTGGGGACTTCTCTATGCGTTGCATTATTATAGAAGTTGATGAGTACTAGGTGCGTATTCTGATCCAAGTTGCATTCAATCATTTGATAATAGGTTTTTGTGATTTGCATTTTTGGGTTATGTAGCCATGCCTTATTTGAGATATATGTGCATAGGCCTCCCTTTGGCCTGCCGTGATTAACCTGTACAGCTGGTGTATGAAATGTCTTGTACCCATTTATGTGGACTGGATTTAATGTCCAGGTCTCCTGAAGACAGATACAAGGAAAATCCCCAATGAAATTTACCCAAAGCTCGTTATTAATCTTATTAGTTAGACCTGCCACATTCCAGTAAAGTATAGTTGTTTCCATATATTGATAGGGTTGGGGGTGCGCCTCCTCTATAGATGGTAAGAGTAGTACGTCATCTTGAGTATAAATTATTGGAGGGAGTTGGTTCCCCTGATTCAAATGGATGTCTATGATGTTCCTATCAGATGCCATCTCGCGGGATACATCTCCCCTGTTCTCGGTAGGCCTTTCTTTATTTACATCCAGGGCAAATTCATACGGAAAATCTATCTTCTTCCTGTTTAGTCAATCCAAATCTTCTAGCGTTGTAAGTGGTTGAAAACTATTACTAAGAGAATTATGGTCCAGGGTATTTAGTACTTGTTCATTTACGGATTGTAGATCCCTAACGTTGCGCCCCGAAGATCTTGGATAAAAGAAACCCAAGGGTAGCAATGAAATTCCTTGACAAGTGGCTTGTCTAACACCTAATTTGTGGCTGATACTATGCACCAAATCTGGGGTCTTGAATGAAAGAACCACACAGTCTCCTTCTACTACTTTTTCCCTGTTTCCTATCCACTTGACTCTTCTTGCCATTTTTATATCATTAAATAGGACCCCCACCCCCCAGGACCCAAACGTGTTCCTATCCAATTCAGGGCCTTATTCCTCAATGCCGGCCACGTTTCCCGGTGTTGATCACCTATAGGGGGAACATTTGTCAGGACCACAACGTATGGAGTTGCCTCCGGAGGAAGATGTAAATGGTCACTAGGTATGTATGTAGACTTCGGGGGTCTTGTTTCAGTATGTTGAGGCCTTCCTTTGTCTGTTCGGGGAATATTTGTCCTAATTAGTGAGGGAGTGTTGGGCAATGTGGTGACTTGTTTATGATTAGTAGTTGGTACTGGTGGAAATGATTGTATGCTGGTTAGAGGCTTGTGAATAGAGTGTATATGGCTAGTACTTGCTGATATAAATGGTACCTGTGGTTTAATCAAGAGCTTTGAGAACGGGTGTGGGTCGTTAACCTTATCTAGAGGTATGGATTGGGAATTTCGCTCGAAATTCAAATTTGGCAATATTAAACTTAGATTTTGTTTTAGGTCGTGTGAGGCCTCTGGGTGTAAAGACTTTATAAATCCCATGCCTGCCTCGACCTTGCACTCCACTACTTTTAAGCGTTCCAACAGGGAATCCAGTTTGGCCCCGAATGATGATTTCATGCTATTTATTAGGTCACAGAGGTTGGCTAGGAGAGATCTAGTCGTATCTACTGGTTTAATTGGGAGTTTCTTCCGAGATGACTTCTTTAAGGGCTTTCTATCGAGTGTGGGTACCGAATCATTCTTAAGAGATTTTTTAGGGGTATTGTCTGCCTTCTCTGACGCCGGCTTCCTTTGGCGTTTAGCTACAGGTGAAAGGTCATCTAATGAGAGAATTGAATCTGGGATATTTTGAATACATCCATTTTTATCTGTTGCATCTCTGTTCAGTGCTTCATTATTACACCTTGTAGAATCATCAGTTATCACCACGTCCGTTGGAGATTGGGTGTTATGTTCTTTGGATGTCAGGATTTTCCCCTCTACGTTGGCAATTTATTTGTCTATCATACCCATGGCCCCTGAGATGTATTTTAATATGGAGGTACTGTCTTTTAAGCTTGGGGGGTGACTCAATTTTGAGTGCTTCCTCTTCCCCATATTTTATGTGATATCACTCTAAATCCGGTATGAGAAAATGGGGTATTTATATATAAGGTAAGTTACGCTTAGTTAATTGTGTGCACCAGGATAGCACCACCCCAACTTAGATAATTAAACGAATTAGCAGAAAGTAAAGCACTTTGCCGACAGGTAGCAATCTGTTTGAATATAGGTTAGAATTTAAAAAAGAAGGAAGATAAAAAAAGGAAAGGATAAAAGGATAAATTGTCACTTGTTTGTCCCGCGTATGATAGCTCCTGGGATATTCCTACACTCGGTGTCCCACCAAAGGCTGAAGGCGAATCCCAAGGTTTCCCAGAAGAGGCCACTGTCCGGGTCAGGAGGGACAATAGTTCCTTTGTCGACGGAGGGAGCGCGAAAAGGATTTAAAGGGCTCCTGCCCTTGGAACAAGTGTCCCCGGCTGCAACGCGCTTCCCGCGACGGCGGGAGCGCGAAAAGGATTTAAAGGGCTCCTGCCCTTGAAACAAGTGTCCCCGGCTGCAAGGCGCTTCCCGCGACGGCGGGAGCGCGAAAAGGATTTAAAGGGCCCCTGCCCTTGGAACAAGTGTCCCCGGCTGCAATGCGCTTCCCGCGACGGCGGGAGCGCGAAAAGGATTTAAAGGGCTCCTGTCCTTGGAACAAGTGTCCCCGGCTGCAACGCGCTTCACTTAATTTAGCATGGCTATTTCCATAGCACATGCAGTAAATTTGCAACATGTGACATGGATAGTTTTATAATTTGTGTTCAACAAACAGCTAATGCTTTTTGTAGGGCAAGGTGTCATGGTGAAAGTAGATCGACACATAGATGTGGCAATGTAGGCTGTTTGTACATGGACAAACTGATGTAGATACTAGCAACTTTTCACTACAGACCTGGAAACAACACTTTAGGATTTACTATGTATGTATGTATGTGATTTTGACTTCTAGGTGAATCAGTACTTATATGCCTTGATTGTGACATCACTGATGTGACAAGAGATTGTTAAGATTGGGATCCTGAGAACACTCTGATACCGTACAGTGGTTGCATTGTATTCTGTGTTAGTTACTGGTGAATGACATGTTTGACAGCATATTGTTTGAATTTGTGAGTTTTCAATTGATGATGCAGGAAATGTAGCCAGCTTGTGAAGACTGGTCTTCTATGACATTGATTTAGTATGTCGATGTGGGTTGATAACTATGAGTATGTTTGGGCCTAGAATGCGAAAATGACTGAGACATATGTGTACTCTGTACTGTTGGTATCAAATATGTACCTGGAATTTACATTTACACATGAATTGGGCCTGCATGTATAGTGCATGACACAAATGAAATTTACAATTACTTCTTCCATTGGTGCTCCTGATATTGTGATCAACATACAAGTTTACTGTCATGTGTGACACATTTACTTAAGAACAGAAGATTGGTGCAAAAACATTATTTTAGTCAAACTTTTACTAATACTGAGACTATGCACACCATTCAACACACACTCATCTCACATGCAAATATTATGTACCCTCTGTACTTATATTGACTTTGGTTGTGTATCACATGATTTGAAGTATTGGTTTGTTTACCAGTGTGGAATATGTGTTTCTGCCCACTCACACAATGTGAGATGGCACAATACTTTACACAGTTGTTATTTTGATACTAACATTGCAGGATCGGTGAGGGAATGACACAATTTAATTGTCTACATGTTTGAGTAGTTTATTACCGCTATGTGCACATGACACAAGCTCAAACAGAGATGGTTATTATGTCATACCTTACAACTTCTTAGTTAGTATGTTTCATACTGCTTGATTTGCTTACCAATGAGTAGGCAGTTCTGAAATCTCCCATTCTGGAACCGCTCCTTTATGTGCTCTCATTGGATATTTGACCAGCACATTGATAGATGTACCACAATGATTGACTATGGCCTGGACATTTATGAAACATGCGTGCTTCCAGATTCTGAAGAGGTGGGATGTTGCAGCAGGGGCACCAATTGCACATGTCTGCAATTCATTGCACCAAGGATATGTGGGAATCTAGCGATGGCATAGAATCCTCGCTTGGTGTCAATTTGCTGTTGTTGGGTTTTGGGGAAGAGGGGGTGCTGGGGTATATGCTGGATGATGGCTTGCAAGACGGAGGGGAAGAACGCAGAAAATGCTCCCCAAGAGATTCCTACCGGTCTGAGTGTTATGATCTGGAAGAAACTGGATGTCAATGTGTGGAGTATAGCCAAAGGTTTTACATGTGAGAATGTTCTTGGGCCTTGCAGTTGGTGGCTGGAGACTTGGCCCACTCTTATGCAGCAATTCAATGATAGACTACTTCCTGACTCTGCAGAATTTTATGACCTTATCCTCCCTGAGGTCAATGAGGGATATGTACTGCTGGAACATGCGCTCCCTTCTCCTTCACTGCCTCCGTGGTGGTGGTCTTCTTACTACTCCTAGTTGTAGAATGATGACCTTCATGGTGTAGTTGGGCGTGTATTTTTGTGATGTATAGGCTATTATGCCACTGCATCATTTCCTACACCTGGTTTGACAATGTCTGGTGCATTTCAGGATTTGCGTTGTGCTTCCCAGTGATGTGTCATGCAGTGGTAAACCCATAATACCCACTGCATTACATTTTTGTCTGAATTTGTGAGGGAACACCTACATTGCATGTATTAAATGTTGCCCAAGACACCCCCATGCAACATTAAAAACTTTATGCAGTTTTGCAAATTTTGTAATTTTATAAATATGACTTTTGTCTTGCACCATCATTGCATCACAGTTTGTGGTGAAGCATGAGCCTCATAAATATGTCCCTAGGTTGAGTAGAGTGTTTAGTTCTATCACAGACTGTAGCAGCTTTTATGCATCAATGAAAGAAAGTTGAGAAACAAGTTTGCAAGCAGCAAATGCATACAGCTTGATCTTGTCCAGCTGTCATTTGACAGGTAACAGACATTTCCATTTCTTTCCTCAATTCTTAATAGTTGTTATGAAGAGTTTTAGAGCTTTGATATTTGATTGAAAGTATTATCAAGAGTGGGCCATTCTTGAGCAGTCATTCCTCCTCTGGTAGTCTATCCAGAGTTTGAATTGAAGGCAGATCACCAAGGTGGTCAGGCAAAAGAACATGACAAAGCTTACAATTGGAAGCCAGTACAGAGATTGGAGGGCTAGAATGATGTGCCAGAATGTTGTAGATGGTTATGTGCTAACAGCATACTGAATTCCTTGAAGTATGAAGTGTAGGCATAGTGGGCCAAATATGCTGGCACTTTGTGTAGTCAATGTGAAAATACAAGTGCAGCCACAGACTGTGCCCTACAGATGAATCCATAATAATGTAATTTGCAGCATAATGTTACAATGGTGTCAAAAGTGCACTCTGGCACTTGATTCACCTGAGGATGAAGTGAGAGGCTACAGTCAATGATTAAACCTAGGTTCTATCCTATGATGTCTGGAGTTGGTGGTCGTCCGAACTCCTGCAGCCATGCAGAGTTATTGTATTTAGAACTTTACCAACATGGGACACTGACCCTCTTTGAGGGGGTAGTTTGATATGATTCAGTAACATCCAACAATCACCTGCTTAGAAGCAATGGCAATCTGCACATGCATCGAAATCACTGTTTTTTTATCTTCTCTTCAGAATAAACTTATTGGGGCCTATTGACAAACTGTATTCTGTTGTATGTTTTGTGGTACTACAAAACATACTGCAAACTGCTGTTCACAAACCTACATGTAAAGCTTACACCACCACCTCTCCTATCTTCTTCTGTGTGGGGATCTCTGCTCAGAGTGCAGAATCTCTGCGCATGTAAGTATATGTTTTAGGAGTAATTGTGGGAGCAAGAGTGTGGACTGAATGGAAAATTGGGAATACTTACTACTAAAGTGGTGTGAAATATGAAAGAGTAAGGAGGGCTTAGGAGAGGTTCTGGGAGGGGCTTACTGAGGGACGTCTAACCACCCACAAAAGAGTTACTTGTTTCCCATTCACAAACTGCACTTTTAAAGTTACTACAGCTATGAAGGGACACAAAATGGTAGTAAAGCTCACAGCTGCAGTAAGCCCAGAAGCACACATGGCCAGCCTCTGGTACTGCAAGACTCTCCCTTAGAAATTCAGAGAGTTAGGGACCTAAAATGAAACTCCATAGAAAAAATGCAAAATTAAATACAGTTAATGTAACTAGTTAAAAGTATGACCAAATTATGATATAATACTAAAACGTATATAAACATAATACTTGTTTTCAATTTCATTATGAACTATTCTAATAACATATTTGTTTTTTTTAAATAAATGCCACAATACATTGCATTATATATAATTAAATTCCTTTAAATTAATACATAATAGAAAATAACATTAATAACATACTTGTATATATTTATTACCTCATTCGAGGACTTTTTTGATTTAACCTTCAGCAAAATGTGATCTAATATATTTTAAATCATATAAGTTTTATGTCAAATGTATTGCTTTCTCATTATTTCTTCACTTATACAATTAAAATAAATATATTACAAAATTACGTTCATATTTTGCATAAAAATATTTCATCAAACTATTTCCAAGTTAAATAAACATTTTTTACTATTTCCTATCTTTCACCGTAGGGACTCTTTGTAGTCAGAGTGGAGAGCTCAGTATGATAAAGAACAGGGAATATTTTGCTGTGCTTTACCATAGTGAGATCTTTACAGTAGGGGCGCAGATGTCTGCATGGCAAAATATAGGGAAATATTCTCTGTACTTCACCAAAGTGAGATCTACACAGTTGGGGTCGAGATCTCTGCACAGTAAATTTAGGAAACTGGGATATTAGTTAAGGAGGGTGAAACCCTACTTAAGTAGCAACCACAATTCTTGTCAGGGTTAAACACAAGCAAACCACAAAATAACCTGTGCTCAACCCTCTGGTAGCTTGTCATAAATGCAGTCAGGATTAATTTAAAGACAATGTATAAAATATTTATGCAGCACATAAAGAATAATAAAGTGAAAGCACAACATAAGAAACGTACCATTCTAATTTGGAATAATGAAGTAAAATGTGACACCAAAATGATGAAAATCTAATTAGTAGAACTAGAGCAATGCAATTTTAGAGGTTTTGTGAAAATCAAGCACTAAGAAGCAAAAAGCACCAACCGTAGTTATCTGGTCGCTGTAGACTAGATGTAAGTCACAAGTTCAAGTCAACTTAGATGATGTATGGGCCAATTACAGGACTGTGTTCAGTCTGCGGAAAAGTAGCATGTGGGCCTTGGCATTGAGAGACAAAATCCTTGTGTCGAGCTGCGTAAGCTGGCATTGAGGTACCATGAATGAGACGCAGCGATATGAGGTGCAGCGTTGAGCTGCGTAGTGCAGCAGCAAAGTGGATAACTGTCAACAAAGAGCTGTGATGCAAGGTTCTGTGATGTTGTTGAGGAAACAGGTGAGGTTTGTGAAGACTTGTGCTGAGATGCGTCAGTGTCAAGGATGAGCAGCGTTGTGCTGGGCAGGAGTTGATGGCAGGCTGCATTGAACTGCGTTGAGATGCATTCAAATGCATCAATTTCGAAGAATCCTGGTCAGCCCAGTGGAAACATTGTAATACGACTGGGATGGAGGCCTCCAGTATGATGGCAGCCTCCTCCCCACGGCTTTGGCGGTCGGGTCTTTTTGTCCACCAAGGTCATAATGATACCCTAAGTTGAGGTATGTCATTGTAGCACTCTTCTAGATTGCCGTTGAGAAATGGGGAACTATTGAGGAATCAGAGTTCCCATATTTATACCTACATGTAATTAGCAATAATCCTAGTCCTTTCCGGGGGCATATCAAGGCAGGTTTTGCCTAGTAGAATATGCCCTCAGAAAAACATGAGAATTCTCCTATACTCCCAGTGGAATTAACACTTATCATAGAATTCCAATTAAATGGGAAACTCCCAGTTTCAGTATACTGAGGAATCCGAGGTAACTAAGAATGATGGACTAAGTTTCAAGATAAGGTCAAGTCTGGGTTATCATCAAGGGCAGTGGTCATGGAAACAAAATACGAATCAGGAGCGCATTTGTGGGTATTCAGAGGCAATATCCAATGTACTTCTGAAACCTGTATTTATGTATATTTTATACTTAGAATGACCAGGCAGATATAAGACAGTAAATATGTTAAATTGTACCTAGTAGTGCAAATTAACAGGCTAGATCAGGGTAGGGGATATATAATGGATCTGTGAATAGGAAAGGAATAAATAAATGTCCACGTTTCTACATACGTCCTATGTCTGTCCAGTATGCAAGGCATATAGTGCACAATGCACACATTTTGGTTTAGAAAAAGAGGGTAACCGTGCATTTACATTGACCGCCATGCACCCTGGAAATGTACGGCTTGTGAATACTCATCCATTGATAAATTATAAATGTTTGTGAATCAACAAACACATAAATTCAGCACATTTGTCGTTTTCAATTCCGTATTTTGCAATATACAAATGTTTTGTGAATCAGTCACTATGTTTTAGTTTTGGGTCTTGCACTGGGAATCCAAAATATATTTTATAAATATCAAACTCTGTTAATCCAACACACAAAAATGCAATAATAGTAAAGAATAGACCATCCAGAATATCTCGGTTATTTGCTATTGCTCCAAAATTGCACACAATTTTAAGCACTACATACGAAATTGTGTAGAAAAAAGTTTAACGCCTCTGAACTGAATACATTCTAAGAGAAGAGGAAAATCAAAAACATGTCCTGTGCATTTTTTTCTACGGACTTGAAATTGTTTTTATTCTACACGGATGTCTTGTGTGGCTATCTGTAAAATTTCATTAAGGTGTGAGACTTGATGCTAAAGATTAAAGTAACCCAAGAGACGGATGACCCCACTAATTGACTGAGGTCAGATGCTATGCTCCCCACTGGCATTTTGGCCTACATTGACAACAGCAGAAGGTTTATCTCAGAGGAATGTTCTATCAAAATACCATTTCCTTCTATAAAGTCCTATCTTTACACTGCTACGATAACAGGGGATTTCGAAAGTCCAAGTGGACTGATTAGAGTTTCGAGCATGTAACTTTCTGAGTAAAAAAAATATACATGATACTTTTGAACAATTTTGACATTTTATCTTACCCTTTAAAACACACGGGAGTATCTTGTACATTAGGTTCTTAAGCATTGAAAGTGTCAGCAACTATACAAAGTTCCATCATTCATGGCAGACAAGAAAGAGGATGCGGAGAGCGCTGCAAGAACCCATTAAAATGGGAAAGCAAAGCAACTAAATGTAAACCTGAGAAACGACCGACTTTCACCAGATAGGTTTCTACTAACTAGATATACAGACAATCTTAAGTTTACCTGAATCTGTTGTTCATATCACATAGTGCATATGTTTATATTCCCATAACTTTTGTGAGCTATTTTAGAAATGCCAGACACAGTGAGTTTGTAAAATTCGGAAATAGGGATTAAAATATTCATCGTTTCTTAACAATTAGATGTTCATTATAATTTGCAATGGTGTAACAAATGTGTTATTGAGCCGTAAAACAAGTAAATACAATTAGAACATTACAATGTTGGGAGATCTACTGAAGAAAATGAAGTGGCTTGGAGCAAATAATGAGTGGTTCAAGCCGTCTTTTTAACACTGCAATGTTTGTCTTTCTGTTTTTCACTTTTAAATTTAGTACATTCTATCCTTAATGGTTGGCCTGTTCTAACAGCCTTATTAATCTCTAAATATGACCAGTGTTAATGTCTTAATGTGTACAAAACTGCACCATTTATTGCCCCAAATTCCAAGTGAGACAACTATAACATTTCCTGCCCCTTCTGTCGTGGGCTCGGGCAGTTGTTAAAGGCCCTGTCTCAACCCACGTCAGGACCATTAACAACCAGTATAGCCCTAAGCAGCAACATCTTCAATACAATGGACACCTGTTGTGTGCATGAAGGCTGCAAACAATTCCACTAATCATGCTGAGCAGCAACCTCAAAATGACCAGATCAAATGACCAACATCACTAGCAACACTTCAGGCATGAGTCACCTAGCATCTTTGAAGTACACTTACACTGACATAAACCACTTCTAAAGTAACCATGATTGACACAGACACCTAGGGACCAGCATTTTGACTGACAACATATACCATTCCACCAACAAGTAACTGTCAACTAACACATGCAATACTATGTATTCATGGCAAAATAAGCGTACCCATACTAAAAAACCTCAAAACATATTCAGAATAGCAAACATAAGTATGGCAAGCAAAACTCTAAAATCTTACAAATGGCAGGAGGTACCAATGAGCACATGATGTTGCCAAAAACAGTGGATGTAGTAGCTATGTAGGAGATGTCATGCCCTATGTAGCATGGGTAAAATATATTGGCTAAGTGGATAGCAGGCTAGCCAATTACCTTCTGGATAGCATGTACATGGTACAGATAGTCTGAACTCATATGTCTATAATATGTCTTGCACTAGGAATATATAATTACCACCATGCTTTTCATCATGTAGGATGTCCACTCTGATCAAACATCTTATTTGCCAATGTACAATCCACACTTAACAAGTGGGACATCTCCTCATACCCCTGAGTAAGTGTAGCAAGTATGCTATGTGAAATATCTGAATGAGATAACACCCTCACCTGAGGTTGACATCTATTTCACAACTCAGGAATATTTGGCCTGTTTCTCACCTGTCATCCCCAACCTGCATAAAGAGCTAGATCTAGTGGAATAGGAATAGACTGAGACCGAAGAGCTGGTCAAATTACCAACAGGATATCTGGACTATGGATCAGTAAGTGGGAAGGATGACACAGCCGCTTACACATATGCATTGCACTGTAGAGGCAGACATATGACACAACCACATGTGCATCACCACATGCTGTCATACAATAGGCTTAACATAGGTGAGTTGTATTCCCCTACACACAAAACCATGGCCACACTTGTGTATCAATGGGACCAACTGTACTTCTATGTATTCCTAGGAGACCCTTAACCTTTAGCACTTACCACATTGTTACAGTTTGGATACTTACACATTAGAGACTGAATTGGCAGAGGGATTTGTAATGTTGTAGTCAGTACTTACCCCCTTGTGGCTGCTCTGCTGCCCTCAAATGCCCATCCATCTCAGGGTAGGCCACTGCCAAAATGCAGGCCCTTATGGGGGCCAAGGTCCGACAGGGCATCCGTCCCTCATTGGGAGGACATCCCCATATAGGCCTCAACAGTCTTCCAGGCCCAGCGCCTCAGGTCCTCCCACATCTTGCTACAGTGGGTGCTCTGCCGGCTGTGGACACCCAAGGTCCGCACTTGCTTGAGGATGGCATTCCAGATCCCCTTTTTTGGATGGATGTTGACCTGCATGGATGACACAGACAAAAGGAGAAAGTAATGTCCACAGTCACCATACCAACACAAGTGGTCAAAACACTTCAGTAACAGCAAGTAGGCAAACATTCTCATCTTCTAAGTCTAAATGCCTTCACAATTTGGCTTCTGCAGGTAGCTCAGGAGTGAAGTTTAGTGTTGCATACAACATGCATGATAACTAACTGGTATTGACTACACACATATGTCCAAGCCACATAATTGTCCTTACAATGAGTGTCTACCAAAACATTTCTCACACCATCATTGTTGTCCATGCTGCAATCCATGGTGTGTATGAAGAAAGTTAAATTACATGCCATCTACCATGTCACACTACTGTATGTGCCTATGCACATGCACACATTTCCATACACCCAGACATGAGTGGTGAAACTCTACTAATTCTCATTTCATGTACACCATCATACACTCAAACGTTCACACAAAGGTATGCGATTGGACTTACCTGCTTCTCTGGTGCCCCTTATAGCTGTTCATACAGGGGTAGGACCTCATCAACAAGCTTGCCCAGCTCTCCAGGGGTGACGGTTGGAGCCCTGTCACCTGCAGGATGTGGTATGATAGCTCCCAGAGGCAGTACAGCAGGAGCTCAGGTAGTGGAGGTCTTGCTGGAAGCGCCGCAGAAGTCAAGTGAGCAATACTGTAGAAAATGGTGGTCACTGCCGCCATGTACAGGACTGTCACTGCTGGCGGACATAGCCATTGGCCCAAGTCCACCAAAGGCAGCAATGTGTTCCAATGACAATGTCCTCCGTGGTTGTAACCACCTACTGCCATGACGACATCCGCTGGCTGTGTGAGTTCACTTCCTCAGTTCAGTACAGTGGTTCAGGCAGCTGCAATTTTGATGCAATTGTATGTATGGAAAAGTATGGGAATCTGCATTATTAACCATTCCCTATATTGTGAGAAATATCAGTGAGTGCTGCCTTTATGTTTAGTAGTCTAATTGTTCATGGGAGTACTAAAAGCTGTGTGACAGAGGGAATGGGGGAAATGGAAATGTACACCAATTCTCAACATCCTATGTGTGTCAGTAATGTAGCATAGGTGCTACAAAAAAAGATGCTATACTTCAGATGCCATGTGTTGTCTCTGACATCAACAGCAGATCTGTCTGACTTGCATATGAACATATTCATTATGTGTACATTGTAAAAGTCACCTACAATCTAATTGTTTTTCCACACAGTTACCTTGGCATAAGGAGGGGAAGACAATCTCCATTGTACCGCCCACTAGTAGACCTGCACACCATGGGGGACAGGCATATCATATAGATCTATCACCTGAATAGGCAGACAATCATGGATCTTTGTGATCGGTTGGAGCCAAATCTGAAGACTACCATTTGCAATCCCAATAGCATACCTGCTATCGTTCAAGTAATGCCAGTGCTACACTTCCTGGCCACTGGGTCCTATCAGAATACAGTGGCACCTACTGCAGGGATGTCTCAGCCCATGTACAGTCTAGTTTGGAAGGATGTATTGTGTGGATTGCTAAAACACTTGGACAGCTACATCAGGGTTCCCCAACATGCTGAAAGGCCTAGTTTTATGCTATGTGACACATTTCACATGTGGTTGGAGCCATAGATGGCACCCATGTTGCTTTGGTTCCCCACCCAGTACCAATGAACAGGTATACAGGAACAGGAAACAGTACTACTCCGTCAACATCCAAGTGGTGTATTTGGTAGACCAGTACATTTCACAAGTCTGTGCAAAGTATTTAGGACCAGTCCATTATTCCTTCATCATGCACAACAACAATATCCCACTGCTGATGACACAACTCTACACAGAGAGGCCCTGGCTTGTTGGAAAGTCACATTTGACATGTGTGTTTGCTAAGTTTCTCTCTAACTATCACAAATGTGCATGTACCAGATATATGTTTGTGTTGTTATACCTATTCCTTACAGGGGACTCAGGCTATCCAAACCATCATTGGTTGTTGAGACTAGTGAGGTACCCAACCATGCCAGGGGAAGTCTGCTCCAATGACGCCAACAGAAGGACAAGGCATGTCATTGAGTGGACTTTTGGGCTCTAGAAGGCAAAGTTTTGCTGTCTGGATTTATCTGGAGGGGCCCTCGTCTACTCCCCAACAAGATATGTCAAATAATTGTTTCCTGTTGCATGCTCCACAACCTTTCCCCTGAGACGTCATATACCATTCATACCAGATGAGGGGAGGCAGCAGAACCTGTGGGTGGAAATGTAGATTTGCCAAGTGATGATGAGCCAGATGAAGATGGGGCTGGATACTCCAGGGAAGATCTCATCATTCAGTACTTCAACTGACTCAAGGTATGTGATGTCTTCTTCATGGTGAGATTTCATTTTGTAACCTACAATTGATGGCTGTGATGTCACCTCCTATTTAACATTGTCCATGAGGTCATAAGGAGCTCTAATGCCAATGAGTCAGTTGTGCATGCTGTTTGTAAATTGGCATGGTATTTAGAACAGAGAGGTATACAGTGTCCTGATTTGTTACTGCACATGCAAAGTCACATTTGTGAAAATGACTTGTCCGAATTGATGTATGTTTACAGCTATGTCCTATCCCTCATCAATGTCAATCACAGATTTGCTGAGTTTCTGTTTGGCTCTTCATCAGTGACAAGTCACCAACAATGTCAGAGGCAGATGGGAATTGCAGGTAGACATCAGACGTGGGCATGGATGAAACCAGGTACTGATTGGCATGAGTATGTGGAGTGTAACTGATATGACCAGACTGTCAGGACACTGGGGTGAAATTCTGTTTTCCCACTAAGAAGACATGTTTGGTACTGGAGGTGATCAAATGTCTGTCATGTGTGTGTGTCCATAAGTGTGACACCTGTGTAAATGTTTAACCAGAGCCTCTTTCATCATGATGATTTCTGTTGTATGTGACCTACCTGCAACATAGCTGCCAGTGTGTTCCTACTTTGCATACCAATGTGCATGTCTCTGTGGCCTGACAGAATTGAGTGGCAAGCATACAGGTATATGACCAATGTAAGTGAAAGGACCCTGGACTGGGGAAATCAGTACTGATCCCTGTCTGTATAATGTTGTATGATTATTTGGAAGCTAAGGTATGGGTATGTCAGAAGGCTTCCCATGGTGTTACAAAGGACCAATCTGTATGCCTCCTGGCTTGCAGGAAGAATGACATGTCCCTAACTTCTCCATCCTGTGGATTACTAGTGTATGACACCTAAGCTGACAATCATAAGTCAATAGCAATACTATACCATCTGCTGTTTGCTAATGTAGGAATACATGTGTTGCAATGTAGAAGACAGCTGTATTGGCTTCAGTCTATGTTAAAATTCCAGTGTAATGAGTCTCCTGGTAATAGAGTACACATGTGATGTCCATAGCAAAGGTCATACAATAAAGAGGGACATATTGACACTATAGTTGGCATACATGACAGTTGTACGTGGTTGATGAATTACACATACACATGACATGTGTTATTTTGTTATGTAGTGGGGAGTGCAAAACAATATGTTTGAATAGAAACAAAAAAAACACAAAGTGAACAGTGAAGGGTTTAGTCATGGTGGCTGAAATCATCAGGGTACCTGCTAAACCATTAGGAAACACAAGCCCAGTGTCCTCGGAGCACAGGAAAATGGATTTAGGTTTCAGAACAGTCAACAGGGTATATCTGTGGCACACAAGGGGAACCAATCAGGAGAGGTGTACTTCCTGGCAGTGGGTTTGACTTGGCATCTGCTCCTCCTGGATGTCTGGGTAGACGTCCATGTTTGCGGGAGGGGTTCCTCTGCTATAGAGGATGGGCTGTCTGAGGCATTTTCTTCCCCTGGCACGGCCTCCATTCCACTATCAGCTGCTGATGTTGAAGAGTCATTACTACTGGAAGAGGCCTGATTTTGTGTGACAGACCTACTCAGGGTAGTATTAATGTCTATGTTGGTAGTCCTTAGACTGCTTATACCATCTTATGTTGTCTGAATATTGACATGGGTGTTCACCTTTGTGGCCTGGTGAAGTGCCTGGCCTGATACATGGCACAATAAATGTGAGACACTTCACAATAGTTTCAGAGTAGGGACACAGTATGGGAGTAAGCAGTAGAAATTGACATCTATCTGGATGTTCTGTATGTGCATCCACCTTGGCATCTAGATTTCCAGCCCAGGTAAGTATATTTCAATCTTAGGTATAATTGTTCTAAGGGCAGTTTGATGGGGCACTCAGGCATAGCTGTGTTTTGCTTGTAATGATAGTGGGAGTGGGCCTTTGTATTGCTGATATTGCCATAAACTGTTTTGCAGTTGGACATTCAAGATGGGTTAGATTAGTAGTTAGTTTCACGTGCATGATAACTCACATTTGGTGCACTGGTAAGGGTTTTCATATTGGTGGGATATTGCCTTCTGGGATTAGTAATGCTATCAGATCCCAGTACTTCACATGCCATTCCCAAGGGCTGTGGTGCCAGAGGTGTTTAGTGGACATATGACATGCTAGTGAGGGGTATTAGGACATTTAGACTGAAGGGTGGTTGCAGGTTTCTAAATTGAGGTGGGGTAAGGTGGTCAGGGAGTATGCAGGATGAAACAATTGGGTGACATGAATGTTGTGTAGATTTAGCAGACTCCACTCCCCAGGTCATCCTGTTAGGCCCTCAGGATGCAACATGTCCAAGACCTTCTTCTCCCAAGATGTGAAAGTAGGGAGAGGAGGTAGGGGCCTACCGCTTTGTTCAGTACCACCCAAACATTTCTGAAAACTAGACTACCAGAGGAGTCCAGGGAGGTGTGACTTGCGTGGATCCCCCAGTGTTTTCTTACCCAGAATCCTCAGCAAACCTCAAATTTCAGTAAAAAATCTTATTTTTCCCACATTTCTGTGTGGGGTCCCCGCACCGGGACAAATTTCCTACCACCCAACGTTCCCCTCATTCTCCCGGTAGAAATGATACCTCAGTTGTATAGGTGGGCCAAGTGCCAGTGACAGGGAAGAGACAAAAACATGTTGAAATTGAGGGGAACCAAAGCAGGTCCAAAAGGGCAGCTTGAAAAAAATCATTTTTAGGCTGACAAGTGGGACAGAAATGTTATTGGTATAGATGCAACAATGCTGGGTGGTAGGAATTTTGTGGATTCCTGCAGTTTCCAGAAGGTTCCATCACAAAAATTTGGGAAAACTGTGTGATTTCCAGCAAAGTTGGAGGTTTGCAGGGCATTGTGGGTAAGAAAATGGTGCAGGGTGCATTTGAAGCACACCACCCTGTACTCACCCAGATGTTTAGTTTTCAGATGTGTCTAGGTCTTGTGGATATTTCTACATGGCAGCATCCCCAAGTCCAAAAAGGGCAGCCCTCCCCATTCCAAGTGGGGCAATTTTGAGAGTTAGACAAGCTCTCATGGCCTTACTGTAAAACAAAAACCCCAAAAAATCAAATGTCCTCTTGCTTGCAGTGGGATAAGGTGGTGGGGGATAGCTAAAAGACTGTTACCCCCTTCAGTTGGGGTGGGGGCATATCCATGCCTACACTTGTTGGTAGCCACCACCCCACTACTTTTTTTTAAATTCTCTGGCATCTAGTAAGCTTTCTGCACCCCTGGGGAGTGGGTCCGGGTAATTGCCGCATCTGCCCACCAGTGGGCAGAACAACTCTGGCCCCATTCATTTGGGGTGGGGGTATGTCTATACCCCACCCTCTTTTTTTGGAGAAAACAAAACCCTGCCTCTTGGGGCAGATGGGTGTTTCAAAAATAGGCTGATGGGGCAGATATAGCAAACAGTAATGTGCCCCCATGGGGAGCGACCCTTGCCCAAGGGGTTGTCCCCCAAACAAAACACACACATACACACACACCAATCCCTGGTGCCTAAGTGGTTTCTGCCCCACCACAGGGGCAGATCGGCCTATCAGAAATAGGCCAATCTGCCCCCAATGGGAGCAGAAATAGCTTAAAGTGAATTCTACCCCCCCAGGGAACGACCCTTGCCTAAGGGTTCGCTCTCCTTGCATTAAATTGGCACCCAAAAAAAATTCCCTGGTGCCTAGTGGTTTCTGCCCCCCTTGGGGGCAGATTGGCCTAATAAAAATAGGCCAACCTACCCCCAAGGGTGGTAGAAATGGCCTAAAATAAAATTGCCCACCAGGGGAGTGGCCCTTGCCTAAGGGGTTGCTTTCCTCACGTGAAATAAATTATCCCCCTGGGGAGCGGCCATTGCCCAAGGAGCCGCACCCCTTATGAGTAACAAAAAAAAGCAAGAAATCCCTGGTGTCTTGTGGGCATTTCTGCTGCCCAATCCCATCGCGATCGGGCAGCAATAATGCTGAGAGAGACATCAAAGGAAAAGTAAGGCCTTTCCTTTCCTTTGATGCCTCTCTCGCCCCTCCACGTGATCGGAGGAGAAATTCTAAAGCATTTCTCTTCCGATCTGTGCTGAAAGCTCAGCTTCCAGCACAGTGGGGGCAGCCTCTGATGAGGTCAACATGCGATCGTCCACTGACATCATCAGATGCCACGGAGGGATCAGGGGCGGGGTTGGAAGGGGAAGTGATTCCCCTTCCATCCCTGCCCAGGGGAGAGGGGTGCCAGGCCCTCGGGGGGAGCGCTAAGGCCCATAGCAGGACCAGGTAGATGCGTCCTTGGCGTCTGAGCGCCACTGCAGCGGACGTAACCACCTCATCCCGGGCACCTGAGGGGTTAATATAAGTCATACATAACTAATATATATGTATTAAGTTATTTATAAATGATATTTAATACAGTCATGTTAATGTTAACATTTTTAAAGATAGCAATATTTTTAAAACGTTAGATACGTAAAATATTATTTTCTTACCTTCTTTATTCTGTTGTTTGATGTTTTCGTAGTGACAATATTTTTCACATAATATTTATATGAAAGGATATTTTTAATTTAATATTTGTCAGTCACCAATGCTGAGGTAGGTAACTGGGATGAGGATGTGGAAAGCCTTTCTCCCCTGTATCTTGTCCGGAGCCTGTGTACAGTTTATTCTCTGTGTTTTTACAACCTTTATAACTTCTTCTGAATTCTACTGTTGTTATTTAGCACGGCATGAAGCTTGCTCTCGTGGCATCCAAAGAAAACATATCTTCCTCCAATTTGGTATGCCACTGTTATAGCTCAATTACATTGGTTGGGCAATGCCTCCAATGGCAAATCTAATTTTCTAATTGTATATGAACTGTCCTTGTTTGATCAACTCACAGTCTCCAAGAGTGAATCTTTATTATGTTTGTATACATAAATTGCTTACAATTATGCAAAGAATTGTTAGATCTTCTTGTGAGAAGTGATTTTTGGGTGTAGAATTTTCATGCAGCGTCTTTAACACTGATATACCCCCAAAAAAAAGCCATGAATAAGTTCAAGGGTGTTATGGCTCATTCCTATTATAAATACAGTAAAAATCCTGCCCTCCATAGGATTATACTCTTTATAAAAGTAATACTAATTATTACTTAAAATAGTAATGATTGCTATAACATTGACACCATCATGTGTACTGTTTATCCTTTAAGAGCATATAACTTGATATACAAATTCATTGAACATATAGAACACAGAATATAGTAGCTGTGAAAGTAAACCATGCAGGACTATATTTCCATATTCTTTGACAAAAGGATCTAAGACCCTTTGCACATAAGCGGGGTGGCTTTCCCCTTCTGAAAAACACCCATTTTACTTCAACTGTATGCTTCTTACCCAGCATGCTAAAGTCTTCTGTCAAGAGAAGAAGTACATTGACATTGGTATTAGAAATGGGAAATGATAGCTCAAATACAGATGGTTATGTACAAAAAGGTATGACTCCAGAGGGAAATATAATTTCACATCTGGAAAAAGAAAATGTTTTAAGGTGCACTTGTAGTATTGCACAGTTTTTGTGTACAATTGCACCTGTTTAAAAAACAAGATTGGTCTGGTATCAGAGACTGTTTTCACCTTGACAGTCATCATAGACTGCCATTGGTGTAGTGGGAAGTGCTTGGCTCGTGTTGCCAGTTGTTGTCGACAGTAATTGGTATTGTCAAGTGCTGGCTTAACCAGCTCTTCACGCTGGCAGCCATCGTGGGTTTCAGAGTCTTGGCATGAATGGGCCCATTTGCAATCACAAAGAGACAAAACTTCAGGATTTTCCACTGATACCAGCCAAGGGTCCAGAACCAGGGGTGCATCTTGGTGATCAGCAATCTCTCAAGCAGAGACCAGCAGCAGGGCTCAGGCAGGTCCAGTTGCAGATACAGGCAGGGTCTGTTACTGCAGGTCTACTGGGCAGTTGCTGGGAGGCCTCTTAATTGTGTTGTGTCACTGTAGCTCACTCAGTTCACCCAACTGACCCTTGGGGTCACTCAAGGTAGCCTGGGATAAATACAAGCAGGTATAAACTTCCTTTTCAGACAGAAAGGCAGTCAGGTAGACCTCTGGCAGCAGGGCAGCCCTTCCTTTGAATCTTCCGCTAGTCCAGGCATTTTCTAATGAGTGACTCTGGTGGTCCAATAGTTTAAAATCCAGCTTTTCCATTAAATAGGATGTTAAAATACAAATAAAGTGAGTGTAAACAGGATAGTTCTACATATTCCCAATTTAAATTTAGCACCTATTAAATATAATAAGGTAGCCAAATGTTGATCAATAGGACAGATAGACCCTACAACAGTGAAAAATGACTTTAGGTGTTGCTCACTGCCAGGACATGTAAAACTTAAGTATACATGTCCTAAGTTTCAAAAACAATTCTTCTGTGCCCTTTGAACATTTAAGGTCCAAATTAGGGGTAACTAATAAGTATTAAAAGGGAAGGTTTAGGCATGGCAAAAGGTCAAAATTGTAGGTTAAAACTGCATGCTAGGCTTCTGTGGCAGGCCTGAACATGTTTTTAATATTTTAATCTCCTACTTTAGTGGGTGGTACAAAGAGTGCTGGAGGTCCACTAGTAGCATATATTTAAAGCCTCTGGGTATTGGTAGAACCAATTACTAGGCACTAACAAGTAAATTAACTGTACCAATTAGGCATAGTTCAATTTTACAATGTTGAAGGAGAAGGCACAAGCACATCAGCACTGGCTAGCAGTGGTAAAGTGATCCATTCCTAAAGAAAACCAAAACAAATTCAGCGAACAGGATGGGAGAAGGTGAAAGGTTTTGGGGAAATAAGGATGTCATATCTAACACAATGTAAATCAACATATGGCATGACCTGAAAATAGTGGTCAACATTCATGCAGTCAACATTACTTCAATGGTTGTTCTATTATAATTCTTTTAGATTTGATAATATTTGTATTTTATAATATTTTTATTTTTTTGCGTTCATACCTGTTTTTCCATGTACCTGTTTTAATTTGAAGTTACCTTTGTAGTTCTTTTTTATATGAATGCATTCTTTGATATCCTTTTCTTTCCACGCTACTTGCACTGCTTTTCGGCCCAGAAGGCACAGAATTTCAGTGTACACTGGCAGCTTTTTTCAGTTCTGTCTATATTAGGAATTCTATCATTGACTGCCCCTTTTTCAACAATGTGCACGATGTATTCAGACGGATACATCACTTTTCAAAAACAGGGACTGTAATATGGACTAAATATGTACAACACATAATTTATATGACAATATGTATAAAAGCTATACATTTATGTTTTATAGTATTTCTACTGAATGGGATTTAATTTACTTTGCCAGGAAGCATAAGGCAGTCAGTAATGGTATTATCCTGTTTCCTAAATTAGAGCACAATTGGGGTGGTCCTGATGGATACAGTGATAATGTTACTGATGCTTTGTGCATAGATTAAAAAATCTACTTTCTTTCTTTTTTACACTTCATAGTGTGCAATCTGAGGTGTCTTGGATGTGGGTGTGTCGAAAACCACTAGAGATGGTGAGCTTGTCTGCAAGATAAGCAGGGATTCTGGCTTTCTAAAAAATGCAGATGGTTTTGAAAATAATGTGGGCCAGCAAGGAGAGCAAATGGAGGTCCATCAGGATGGGGGTGATGTGATATTATTTCTTCAGCCACTGGATTAGATGTGCTGCAGTGTGTAGGGTGCACCTAAGTGGTGTCAGTGTGGAGTCTGAGAGGCCATAAAGTATCACATTAACACCATAAAGTGGTATGCAGTGGGTATCCAGAAAGCAAAAGGGCTTGACCAGCGGCACTGAAGTTGCTTTCTGGAAGCAACCTTGTCTCCAGGTGAGAACTCGACCAGAGTGTCCTTCCGGTCATACCACTCCTTCATCACCTCTTGACTGGCTTCAAGGTTACACTTGGCCTGCTTCCAAAAGTTTTGGGTTTGGTTGCGGAGTGCCAGCATGTAGCTGACCACATCCTGGGGAGGTGTCTTGGGAGCTTTCTCCCATCCCTCTTTAACTATGCTTAGCGGTCCCCTGACAGGCTGACCATAGAGAAGCTCAAAGTGGCTGAACCCCACCCTTTCTGGGGCACCTCCCTATAAGCAAACAGCAGGCATGGCAAGAGGATGTCCCACTAATGCCTCATGGCCTCAGTTGAATCTCTCAACAAGCCCTTTGGATTGAGGATGATAAGGGGTGGTAAACCTGTAGGTCACCCCACACTCATCCCACATGGACTTCATGTTTGTAGACATGAAGTTTGTGCCTCTGTCAGACACAACTTCCTTAGGGAATCCCACACTGGTAAATATTCCCATCAGGGCTGTGGTCACCACCGGTGCAATTACGGTTCTCAGAGGGATTGCCTCTGGATAGGGTGGCATGGTCCACTAAAACCAGGATAAACCTGTTGCCCAAGGCAGTTTTGGGGTCCAAGGGACCAATGACGTTGATGCCCACTCTTTCAAAGGGGGTGCCAATAACGGGCAGTGGGATCAGGGGGGCCTTAAGCCTATTCCCTGTCTTCCCACTAGCCTGGCAGGTTATCTGAGGCTACCCGCATTCTAGGACAATGAAAGTGGGTGACAAGCCTGGCAAAGGTTTTGTTTTGGCCCAAATGTCCTGCCAGGTGGATGTCATGAGCCAGACCCAGTGGGAAGGCCCAGTAACACTGGAGGGACCACCAGCACATGTGCTGCCCCAATGGCCGGAGCCTTAGGCTCACTGTAAAGGAGATCATTTGCCCAGTAGATGTGGTGATCGCCAGAGGATTCACCAGCTGCTTGGGCTGTGGTCTGTTGCCTCAGACCCTCAAGGGTGGGGCATTCCTTCTGCACCATGCAGAATTCTGCCCTGGTTGGTCCACCCTCTACTTGCCTGCCAGTAAGTTCAGGCAGGTTGCCCAGGTCAGCTCTGTCCTCTCAGGTTGGCTCAGGGGCCTCCTCCTCCTCCTCAGGGGCCCCGTCCACCACCGGCAGAACATCTGAGGTGGGTTTATCGCACCTCTTGCCCTTCCTCTTTGCAGCTATCTGGGCCATTGTTCCAGGCTCCAGATGCCCTTGACTTCCTTCCCGGGCAGCCATGGACCTTGTGGTCATGCAGACCCACTCAGGCAAACCTAACATCTCTGGGTGGGATCTGAGCTCTACCTCCTTCCAGGCAGTATGCTCAAGATCATTGCCTAACAGACAATCTACAGGCATGGCTAGACTCACAGCTACTTTCAGAGTACCAGAGCTCCCCCCACTTAAACGGAACCAGAGCCACCGGTAGGTGACTCTCACGATTGTCTCCGACTATGACCTGGTGGAATGTATTAGAGACTATCTGCTCTGCTGACATCAGCTGACTCTTGACAGTAGGCATACTGGCTCCTGTGTCACACAGAGCCTCAACCCTTAGCCCATCAATGGTGACCCACTGCCTATACTTGGAAGTGTTGGCCGGCATGTGGGCATTAGGCACCATCTCCTTATCTCCCAGGGACACTAGGGACACCTCTGTCTGCCCCACAGAGCTAACTGGGACTGTCACCCCTCTCGAGTGCTACACTAGCCAACCCAGGTGTCTGCCCTCCAGTGGTGGGCTGTACTGTCTTGGAACACTGGGAGTAGCCCTTGAAGTGTCCATGGTGGTAGCACTCTAAGCATTTGGGGATGAACTTCCCTACCTTCCTGTCGAAGTACCCTAGTTTCTTCACAAACTTAGAAGGGGAATGGTTACCACCCCCCACTTGGGAATTGTTTTGGGAGTCTTTTGAGAGTTCCTTATGTTTAAGTATTTCTCCCTCTCTTTCTTCTGTTGGGAACCCTGACCCCCGTTGTGGGCATCCCCCTCAGATACCTTTTTGGACACTCTGGTGCTAACCGAGAGGTGCACCTCCTCAGCAAGCTTCCTGGGATCAGTCAGCTTACTATCTACCAAGTGCTGGCGCAACTCTGTAAAATAAATACTAAGCATATGCTCTCTCAGAATCAAATCATATAACCCTTTGTAATCATTTACTTTGCTGCCCTGCACCCATCCATTCCGTGCCTTATTGGAGAAATCAAAACAATCTACCCAAATTTGTGTGGAAAGTTTGGTGCTGTCCCTAAACCTCTGATGGTTTTTTTCAGGGGTCAGCCCAAACTTGGCTAGCAAAGCGTCTTTCATGGGTGCATAGACATTCTGATCATGTGAATCTAGTGTAAGGAGTGTGTCCCTCCCCACTACTTTTACATAAAACCACAAGTCCGCCCCCCCATTTCTCCTCAGAGGTCCCATGGGCCCTTAATACAACTTTCTTAGGCAGCCAACCACTTATCAATGCCATCTCCCACCACATAACTTGGCACCCCATTCTTGGGTATATGAACCTTCATCTCCCCAGCAGGTCCTCCATGTATGCTGCCACTATCACTGCTGGACTCAGACTGTCTCGCCTTGATCTCCAGCTCCTTCAGACTCAGTTCATGAGCCAACAAAAGTTTCTTCTCAGCCAAGGCTCTCTCAGCTGCTTTTGCTTCTCTCTCAGCCCTCCTTACTTCCTCTTGTGCCTCAATTTTCAACCTTGCCATTTGCAATTGAAATTCCCTCTCCTCTGTCCTTTCCTATGCAGTCAGGCCCTGATCAGAGACACTGCTCCCTGGTTTGGCAGGGGGCAAAATTGCAGTGGTAACTTCATCCACTAATGGCAAAAAAATGCTCTGGGGGGCCATCCTCTGGCCCCTCCTCCTCAGAATCCTCCTCTGAATGGGATTCTGCCCAGGCCCTCCACGCCATTTGAAATTCCTATTTTCTGGAGGCACCTTTGGTGGGTACTCCCATATCCCTGCAGAACCCTTTCAGCTGTTTGACAGTATATGTCTCCAACAGGGCTAGGTCAAAATCTTCATTTCCAGCTTGAGACCCAGCCTGAGACATGTTGAGTAAGGATTAAAGTTAGAAAATTGTCAGGAAAAACAAAATTGCAGAAAAAAGATTAAAAAAATCAAGTTGACCTTCAACTGTGGATAGGTAGTTAATACTTAGCTACTGTATGTCACTGCACAAATACAAGTCCTATCTGTACCGCTGATCACCAGTGTTAGAAATTGGGTCTTTGGTTGGCAGTCAGGTACCCCTTGTCCAAGCAAGGACCCTCACTCTAGTCAGGGTAAGTCACACACAATCCAAATCATCCTGTGCCCACCCTCTGGTAGCTTGGCACTGAGCAGTCAGACTTAACCTAGAAGGCAATGTGTAAAGTATTTGTGCAATAAATCATACAATAACACCATATAGCACCACAAAAATACACCACACAGTGTTTGGAAAAATATATAATATTTATCTGGATTAATGCAGGTCAAAACGATTAAACTGCAATAAGTATATGTTGAGATATCACTGTAAAAGTGATATAAAGTGTCTTAAGTCTTTTAAAAGCAATCAGTCTCTTTGAAGCACAAAGTACCTGGTTTGTGTGCAAAATCTCCGCAAAGAACCACAGAGGAGTTGATGCATGGAAACAAAGTGGTGTGCGTTGATTTCTCGGGCCACATACGGTGATGCGTTGTTAAGTTCTCATGGAGAGACGGCTGTGCGTCAATTTCCAGTGCTCGGTCATGGATCCTCTTCGGGTTGCGGGGTTTTCGGACGCCCCGGGGATGATGCGTGGATTTCCTGTGCTGGCAGGACAAAGTCACAGGAGCTGTATCGATTAGGTGGGTGTTGCGTCTAATTTTCTACCGCACGGCAGGTGCTGCATCGATTCCTCTCTAAACGTCGGGGTGCGTTGTTCCGGCTCAGCTGTGCGTCGATCTGGTGGGCCGTGCGTCGAATTTCCAGTCACTAGGCTGGTGCTGCATCGATCTTCTCAATGCGAAGTCGGGCTGCGTCATTCCGGTTCAGCGTGCAGTGAATTTTTCACCACAGTGCAAGCTGTGTGTCGTTTCTGGCAGGCTGTGCATCAAATTTCGCCGCACAAGGAATCCTTCTTGTAGAGATGAAGTCTTTTTGGTCCTGAGACTTTAGGGAACAGAAGGCAAGCTCTATCCAAGCCCTTGGAGAGCACTTCTTCACCTCAGCCAGAGAGCAGCAAGGCAGCAGGGCAACAGCAAGGCAGCAGTCCTTCACAGAAAGCAGACAGGTGAGTCCTTTGGGCAGTCAGGCAGTTCTTCTTGGCAGGATGCGGGTTCAGGTTCAAGTTTCCTCTTCAGGAAGGGTCTGAGTTGGTTGTGGCAGAGGCCCTGTTTAAATACCAAAATGTGCCTTCGAAGTGGGGGAGACTTCAAAAAGTGGCTTAGAAGTGCAGAAGGTCCCCTTTCACTTCAATCCTGTCTACCAGGGTCCCAGTAGGGGGTGTGGCAGTCCTTTGTGTGAGGGCAGGCTACTGTCTTTTGACATGCAAGTGTCAGGCCCTCCACCCTCCCAGGGCAGGAAGACCCATTCAAAATGAAGATGTATGCATGTGGGGCTGAGTTTCCTGTGTTTGGGGTGTATCTAAATGAATGCACAAGGGAGCTGTCAACTAACCCCATCCAGACGTGGATTGTGAGGCACAGAAGGATTTAAGTGCAGAGAAATGCTCACTTTCTAAAAGTGGCATTTCTCAAATAGTAATTTTAAATCCAACTTCACCAGTCAGCAGGATTTTGTATCACCATTCTGGCCATACTAAATATGACCTTCCTACTCCTTTCAGATCAGCAGCTACCACTCAAATAAGGTATGAGGGCAGCTTCAATGTTAGCCTATGAAGGGAACAGGCCTCACAGCAGTGTAAAAATGAATTTAGGAGTTTTACAGTACCAAGACATGTAAACTACGCAGATACATGTCCTGACTTTTGCCTACACAGCACTCTGCCGTATGGGTTACCTTGGGCAGACCTTAGGGGTGACTTATATGTAGAAAAAGGGGAGTTCTAGGCTTGGCAAGTACTTTTAAATGATAAGTCGAATTGGCAGTGAAACTGCACACGCAGGCCTTGCAATGGCAGGCCTGAGACAAGGTTAAGGAGCTACTTAGGTGGGTGGTACAAACAGTGCTACAGGCCTTGGGCACATGTAGTGCCCTTTACAAGGGACTTATAAGTAAATTAAATAGTCCAATTTGGTATGATCCAAAGTTACCGTGTTTAAAGGGAGAGAGCATATGCCCTTTAACAATGGTTAGCAGTGGTAAAGTGTGACTCTTAAGACCAGCAAAAACAGTATCTAAAAAGTGGAGGGAGGCAGGCAAAATATTATGGGTGCCCACCCTAAGCCTGTCAGGTCTAACACCTATACATCACCAGTCACAGAATAATCATCACAAATCACTTTATCTGCCATCTGTCATGTACAAACCTCCATACTGTAATCATTTATCATTGGCTAATGACCGTGAATGCCTCAAGGCAGAGGTAGCAGAGGCACAGATTTAAATACTACAGTCAATGGGTGGAATGATATGAGAACAGGAGAAGGCAGCAAACATAGCTCAGTCCTGTGCTGTACATTGAAGATGTAGATGGAGGAAACTGCAGTGTGTACACTTGTTAAAGCTGAGACACTTTTGACACTTTTGTTGTGCACCTTCCAATCAATCAGTCAGTTCTCCCAACATACACATAGGGATGGGACCACATTACACCCCCAATGATGAGTGAACTCATGAGGACTATTGTCACCAAATGATGTGGATATTCAACACTTGCAAACCCACACTCAACATACCTGTATGTCACTGGAAGTACTGATTGATGAGCTCAGTTCTAGAGTCACTTGCACCTTCCTCCTCTGCTTCCTCATCACTTGCCATGTCCGCATTACCAGCCACTGGTCCTGCTGCCTCACCCTCATCAGCTAGCAATAGAATCTGACCTCTCAGCACTAGATTATAGAGCATGCAGCAGGCTACTATTATCTGGTATACCTTTTGGGACGAGAAGAGCAGGGCACCTCCAGATAGGTCCAGGAACCTGAATCTGGCCTTCAGGAAGCCAAGTGTTCTTTCGATTACACGCCTCATCCTTCTGTGGAAGGTTAGGGTAGCCAGAGTCACCTGTGTATAAAAATGTAAGAGCAGTGAAATTACAGGTACAGCAACAGGAAAGAATGTGATGACAGAAGCCATATCAGTGAAACTCCTTCAGAGGCGTACATACCAAAGAGCCAGGCCCTCTCTGTGGGTAGTTGTGCCATCAT
This sequence comes from Pleurodeles waltl, assembly GCF_031143425.1. NCBI lineage: Eukaryota > Metazoa > Chordata > Amphibia > Caudata > Salamandridae > Pleurodeles > Pleurodeles waltl. Next base: position 905,749,576 of record NC_090445.1, on the reverse strand, counting down.
GTATGGGATATTGTTGTTCCTCAAAATGTAGGAGTCATGCACAGATCCTGGAAACTTGGCTGTGACTTGTGAGATGTACTGATCTGCCAGAAACACCCCCTGAACATTAATGGAGTGGTAGTTCTTCCTGTTCTTATACACCTGTTCATTGGCACTGGGAGGGACCAGGGCTATATGTGTGCCAACAATGGTCCCTCTCACATGAGGGATGTGTCCCATATCATAAACATCTGCCTTCACATAGGCCAAATCCGCACTTTGGGGGAACCTGATGTAGCTGTCCAGGTGTTACAACAATGCACACAGAACATCCTTTAATACACGACTGAACATGGGCTGAGACATCCTTGCTGTCAAGGCCAATGTATTCTGAAAGGAGCCTGTGGATAGAAATTGTAGCACTGACAAGACATACTGTGGGAGGGATGAAATAAGGGATTGCGTATGGCTGGCAAGAGATCTAGCTCCAACTGTGTTCATAGATTCATGATGTTCTGACGATTCAGACCATAGGTGAGGATGACATGCCTGTCCTCCATGGCTGCAAGGTCAACTAGTGGAGAATACACTGGTGGTTGTCTTAGTCTCCTCATAGCAGGACATCTAGGTAGAGAGAAAAGAATGCACATTGTGAAAAGCATTTGACACATGTAAGCAGAAAATGTCAAAGTAGCACAAACCTAACACTGTAGGACTGTGTTGCACTGGTGACACATACTATTCTGGCCATGCAGAAGTGCTTTGGACATTATCCTTGCAGCACTTTGCTGTACAAGTAAGTCATATAGGACACATATCACATGTGTAATGTAACATATGTGGCAGACTGAGCTGTCCTGGACTGAACAAAAGAATGTTATTTGAATATACCAATATAGTGCCATCACCTATGTGCCTCTGAACATCTAAACATGGGCATCATGAGATATACCATCAAATCATGTCCATCTATCATGCATGCCACATTTCTTTGCACAACCATGAAGGCACAACAGAGGCTTACACCGCCATTTGGGAGAATATGTGTATGGCGCACTTATTTTGGCACATCAATGCATTATATGTGCTCAAAATGGCAGCCGTCTGCCCTGCTGCACTGGACAGCTGGATGAGACCTAAGTCCGCCGGCATATGTCATTATGGCAATGACCGCCGGCAGTGACGGTCCTTACATGGCTGCTGTGACCACCATTTTCTGCAGCTTTGCTCACTTGACTCCTGACACTGTGCTAGCAAGACCTCCATGACCTGAGCTTCTGTGTACTGTCTCTGGGAGCCAACATGCCATGTCCTGCAGGTTATAGAACCCCAGCCTTCACCCCAGAAGAGGTGAAGAAGCTTGTGGAGGAGGTCCTACCCCTATTTGAACAGCTATATGGGGCACCAGAGGAGCATGAGAGTCCAATGCCGTAGTTATGTGTGATAGGGGTTGCATGAGATGTTGAATAGAGCAATTGTAACGGTGAGGGAGTATATGCCTGCAGAGGGCATAAAATGAAGTCGTGAGAGCAGAGAGGATGGGTATTTGTGGGCACTTGTGGAGTCAGATGTGTATAGGCCACTCCTGTTGGTATGGTGACAGTGTAAATGACTATGGCCCTCATTATGACATTGACAGTAAATCCCACTTATCGCCATGCCAACCGGCCCCAACATACAGCCGCTGCGACGGATATCCGCTAACCATATTATGAAACATGTATAACAATCCGTCACTATACAGCCACACACACAAGTCCGCCAGCCCAAAGGTCAGTGATAAACTGGCAGTAGCAAAATCCACACCATTACGCCAACAGAACTACGCCCACAACATTATGACCCAAGAATCACCACAGCGGCGGCAGTCAATGGCGGTAAACCATTGGCGGTACATACCACTACAATCAAAACACACACACACTAACATCACATTGGACAATTCAAACAACACACACCTGGCACCCATACACACAAAACACCCACACACCCACACCACTATAAAGCACCCACCCACATCACCCACACCCCTTTACGAATACAAACCATTGGCATGAGACAGACACCACGACCACAGACAAGACCAGAGCCATACACCACCGACACCTATACATCACCCACGCACCCCACATCACACACCGCAACACATTACCCTACACACCCTCACCCGCACCACTGACACCACACTCATGGCACCACAACGATACCCTAGGTTCTCTGAGGAGGAGCTAAGGGTCATGGTGGAGGAAATCATCCAGGTAGAGCCACAGCTATTTGGATCACAGGTGCAGCAGATATCCATTGCTAGGAAGATGAAGCTATGGCATCGAATCATGGACAGGGTCAACGCTGTGGGACAGCACCCCAGAACAAGGGATGACATAAGGAAGAGGTGGAACGACCTACGGGGGAAGGTGGATTCCATAGCAGCAAGACACCAACTCGCTGTACAGAGGACTGGAGGTGGACCCCCACATTCTCCCTCACAACTAACAACATGGAGGAGCAAGTCTTGGCAATCATGCATCCTGAGGGCCTGGCAGGAATAGCAGGAGGACTGCACTCTGGTAAGTCAATTCTCTATTACTATCACCCCCCCTACCTCCATGCCATCACATACCCCCACCTGCACCCTCACTCCTATCACTCCACCACCTCCCACCATCAAAACCCACTCATCCCAATGCCAAACCCTGCATGCAACACCAATGCATGGACACCCCTCACAGATCTGCAAGGACACCTATCACCACAGCATGCACACTAGAGAGAATCGCCTAGCCCACCAAATAACAACTCACACAAGGCAAAGCTTCCAGGGCAATAACAACCATAGACAGCAACACACCCATGCACAATATGTCACACGCAGAAACAATAACACTGCATTTACATCCCCACAGGTAACCCAGGCAATGTCACCGGTGAAGAGGTGCCAGCAACATCCAGTCTCCCCCCAGAAGAGGCCCACTGTGCTCGCCTAGGTCTGGATGACCAACCTGGCCCATCAGGGACCTCTGGACAGTCGGTTACCCAGTCACAGTCTTACACCACCACAGACCCTCCCCCCTCAGGAAACACCACCACAGCACCCACCCAGTGGGCCCATACTTTTGTCCCTAGGACATGTCAATCAGCAGTGTGTCCACCACTACATGGACCCAAGGGCACCTCACAAACCCAGGACAATCAGGGACCTGGGGTCAGTGGCTGTGGCCACACGGTTCAGGGGACAGAGGCACAGGATAACAGGGAAGCTGGGAGGACTGCTGTGCGACAGGAGGAGGACAGGCCCAAGGAACCGACCCTCGAGGAGGCAATCACGGCAATCCTCGGAGCATACCAACATTCCCAGGATACACTGGGCCGGATCATGGACAAGATGCTGGAGAACATGCAGCTGCAGGTGGGACAATACCTGGGGATCAGGGAGGACTTGAAGGCCATTAACTCCACCCTGGTCTCCATTGGAGGGGTGCCTGACACTAGCCACACTACTGAACAGTCCTCCACCTCCGCTGCCGCTACTGGACAGGAGGCACTGCCACAGGACCAACAGGCCACCAGCACCCCTTCCCGTGCAGAAGGAAACCACCCTGCAAACGTTCCCTGCAATCCAGACAGAAGCCAGAGACTATCACCAAGACCCCCACCAGGAAATAAGACTCTCCTGATTGTCACCTTTGTGTCCCACTCTGTCGCCCTGTCCACCTTAAACTGCCATTGCTCCCCTTCCTATGTCCCCTTGGACACTGCACCTGTGATACAAATAGACTGGACTCTAACCTGGACTTTCCTCCATCATCACACCAGCCCATTGCACGACCCCCTCTTCTTCAGAGCACTGGAATAAACATACTTTGATAAAATACAATTATGATGTATGTCATTTTTTTTCAAAATGTATTTGTTTAACCAGGTTCAAACATTGCAGTTCAACTGTACAGTAATGTTTACATAGGAAAGACATGTAGTTGGCTGCACTGAACACAACAGGACCAATAATGGGGCGCCAACATCTGCAAAAAGAGATTCCAAAGGGTAAGAGTGAGTGGGCATAGAAGTAGGCATTCAAAGCCTGCCATTGACAATGTCACACATCAAACTGTCAATTATATGTGAAATAACACTGTCTTACCTTTGTCTCATTGGAAGTATGGAAGAATAACTGCACTTCTGTTGTCCTCATCCTCATCCTCTGCGTCCTCGTCTTCACTGTCCACAGGGTATACTGCTGCCACACCATCTCCAGCCTCCTCCTCCTGCAGAAAAGGCACATGGTGTTGCAAGGGAAGGTTTTGCAACATACAGCATGCCACGATGATCTGGCAGACCTTCTTGGGTGAGTTGCACAGGGATCCACCTGTTAGATGGAGGCACCGAAACCTGGCCTTCAGGAGGTCGAAGGTCCTTTCTATAATCCTTCTTGTTTGTCCATGTGCCTCATAGTAAAGTTGCTCTGCCCTTGTCCTGGCATTCCTCACAGGGGTCAGTAGCCATGAGAGGTTGAGGTAACCAGAGTCACCTGCAACTATCGAGGGATAACTGTTAGCCACACACTCACCCTTAGGGCCCACAACATACCCATACACCAACATCCACTGGGTGTGAACCAGGGCTCACCTATTAGCCACACCCTGTGCCTCAGGATTTGGGTCATCACATTTGGGATGCTGCTATTCCTCAGGATAAAGGCATCATGCACAGACCCAGGATACTTAGCATTGACATGGGAGATGTACTGGTCCACCAGGCACACCATCTGGACATTCATGGAGTGAAAACTCTTTCCATTTCACCTGTTCATTTCGCCGGGGGGGGGGATGCAATATGTGTTCCATCAATTGCCCCAATGATGTTGGGGATATGTCCCATTGCATAGAAGTCAGCTTTCACTGTGGCCAAATCCGCCACCTGGAGGAAAACGATGTAGCTGCACATGTGTTTAATCAGGGCAGCACTATTGAGAACATTGGCTGTGACATTCCTGCTGCCAAGCCAACTGTCACTTGGAAAGAAGCAGTTGCCAGGAAATGGAGCACCGATAGAACCTGCACAAGAGGGGGGATCCCAGTGGGGTGACGGATAGCAGATATTAGGTCAGGCTCCAATTGGGCACACAGCTCAGTGATTGTGGCCCTGTCAAGTCTATAGGTGAGGATAATGTGCCTGTCCTCCATTGTTGCCAAATCCACCAGGGGTCTGTACACGGGGGATGTCTCCATCTCCTATTCATCCGCAGCGGTTGCAATCTATGGGGCAAAAGAGTGAGCAGCTGGTCATTATCTGTACATTCTAACCACTACAGTTCAATGCATATATTGTGACTGTAACATTATTTTGGTGGGATATGTCCAAAATGTGAATTTGTGTACTGTGACACAGTTAGGATCCAGGGCCTACAATGCCCCCTAAAATGGCGTCCGCCTGTCCTGTATGGAGGGACATGTGGAAATTAGGTAATTCTGCTGAGGTTGTGCGCTGTTGCGGGAGGCGGTCGAGAACTGCCGTGCTACTCCTCATTGGTTATCATTGGGCCCTATAGGGTACAGTGACCAATGGTGATGTACGCCAGCGGTGACGGTATGCACCACTGCAGACGTGACCGCCATTTTGTATCTGTTCACTCACCTACTACCTAACCTTCAACAGGAGAGGTCCTACACTGCATGTGCTGCTGTGACCTGGGTCTGGAACCGACCATGGCTTGTGTTACTGGGGAAAGGGCCCCTGCCTTCACCTCGGCGGAGGAGTTGGAGCGACTGGTGGATGGGGTCCTACCCCAGTACCGACTGCTGTATGGGCCTCCAGACCAACAGGTGAGTACACCGTGAGTACAATGCATGGGGCCTGAATGCATGTAGTGCTGTGTGTGAAGGCCTCATGTAGGGGGGGTTGGTGGATGGGCCCTGGGCAGCGTGCACCATGTATGCTGGGCCATGTCTGTGCTAATGGGGATGAGGATATGAAGGGGCATAGTGGGCCATAAGTGTAAGAGGCAGGATGGTCTGACTCATACCTTTCTGTGTGTATTTTTCTACTGGTCAGCGCCCATCAAAGGAAGGGTATATGGCATGCCATCGCCAAGGACGTGCAGACCCTGGGGGTCTATGGCAGGCGGAGCACCCACTGTTGGAAACAGTGAGAGGACCTGAGATGCTGGCACGGAAGATGGCAGAGGCCCAGCTGGGGATGGCCTCCCAACGAGGAAGGGGTGCCCGTCGAACCCTGACGCCCTGATGGCCCACATACTGGCAGTGGCCTATCCGGAGCTAGATGGGCACTTGGGGGCATCATAGCAGCAACAAGGGGGTGAGTACTGTGCCCTAAATTACAACTTACGCCTGGTGGGGTGGTATCCGGGTGGGGGGTGTGGGCCCTGTGGGTACCCCTAGGCCAGGCCAGGCATTGCAGAGTAGGTCCCATGTTGGGTAGGGTTCTGATGGGAAAGTCCTCCAACCAAGCTAGTAGGCATCCACTACTGGGCAGGGGTCTGTGGGTCTCAGGTATGCTGCAATTTGCGTTAGGTTTCCCTATCCATGGGCTGGTGACTAGCAGTGCGACTGGTAGTGCATTGCGTAATGCGTAGGCCTTTTCCCTGTGGGAAAAAGTCACACCTTTACCCACCTGGACGATGCTGCAGGGGATGTGCTGGAGCCTCCCCCCACAACTACTAGCAGCAGCACCACCACTGCCACAACTGAACAGCTGTCACTGCCAGTGGACAGTGCGTATTCCTGCTTCCATGGGCTGTTGTGCTGCCTAGCCCCTGCAAATCCACAGGATGAAGCTCACTGGGCACGATGCCCCCTCCAGAACTAGTGGAGAAGACAATCACTAACCCCATCCTCCACAGGATGAAGCTCACTGGGCACAATGCCCCCTCCAGAACCAGTGAAGAAGACATCCACTAACCCCATCCTCCACAGGATGAAGCTCACTGAGCACGATGCCCCCTCCATAACCAGTGGAGAAGACATCCACTAACTCCATCCTCCAGAGGATGAAGATCACTGGGCACAATACCCCTTCCAGAGCATGTGGGCAAATCAGCCACTTGAGAGAATGTGGCCCTGCACTCCCCAGGACCAAGCACAGGGCATCTTGCCCCTCCAGAACATGTGGGCAAATCACCCACTTAAGAGACTGTGGCCTTGCAATCCCCAGGACCAAGCACAGGGCATGTTGCCCCCCTCCAGAGCATGTGGGCAAGTCACCCACTTGAGAGACTGTGGCCTTGCACTCCCCAGAATAGAGTGAGGGGCATGTTGCCCCCTCCAGGACCAGTGGCGTTGTACCATCTTCCGGCTGAGGTGCCCCCCGTTCCCGGTCCTCGTGAGGTGCCTGGCAATTTTCGACCTGATGCCCCTGCAGTGTTCTTTCTGTGTTGTCGCAGGAGTAAGGTAGAGCCTTGGACTTTGTGAAGTGGCCCTGTGGCCCACAAACATTGAGGACCGGGCAGTGTCCCTTGATTTGTAAAATGTATATACTTTTTGATTTGGATGCACATATTACTGTTATATTTATCTTATTACACTCTTTTTACTCTATTGTAATTGTCTTTGCGTTATTCCTGAGGAGTACGGGGTTAATATGTTATGTTACTGCAGCTGTATGTGTGTATGGTGGTGGGGGTATTGTGTGTTGCATGTGTGTGTCACTCTCTTCCCTCCCCCAATGTGTGCTAGGTGGCAGTACTCACCGTGGTCGTCTTCGCCTTTGTGGTGGTCGTTGTGGAGCAGCACGTAGAAGAACATGGGGAAGACATGCAACTCAGGCTCCATGGCGGCCTGGTTGTTCCCTGAGTCTCCACAGGTGAGTCGTTTCCCTTCTGTGCAGTGTTTCCGCCAGGCTTTTGATGTCGTTGGTACTGCCCCGGAAAAGGTGGCGGTTTCCTGCCTCATAATAGAGTGGGCGGAACATTGTCTTCAGCCTGGCTGTATGCGGTTACCGCCGTGGGGCCTGTTGATTCCGCCCTGGCAGTCGGTGTGTTAAAGTGGCTGTCTGTCTGAGTTGTTTCCACCGTGGTCATAATTTCGCAGTTACTACCGCCGGCCTGTTGGCGGTATTACTGCCACTTTTTCACCAACCGCCAGGGTTGTAATGAAGGCCTATATTTTTTTGTCTGTGTCATCCATGTAGGTGAACACACATCAGAAGAAAGGGATCTGATATGCCATGCCCAAGCAAGTGCAGACCCTGGGGGCCACAGCCGGCAGAGAACCCATTGTCGCAAGCAGTGGGAGGACATGAGATGCTGGGCCTGGAAGACTGCGGAGGCCCAGCTGGGGATTTCCTCCAAATGAGGGAAGGGTGCCCATCAGAACCTGACCCCCCGAAAGGCTCACAGTTTGGCAGTGGCCTACCCTGAGGTGGATGGATGTCTGAGGGCAGCACTGCAGCCACAAGGGGGTGAGTACTGACTGTATCCTGAGACTTGGCTCGGGATGTATGGGATTAGCTGCCTCACTGAAGCTTATGTGACAATGTAGTCAATGTGACATGTATGTAGACTAGTGGGAATGGGTAGTAACCACCCACCCTGAGTATAAGTTGTAGATGTATTTTGATGTTTTTCTGTCAGTGGATGTACATCTCCCAAATCAAAACATCTCTGTGTCTGCATTGTGAAGATCATCTAATGACATTGGTACATCCTGCCCTTTCTATGGAGGTGAGCTTGTGTATCACCCTACCCAATGAGTATGACCTGCTCCATCCATCTGCATTTGAGCATTTGTGGCTCCAAGGTGTCAGTCCACTCTCATCTGTATAGCACACCTGTATAAGCAACTGTGTGACACTTCCTTTATCACAGGGACTATATACATCAAGTACTGGTAATAGTAGTGACTCCATGTGAGGCAGCCATTACATTTCCACCACATACATGGCCTGTATATGACTGGACTAATGGCTTGATACTTGTATCCCCATATAATGTTATCTGCAATCTATAGGGTATGTGAAGGTTGCTAAAGGGGAAACATTAAAATGTATGTTTAATTTGTTCTGATTGCAATCATCATGCTTTTCTAAGTGCTAGACTTGTGGGGATGAAACCTTGAACTGAATGGGATAGTATTGGAGGTCATTGTCAACATGAAATGTACATGCCATGTAAGCCAATGCCCTCGCAATTACAGTGCAACATAGCTTGGTTGCTGCCTCCATAATGTCTGAATGGTTACTTGGGGGCTCATCTGATGAAGTTGGACAACGTCTGCTGCCCTTGGCCTTGCCGAAGTGGGTGATTAGGAAAAGATTCAGGGGGTTATTCTAACTTTGGAGGAGTGTTAATCCGTCCCAAAAGTGACGGTAAAGTGACGGATATACCACCAGCCGTATTACGAGATCCATAGGATATAATGGACTCGTAATACGGCTGGTGGTAAATCCGTCACTTTTCCGTCACTTTTGGGATGGATTAACACCTCCTCCAAAGTTAGAATAACCCCCTCAGTGTTGTAACACTCATAAGTTGTAGATGTGTAATGAATGTTGTATTTTCTCTCCTGAGGCTGTCCTATGTAGTAGTGAGATGTGTTGTCAATGCAAAGGCAATGATGTTGGACCACGTGTGCATAATGATTACATGTATGTACAGTCTGAGATGTGTGTTATCTAGAGTTAGGTACAGATATTCACTATTCTGGAATGGTGTGAGTGTAGGTGGTGTTATCATGTTGTGAAATCCTACTGGTGAAACTGCATGTGTGGTAGTATTGTATGTAGACAATGGTGTCATATGTGCGTTTCTGAAGTTCATCAGTTGTGACACTGCACTCAATGATTGGGTATAGATGTGTAATATATGCAATATGGGCAATTGTGGATGCACTTAGATGTATGAATATTTATGATATATATTTGTGTTTGGTGTCTGCAGATCTTCCTTTGTGATTGGGTAAGACTAATCATATACCTGTACCCCAGACTTGTGTTGTACACATCAGATGTCACCTCTATGGGTACCTAACTGGTAGTGTCTAAATCAGTTATTAGATCTATATTGGCATTACTATACAGTGTGTTAGAACAGGCATGAAATGAGACAGATGTTGTGTGGTAATTGCAAAGGACATGGACTGATCAGTTGATGTAACAGAACAGGCCTGGTGTGTTTTGTTCAGCCAGCTGCACTTCCAATAGGTGATAGGAGTATGGAGAGGTCTGATGTGAAGTCAGGGAGTCACGTGTACTTCATCCAGGGCATGCTGTGCATGCAGACATGGCTTTGGTGGTGATCATATGGACACTTCAGTCCTGCTGACTTACTTGGATTTAGATGTAGGTGTGAGGGTTGGCATATAGGGGAGGGTTGTAGTGACATGTTGAGACATGATGTAGGAAATGTCTATTGGCACCTGAGATAGCCTAACCAGGATATGTATTGCCACAGATGTGCATGTTTACATATGTGAGGCATATGTTCTCTCTCTCTCCCTAGCTCTCTCTCTCCCTCTCTCTCTATTTGTGGGCATCAACATCAGCAAGTAAAGGAGAAAGGGTACATGAGAGTGGGGATGCTGCTGACCACAGGACCCGGAGTGCTGATACCAGTGACAGCAAGTGCCCTAGTGGCACAGAGGGCGAGGGGAGAGCTCTGGGGGAGACTGGATCTTCCATGTCATCTTCGGAATCCTCCTCAGTGGACACTCCCTAGTGGTGGTGGACCGTTCTGGGACCACCCCTGCACCGTATCAGTCCGCCATCCCCCTTACTACCACTGCTCTCCACGTAGCTCCCTACCCAGTTGCCTGTGCCAGCTCACCCAAGAGGGTGGGCATCTCCTCTGCCGCAGGCACCTCTCCCCCTGTCCCAGTCAGTCCTGCTGCACTGAGTGAGAAGGCTATTGACTTCCTGAGGTCGATCTCTGTGGGTCAGTCGACCAGCATGAATGCCATCCAGGGACTGGTAGCTGAAGTCCAGCATGCACACAAGTAATACCTACCTGCAGACACACCAACAGCCACTACCTGCACAGACTCCCCCACCACCCCAACTTCACAGACACGACACCAGACACACCTGCAGCCACCACACCAACATTCACTGATCTAGCCACAACTCCTATCTTTCCCACAGTCAGCACAGTATCAGACCCGCAGACATCCACACCAGTCACCACATCCATGGACACCACAACCATGACACACCCACATGCAGCACATCTTCCATACCTGCAAACACCACCCCAACAGACAGTCACCCAGCCAGCATGGCATCTCCCAGCACCTCCTCATTCCTCCTCCCAAGACACATAAACACCAGCACTCACCCACCCAACAGGCAGCCAGCACCCACAAGCTTTTCTCGCATGCATATGCACTCAAGACATCCACCAGGACACCTCCTACAGCACCTCTACAACCAATCCCTCTCCCTCCACTCCCAAATGCTTTTGCCATTCTTTCGACATGGCTGTTTTCTATTTGGCTGCTTTGGTGTGTGTGTGTGTGTGTGTTACATGTGTGTGGGTGTGTGTGTGTGTGTGTGTGTGTGTTGGTTGTGCTGGTTGTTGTGTCTGGGCAGCATATGTGGTGTGGTACTGGCATTTGTCCCGCTGTGATGACTGTTATTGTGTGTAGGATATGTTTGTGTTTGGTACATGCATGTATGTTGATAATTTGTGTATTGCTTGTGTTGACATGTGTAATGGTGGTGTTGTGTGCCCTTGTGTAGTTGTGTGTGTGTGGTAATGGGTATGTCAGAAGGGTTGTGTGTTGTGTTAGTGGGGTATGACATATGGTTCGTTGTATGGCTGTGTGATTGTGTATATTGGGTGTCAGGTGTTGTTACATGTTGTTGTATGTATGTAATGTCATGTGGAGGAGTGTAATGTATTTGCTTGCCAAAGCGTTTATGTTGTTACAGTTGTAGTGTAGTTGTGTGAATGGATGGCGTTGTATATTGTTGTGTTGGACTGTGCCGGTGATGTGTGTCTGTGGGTTGGTGTATGTACTGTACGTATGTGTTGGCCGTGTTGTGTGTACTATGGGTGTGTGCATGTGTATGTGGGTGTCTGTGTGAGTCCATATGGGCGTGTGGTTAAATGTGTGTGTCACCAACGCCAGCCATTCCGGTGTGTACTTTGGGATTTCTCTGCAGTGTCTGGTAGGTGTGTGTGCTCACAGTTGTTGTCATTGCTGCCATCACTGGTTCCGGAGTTGTTGTGTGAGCAATAGCAGTGTTGGTTTCCACCAGGGTTTCCATGGTGGTGCGACCGCGGCGGAAATCTTGGCGGTGTGCAGCCTCATAATGTGTCTGGCGGGAACATGGAGTCCGCCGGCCTGGAGGTGGCTACACCATCCGTGGCGGCATGACCGCACTGGCAGAACTGGCAAAGCTTTCGATGTCTTCTGTTGGGAAGACTGCCATGGTCATAATTTGGCAGTCTTATCTGCCGGCCCATTGGCGTTATGACCGCCACCACCAACATAGCGGTTCTGGGACTGCCAAACTCGTAATGACCCTGCTAATGTGTGATCACTTCAGTTTGGAAGCTGACAGAGAAATTCTTCTTCCACTCAAGTGAATCAAAAAATAATTTTTAGTGGTCAAGTCTGTTTTATACTACTATTCTGAAAAAGACACATTTAGAAAGCTTGAAGTATACAAAAAACGAAGTAATGGAATGATTGCATTCATCTAAGTCATTGGTAAATACTCTGGGCCTCATCCCAGTCCATTGATATTTTGCAGACCAGGCCACCTCAGTTGGGACTCAGCCATATGCAAATGTGTATTTACCCTGTTCCAGTGGGAACAGTCCAGCTCAAACTGCCAAGCCAGGTCCTCCCTGAACTGGAACACAAGCATCCCAGGACTGGTTTCACCCTTGTTAGAGTGCATCAGCCAAGCTATATTTTACTGTGATGTGTATTCCTTCCAGACCAGGAATAAAAGAGCTTTGGGTGTTGAGTACGGTGTTCCTCTCCTGAGAAAGATGGCCTGGGAAATTGTACTCAGCCATTCCTGCATTTCATAGGGTAGTGTGCCCACACTCTTCCTGACTTCTGAAACTGTCTAAGTTATACCAGGCAAATGTAGTTTCTACCTGGGCTTGCCTGCCCTTTTTTAATCTAGATAATTTAGAGCCAAACTGAGGGAAAGGGGCCGTACTGTCCGGAACCAGCAGTTTAGTTGTATAAAAAGAGAGGGACCACAAAATACAGACTGCCACTTGGAATGAAACTGGTAGCCTCAGAACCTTTTATCAAAATGCTCCTGGCCCTGTGAAAGATTCAGAAGAAAGACTGCCCTTCTGTATGAAGAAGGAAGACTGGATGTGCTTATTTTGAATGCAGCATCCCCTGAAGACTCCAGGGATCAGTTAGTTGACCTGTTTGTGCTACAAGGACACAACCATCTTCCAGATCCCTTCCCTGCACATACCCAGTAACCCAGCTCAGCTGGACCTGACAGAGACACCCTGCTGCTGGCCCTTGCCTGACTCTTAATCCTTAGAAGGTGTCCCCTAGGTCCTGGACCCTTGGCTCCATCATAGTGCACTCCTCCTGCTTCTAGATTGGTGTGTGATTTTTCTTGTGTTTTGTTTTCACTTTGTTACTATTTGAGTGCTGCATTTAGTAACTTTTATGGTTCACCCTGACAAGGAATGTTTTATTACTTGTTCGGGACTCACACACCCTCAGATAATACAATTTCTTACACAAATCCTTTCAGAAATCTACTGAGTTTGATTTGTGTTCCAATTAATAATCCATCTACTAAACTGTAGTGTTCTAAGTGGTTACTAGCACACCAAATTTTAAAACATTTTCAAATTATGCCTGATTAGAAAACATTTGTGTGATAGAGCTCCATGTCAAAGTTATTTGACATAAATTAAATAACTTATGTTTTACACCATCAATAATTGTATTTCACTTTTAAAATGGCAGCTGTTGTTAATTCCATTCAAGAGCGTACATTTTAAGGACAAGTGCAGTATTCTACCCAAAGGTTCTGAGTTGGATAAAGCCATGTGTCTTAATGCTAGTATGTACTATTGTACCTCGGCACAAGTTTCTCGTTTAGGCTAGAAAACTTTCATATTTGTCTTACTGTGCCTTCAGTAGATCAGTTGAATTCATGACACACACACCTCTCAACTAATTACCTAATTTCTTACATTAAGGAATCGATATTCTAGAGTGATGCCCATCACATGCCCTTTACAAATACCGATTCCTTATGGTTCCCAAACCCAATTAACTATTTGGAAAACCTTAGTACACTCAAAAATGTGTTTTTTCCTTTGCAACCCCTTTGTACAAGAAGACTCAATTCTCTAGGTACTATTTTTTGATATGGGAATTGTATCTGTTTTATATATATAGAAAGGATAAAAACAATGCTATCACACAGTGCACAGTTGCCTATTTTGGATCATATTACTTGAAAGAGGGCGGCACTTGTTTTTTTTACAAAGGTAGCAATGCAGCTAGGGAAGTAAATACCTTAACGTTTAAGATTAAGATTTCAAAGCAGAGAGCAAGTACTCCCAGAATGTACCATGGCATACCTTTTGTTTATGCATACATTTAACAGAATCTGATGCTGTAAAGAGAGAAGAAAGATTAGCAATTCCTCTAACTCTGCAAATACACTAAACGTAGTCCAATAATAAATTGGGTGACTTGATCAGAACATAGGTAGGACAATCAAAATATTCTTGGGAGAAGTGATAGTATAGATACAAAAACATGTTCTCTTGTACAATGCCTGTATTAAGTGTAAACATTGTTCCAAATAAGTTGGGTGTGATACCCAGAAATAACACATTCCGTTGCCGTACCCTCAAGTACCACGTGTTTAGTCTACAAATAATCATGCAGCAACAATCAACTAAATTAAAGCTATTGTAGAAAATATTATTCAAATAAAACGTGTAGTCTACATTATATGAGAAACTAATTTGAGAATTGGGTAAGAAAAAATGTTTACACTGCCTGAAAATATTATGGCTCAGGCAAAGTAATACTAAATTAAAGTTGGTTTAATACACTCAAACAAACAACAACAAAAAAATTAAAATTAGGAATGTTTTCAACAATGTACTTCTTTTCAGATTTGATGGTTGGAATTCCTGTACTGATATAATGAGATTCAAAGTGACAAGCGTATTAGTAACTACGGCACTTCATCTGCTGATATTTGTATTATAAAGGCTCCTAAAAGCATTAATCTCAATATTCTATCTGCAAAAGAGAAAAACGGTTGTAAACCTATTTTCCTGCTGTGCGTCTCTCACATTTAGATGCGCAATAAATATTCAGTATTTGCACCAAGAATATGGGACAAAAGAAATTATTGCGAGAGTACGTACGTGTGAGTCTTCAGGTCCCTCTAGCAAATGAACTGTTTATTGACTCATTCGTATACAGCAGAATTAAGGAAGAGAAGTTATATGCTGGAAAGCAGAGACCTACTGTTAGGAATATGCATTGAAAATACACTGGAATAAATAAATGACATGTACGGTGGTACATGTGTGTTTAGGAAAAAAGGGCTTTTGTGGTTGCTCTTATAATACATTTTAATTTAATGTACTTTAAATCTTTTGCAATACTTACATTTCAAAGGCATACTTGAATCAGAGAAATTTCTATTGCTTGGTACAAAATGAGTAAAAGAGGTCATTGCCTGATCATAGGATCGTGCAGATCTGCATTACAAACATTTGAATTTACTCTATAATAAGCTGTCATTGGACCTTCAGTTTTCTAACAAAGGTACAATGGCATTCGCACTTGTAAAAAGATTGGAAAATTAAAACATTTACTTTGTTCATTAGTATTTGAATGTGATTAAAGTATGTGTTTTCTTTCATATGGCTTACATATGTGCTTAAATACTACCTTTCATGAAGAACTCAAAGCCAAGATTTAGTGGTGGATTTAGAGATGGGTGGTAACTGTTAACCTAACTATCTGTAGTAGAATTTGGTAGCATAGCACGTCCCAGTTAGAGGCTTTCAAAATGCACATCTGTCTGTGCCCCTCTTGTTCAAGCTTATGTATGATTGTTGGTCTGTGTGGAACTTATTTTATTTGTTTATTGAATGCATTTATAAATTACGTGGCTATTCTAAGGATTCCTGTTCTGAAGGTGAGCAGCTGTGTGGAAAATAACTGAGAGCAAATGCAAGCAGAATTAATTGGGGAAGAGCCAAGCCTTAACTAATTTCCTAAAGAGAGACTCACTGTCCAGACATCTCAAATCGGAAGGAAGCAAATTCCAGAGTTTAGGTGCTAAGTGCACAAACAATCTTCCACCCTATCTGGATCTGTGAATTCTGGGTACCTTCAGTAGGTGGTCTATGCCAGACTTTAGGGTCCTAGCAGGAGTGTATGGAGCAGCAGCGACCTGATCTTCTGAGAGTTTTTAGCGTTAAGTCCGTTGTATACCAAGCATAATGTTTTGCATTTTATTCTCAAGTCAATGGGAAGCCAGTGTAGTGAGGCCATAGCCTCCTTTAATGAGGCAGATCTTCGGAGTTTAAAAAGGGTTCTAGCAGCCGCATTCTGTACCATCTGAAGCCTTTTGATGACATATTTTGGTGAACCTAGGTACAATGAGTTTCCGTGGTCCAGCAATTATAGGACCAGGATTGAACCACCGTTCTTTGACACAAAGTTGGAATGAGTTCCAAAATGGTATGTAAGGTTCTGAGAAAACCAAAACAAGTAGTTACAAGTGGGTTTGCCTTTTTGCCCATGGACAGTGATTTACCCAGCCACATACGAAGGCTTTTTATGGGAGATGTATGGATAAGTTAGGTTTCCCATGCATTCTGACCAGCTAATCGAAATGTGGGGTCTAGCCTGTTACCTAGAATCATAAGCTCTGTTTTTACGCATTCAGTTTCATGCCACAACTCCCCATCCATCTGGCCACGCTCTCTAGGTAAGGGACTAGCTGAGGAGGCCTGGATGATTTCCCAGGCACCAGGGATGTAATCACTTCAGTATCATCAGCTTAGAGAATTAGTGATAATCTAAACTCCTGCATAATGTCCACTAAGGGGTGCATGTGCACATTACTGAGGTTGAGGCTAAGGGCAGAGCCCTCCGGGACACCACACTTCATAGGCAAGACATCAGACAGCAGGCATTATCACAAATTTGAAAGGTTCTCTCCCTCAAAAAGGAGGTGAACCACTTGAGTGCCGAGTTCTGCAATCCAGCCTCTCTCAGTCTATCAATAAGTATAGTATGATCCACTGTATCAAAAGCTGCACAAAAAGATTGCTGTGCCTTTCCCTGTCTCCATGGTCTAGCATGGTTTTTATTTCTTCGGTTACTGGTAGATGGGCTGTTTCTGTGCTATGTAGAGCATGTTAACCCATCTGAGTGACATGCAAGCACTGATTTTCTTCCAGGAAGAGTGACCGAGATTGATTAACATGCTTTTTGAGGACCTTGCTGACTAGGAGTAGCAGGGAAAATGGTTTGGTCTTCCCTGGAGAAGTGAGATCCAAGTATGTTTATTTTTAAGCAGAGGCATTACTACTGCATGATTCCACTACTTGGCTACAATCCCTGTTGAAAGAGAGAGATTCAGTAAATCCATTATAATGGGGATGAAAATGTGCATTCCTTGAACCCCTATGTGTGGTGGGACGGGGTCTAATAGGGACCCTGATTTAAACTTGCTGACAAATGCAAGTACTTCTTCCTCAGAACTGGGTGTAAGAAGGGCAATCCCAGAGGAGTCTGTATCACCTAAACCTTTTGATGACATATTTTGGTGAGGATAGGTACAATGAGTTGCTGTACTCCAGCTGTTATAAGCCCAGGGATTGAAACACCAATTTTTGACATGAAGTTGGAATTAGATCAAAAATTTTACTTAAGGTTCTGAGAACAACAAAACAAATAACAGAAAGCCGGTTTGCCTGTTTTCCCATGGACAGTGATTTATCCAGACACCCAGAACAGTGATGTCAGTTTTTTCAGAGACCAGGCTGGCCAGTAGTTCCACGAATTCCTCAATAAACTTAGCAGAGGATCTATATAATAGCACCCTAGTCAAGTTACATGACAAAGATAAAGAGATTTAAAAAACTGTAAATTCTCACAGTAAGGGATCAGCGGGGAGTGGTCAGGTATCAGTAAATAGTTTTTAAGATAATTGCAAGGCCTCCACCTACACAATTTACGCAATCTAGCCTCCATATGTGATATCCAGCAGGCAAGGTTGCCACAATATCTGGTGTGGTATTTTCACGAAGCCAGGTTCCCATAAGAAACAAAGGTCCTCATTATGAACATGGGGGTTCAGACTGAAAGTACGCCACCGGCATAGTTGTCTGAACCGCCATATTCTGAACAAGGGAGGGTTGCCACAGGCAGCCCTCAGCCACCGCCAGGGTGCCGCCGACAGGCAGCCTGACGATGGCAGAATACTTTATCCGACAGGGCAGTGCTGCAAGCAGCGCTGCCCTGCAGATAAAGAATCCTTGTTCCTCCAGCCTTTCCCTGGCGGGTTCCCAGGGGCCCCCATGCAGTACCCCGTAGCGCAAGTCACTGCCCGATTTACAGGCAGTGATCTGCGCGACGGGTGCTGTTGCACCCGCCGCACAGCGGCATTGGCGACGGCTCCATGTAGAGCCATCGGCAATGTCCTGGCCCTGCATTCTGCTGGGCCGGCAGGCGGAAACGCTGTTTCTGCCCGCCAGCCCCACAGAATGTCTATTATATGGCCGGCGGGGTCTCAAGGGGGCAGGCGGTCTGTGAAAAGAACACCAGCATGAACACGGCAGGGTTTCCCGCTGTGTTCATAATGACCCCAAAAATGCCTGGCTGGTCATCCTCTATTAACGAGAAGACCTCAATTTTGTGCCAAGGGAGGGACATGCAATAGACTAAAAACATTGTCCAGGGTTTCATTATGGGAGGCGAATGATATGATAACACTCTGTGGCTGTCTTGTGCTTCCAAGGAGTAGCTACGCATTGTGTAGTGCCATTCACTGTTAGCCAGGTTTATTGGAGGGCATACCTAAGTTGGAATTGATGGTCTCAATGTGCAAAGCTGTTGTGAACAATATCTCACCTGACCGCTGGAAATTTGGACATGATGCCCTGCCCCTGGTACTGTTCTGGGGTGGCCAGGCACAGAAGGGCTTAACTTAGATGCGCCAGCAGTGCACCCCGTGTGTGTTGGCTGCTCACCTGCACCCCAGTGGCCATTAAATTGGCTGACAGCAGCCACTAGAGTGCCGACCTTTGAGGCAACTCTATGGTAAGAGAATAAAAAAGTCAACTCTATGACACTCCACAGTCCTCTCTTCTTAGTGAAAGCAATTCCCTTCAATAAAATGAGTAGAACCTCAAAAATGCATAAAACAAGTATGCGTAAATAGAAACATTTTATTGGAATGATGATTACATGTTTCATCATTTGCATGCGCAGCTGCTCTGTGCATGTTAGGGCACTATTCGGGGTAGGATTCATTCACCAAATTTCCTATATCATAAATACGCAAAATTACAGTAAAATTATATCTGCAGAATTTCATGCTATTTTCTTAACACAAAATGCACCCTCACATCCACACTGGACCAGAGAAGGCATTTTGCACTAATAAAATCGCTTTTCCTATGCTCCTGTAGTAGGATTTTGTGCCAAAATTACACATAATTACGCAAACAGGCAAAATCACGTAATTTACGGGACGTTTACATCAAAACAGTAACATGAAATTACAGAAACTACTCTAATTACTCCATCGTCATTAAAATTTTGTCCACGCCTAGCCAGTATCACTATAGACACAATTTCTGTTTTAATATTCTAGTTTTCAATTGGCAGTTAGTCTACCGAGCCTGGCTATAAATTCATTTCCTATAGCGTACTTTATCGTAGCTGGCAGATGAGAGCTCTGCAAATCGCCCCAGAGTGATCTTCCAGAAAAGAAATACCTCGAACAATAATTGCATCGATATTCCGATGGCCATCAAATAGTCCTATCAGCGGTGCACTTTTAGCGATCCACCCTTCACACAATTGCCTAGATGTCTTGTATACAGCATCTTCTCAGCAAGTCAGACATGCAGGTGTGTGTGTTCTATGTGACAGTGTTTTGACGAGCGAACCTAGTTGCAAGAAGCTGAGTGCATTTTTTAATTGAAATACCAGCTTTTGTCTAACTCTAAACCGCCCTTCCGCTGGTAACTCCAGTCAGTACTTTACAAACATCAGCCACATCGAGATTGTAAAAGATGGACTGCGGTCGGATTTTTCTGCAGATTTCACTATGTAAAAAAAATCGTATTTGTCTGTACCAGTGAATTACTTCACTTCAAAGTTCGCACTTGACCCTTCTTATAGGTGCCATTCGGTTAAGTTGACATCCTTCTGTTAAAACGCTTCAGCTTGCTTCCACTGTGACAACATTTACATTGTATTCTTATACTTTCTACATAACAAAAAAAATGATTCAACAAGATTACATTTTACATGTTGGCTACTGAATCTCCACGCTATACTATCGACAAGGTATTTATAATAGAAAGTCTGCAAATCTGCAGCTCGAAAAAGACCGGCAGGCGCAGCAGCACACTGTGTGCGCGCTCGTATTGATCGACTCTAATGAGCGCCGGCAGAGCTGCGGCTAATGGCGGCGTGGCCGGTGTTAAGGGCGAATATGGGAGATTATCAACCCAAGGGGTTTGACAGGGGCTGGACTGCCCCCAGCCCTCGGGCCAGCGATGCACTCGAGAGGTCACTGCGTCAAATCAGCGAAAAGCGCTCGGCTTCCACTGCTGGAGGAAAGGCAGCAGGCACTAGGCTCAGCTGCGGCCACAGGCACCTCGTGCTCTTCCCTCTCATTTATTTTCATCTCTTTAAAAACTGCTTGTAGGTGCCAAAGACGGCTCTTCAATTAAGAACCTTTAGATACATCGAGGCAAATGCCTGTGGTAGTCTTGTATGACTGGTGTTGTTTTAGTGTGTGCGTGCACGTTGTTAGCTCATGTAATCGGTGTGTTGCATGACGCACAGTGATGAATCTTCATATCCAACGTCTTATTACCTCGGGGGCCGCGCTGTCATTTCTCCTGGATGCGCCTGACGTGCCACGTGCTCTCCCGCCGCCCCCTCCGGAGATCTGAAAAGGGATAGGAAGAGTGGCCGCGAGAGTCGAGCAGGACTTGGACCTTGAAGGGAATCTCACTGTCAGGTACAACATAACGCTTGCAGTAAAACTGCACCTCTGAACGCAAGCTGCGGGTGTAAGAGAAGATAAAAATGAACAAGACTAAAATGCCTCGAGGTGTCATGCGCACTCTGAGCTTTAATGCAATAACGGAATATTTTAACTATGTAAAGATTCAGAAGACATCCAGAGATATCCTCCAGCACCAGATATACTTAGGATGTGAGAACGCATCTACCTGTAAAAACAATATAATAGTAAAACGCGAGTGTGGGAAGCCGTGATGCATTTTGCAACCCCATGGCTTATATTAATTAAAGTAAAACTGTCCTTTTTCATACACCTTGCTGAATAGGGCGCATTTCTTTGATGTCGATATTTTCGCACATCATGGCCCTTCTAGTGTTCATCTTAAATTATGCACTGATTGCATTCCTCCAAACGTGTTTCTACTTGGTCACGAGTTGTTATTACTTAAAGTTACCAGAAAATTCCACTTCTCCAATGATGCATTGCTCAAAACCTGGGTTTTCTTTCAACATAATGGTTTCTGGGAGCTGAAGTTTTGGTTAAATAAAGTTGAACCAACGGAAAACACATGAAAAAAACACGATTTGCAAAGGTGAGGCCCAGGTCTGCAGCACTGTGTTCTTCGTGACATGTAGTCATATGGTTACCTACATATTACTACAGCTCAGGCAAGTCAAACATAACAAACTGAGAGGCTTATTCACAAGCCCATTGCGCTGCCGGTTCGTTACTTTTCCCCATATAAAATGTAACGAACCGGTGACGCATTGGCTCGTAACTAACCCCCTAACTGTGAATCATGTTGTTTGCGTTTTTATCTGATTTGTATGATTTATATGTTTTTAATTTATTTTTATTCTGTTTTCATGGATTGAAAAACATTACAGGTGTCTCAACCTTACATAAGAAATCTTCTTGCTAAAATAAGTTCTTACATTAATTTACCTGTATTCCCTACGTACTATTTTCAAATCAATTTCTAAAGGCGAATGAGAAATTGTATAAATGTGCAGTAGAAGGGAATTAAACCTGGGTTCATAGTCCAAACCTCAGATATCATAGTTTAGAGTATGTAAAGAAACAATAACAAAAAGTGGTATAACATCCCACTCTGTAAAACAAATTAGATTTGAGATTCACATACAAGCCAGATAAAGGCTGTCATCTAGTGCGTTTCCCAAAGGTGTTCACTGTAAACCTGTTCAACCAAACCCTGTCCATTCTCTGAACCTGGCAACCCATGTGACAATTTATGTGACTCGTGCGTGTGATCGAACCTGACCTTAATGCTAGATGGTATTGAGTGACCCTCGAGTAGGTAAGAGTGCTATAGCCCTCTGGGTTACACAAGTACATCCTATAGCGAATCCTCAAAATATTTCAGGTGTTCGTTCATCTGTTTTGGCTTCCAATGCCAGGAAAAATGTGTCTCATTTTATGCTCACCCGTCCACCTTCCTTCACTTCCTCGACGTAGTGAGCACATTCACCTCTGCCCTGACCCACTGGAACAAATCCTTCAATCAGAGACTCATCTCAAAAGCTCTAGGGAACTTTCATGCCATTGCTATACACGGCTTCACCAAGACAAGAGCTAGACTTGTAAATCTCATTAGGTATTTAGATCCATTTGGTCTAGGCTTTACACAAGCAAACATGTCGTTGGCTCCAGAAGTATCATTTCTCAATAATTTCTTTGAATATTTGTATAATAAGGCCATAGTAAAAAAATGCACGCATCATATTTTAACATGTTTACATTTCACAAAGCATTTCCATGTGGAGTTTGATTTCTGAGGATAAGATCACTTAGAAAGTCATCTCAGCTGATGTGCACATTTGTTGGCTAATTTTTCACCCACAATCTGTGACATTTCAAGGGGAAGTATTAGCTCCTAATTCCGAGTATTGGATCTTGAAAAGGTAAATGATGTACTAACTGAGCAGGTTTACCCCATTCTGAAGTGCAAAAAAACAAACTTTCAGTATTTGTCCCCACAATTTGTTTTGCAGCTAGAAACGAATCTCTCAGGGTGCGTGCAAAGTGCATCACAATCTTCCTGATTTGTTTTCAAACAGGAGTTCATGCCTAAATAGGAATTAAAGTAAACAAAAAAGTAAAGAGTGGAATGCTTTAGCTAACCTCAGCGACTGGTAATTATTCAGGCTGCATCCCAGTCCATTGTATCTTTGCCTATCATGCCACTTCAGATTAGAGCCTGGCATAAGCAAATCAGGATTCTCTCCAAGCCTTAGATTTGAAGGATCAGTAGCCCTCTCAGAGGTCTGCTGCATGGTTTAAAAGCTCTGTGAATTTATCGATGAAATTCGTGTTGCTTCAATTGGACAAAGAAGCTATAACAGTAAAGAGGCATGCTTGGTCAGTTATTAACTCATGAAAGTTTGGGTGCACAATCAGACCTTACCTCGCACATACCTTCTTATACGTGAGGCTTATTTTTTAGGTTAAGACTGGGGACTTTATAACCAAGGAAGGTACCCCAGTATAGTTACAAGCCTAGCCAAATGATAAGTGCAGGTTTTGGGGTCACATGGAGGAAACACTACTTCACATCCAGTACTTATCCAGTTTTAATAAACTTACTTAAAATCATGTTGAGACCCCACTTTTTGGAAGCAGGGGTAAGAACTTGCCGTCAAGATCTGTTTTTATGTTTATCTGGCAATCGTATCCCGCTTATTTGCAGATTTGCTAGGTTTTTGGCTGAGCCCAAGAAACAAATGTTGGATTCATAGCCAACTCAGTCAATACTTTTTGCTAAAGGGTTAAAATACCCCATATGTTCTTGTACTTTATGCCAAATGTTTGAGTTACTACAGGGTTGAAGAAGGAAGCTATTAACTAGCACTCACCTTGGCACTTTTCCACAGGTGTTTTGTGAATTTGCACAGGTGTTTATGTGAATGTTTTGCAAATATTTTGCTGCTAATAAACACCTGGTTAGATACTCAATGTCCTTAGACTCTTGGACTTATGAACGCATTCAGTTATATGCTTAGTTTATTTATAAGCCTTTGCATTAGCATATCTTAGATCTATTTTACACGCAAATGAATTCTGGATTTTAAAATTGTGCATTACATATATTTTTGGTTTCATACCTTAAATTACTTTTTAACAAAGGTCTTTAATGCTTTACGGCTGACAATTTACACCTTATCACAGTTGCACAGGTTTTGAACATATGTCTGCTACTAAATAATGTTTGACCAAACACTCAGTTCTTTTTAGAGTTGTAGATTGAACTGAATGCCTGGCCATATGGATTGCAATAAGCCTGTACAAATTGGCCTGGCCATATGGATTGCAATAAACCTGTACAAATTGTTAAAGTTATTTCTTATCACATGCTGATAGGAAATGTTCAGTTATGTCTGTTTAATAATTTGAACTTGCACTATTGTACTGTATGTTTGTTTTCCCCTTATGCCCACATTTTGGGAAATTGTCTTTTAAAATAGCTTACTGTGAAAGCAGCACCTTTGGGTATGCTTTAAATAGTATTGTTTTATTAAAGTATTTGTAATGATTTTAATTAATCAAAGAATAAATCAATCCCTTGTTTCTCATTTCTCACCCTAGAAAACCGTTTTTTGCCCACTTTGCCACCTCAGATGGAACCCGGCTTTATGGAAATTGGGCTTGATCCTGCCCTTATAGGAACAGTTCAGCCTGAATGCTAGGCCATATCTCCATTGAACCAGAAAACAAGAAACTCAAGCCCAGTGTTAGACCCAAGTTAGAATAATAGCCTCACTCTTTCATGTGAACTTTATTTTCTGCAGAATTATTTGTTTAACATGAAACAAGGTTGAGGGTATTGCTTGCCCACACACATAATGTCCACTTAATTCTGGTTTTCCTGACCTTTTGGAGTAACTGAGGGGAAAGGCAGTGGTCTCTGATTCCTGAGAGCAGCACGTGTGGTAGAACAGAGAGAAAGTAGTGACATAAGTTTACACACTAAATCCCCTGCTGGAACAATTTCTTTAACTACATCTATGTTGCTCTTCATGCTTGCTTGCATGATCTGTGTTTTTTTTTCTTTCTGAAAATTGAGACATTGTGGTTACAGGTAGACCTTAAAAGACAGTACTATTTGTATTTAGCTGCTTCATCATGATTTTAAACCACATACAGAGTAAGTATAAAGCATCAAAAATACAGAAACAGTGTGCATGAAATAAAAAAACAAGTTTCTATTCACCAGGAAGGAGGATTTGGCGACTAAAAGTTACTACCTTCTAATGTGTATTTATTATTAGGGATCCTGGTTTTATGGCTTTTATTTTTTGTAACACTTGTCTCTGTATTTTTCTGTATTTATTTCTTGGCCTTCCTATTGCTGTTTATCCTTATTCATTTTGTGTTTTTATAATAAATTAAGTTATAAAATAATTTATTTCCACATTTATTAACTGATTAAAATGCACTCATACTTTGATGTCTGTTGTGTTTTTGCAAATTAAGCAGCCAAATACAATAATGACACCCACAGGTAAATATTAGCATTATAGTAAAATATATGTTGACGTATGCCTGTATTTCTGGACAACTCATACTGCTTTTTAGGTTTGGCATGCGCAGCACTTGTGCTGTATTTGTGAAATCTATTGTATTCAATTTAAATCTTAATAAAAGGGGCTTACATCCCACCTTTGATTTTGATTGCTTCCTGTGCTTGACACATACTTTTTCTCTGTTTCTAGTGGCTGTAGTATATTTCTTGCAATTACCAATGCTTGTTTGCTCTTATCTGTGTCCCGAAGCCCAAGTACTGTTTTCATCTATTTTGGTGGAACTTCTTTTAAACGTGTCAGCACCACTGCTGTCACTAAAAGATCCACATCCTTGCTTTGATGCAACAGAGCTGCCTGAGTGCCGTGGGCTCAGTGCGCTGTGCTGATGTCGGTGGAGAGCTTGTGCTCGCAGTTCTGCCTGCTTTCTGGGAAGGCAATGCTCCCATCACAGAAGCACTCACCATCTCCCCAGAGCAACACACACTCAGCACTCCCACCAGGGCCAAAGCAGGGACTCACTTTAGTGCTTAAGCCGCATCACAGGCCGCTGCTTGTCCTTCAAGACAGCACTTGTATCAATGCTTTCATTATTTTAATACTAGTGAGCGCTCAGCAGCGTTCCCAACAATACAATTTTACTAAAGAAGACTATCATTGGCAAAACTAAAGGACAGGCAACCAATGCCAGACCTATTGGCTGAGTCAATGCTTGTCCTAACTCTTGCAAGGGTAGTGCAAACCTCAGAAAAGTTGTCAAGAAGGATGGTTACTAAGAGCTGTACATGCGAGAGCCGAGCAGCATTATAGTTTGCCTGTATCATCCCCTTCCTTCTATTGCACCACCATGTACCAATTATTGATTTGTCAGTGTTCGTGACTCAGTACCAACCACGCCCTTCTGCTTCAGTATCTGCCCGGTTCTTTATTTGTTCCACCTGCAATACTCATGCCTTCCTCCTTCAATTAGCAGCAGGTGGGACAAGGCTGTGTTCAGTAACCACAGCAATGACCCTTACGTGTGACATAGAAGGTAAAAGGCGACAGTTGAAAAAGTGATTGGCAGGAA
Source organism: Pleurodeles waltl (assembly GCF_031143425.1). Taxonomy (NCBI): domain Eukaryota; kingdom Metazoa; phylum Chordata; class Amphibia; order Caudata; family Salamandridae; genus Pleurodeles; species Pleurodeles waltl. The sequence goes on along the minus strand of NC_090445.1, from coordinate 905,722,792 downwards.
GCAGAAGTGTGAGCTTAAAACTGCCACAATATTGTTAATCTTATGGCCAATGTGCCATAGTTTTATCCAGCATTATTATGGTTCTACCAAACATTCTTTTTATGGAAGCAGAGTAATAGGTGTTTTGAATTATTCTGCAATTTTGTCTGTGAAAAATAAGGATTTTGCTTTTAAAATTAACCTTTCTCTGTGCATTTTGAAAACATATACTTCTTTTTTCAGAGAGGCTACAGTGATCTGTTACTTCAGCTTCTAGAGAAGCAATAAAAAGGAACAGTCTTGTTTTAGGCAGAAGTCTGTTTGCTCTCTCTGTCGCTAAGGTTTTGCTGCTGGTCCTTATTTTGCTTTGGGTTCTCCATCTCTATAGTCCTTTGGCCCAAGTCTAGAGGACAGTGAGATTACTTTTGTGACGGAGAAGATGGTGTCCACAATTGCAGGGAAGAGCACATCCACAAAGTAGCAAAGGTACGGGCGATGTACCCAGAAAGCAGCAAAAACAGACAGTGAAAAGGGGACTTTATGCTCCTCAGTCAGGATGACTGCTGGATATGCCTTTCTGAATGATACCCTATAAAACATGCTTGATGTTTATTTTAGAGTAAAAATAATTGAAAAGGTCAGACTGTGTGTTGTGCATATTGGTGTGTACAGTTGATACAAACTGGTGTTTACAGCTATAGCTAATGGGACCTACCTGACGTCATCTGAAATGCAATGATCTTTTATACTTAGTACTTCTTCAGATGTAATGTCCACACTGTCCACACAACGTTTAACACTGTTATTCCTGTGGTGAGGATCAGCTTCATACTAAGTTTGGAACCTGTAACATTGAGGTTGAACAAAGACCTCTCTAGTAGATATATTAACCAAGAGATCTACCTAACTGCATGTTTTGCAGAAATCTCCTCTGCAAAAGGTGGAGTGATCCACCTAGTTTTCTGACTGATATCAGATGGGCTGGTGTTCACGCTATGTGTGGATCGCTTCAGTTATATTTTTTTTTACCAAACTGAACTACATTACGAGTATTTGAACTAATGACATGCAGCTTACACCTAGAACTGTAACTTAGCCTATCTTGTTTATTTTTTTTTATTATAATTTTCTTGTCTTTTCTCCCCTTTCACTTTATTTTTGCTACTTTGTCCTTTTTTATTCCTTTCACCATACTCCTATCTGGGTCTGCCCCCTTCAATTTGATTTATATATATGCTTTCATCCTCTCTGTATGTCCTGTGTTTACTTTGTCTTGCTGATTCCCCCTTTCTCAGATAGGCCAATTTCCTGAAGTTGCTTTTATCAACACGTTCTCCCCTCTTCTATTTTTCTGCCAGTATGTGCTGATGTAATTCTTTGAAATTTCTCCATTACAGTCCTATTTTTTTCCAATCCCCTTTTATCATTTTTCTATAATTTTCTCTTCGCCCTCCTCTTCCCGTCTCGCTGTCCACGCTGCTGCACATAACAAGTGAAATGAAAGACACATGCACTGAATTATCATAAATGTCCTATGATGTCACTGAAAGTTATGTCAGAATCATAAGATATCCTTATGCTATCACCACCAGTTACTGCACAATATATTGGCTTTCTTAAAAATCAAGTCTAACACTTTTATGGAGTTTCAGTAGCTCATATTACACGACTGCTCACCTAGCTAAATCTTACAACTAAATAAAATTAATATTACTCACATAGGCAAAACCTAATGCATTTACCAGTGCTTGTTTTAACTTTCCATGTTGCCAATCTGTGCTTTTAAAAATAAAAGCAAACAGGAAACACATTGTTTCCTGTCTGTATTCACCTGTAAAAATCAGTAAAAATGGAAAGCTAAATGCCTTATTTATTATTCAGCAGTGAGTAGGTAAGGTCGTATTTATTTACTTTGGAGAATTGCTTGTGCTGTTTATTATATTATATCCTGGTGGTTTTTGAGTTAGAATTGCCCTCCTTTTGCATTGTTTACTCCAGTAACTAACTGTTAGTAACTAGCTACTTTGGTCGCTCATTATTCCTAGACCGACTTTATTCCTGTGCTTTTATTAAAGGTTGATTTGACCTCTAGCTACATATTCTAGAGTTTTACAACTCTTCAGTGGTCTTAATTGATGGGAAAGGTAACATCTGTCAAATACAATGATAAGAAGCTATCTTGCTTTCATAAATATACAGCCAAAGATCAAATTGGTAATGCAAATGAGACCATGGCAGAAAGTGTACCACCTAAATTAGATATTCAGCAGTCTACAATCTCAAAACCTGTGGCTTCCATCACTTTGCCTCCTTTGGTCGCAAGGAAATAGTAAGAAGTAGCAACAAAGACCAAAAAGATCCAACATCACCTAAAAAATCCCCATCTCTTCTCACTTTAGAAGATCTGAAGGAAGAGATCAATAAATGAAAGCCATTTGTTCTGGAAACCAATAAAGTTCTTCTTTCAATAGAAGAAAAATTGTCAAATCTTGAATAAAGAATATCTGAGGTAGAACAGAGGCACTGATTCTCAAGCCTATGTTGCTAAGGTTGAAGCAATGGCCAAGGAAATCACCTTTTGCAGAAACCAAACTGAGGCCCTTAGGACCCTGGTGGGCATTGGACCGCCAGGGCCGCTCTGGCAGTCTCACCACCGCAGGGCTGGCGGGGCAGACCACCATATTACGACCACAACGGTTTGGCCACTGCCAAATTGCTGCGTCTTCTCCCACCACTTTTCCACGGCCCCCCTGACTGGAGATTCCCACCTGCAGAACGGCGAGGTTATTCTGACTAGGGACACTGCCAGCATTTTTCTGGCAGTCTCCCTGCCACAAAATGCTAGAGGAGAGGTATCCTGACTACAGGAACTTGCATTCCTGTCACTGGGATACTCCCAAACACCTCTGCACACACGCACACATGCACTCACACACACACAATCACACACAGACACACCCCCACTTACAACATTCACCTCATAGACACGCGTACATACCAATACGTATCACACACGCATGCATACACTCACCATATAGACATACAAACATACATACACCTGCATACACTCCCTCACACCCCTTCTTACCCATTACACCTTCACCCATGTACACCCCCTCACCTCACCCACATGCATACACACCCGCATCACCACATTTACACACAGACACACACGCACAATCACTCCCCCTCTTTCTGCCCCCACATTCATGACACGCATACACACACCCCCATTCACACCACCCACCCCCCACTCCCCTTGCAGATAATACTGACCTCGTCTGACATCATGCTTCTCTGTGAGGGGACGGGACCTGGCACTCCCACCACCAGCACCGCCACACTGGGAAAAGACCTCCACACAGAATTACTGGTTGTAATTCTGTGGGCAGTCTTTTTCTGGTGTAGCATTGTCGCCGCAGTCATAATGAGGACCTGAGACTTTGAAAAGTAGAACAGGTGGTACAATCTAAGGCCCATATTTATACTTTTTGACGCAAATCAGCACCAGGGCAGATTTGCAACAAAAAGTTTACCGCCGGCTAACGGCATTCCAATGCACCAGATGATTGCCTTATTTATGGAATGACGTTAGCCGGCGCTGCAACTTGGTTTGCGTCAAAATAAATGACAAACCGGGCAGCAGAGGCGAAGGGAAGACTGGAGGTTGTGCGTCAAAGAATGGTGCAAGTCAGGTTACAGTCAAAAATATTGGCTCCAACCTGACTTGCTCCATTTTTTGACGCACAACCCCCATGGAATTAGCAAAGACAGGAGTGTTAGGCCCCCCTATGCCAAATTAAAAATAAATAAAAAAAATACTTACCTGCACTTACCTGCACTCATCATGGATGTGTCCTCCCATCCATGGGTGTCCTCCAGGGGTGGGCTAGGGTGGCAGGGGGTGTTGCTGGGTGCAGGGAAGGGCACCTGTGGACTGCTTTCATGGTCTCCCACGATGGAAAAAGAGCCCACAGGTCCCTCAATGCCTGCCCTGACCCAGGCATTAATTTTTGGCACAAATCAGGATTTATGTAATTTTCCAGCTCCGCCTACCAGCTGTGCGCCATTTTTGCCCAGTTGGATAAATATTACGCATGGGTGTTTAAATCATTTTTTGGATGGGAAGGACTACCTTGTATGTCAATAACGCAAGGCGATTTCACGCATCCAGAAAATGATGCACACAGAGAAATGTTGACATTAGCGGGGTCTAACGTCAAAGTATAAATATGGTCTTAATTTTGCACCTAATTTGCGTAAAAAAAATGACGCAAATCCGGCGCAAGCAGAGTATAAATATGCCCCTAAGAATCTACAGAACCCGTGAAGGAGTAGAGGGATCTATCATGCTCTTTTACTTGAAATCTTTGATTCCTAAGATGGTTGGCCTGACATATACTGCTGCTCCTATATCTAAAGAAATCATTGCATAGGTTCTAAGATCATCTAATCAAACCACAGGATCACAATTTGTTAGCGTTTCCTGAAATAACGCAAAAACCCGAAATTCATTGCAGAACATAGGGCCAGATGTAGGAAGGAAGCAATTTGCGATTTGCAAATTGCGAGTCCATCCGACTCGCAATTTGCAACTCGCAAATTGCTATGCAGTACGGTGTCTCAGACACCGACTGCAACTCGCTATGGGGTCGCAATGACCCACCTCATGAATATTCATGAGGTGGGTCGCAAATTGCGGCCCCATAGTGAGTATAGGCACTCGCTAACATGGAGGCCTGCTGTAGTCAGCAGGCCTCCATGTTAGCGACCTGCTTTTAAATAAAGCATTTTTTTTTTTTTGAAATGTAGCCGTTTTCCCTAAGGGAAAACGAGCTGCATTTCAAAAAAATCCGAAACCTTTTGCTTCGGTTTTTTCAGGGCAGGGAGTGGTCCCTTGGACCACTCCCTGCCCTGAAAAAATATTTTGGGGTCCAGTCTCAAACTGGAAGGGGTCCCATGGGGACCCCTTCCAATTTGCGAGTGGGTTACCATCCACTTGAAGTGGATGGTAACTGCGACTCCATTTGCGACCGCGTACGCGGTCGCAAATGGAGTTGCATACCACTGCGATTCGCAAATAGGAAGGGAACACCCCTTCCTATTTGCGATTCGGAAATGCATTTTGCGAGTCGGTAACGACTCGCAAAATGCATTTCTGCATAGGAAACACGCATTTGCGAGTCGCAAACGGCAGATTTTGCCGTTTGCGACTCGCAAAGTGTTTCCTACATCTGGCCCATAGTCCCCTAAAAAAAATAGGGGCTTCATACATTACAGATACCAGCAGCCTACCGGCAGCCTACTGACAGATCCTTGGCAGATGCCACAACCTTTTAAGCTCCCAAGGCAAGCACATCAAATCTATTGCTGTACCTCCAACTTAAGTCATTACGCCCCAGGCTAACATCACAGATATTAAATCCAGCATACAAACTGTTGGCGGAACCACTTTCTCTCCCTACAGCCTCTCAAAATATCAAACTAAGTCCCAAATAGAAGAGCTATCAAATACCACTGAGAACTACGAAGAAAGGCTACAGCTAATCATTCACACCATAATTAAGGCTTACTTCCGGTGTGGATGCTTGATGCTGCCATGAATGTTACATCATTGAAGTTACAGCGGTTGCAAAAAATCCAAGTGTCACACAAAGAATAGCAAATCTATTCAGAGTGGTAAGAATGTAGTGTGTTGCTGGTGGTGCATTTTGGTGCACACAATTGCAAATATATTACTAAAGCATGGAGTGGTAGTGCACAGTCACTTACAGACAGAGTATTCCACTGGAATGGCCACTACGCTTACACAGACATACAGTTTTACTTGTAAAACAATGTGTGGAAACCGAGTTTCAGCAAATATTTATCACATAAAAAATATTGATTTTGTTTTGATCCGATAAAGATTTGTGCATCCAACACACTCCACGATTTGTTTTTTAAGTACTTATTTTCTGCTTTCCTACCTACTGATTTATTCTCAAATAAGTTTACAGTTCATTACAAGGGTTGAGATTGAAAAGTCCTCTGCATGATAAAGACGTGTAACCCCACCCTGAATGCCCAGCTGTACTATTGTCTGGATCCGTAATGCAGATTTTTTTATATAGACGAACACGGACACGAACCACAAGTATGTGCCATGACCTAGGCCTGCCTCACAGACTGCGGTCTTGTTGGACTGGGAGGGGCACCCAAAGTGTTGCCCTCATAGTGGTGGAAGGCTACCACCTTAACCAGGCATTAAGCAGCACAAGCGCAGTGGTAGCAGCATACCGTGCAGTGATCAGTAGAAGTGTACAGGGCCTTTTTACCCAGTGTCACTGGAGTGAGGCCTACAGGGTCACTCACCTTTTTAAAAGTTCCACTGCTGTGTGCTTACCTCACCCTCGCCTACATTAGATAGATGTGAAATGCTGTGCAGCACAGGAGTAGTGACTCTGCACTGGTTGTATGTGTGAGAGGGAAGGATACAGTCCTGGGATAAAGCACTGTGTCGCCCTGTAGTGTGCAGTAAATGTGTGATTGGTGCATGTGCTGAGTGTATGTATGTCTTTGAGGAATACATGACATGGAAGATGTAGACCTGTTCAGTGTGTGTGCAGTGAGATCCTGTGTTGTGTTTATGTGTACTTGAGTGAAGTACAATAAATGAAGGGTGAAGTGCGCACACTATGAGTGTGTGTTCTGGCAGTGTGTGTTTGTAAATAATACAAAATGGTTAAATACAGAAAAGCTTTAGTGCTGAACAGTGTGTGCAGACTAAGCGTGTGTACTAAATGCATGTGTGCATGTAGTGGTACAATGCTTGGAAGTATTACTGCGGGACAGTAAGTGGGCTGTGAATGTACACTATGCAAGTGTGTCTGCAATGTTACAATATGTGGGGGGGCCCTGGGTTCCATTTTGGGCAGCCGAGGCCTGTCTGGTAAAGACAAGAGGAGGAGAGGAATCCCACCGCCCTGACACATTTGTGTATCGCTGCATTTCTGGGAGCTGGGTGGGACATACACTGGAGGGAAAAGGAAGACTCCCTTTAACTTCAAATCACTGCTCTTTGATTCAGTGATAGATCACAAGGAAGGGGTCTGTACAAATCTCAAAAAGAGTGATGGGGCTGATAAGTGAATCACAAAGGGTAGGACTGGAGGGGCAGGGATTAACCTTTTGATACACATATCACTGTGGCTGACATCCAGGTGTGAACTCTGGTTGCTCAGTAAAGTGGTACTTTTAGACAATCAGCTGTGACAGACATCTTTCATGAGGAAAGAAGAAAGAACTGTACACTCCGAAAGAAGCAGAACCCCAACATAAAACGACAAAGACTCAGACCCTAAATCATATTTGGTGTCTGGTAAAGGACTATAAAAGGAGAGGTTGAGTCCCCAAAAATGTGTTATATGAAAAGCAGCTATATGGGCTTTGTAAAAAGGGGAAGCTATACAAGACGTATGCCTGTGAACAGGACTAGGAGCCAAGGCCTACTAGTCTCCCTTCTGGCTGAGAGGACATCACTCAGGGAAACCAAGACAACATGCCCTAGAGCAGAAGTGCCTACCTGCCTGCCAAAACCAGTGTGTGCTGTGAGGAAGAGGTGAGCATTAGTGAAAGCGAGGTCCAATAAGGAGCCCTACTGTGAGGTCTCACTGTAGAAGGTGTGAGGGTGCCACTGTGAACCAATCGGGCCAAAGCTCATGTGCAGGATTGTTTTCAATGACCCCCCCTTGTTTGCCAGGTCAGGGCAGCCGTTAATTGAGCCAAGTACTGATCACTGTGCGGAGGGAGCTGAATCAACATGGCCATGATGAGGTGACCACTGGGGGCTACTGCTGAATAGTTGTGTGACCAGGATGCCAGAACTTGTGATCACCTAAGTGGTGGCCCTGTGTGTCAGGAGCAGCTACTGGGACAAAATCATCAAAGACTTCAGGCAGTGGCTTGATACCGTAGTGAGACTCCATTCAGCAAGTCTAGCTGCACCAAGACACCTGCCCTAACTAACCCACGAGGACGCCAAGAAGAAAGACAAGGAGGATACTGCAGCCTTGCGAGTCTCCAGTCAGGAGCTGAATTAGTGATTCCCACTGCTGGGGAGAACTTGACTTACCACATCTCTGCGAATCTGGAAGCTGGGGAGAGCCTGTGCCCACCTGATGCTGCTGTGTGTAAGCAGGATCCGATCTTGCGAGTGCCTGCACTGAGGTAACCCATTGTAACACTGAACGCTACTGTGCTGTAGGAGAAGGTAAGTGTCGAACTAGGGCCTCTGTGCCCTGGGGGATTCACTGATGAAGGTGCTGCAACACCATAGACACTTTTGACTAAAATCCTTAAGAATAAAAAACAAAAACCTTGTGTACAGCCTAATGGAGCACATTCCCTGGATGCAGCCACAAGAGAATGGAGAATAACTCCGAACGCACAGAGGAGGGTGGGACAGGGATTTGCCCGGCAACTACTAGCGCCCACCCTGAAGAGGGATTGTGCATTTGCATTTGAATGTCCCAGTTCTTTGCATGTATAGAGTTAGACATAAAATACTACTTTTTGTTATAAAATCAAGCATTTGGCTAAACATGGATTTATTGTTTGTAATGTTTGCACTTTGAGTTATGAGTCATGTTCCCTGGCCTGTATCTACATCCCCCCAGAGTGAGTCTTGACTGCTCGACCACAACTACCTGAGTGTCAAGTGTAGAAGGGTTACTTTTCCCAACTGAGCGGGATCCCTAGTAGGTCGAGCCTTGGGACATCAGGAGAAAAAGTCCTCATCCACCATGGTTGTCCTGAAACCCCTGTGTGCCCTGTGGCCCTCTGAAACGGGTTCTGACAACTGGTATTTAAATTTTGTTGCATCTTAAAAAAATGACATCCTACAGCCTATCACACTTCCTGTACACCAGCAAGATTGTCACTTACTTCAAAAACCTCTCACTTTCAAGTTAGAGAAAGTAAATGCCAATCTCATGTCCATTTTAAAAGAAAAAGCAGCAATTACCCAAAAGACATAGCCTGGAATTTGACCTGTCTTAGAAGCACAGGAAAAATGACAAAATTTAAAACAAAATGTAAAGGCGTCTCTACTACTGATTTACCTCCTGAATTCCTGGGCTGTTATTTTGGGGGCTGCTGCAGCACCAACCGCAATCCTACTACCAGTGCCTATGAGGCTTACCCACAAAGGCAATACACATATCGACAATTCCATCCATTGACAGATCCCCCAACACCACTTTCTGGGTCCCAGGGAGGTGCATATCAACCCTAAATGCTAATAAACCAAACTCCATTTTGAAGAAAAACTCAACTGATATTCTTACTCAATTTGTAATATATAGACCACCACCGAATGATTCTGAATCTGCCTTTCCCCTTGACCTTCCTTTCCCGTCACAGGTCTTCTACCACTCTGGCTGGACCTGCCTTTATCTCCATTGTAGGGAGCTGTCTCTCTATTTTGTGCACTAAAAAGAAGTACACCATGCAGAGAGTCCAGTGGATCCCCAATTGGTTTACAGAGGCAAAAGTAGATAGTATTAATGCTCTATTTTGTGTTAGTGTGGGTGAGCAGTTAGGCTTATCGGAGGGAGGTGCTAAGCATTTGTTGTACTCACAAAGGCAATAAATGAGACAGATACCCAAAGAATAAATTCGAAACCAATTTAGAAAAATAACACTTCTTTTTTGTATACATTTTGAAACCTAGAACTTTGTTACAGGGTAAGCACATTTCTAAGTATAAATACTTTTCAGTTGCAAAAAGTCGACACACAGCAATTTTTGAGTTCTTCAATGTTAACCTATGGGAGGAAAACAAGTTCAGCAAACGTACTTTTCGACAATTTACATGACCTAACTCTGAGCTTTAAGGGAAGTATTGGGCAAGGATCAGGACCACACCAACAGGTCACCCCAGGCAGCACTGGGGCGACTGGGAAAAGAGGTGTAGTACAGGGGGTGTTCAGTGTATTTCAATGGAGATTGGTCTCCTTGGGAATAAGGCTCCAGGCTGTGGTTAGTAAACCAGTCGGGAAATCTAAAGGCAGATAGAAAACGTGGGGTCTCTGGACATAGGTGCACCTTTGATCCTCTTCTCCAAGGCCCAGGGACAACAGATGCAGGGGTTTCCATTGGTGTTGGCTTTCTGTGTCTGGGAGCAATCGCGTATGAGTGGTCCTGTAGTCTGAGGCTGCAGGTGTCGCCGTGGAGTCCAGGAAGGGTGAAACCACAGTGGATTCGAGACCAGGAGAGCTATGGAATGTTGTTGACACCAGGAACTCACTTCAGATCAGGCCGTAGGCAACTGGTGCAGTGGTTGCTTCAGGTGTCGGACTTCTCTCACCACAGAGGCTGCAGGAGAGGGGGCCTGCGTGCAGAGGCTGCAGGCGACTCCGGAGAGTCCAGGAGGGGTGAATCCATGTTGGACTCACACTCTAGGGAACCTTCTTGGCACTGGAGGTCCACTCCAACTCGGGTCAGTGACGGTGGATGCAGTGTTGACTTCAGGGGTCAGTTCTTTGTGGTTACGGAGGCTGAAAAGTCCTTTTTCAGAGTTTGTTGGGGAGCAGGTCTGCTGCTCACAGGAGTCTTGAGTCTTTTTCGAAGGCAGGCAGTCCTTCTGGGTTTCTGGAAGCTCAGCTGCAGGATGAGTTGTCTTTTGCTGCAGAGTCCGTACAGGGTTGCAGACAGGCCGGCAGGGTTGGTACCAGGTCAGCTGCTTCTTTTCTCCTCTTCTGCTGGTGCGACCCTTTGGTGTCCTTGGGCTTCGTAGGTCGTGAGGATATGAGTTCTTGGGTGCCACCTAAATACTGAGTTTAAGGGCATTACAGGGAGTGCCAGGTGGCAGCCAATGGGTTGTTCAGCTTTAGGGTGACTGCACCATCTCTATGACTACTGCCTTTGGGATGAAGGCATAACCCTGACGTTAGAGGTCTAAATCCATCCAAAACAGAGATGGAGACATTTAAAAATGGTGTCAACTTCAGCTCGTCCTCCTTAGGGGTGGGGCTGGCATGATATGGGCACACCTCCTAATCTAACTAATTTTCAAGTCTGTCTTGCCGCCAAGAAATGGGGTCAGGACGGGGTGGGTTGGGTTGGTCATCTTTGCCAACTGGAGAGACCTGGGATGCATTACAAATGCACTGGAATGTGCATCCTGCCTGGAGAAGAGATCAATACCTCCGCCCAGTGCAAGCTTTTGTCTCTGGCCCCCGAGAGCGCTGGCTGTCATCTTAAGGGGTCAGAAACATGGTTGAACTTGTCAGGACCAGTCAGTCAGCACACTAGTAGTTGGTAGGTTTTCAGAGGTCACCTCTAAGGTGCCCTCTGGGTGCATGTATTGTTAAATCCAACACTGGCATCAGTGTGGGTTCACCAATAAGAGATGTTTGATAGCAAAGATCCCTGGGCTCAGAGAAGGCATCACATAGCTGGGAAATTCGTAGTGACCAGTGTCCAGCACATGTATTTAAAATGGCTTCACTGTACACTTCCTATGTCTAAGAATCGACAAAGACATAGTAGGGGCATGTTAGCTCATGCAGAATTACCCTCACTTGTAATATAATGAACCTTGCATTAGGGCTAAAGGCCTGCTGTATGCAGTGTTTTAGGGAACATGGCACACACATGTGTGTCACGTTGTGTTTTCATTTTAGGAGCATCCTGTCACACAGCCCACAATGGCAGTCTGCATCAAGTTGGTGCTGGGTCCCTCAGAGTGGCACAAGTTGTGCTGCAGCTCTGAGGAGCTCTCTCCAACACCCATGCCCTAGATGTACCATTTACTAGGGACTTACGGCAGGCCGAAGGGCCATGTCACTTGGGGATCAAGTGACCAGGTGTCATGTTTCAGGGACAGAAATACTGGCACTGGGGAATTGTTTAGCAGGAACCCAGTGCACTTCAGTCAAAGTTGTATCTAAAAACCATCCAAAAAGAGGGGGTAATCCTCCAAGAACCCAGCTCCCTACAGCTATTTTCTGTTCTTATTTGATCTTCCTGTACTAAATACGAATTCTTCTGCAACTATGGTTTTCAGACTAAATCATAACAATCGCCTAATTCTAGTGCGCATTTCACAAATCTTCTGCATAAACACTCAGACCTTATTGTCGGTATCAAAAGTTAAGATCTTAATGGAATATTCTAATAAACTTAACTGTTTATATAATGCACTAAAGGATATGTGTTGGGAACACAAGAGTAAAATCTAACTGACTTCGACCGCAAGCTTGCTAGACCACTGCATTAGGTGTTTTTCCACCTGACAAGCTGAGTACATGGGAAAACTCTAATTTTAATTAAAAAACTTTGCATTAATCACTGCACGGAGTAACATGCTACTTGCAGAAAAGCGCTTCCGCGCCTCCTGAGGGACAGCAAATGCTATATAATTGCAACGGTATTACATACATTACAGGACTTAAATGAATGGTGACTCACAGCGAAGTGTAGTCTTAAAGCTACTTACCGACACCAAGACCACAACCCTCGCAAATAAAGCGGGAGCTTCCAGATGGCCAGCCTTCCCTACAGCCTTCCAACAGAAGACCTCTAAAGCTGCAGTTGCCTTTCACTTTTCATACCACTTAAAGCAACATTAATGTAAGAAAATGGAATTCAACTATACGAACGTTTGCTTTAAATCGATTGTAAATCTTGGGAGCACTGATGGGTGGAGATTTGTGTCTCTAATTCATAGCATAACCACCGATTGGTTCTAAATAAAAAACAAAAGAAAAAAAAAGCAATGTGCATGATATATGAAAGTAAGACATGTAAAAGTTTAATGTAAGACATGTTCTTACAGCGATAAGACCCAAAAAGCTATTTTCACTGTTGCAGGGTTAGCTGTTCCATAGGAAAGTATTGGTAGTCAATAATAAAATCAAATAATATTATGTCTGCCTACAAGCCAAAATAAGTAAATTCTTAGACTTTTGAAAATAAATATCACAAGTCCATTTCATTGGCACAATCAGAACTGTGCTAAATATTTTACAAAAGGTATTTTTAAAAGTCACCCTTTGCCTGCCTAAAACATCTAGAAGTCCATTTGCATTAGCTTCTAACTGTTATCCAGGAGATGAATATCTCTTTGATGAGATGTGAATTTGCTCTCAGAGATGGGACAAAGGCATTTGATATTGGGAGGTATCCTGTCTATCTAACATGATGACCATCAGGGCAGTGCCCAGGAGCTTAGCTATCTTCAGAGAGGTCTACCCTTTCAGAGGCAGATACAACTAACACCTGGGCCTGTCACATCTGTTTTTCTAGCTAGCTAGGCACCAATCCGAGTGGGGGAGGAGATGCCCCCAGAACCAATATTGAGTGACCACAGAAAAGGTGTTGCCCATTTTCCTGGGTATGCCAGAAAGTGTGGGCTCAGGAGCTCTGTACAAGGGAAGAAACGTTCTGCCATCTTGGTTTTAGGTAAAGAGTGATACATGGGATTGTTTTCAATAGGGCACAAGGACATTGCTGTAAAAGACAGAAGGGTTGCCCCTTTTAACTTTTTCCCTATTGGTTAGGTAGGGGCCAGGAGCAACCCCCACCAGGCTAGTGTCAGACATAAATATACCACCCCCTGGATACCCTTTTCATAACATTATTTGATCGCTGGAAGACAGAAAAAAGATTGTACCTGTTGCTGAGTATTGTGAGGAGAGCCACAAGGGTTTGACCTGTTCTCACATATACCCAGAACAAAGAAATGGACTACAAGCATCAGTTGTTTGATCTCCTATTGAGCTCAAGGGAACACACACGCTTCAAGAAACTCACCTCCCTGGCCTGTTTCAACTGAATCTGCTATGGAACCTGCTGGTGGCTTTTGTCAGAGTGAGCCATGACCCATCTAGTCCTGTTCCAGAAGTCATGGAGTAATTGGCTGGTGTCAGAGTGTACTCCTCTTGCCCAAACCCAAAAAACAAGAGCTTAGAAACCTTTTGCTATATTTCTGCTAGCAGACCTTTGTGGGACAGGGACAAACCTGCCAGCCAATCCGCTAAGGGTTCATCACTACTGTATCTAACTTTGCCTTAGCTCTCGTTACATTTCTATCCAGAAACCAGTCTTGAGTACCGTGTGTTCCAGTTCAGGGAGAACCTGGCATGGCATTTAGGCGGTCATTCTGACCACGCCGCCCGCCATGCGGTCACCGCCAAATGACCGCTCCGCAGTCAGGAGACCGCGGTTGCCATTCTGGCTTTCCCACTGGGCCGGCGGGCGACTGCCAAAAGGCCGCCCGCCGGCCCAGCGGGAAAGCCCCTGCAACATAGAAGCCGGCTCTGAATGGAGCCGGCGGTGTTGCAGGGGTGCGACGGGTGCAGTAGCACCCGTCGCGATTTTCACTGTCTGCAAAGCAGACAGTGAAAATCTTCATGGGGCCCTGTTAGGGGGCCCCTGCACTGCCCTTGCCAGTGGCATGGGCAGTGCAGGGGCCCCACGACACCCGTTCCCGCCATCCTGGTTCTGGCAGTGTAAACCGCCAGAAACAGGCTGGCGGGAAGGGGGTCGGAATCCCCATGGCAGCGCTGCTTGCATGGAGGATTCCCTGGGCCAGGGGAAAACCGGCGGGAAACCGCTGGTTCCCCTTTTCTGACCGCGGCTTTACCGCCGCGGTCAGAATGGCCCTGGAAGCACCGCCAGCCTGTTGGCGGTGCTTCTGTTGCCCTCCACCCTGGCGGTCATAGACCGCCAGGGTTGGAATGAGGGCCTTAGAGCTTAACTGTTCCCACTGGAGCAGGATCAATGCTTATGTGCATATGGCTGTGTGGTATGCAAAATAATGAGTCTGGGATGCGGTCCTGGGTAAATATAAGTGGCTGAGGTTAATTTAAGCATTCCAGCCATCACTTATTTTGTATCCTTCACTCCAATACCCTAAGTGAGGCAGGCATGCACAAATGAGGGTTCCATGCACAATGTGTTACTGGAGCCAAACTATACCAGACTGGTGAGTCCTAACAAGGGCAACAGGTCATGGGTTGCTTTTGTTCTAGTTCAGTGAGGAACTGGCCTGGCAGGCTGGCCTGGATTCTACCCATTGGAACAAGACCAAAGTGAATTTTCATGTTGCTGGGGCCCAAAGTCCAAACTGTGGGGGCGTGGTGTGCAAAATAATGATGGTGTGGGATGCAGACCCAAATAATGACCTGTAGCGGAGATTTATTCAACCATTCTATCCATCTATACATTTTTTGTGTTCTTCTCTGCAGGAGCAAATCGGATTTAGGAAGGCCGATGCCAACCAGCATCTGACAATGTGGAACCCTTTTTGGCTACAGCCTTGCCCCACTGAGGAAATCAAAGTTTCAGGAAAGAGTCTAAGCCCAAATGTAGACATCTTCACTAGGCTCAAAGCTGAGAAGTGTCAGATTGCAGTCAATGGTAAACTGGATGTGAACTGCAGATTTTCCCACTCAGAGCTTTTCCTGCCTTCATCAGTGGCTTCACTGAGACCATGTGCTTCATCAACTCATCATCGATCAGTCCATCTTCCGATCCAGCCTTTAGTTATGCCCCACTAAGGACTCTACCTGCTTGAAAATGTTCCAAATGTGAAGGTACATTTTCAATCGGAATGAATCAAATTTGTGTATCGGACCAGTGCTCCATTGTAGTCAAACTTTACCTTTGCCCCAGGCTAGCATGACCAGTTTCCAGCAAGTGGCACTTTGGGGTTTTGGGTGCTATTATTATTTTTAACTTTAAAAATGCATACCTACAGCACCTCTTATTGAATTGACATGGCTGTCAGGGCTTGAGTTTAAGTTTAAATTACTATAACCTTTACTAGACCTAGCAAGAATAATGTTTTATTACTTTTAGTGGACTGCTATGCACCCTAACTATTAATCCACTTTCTCACACTATACTATTATATTTTGATGTTATAAGACTGATTATGTTCTTTGTACATTTGTACTCACAAGTCTATTGGTTGTATTATGGTGGATTTAATATTGTTGTCTTCTCATTATGAGTACTCTGGCATCCCAGAATTGCTATCCTATATCCTCCCTTATGTTTGGATATGTTTTTACGATTGTAGGATGGTGACATTTCTATATTTGCGTCTGTTTTAATTTCCTATTCCTTCTTTATCTATTAATTCCCAACGTTAGGTGAGGTTTGGCATGCTATTACTTTTGGTTCTTCAAGATTCCACATATTAATTGTGTATTTGGATGCTAACTGAGGTATTATGGTTGACCTCAGTTTGACATTTCAGCATGTTTGTTTCTCATTTTCTCCTTGAGGATTCTCATCTGAATCCCCTCTTGCAGTTGCATACTTTCTCTTCTTCCCTTTTTTACTCAAAGGGCATAGTTGACTTATTTAAAGTTCATGGTACCTCAATTCAATATTTTGACATAAGTATCGTATATTAATTTCCTTGTCATGTTCAATGAATAGTGTTATCTAATAGAATGTTAAGATCTTAAGGAATCCTGTTAAGAGAGACAGAATTCTCACTAATTTGACAGGAATTAAATGCCAAAAAGCGCTGATGGAATAAACTAATTTAATTGATAAACACATTCATTTTTTTGAAGGATAATTGAGTTGGATGCATTGTTCACTTGTCTGCTATGAAAAATAAGAATGGTGTTGCAATCCTCTTTCATAAATCTTAAAGTTTGGTTATTAACTTACAAGCAATTGATTCTGAAGGAATATGAATGTTTCTTGTGTTACAGGTTAATGGCTATTCACTTTTAATGTGCAATATTCATGGCTCCAATGTAGTTGAAACACAATTTTGGGATTTCAATGTCATTAAAATTGGAGTTTTGCGCTAATGAATATCTTGTAGTTGATGGAGACTGTAATTACCTTACGGTTCCCGTAGATGAAAGGAGCTCTAATTTTAAAATATACCCAATAAAATGTCAAAGTTATTTAAAAAAAACAATCTACTTTAGAAGGCTGGTTGTTCCATGGCAAATCTATAATCAGGAGATTTAGAAATTCACTTTTGTATTCACCTGTTCACCATTCCAGGTCCAGAAGTGACTATGGGGGTCATTCTTACTTTGGCGGGCGGCGGAGGCTGCCCGCCAAAGTAACCCCGTCAGAAGACCGCACCGCGGTCGAAAGACCGCTGCGGTGATTCTGAGATTTGCCCTGGGCTGGCGGGCGGCAGCCAAAAGGCCGCCCGCCAGCCCAGGGCAAATCAACCTTCCCACGAGGACGCCGGCTCAGAATTGAGCAGGCGTAGTGGGAAGGTGCGACGGGTGCAGTGGCACCCATCGCGTATTTCAGTGTCTGCATAGCAGACACTGAAATACTTTGCGGGGCCCTCTTACGGGGGCCCCGCGGCACCCCCTACCGCCATCCTGTTCATGGCGGGTTTCCCGCCATGAACAGGATGGCGGTAGGGGGTGTCTGAATCCCCATGGCGGCGGAGCGCGCTCCGCCGCCATGGAGGATTCAGAAGGGCAGCGGTAAACCGGCGGGTGACTGCCGGTTTACCCTTTCTGACCGCGGCTGAACCGCCGCGGTCAGAATGCCCTTCGGAGCACCGCCAGCCTGTCGGCGGTGCTCCCGTGGCCGGTGACCCTGGCAGTCACCGGCCGCCAGGGTCAGAATCAGGCCCTATATTTGTATTAGTAAGGATCTTACCCAATCTTTTAGTTTGGAAATTGGTGCTATTTTATTATAAACTCATGCTCCTGTTATTGTGTATTTGGACATGATCACTAAAAACTCTAGATCAAATAGGTGACGAATCAACTTACTTTTAGAAGATAAAATATTTATTGAAAAAATTTAGATTTGCCACTGAGTTCTTTGACATTAATAAAACCCATGATTCCAAGTTTAATATCATATGGGATGATTTCAAGATGACAGACATGGGTCATATTAGCAGTTAGGTAGCTAAGAAGAAAAATAATGCTTCTTGGAGGGTTCTCAAAAAGAAGTTAAAACATGACTGTTTTTCCTCTAAACAAAAGGATTCACTAGTTCATCTTACTCAAGCAAAATTTCAGTTCAATAAGACATTTATTGAAGGTGCCTAGTGTTGCATACTAAAATGAATGCACATTATCATAATGGGTGTAACAAAGCTGCAAAGGTACTAACTAACTATCTGAAAGTTAAAAAGCAAAAATAAAATATTGAGGTCGAAATTCTTCAATGTTTCACTGATTTTTATACAAAGTATATACCTCTGAATGTGTTCCAGTAGTTGAAGCATTACACAAATTCTTCAGTTCCATACTCAACAGTCTCTAGAACAGGTAATAGATTTATCATATTAGAAGAAAATATGCATGTAAATGTACTCATTTATGCAATCTTCAAACTATGTAAAGTTATGTAATTTTCCAAGATCTTGATAATAAAGCTTAACTTACTATTTCAACAATTTGAACGACCCCATCAGGTTCCTTTCTAGAGGCAACACATTGTTTGTAACCAAAAAGAGATCAGGGCCTGTCCTCCTGCAAAAATTACACTTATTTCTGTTAACAACATAGACTGTATAATTTTCACCAAAATTCTTACTTTGTATATCAATGAGTTTATTCCTGATTTAGTATCTGATTTAGTTGCAATAGAACAGTCTGGTTTTGTTAAAGGCAGGTAAATTAAAATTGCTCCAGGATTTTTTTGAATATTATTCATGGCGCCTCAAAACTTGCAGCTTTGCTTGTGACAATTTCAGGCAATGTCGATAAAGCTTTGATTGAATTAATTGGGATTTTATGTTAGGAGCTACCCACTGGAATGTTTTTGGACTTAAAATCCTAAAATATAAAAACGTATTATATAAAGTCCCTGTGTGCCTGTCTTTGTGAATGAGATTCAAACTTCATACTTTCAAAGAGGTACACAGCATGATTATCCTTTCCTCGCCTACTTTTTCATACTTTCTCTTCCCCACTTTTAGAAAAACTCTGTAGCTCTACTAGCTTTCCTGAATATAAACATAACGAAGAAAAGGTTAAAATTACAATCCATGCAGATGTATGTAACCCCAATATTTTAATTCTAGCCCTTTTCAATATTCTTTCACCATATTCTGTGGTCTCTGGATATAAGATGAACAGTGACAACTGCCACTTAATAAATGTTAATTTAAAGACATGTTCAATAATTGTGGGTTTGTCTGGAATTAAAACTAAAATGCTTAGAATTTTTTATATACTAAAGGAGTAAAGACACAATCACAGCTAATTTAGAAAAGGTTAAGTGTACTTTCTTACAAACATTACCCCTTTTTCTGTCCTTGTGTGGCAGTGTAGATGCCATTAAAATGATCGAGTCATATATTCTCAATTGTTTATCTGCCCCTGCTTCCAGTAAAAGTTATTTTATAATTTTTCAAAACATAGCCTTTTTTCTAAGTTCCTATGAAATATGAAGAAAGCATGCATGTCTAACTTAAACCTAAGCTACAGGGAGGTGTTCATTTTCCTATTAATAAGAGTTATTGTTTCTTCCTTCATATTGGGACTAGTTTGCACTTCACTTTCTGAAGACTGTTAGAGCTGACAGCCTTAGGGTGGTCACCCCTAACTTTTTGCCTGCCTCCCTCCACTTTTTGGGCACAGTTTTTGCTGGTTTTAGGACTCTGCACACTTTACCACTGCTAACCAGTGCATATACTCTCTCCCTTAAAACATGGTGACATTAGTTCATACCCAATTGGCTTATTTAATCTACTTGTAAGACCCCAGTAAAGTGCACTACATGTTCCCAGGTCCTGAAGACTAAATGCTAGTAGTGGGCCTGCAGCACTGATTGTGCCATCCGCGTACGTAGCCTCTTAACCATGCCTCAGGCCTGCCATTGCAAGGCATGTGTGTGGAGTGTCACTGCCACTCTGACTTGGCATTTAAAAGTACTTGCCAAGCCTTAAATTCCCTTTTTTCTACATATCAGTGACCCCTATGGTAGACCCTAGGTAACCCCTAGGGCAGGCTGCTATGTAGATAAAAGACAGGACATGTACCTATGCAGTTTATATGTCCTGGTAGTGTAAAACTCCTAAATTCATTTGTACACTGCTGTGAGGCCTGCTCCTTTCATAGGCTAACATTAGGGCTACCTTCATATAATGTTTGAGTGGCAGATTCTGATCTGAAAGGAGTAACAAGGTCATATTTAGTATGGTCAGAATGGTAATACAAAATCCTGCTGACTTTTAGAAAGGCAGCATGTCTCTACACTTAAATCCTTCTGTGCCTTACAATTCACGTCTGGCTAGGTTACTTGACAGCTCCCTTGTGCATTTCACTCAGACAACCCCAAACACAGGATGCTCAGTCACACCTGCACACATCTGCATAATGAATAGGTCTTCCTGGGCTGGGAGGGTGGAGGGCCTGACACTTACATTTGAAAGGACAGTGGCCTGCCCTCACACAATGGACTGCCAAACCCCCTACTGGGACCCTGGTAGACAGGATGGAACTGGATGGTGACCTGGTGCACTTCTAAGCCACTCTTTGAAGTCTCCCCCACTTCAAAGGCACAGTTAGGTATTTAAACAGGGTCTCTGACCCTACCACCTCAGACACTTCTGGACAAGATACCACTGGAGAAAAACCTTGAACCAGAACCCAGAACCTGCCAAGAGGAACTGCCTGGCTGCCCAAAGGACTGACCTGACCACTTTTCTGCAAAGGACTGCTGCCCAGCTGTTGCCCTGCTGACTTGCTTCTATCTGGTTCTGCTGCAGATGTGCTCTCCAAGGGCTTGGATAGAGCTTGCCCCCTGTTTCCTGAAGTCTCAATACAAAAAGACTTCTCTCCTGCAGCTGAAATCCCCGTGCGGCGAAAAATCAAGGCACAGCCTGCAAAAACAACGCACAGCCTGCTCGTGGTGAAAATTTCACTGCATGCCGAGTCCAGAACGACGCAGCCTGACTTCGCAACAGAAGATCGACGCAGTGACGCGACTGGAACTTCAACACACAGCCCTACTGGATCAACGCAAGCCGACTCAGAACAACGACGCCCGACTTCCTGAGAGGAATCGACGCAACGCCTGCCGTGCGGAAGAAAATTCCACGCATCACCTACCGGAATCAACGCAGCCGTTGTGACTTTGCTCCGCAAGCCCAGGACTCCCTGCATCCTCCCTGTGGTGTCTGAAAACTCCACAACCCGAAGAGGATCCAAGTCCGCGTACCGGAAATTGACGTAACGTCTTACCCGCATGGAAAATAACAACGCGAGTCCATGTGCGAAGGGGCGAAACTGACGCACACTCACCGTTTTCCACGCATCTCCTCCTCTGCAGTCCCTTGCGAGGATTTTTCAACGCAAACCAGGTACTTTGCCCAGTAAGAGACACTTGTTTCTAGGAGAACTTAAGACAGGTTTTATTGCTTTTACAGTAATCTTTTAACTCTAAGACACTTGATATAACTTTCAGTGATATCCCTACATTTGCTTATTTCATCTCTAATCCTTTTTACCTGCATTTTTTCAGATACATTTTTCTAAACACTGTGTGGTGTATTTTTGTGGTGTTACATTGTGGTATTGTATGATTTATTGCACAAATACTTTACACATTACCTTCTAAGTTAAGCCTGACGGCTCAGTGCCAACAGTGGTGATCAGCGGTGAGGATAGGACTTGTATTTGTGCAGTGACATACAGTAGCTAAGTATTTCACTACCTACCCACAGCTGAAGGTCAACTTGATTTTTATCTTTTTTTACAAATTATTTTTTCCTGACAATTTTATAAACCTAAATCCTCACTCAACGTGTCTCAGGCTGGGTCTCAAGCCGGAGATTTTGACCTAGCCCTGTTGGAGACATATACTGTCAAACAACTAAAAGGGTTCTGCAAGGAGATGAGTGTACCCACCCAAGGGGCCTCCAGAAAGGAGGACTTTCAAGTGGCGCTGAGGGCCTGGGCAGAAGCCCATTTAGAAGATGATGCTAGGATGAGGAGCCAGAAGATGGCCCCTCAGAGAATTTCTTGCCACCAGTGGATGAAGTTACCACTAAATTTGTGCCCCCTGCCAGACCAGGGAGCAGTGTCTCTGATCAAGGCCTGACTGCAGAGGAAAGGAGAGAGGAGTGGGAGTTTCAATTGCAAATGGCAAGACTGAAAATTGAGGCTCAACAGGAAGAAAGGAGGGCAGAGAGAGAAGCTCAAGCAGCTGAGAGATCCTTGGCTGAAAATAAACTTTTGTTGGCTCAAGAACTGAGTCTCAAGGAGCTGGATCTTGAGGCGAATCAGTCTGAATCCAGCTGTAATGGTGGCAGCATACAGGCAGGACCTGCTGGAGAAAGGAAGGTTTGTATACCCAAAAATGTGGTGCCCAGTTTTGTGGTGGAAGATGACATAGATAAATGGCTAACTGCTTATGAAGTTGCACTAAGGGTTCATGAGGTTTCTGAAGGGCAATGGGGTACAGCTATGTGGAGTTATGTGCCAGAACTGGGGATGGACACACTTCTCACATTGGACCCAAAGGATCAAAACACATATTCAGTAATGAAAGCCATTTTACTTGTCAAGTTTGAGCTGACCCCTGAGAAATACCATCAGAGGTTCAGTGACAGCACCAAACAATCCACACAAACATGGGTAGATTTCTTTGACTTTTCCAGTAACACACTGAATGGATGGGTGCGGGTCTGCAAAGTAGATGATTACACAGTATTGTATAATTTGATTCTGAGAGAGCATATGCTCAGTATTTGTTTTACATAGTTGGCCAGCACCTAGTAGACAGTAAGCTGACTGATCTTAGGAAGCTTCCTGAGGAGGCGGACCTCTGGACTAGCACCAGAGTGCCCAGAATGGTATCTGGCGGACACACCCACAAAGATGGTCAGGGTTCCCATCAGAAGAAAGAGGGGGGAGAAAAACTTAAAAACAAGGAGTTCTCAAAAGGCCCCCAAAATAGTTCCCAAGGGATAGTGGTAACCAGTCCCGGTCTGATTCCAAAAGGAGAGGTTTTACTGACCATAAGACAGGGAGGTTTGTGCCCCAATGTGCAGAATGCAATAAGTATGGGCACTCTGAGGGCAACTTCAAGTGTCCCAAGAGGGCACAGCCCCCCAAAGGAGAGCAGACAGCTGGGTTGGCTAGTGCAGCGCTCGGGAGGATATGGTTCAAGACAGTTTTGGGGAGCAGATAGAGGTAACCCTAGCGTCCCTGGGGGATGCAGAGATGGTGCCAAAAACCCACATGCCTACCAATACTTTCAAGTACATGCCTGCCAATACTTTCAAGTATGGGCTCTGCGTAACACAGGAGCCAGCATGACTACTGTCAAGGATCAGCTGGTGTCAGCAGAGCTGGTCTTCCCAAAAACATTCCACCAAGTCATAGTCGCTGACAATCCGGACAGCAAGCTTCCGGTAGCTCTGGTTCCCTTTGAGTGTGTGGGGGTCTCTGGTACTCTAAAAGTAGCTGTGAGTCCTGCCATGCCTGTAGATTGTCTGATAGGCAACGACCTTGAGCACACTACCTGCAAGGAGGTAGAGCTAAGGTCTCACTTGGAGATGTTAGGATTGCCTGAGTGGGTCTGCATGACCACATGGTCCATTGATGCCCGGGAGGGAAGTCAAGGGCATCTGGAGCCTGGTACCATGGCCCAGACAACTGCCAAGAGGAGGGGCAAGGGGTGTGGGAAACCTGTCCCAGAAGTTCCCACAGTGGTTGACGGGGTTCCTGAGAAGGAGGCCCCCGAGCCAACTAGGGAAGACATTGCCACCCTAGGTGACCTACCTGAGCTTGCTGGCTGGCAATTTGAGGGTGGGCCCACCAGGGAGGAATTCTGCAAGGTGCAGAAAGAATGCCCCACTCTAGAGGGCATAAGGAAGCAAGCCTCATCCCAGGCAGCAGGTGAAGCCTCTGGTGATTACCACATATATTGGGAGAATGATCTCCTTTACAGTGAACCTAAGGTTTTGGCCATTGGGGCAGCGCGTGCGCTGGTGGTCCCCCAGTGTTACTGAACCTTCCTACTGGGTCTGGCTCACGACATTCCCCTGGCAGGACATTTGGTGCAAGGCAAGACCTTTGCCAAGCTTGTCACCCACTTTTATTGGCCCAGAATAAGGACAAACTCAGATACATTCTGTAGATCTTGTCCTACCTGCCAGGCCATTGGTAAAACAGTAAAAAGGGTTAAGGCCCCCCTGATTCCACTTCCTGTCTTTGGCACCCCCTTTGAAAGGGTGGGCATCGACATTGTTGGTCCATTGGACCCCAAAACTGCCCTAGGCAACAGGCTCATCCTGGTTTTGGTGGACCAGGCCACCCGTAACCCAAAGGCAATCCCTCTGAGGACCGTAACTGCACCGGTGGTGACCAGAACTCTGATGGGAATATTTACCCGTTTGGGATTCCCAAAGGAGATAGTGTCTGACAGAGGCAATAACTTCATGTCTGCTTACATAAAGTCTATGTGGGATTCGTGTGGTGTACCCTACAAGTTCACCACACCCTATCACCCCCAATCTAATGGTCTTGTGGAGAGATTCAACAAGACCTTGAAAGGCATGATCATAGGCCTCCCTGAGGCCCTGAGGAGTAAGTGGGACGTCCTCTTACCATGCCTTCTCTTTGCTTACAGAGAGGTACCCCAGAAGGGGGTAGGGTTCAGTCCCTTTGAGCTTCTCTATGCGTACCCTGTCAGGGGACCATTAAGCATTGTCAAGGAGAGGTTGGAGAAAGCTCCAAAGGCACCCCCTCAGGATGTGGTCAGCTACATGCTGGCCCTCCGCAACCAGATGCACCGCTTCTGGAAAATGGCCAAAAGTAACCCTGAAGCCAGTCAAGAGGTAATGAAGCGCTGGTATGACCAGAGGCCACCCTGAGAGAGTTTCAACCTGGAGACAAAGGCCCTCATTCTGACCCTGGCGGTCGGTGATAAAGCGGCGGCCAAGCCGCCAACAGGCCGGCGGTCTAAAATATGCAATTCTGACCCTGGCGGGAACCACCAACACAGCCCGCCGTATTAACACTCCGCCCGCCACGGCGGTACAAACAAACAGCGCGGCGGTCCCCGCCAACAGCCAGGCGGCAGACAATGTACCGCCCACCCTATCACGACCCACCAATCCGCCACCTTTTCCGGGGCGGGAGCACCGCCGATAAGAACACGGCGGAAACAGACTACGAACGGGAAAACGCTCACCTCTACGCACTCCACGCGAGATTCCGGCAGTATGGAACCAGAGTTGCAGGTCATCCCCGCACTCCTATACCTGCTCATATACCAGGAGCACGCCCGGCGGCGCGGAAGACATCGGTGAGTACTGCACCTACGACACAGGGGAGGGAAAAGATTACCGGCACACACCCACCCACCCACACCCACTACAACACACACATCAATGCATTCCCACAGATCACTGTCACAACCCACAAACCACCCCCCTCCGAAATAATGCAAAGACCAAAATAAGAGATCATAAACGGGCAGATATATTGAAATATGTACACCAGTAATCCAAATAAATAAATAAACTATGTACAAAATATACACAGCTACTAAATGTAGTCCAACCACTGTCCGTGGATCACAGGGGTCCTGTGCAAAGGGGCAAGGCCCAGTCCCACGACAAGAACTCCACGGAGAGAACACTGCAGGGGCATCAGAAAGAAAATAGGACAGGCACCTCAGGGGGAAGGGAAGGGGGGGCACCTCAGCCACTTGAGTACACGACGCCAGATCCACGAGGGGACTCCATGACCACTGGCCCATCCTGGGGAGTGCTAAGCCACAGTCCATACAGTCCATACAGTGGGTGGCCTGCCCACTGGGCCATCCTGGGGAGAGCAAAGCCACAGTCCAAACAGTCCATACAGTGGGTGGCCTGCCCACTGGGCCATCCTGGGGAGAGCAAAGCCACAGTCCAAACAGTCCATACAGTGGGTGGCCTGCCCACTGGGCCATTCTGGGGAGTGCAAAGCCACAGTCCATACAGTCCATACAGTGGGTGGCCTGCCCACTGGGCCATCCTGGGGAGAGCAAAGCCACAGTCCAAACAGTCCATACAGTGGGTGGCCTGCCCACTGGGCCATCCTGGGGAGAGCAAAGCCACAGTCCAAACAGTCCATACAGTGGGTGGCCTGCCCACTGGGCCATCCTGGGGAGTGCAAAGCCACAGTCCATACAGTCCATACAGTGGGTGGCCTGCCCACTGGGCCATCCTGGGGAGTGCAAAGCCACTGTCCATACAGTCCATACAGTGGGTGGCCTGCCCACTGGGCCATCCTGGGGAGAGCAAAGCCACTGTCCAAACAGTCCATACAGTGGGTGGCCTGCCCACTGGGCCATCCTGGGGAGAGCAAAGCCACAGTCCAAACAGTCCATACAGTGGGTGGCCTGCCCACTGGGCCATCCTGGGGAGTGCAAAGCCACGGTCCATACAATCCATAACAGACCCCAATGCCACTGGAGGAGGCAAGTTGGCCAGAGGACATCCTGCAGCCCTGCCCGAGATAGATCCTGCCCTGCCACGTCTGCCAAAGGGCCAGCGGTTCTTGCCTTGAAGGGCCCAGTTCAGCGGTTCTTGAGACGGCGGGGCCCAGCGTAGCGGTTCATGAGACGGCGGGGCCCAGTTCAGCGGTTCTTGAGACGGCGGGGCCCAGTTCAGTGCTCCTTGCCTTGAAGGGCCCAGTTCAGCGGTTCTTGAGACGGCGGGGCCCAGCGGAGCGGTTCTTGAGACGGCGGGGCCCAGTTCAGCGGTTCTTGAGACGGCGGGGCCCAGTTCAGCGCTCCTTGCCTTGAAGGGCCCAGTTCAGCGGTTCTTGAGACGGCGGGGCCCAGCGGAGCGGTTCATGAGACGACGGGGCCCAGTTCAGCGGTTCTGGAGACGGCGGGGCCCAGTTCAGCGCTCCTTGCCTTGAAGGGCCCAGTTCAGCGGTTCTTGAGACGGCGGGGCCCAGCGGAGCGGTGCTTGAGACGGCGGGGCCCAGTTCAGCGCTCCTTGCCTTGAAGGGCCCAGTTCAGCGGTTCTTGAGACGGCGGGGCCCAGCGTAGCGGTTCATGAGACGGCGGGGCCCAGTTCAGCGGTTCTTGAGACGGCGGGGCCCAGTTCAGCGCTCCTTGCCTTGAAGGGCCCAGTTCAGCGGTTCTTGAGACGGCGGGGCCCAGCGGAGCGGTTCTTGAGACGGCGGGGCCCAGTTCAGCGGTGCTTGAGACGGCGGGGCCCAGTTCAGCGCTCCTTGCCTTGAAGGGCCCAGTTCAGCCGTTCTTGTGACGGCGGGGCCCAGCGGAGCGGTTCTTGAGACGGCGGGGCCCAGTTCAGCGGTTCTTGAGACGGCGGGGCCCAGTTCAGCGCTCCTTGCCTTGAAGGGCCCAGTTCAGCGGTTCTTGAGACGGCGGGGCCCAGCGGAGCGGTTCATGAGACGGCGGGGCCCTGTTCAGCGGTTCTGGAGACGGCGGGGCCCAGTTCAGCGCTCCTTGCCTTGAAGGGCCCAGTTCAGCGGTTCTTGAGACGGCGGGGCCCAGCGGAGCGGTGCTTGAGACGGCGGGGCCCAGTTCAGCGCTCCTTGCCTTGAAGGGCCCAGTTCAGCGGTTCTTGAGACGGCGGGGCCCAGCGTAGCGGTTCATGAGACGGCGGGGCCCAGTTCAGCGGTTCTTGAGACGGCGGGGCCCAGTTCAGCGCTCCTTGCCTTGAAGGGCCCAGTTCAGCGGTTCTTGAGACGGCGGGGCCCAGCGGAGCGGTTCTTGAGACGGCGGGGCCCAGTTCAGCGGTGCTTGAGACGGCGGGGCCCAGTTCAGCGCTCCTTGCCTTGAAGGGCCCAGTTCAGCGGTTCTTGAGACGGCGGGGCCCAGCGGAGCGGTTCTTGAGACGGCGGGGCCCAGTTCAGCGGTTCTTGAGACGGCGGGGCCCAGTTCAGCGCTCCTTGCCTTGAAGGGCCCAGTTCAGCGGTTCTTGAGACGGCGGGGCCCAGCGTAGCGGTTCATGAGACGGCGGGGCCCAGTTCAGTGGTTCTTGAGACGGCGGGGCCCAGTTCAGCGCTCCTTGCCTTGAAGGGCCCAGTTCAGCGGTTCTTGAGACGGCGGGGCCCAGCGGAGCGGTTCTTGAGATGGCGGGGCCCAGTTCAGCGGTGCTTGAGACGGCGGGGCCCAGTTCAGCGCTCCTTGCCTTGAAGGGCCCAGTTCAGCGGTTCTTGAGACGGCGGGGCCCAGCGGAGCGGTTCTTGAGACGGCGGGGCCCAGTTCAGCGGTTCTTGAGACGGCGGGGCCCAGTTCAGCGCTCCTTGCCTTGAAGGGCCCAGTTCAGCGGTTCTTGAGACGGCGGGGCCCAGCGGAGCGGTTCATGAGACGGCGGGCCCAGTTCAGCGGTTCTGGAGACGGCGGGGCCCAGTTCAGCGCTCCTTGCCTTGAAGGGCCCAGTTCAGCGGTTCTTGAGACGGCGGGGCCCAGCGGAGCGGTGCTTGAGACGGCGGGGCCCAGTTCAGCGGTTCTGGAGACGGCGGGGCCCAGTTCAGCGCTCCTTGCCTTGAAGGGCCCAGTTCAGCGGTTCTTGAGACGGCGGGGCCCAGTTCAGCGGTTCTGGAGACGGCGGCCGGTCTATGGCCAACTGCTCATTGCCTGGTGGTGCCCTCCTGGGCAGCGGGGATGGTGCTCCTTCAATGCCCACCTGGGCTGTGGGTGGTGGGGCCCTCCTGGCCAGCTGGGCTGGGTCCTCCCTGGGCAGCGGCTATGGGGGTGGTGGGCTCTCCCGGGGCAGCTGTGCCGGTTCCTCCCGGGGCAGCGGCTATGGGGGTTGTGGGCTCCTCCTGGGCAGCAGGCCTGCTGCCTGACCTCTCCGACTTGCTGCCCTTGCCCTCCTTAGTCGTGGGCCTGTGGCCCTTTCCTCCCTTTGGAGCTGTGGCTGGTGACTGTCTCTGGGTGGTGTCCGGGGGGGATGTAGAAGGCGGGCTCCTGCGGCGCCCCTTCCGCCTTCTGCTCCTCTTCCCAGGGGGTGGGCTGGCTGTCCCCTTGCTGCTGGGCGAAGATCCAGACATGCGGGCTGGCGGGCTCCAATACCCCTGCACCCTTGTCAAGGGGGCTGCAGGGCTGGTGGTGGCTGAGGTGCTCTTCTTACCCCGACGAGAAGGAGGGGGGGGCTCAGGGTCAGGAAAGAAGTTAGTAGTGGCGAGGAAGAGTTTCTTGGGACAATGGAGAGTGGGAGGTACAGGGGGAATGGGAGTGGAGGGAGAGGATGTGGTTGTAGGTGAGTCACGTTTGCTGTCTTTGGGTGCAGGTGCAGGAGGGATAGGCTGTCGTGAGGTGGATGGCTGTTGGGTGGGTGGGTGGCTGCGTTTGTGTGGTGTGGAAGAGGGGGTGACAGACACAGTGGGAGAGGACACAGGGGACGTGTAAATGGCAGTGGGGGTGGTGACTGCACGTGTGCGGACTGGAGTGGAGGGTGTGCTGGTGATGGAAACACTGGCTGATGGTGAGGTGAATGGAGGTGTGAGTGTAGACGTCACAGGGAGGGAGGAGGGAGACGAGGAGGTGGAGGTCACAGAGGTGGTAGTGACTGTTGGCATGTCTGCATCGGAATGTTGCGTGTGTGAATGTCTGCGTGATCTGTGGTGCTTATGTTTGGATGAGCTTCTCTTGGGTGTTGAGGTGTGTGCAGGCTGGTCTGATGGTGTGGGTGGGACAGGCAGAGGAACAGGAGACTGGGAGGAGGGAGTTAGTAGAGGGAGGCAGGAGACAGGGACAATGGCTGCCGTCAGTGCTGAGGCCAGAGCCTGGAACGATCGCTGATGGGCAGCCTGACCCGAATGAATGCCCTCCAGGTACGCATTGCTGCGATGAACCTCCCTCTCCACCCCCTGGATGGCATTCAAAAGGGTAGTCTGCCCAACAATGAGCGTTCGGAGGAGGTCAATGACCTCCTCACTGAGGGCAGCGGGGGTAACAGGGGCAGGGCCTGAGGTGCCTGGGGCGAAGGAGATGCCCGGCTTCCTGGCAGAGCGGGCACGGGGCGAACGCTGAGGGGCTGCTGGGAGGACGGAGATGGTGCGCTGGGTGGCGGCTGTACCTGTAATGGCGGGGGGCACGGATGGTGCCACCCCCGCAAGGGAGCCCCCTTCCGAGGACGTGTCCGTGTCGCTGCAGGGTCCAGTCGTCCCCGTCGTGGAGCTCCCCTCGCCCTCCGTCTCACTGGTCCAGTCTGACTCTGTGGCATGGCCCTCCTGGGCCATGTGAGATGCAGCTCCCTCCTGCCCCGATGCCACTTCTCCTCCGCCTGATGATGCTGATGCACACAAGCACAGAAAGACAAACAAAAAGGGGGGGGGAGAGAGAAATAAAGGGATATTGAGTACATGGATCTCCGGTACAGTTAGCGGATATGACAGACACAGATGCCCCCTGCACTAAGTTGCGCACTTGGGGTCCGCTACGCATTCCGTGGAACATGCTCTACACGCCTAGAGTTGACAACTGCACCCATGGATGACACGGCCCAGGGATGGCTGTACTGACAAACTACTGAGGGTGGTGGCTGGGGACACAGGGGCTTACGGGGGTGCCCAGCCTACAGATATCGCCCTGGCCTAGGGGGACCCCCAGCCCTCCTCCCCCACCCAGACACCTCCACTGCGCGACAACAGAGTAGATAATGCTTGTACGCACCCCCTTGTGTCTGCTGTGCTGCCCTCACGCGCCCATCCAAATCAGGGTAGGCCACCGCCAGGATCCGGAACATCAGGGGGCTCAGTTGACGGCAGGCACCCCGCCTACGTTGGGAGGCCATCCCCAGCAGAGACTCGGCGGTCTTCTTGGTCCCGCGGCGGATGTCCTCCCACCTCTTGCGGCAGTGGGTGCCCCGTCGATGGTGGACCCCCAGGGTCCGGACTTCCTTGGCGATGGCACGCCAAATCCCAATCTTCTCATGGGCGCGGACCTATGTGACACGTACAGGGAGGGAGAAATACCACGTTCAAGTTTGTCAGCATTTTCCTTGCCAGTGGCCCAACGCCCCCCATCCCCGCCAGGCCCCCCGCCATGCCCCCCGCCAGGCCCAACATGCCCCCCATCCCCGCCAGGCCCCCCGCCATGCCCAACATGCCCCCCATCCCCGCCAGGCCCCCCGCCAGGCCCAACATGCCCCCCATCCCCGCCAGGCCCCCCGCCATGCCCCCCGCCAGGCCCAACATGCCCCCCATCCCCGCCAGGCCCCCCGCCATGCCCCCCGCCAGGCCCAACATGCCCCCCATCCCCGCCAGGCCCCCCGCCATGCCCCCCGCCAGGCCCAACATGCCCCCCATCCCCGCCAGGCCCCCCGCCATGCCCAACATGCCCCCCATCCCCGCCAGGCCCCCCGCCAGGCCCAACATGCCCCCCATCCCCGCCAGGCCCCCCGCAATGCCCCCCGCCAGGCCCAACATGCCCCCCATCCCCGCCAGGCCCCCCGCCAGGCCCCCAAGCCAGCCAGTGGCCCCAAATCCAGATTGAATTAAACTCACTTGTTGGTCTGGAGGACCGTAGAGTAGCGCATACTGGGGGAGGACCCCATCCACAAGTTTCTCCAACTCCTCTCCAGTGAAGGCAGGGGCCCTTTCCCCAGGCGCAGCAGCCATTGTCCCTTCCAGACCGAGGTCACAGCAACACTTGCAGTATAGGTCCTCTCCTGTGAAAGTTCAAGTCGCAAGTAGATAAGTAGATAGAAAATGGCGGTCAAGTCCGCGGCGGTGCGTACCGCGGCGGTGCGTCCCGCCACCGCCGGCGCCCTTCGCCATTGGCTCCTGAAACCCATAGGCTTCAATGTTAACCAATGCGGCTTCGCGCCGCGGTCTCCGCCCGCCGCCCGCCGCGGTGTGCCACGCCAGCGCATTGACCTCACATCCCATTGTCACACTTCACAGGTCAGGCAGCCGCCATTTCCAGGGCCCACATGGCTCCATTTCAACTGCGTCACACAGGCCTAGGCCTTGCATAGCCACTCAGACACGCCATTCACTGCATAGAGAATCGTTTACTGTGCTAGCTGTGAGTACGTACCTGTGGGTTGCTTGACTGTGTGCTCCATGTTGTCCTTCCTAGGCACCGTCCGCTGGGTTGGGCGAGGAGACGGATGAATCCTCCCGTGTACCGACCGCTGGTGGACCTGTCGACAATGGAAGAATGCCACATTATCCTGACCTACCGTCTTAACCGTGCCACTATCCATGAACTGTGTGCCCAGCTGGACCCCGATCTGATGTCCCCCATCCGCCAACCCACAGGGATTCCCCCTCTGGTGCAGGTCATGTCAGTACTCCATTTCTTGGCAAGTGGGTCATTTCAGACAACAGTGGGAATTGCTTCTGGGATGTCTCAGCCCATGTTTTCGAAGGTGTTATCCAGAGTGTTGTCTGCCCTGATGAAATCCGTGAGGAGCTACATCATTTTCCCTGAGGTGGGCGAATTGGCTACAGTGAAGGGTGATTTCTACGCCCTTGGACATATTCCCAACGTAATTGGTGCCATTGATGGGACCCATGTGGCTTTGGTTCCCCCAAGAGATAGGGAGCAGGTGTACAGGAACAGAAAAAATTACCATTCAATGAACATCCAGGTGGTGTGTTTGGCTGACCAGTACATCTCGCATGTAAATGCCAAATTCCCAGGGTCAGTGCATGACGCCTACATCCTCAGGAATAGCAGCATCCCTTACGTGATGGAACAGCTACAGAGACACCGTGTATGGCTAGTGGGGGACTCTGGGTACCCCAACCTGTCGTGGCTATTGACCCCAGTAAGGAATCCCCGGACCAGGGCAGAGGAACGGTACAATGAGGCCCATGGGCGTACTATGAGGGTGATCGAACGCACCTTTGGCCTCCTAAAGGCCAGGTTTAGGTGCCTGCATATGACAGGTGGATCCCTAATGTACTCACCTAAGAAGGTGTGTCACATCATCGTGGCCTGCTGCATGCTTCACAACCTGGCTTTGCGCCGCCAGGTGCCTTTCCTGCAGGAGGATGGTCGAGACGGTGGTGTTGTGGCAGCGGTGGAACCTGAGGAGAGTGACGAGGAGGAAGACGACGGGGCTGAAACAGACAACAGGGACAGAATCATTGAACAGTACTTCCAATAGGACACAGGTAACATTTCTAAGATAATTTAGTAAATGTTAACTACTCTCCTGCATCTCTGCTGCCTGTCTATTTGCCCCAGTGTATGATGACTGAGTTTTGGCTTTTCCCTCCCTATTTCAGATCTGGGGTCCCCACTACGAGTCCTGTGCTTCGTTTCCCCATGGACTACAGCTTTGTGGCAGCTGTTTGTTGACTTCACCATGTACAAGGACATATTTGCACTGTCATGTCAATTACAATATATTGAAATCACAGCCAGACTCCAGATAGTTTTGTGCAAAATAGGTGTTTATTTAAGTGCTCAAAATGGGATGGGTGGTTTCAAGTGGGTGGGGGCTATGGTGAAGGAATGTCCATGGCAGAGTCCAGAGTAACAGTCACACAGGTGCATTGTCCAGAGGCCTGTGGAGAGATGGAGCATGGGCAGTTCAAGGATGGACAGGGTGACAATGTGGGACAGTGGGATGACATCAGGTGGTATCCATTGCTGGCGGGGGTCTTGACATCCTACTCTGTCTTCTTGCGAGATCTCAGGGCCCTCTTGCGGGGTGGTTCTTCTCCTGCAGGAGGTGGGGGTCTGGTGGGCTGCTGCTGTGCGGGGGCCTCCTGTCCACTAGCGCCGGCGGAGGTGGTTGGCTGTTCTTGGTCCAGGCTAGTGGCAGGGGCCCTTGGGTGTTGTTGAGTGTCCGCCCTGGTGTTGACGAGGTCCTGCAGCAGCCCTACCATGGTAACCAGGGTGGGGTTGATGGCTCTGATGTCCTCCCTGTACCCCCGATAGTGTTCCTCCTGCAGTACCTGGATCTCCTGGAACCGGGCCAGTACCGTCGCCATCGTCTCCTGGGAGCGGTTGTATGCTCCCATGATGGTGGTGAGGACCTCGTGGAGAGTGGGTTCCCTGGGCCCGTCCCCCCCCTGTCGCACAGCTGCCCTCCGAGTTGCCCTGTTTCCCTGGGCCTCTGCCCCCTGGCCGGTGTGCCCACTACCACTGCCCCCAGGTCCCTGTTGTTGTTGGGGTGGTGGGTTATCCTGGGTGCCCTGTAGTGGTAGACACACCGCAGATTGACGCGCCCTGGAGACAGAGGCATGGGCCCGCTGGGTGGGAGCTGTGCTGGTGTTCCCAGAGGGGTTTGGGTCTGTAGTGGCCTGGGCCTGTGTGAGGGGAACCGACTGTCCAGAGGTCCCCGATGGTCCGGGCTGGTCATCGGTGTCCAGGTCGACAGAGCTGCTGTCATCGCTGACGGCCTCTTGGGTGGGGGGTGTGGAGAATTCTGGCCCCTCCGCCGCGGTGTGTTGACGGTCGGGTCCTGCAGGGGTATAGAGGTATGGTTATAGTTTCAATGTGTGGCATATGGGTGTATCTGTGGGTTCTCGTGTCCCCAAGTGCTGGCATTCGTGTGTGGGGGCTTTGGTGAGGGTGGCTTGTGGGGGGGATGTGTATATGCATTGGGCATGCTTTGGTGATGGGTGTCCATGCTTAGTGGACGCATGCAGGCCTAGGTTTTGGGATGTGTGGGTTGTGATGGTGAGACATTGGCGGGGAATAGGTGTGCTGGGGGTGGGGGTGAGGATGGTGGTGGGGGTGAGGATGGTGGTGGGGGTGAGGGTGGGGGTGAGGATGGGGGTGGGGGTGAGGGTGGGGTTCGAGGATGGGGGTGAGGGTTGGGGTATGATTTGGCATGCAGGTGGGGGGGAAGCAGTATTGAAGCTTCAACTTACCAGTATCCATTCCTCCGCCGACTCCTGCGAGGCCGTCAGGATGCAGGATGTTCAAGACTTCCTCCTCCCATGATGTGAATTGTGGGGGTTGAGGTGGGGGTCCTCCGCCAGTCTTCTGCACGGCGATGTTGTGCCTGGATACCATGGAACGCACCTTCCCCCGTAGGTCGTTCCATCGCTTCCTGATGTCTTCCCGATTTCTGGGGTGCTGTCCCACTGCGTTGACCCTGTCGACAATCCTCTGCCATAGCTCCGTCCTCCGGGCAATGCTGGTGTATTGTATCTGTGTGCCGAACAGCTGGGGCTCTACCCGAACGATTTCCTCCACCATGACCCTGAGTTCTTCGTCTGTGAAGCGGGGTTGTCTTTGGGGTGCCATGGGGTGGTGTGTATGATGTGTGGGGTGGAGTATGTGTAGTTAAGTGTGTTGAGTGTGGTGGTGTGTGTTGTTTTGTGTGTGGATAGTGTGTGGGTGATGGTGTTGAGTGGCTGTGGCTGTTAGTTTGTGGATGCTGGTGTCTCGCTCTGGCCTTCTTTCAGAATTTTTTTGCGTAGGGGTTTGTGGGTGATGTGGGTGGGTGTTTTATATTGTATTGTGTGTGTGGGAGTGGTGTGTGTATGTGTATCAGGTGTGTGGGATTCAAATCGGCCAATGTGGCTGAGTTTTGTTCGTTTGTGTGTATTCTGACCGCGGCGGTGTGTCCCGCCAATGGAATACCGCGTTTGAATGACCGCCGCGTGGATTCGTGGGTCGTAATGGCATGGGCGTATTTCTGTTGGCGTGGCGGTGGAGGTTTGGTCACCTCCACCTTTCCGCCGACCGCTGGTCTGGCGGTCGGTTGTGGCTGTCGGATTTTCGGAGGTTTGCCTTCTGCGGGTCAGAATGACCGTGGCGGGTTTCCGCGGCCGCGGCGGTGTTATGGCGGTCTTCTGACCGGCGGTAAGTGCATTTTACCGCCGGGGTCAGAATGACCACCAAAGTGTGGGTAATGGAGCCAGTAGAGACTAGAGCTCTCCAGGTCCGCTGGTCTGGCCCATTTGACGTGAAGGAGCGGAAAAGGGGAGGCCACTTACCTACTGGACCTCCAATCCCCTAGAAACCCCCTAAGGGTGCTCCTGTCAACCGACTGAAGCCTCACATTGAGAGGTCAGAAGTCAACATGCTTCTGGTGCCAGATAAGGGTATGGAGGAGGAGAGTGATCCTCTCCTCGACCTCCTCGCTGCCAAGGAAGGTGATGGGTCAGTGGAGGGTGTCATTCTCTCTGACTCCATGACCCTAGACCAGAGAGGGGGCTGCTACCAGTTACTGGAACAGTACTCCTCCCTGTTTTCTCTCACTCCTGGGCTCACACACTTGTGTGTCCATGACATTGACACGGGAGACAGTTCCCCTGTAAAGAAGAAAATGTACAGGTTGTCAGACAAGGTGAAGGCCAGCATCAAAGAGGAAGTCTCCAAGATGTTGTCTCTTGGGGTTATTGAGAAGTTTAGTAGTCCCTGGGCCAGCCCTGTGGTGCTGCTACCCAAGGCTGCTGCCCCCAGTGCCACGCCAGAACTTCGGTTCTGTGTGGACTACCAGGGTCTCAATTTGGGCACACGGACTGAAACCCACCCCATCCCCTGAGCTGATGAGCTCGTAGACAGACTAGGCGCTGCCAAATTCCTTAGTACTTTTGATCTCACATCAGGGTACTGGCAGATCGCCTTGACTGAGGGGGCTAAAGAGAGTTCAGCATTTTCCACAACTGAGGGCCATTACCAATTCCGGATGATGCCCTTTGGGTTGAAAATTCCCCCACTACCTTCCAACGGATGGTTAACGGGTTCCTGGCTGGCAAGGATGCCTTCTGCGCAGCCTACCTAGACGACATTGCCATCTACAGTGACAGCTGGAAGGAACTCCTGCTCCACCTCAAGGAGGTGCTTCAGGCTCTGCAACAGGCAGGCCTGACCATCAAGGCCAGTAAGTGCTAGATTGGGCGGTGTTCCGTGGTGTACTTGGGACACCTAGTAGGTGGTGGCAAGGTGCAGCCACTACAGGCCAAGATTGAAACTATCAAGTCCTGGCAACCACCTAGAACCCAAACAGAGGTGAGAGCCTTCTTAGGCCTCACTGGGTATTACCGCAGATTTGTCAAGGGCTATGGAGCCATGGTGACACCCTTGACAGAACTCCCATCCAAAAAGCAATCTAGGTTGGTGAATTGGTCAGAGGCTTCTCAGAAAGCCTTTGACTCCCTGAAGGAAGCCATGTGCATGGCCCCCGTGCTCAAGGCTCCTGACTACTCCAAGGAATTTATTGTGCAGACAGACGCTTCAGAGCATGGCATAGGGGCGGTCCGAGCACAGCTGAATGAGGAGGGCCTAGACCAACCAGTAGTCTTTATTAGCAGAAGACTATTACCATAAGAACAGAGGTGGAATGCTATTGAAAGAGAAGCATTTGCTGTGGTCTGGGCTCTGAAGAAGCAGAGACCATACCTGTTTCGGACTCACTTCTAGGTTCAGACAGCCCACAGGCCCCTCTGATGGCTCATGCAGATGAGGGATGAGAATCCTAAACTCTTGAGGTGGTCCATTTCCCTACAGGGGATGGACTTTACGGTGGAGCATCGCCCAGGGATTGACCATGCCAATGATGATGGTCTCTCCAGATACTTCCGCCTTAATGATGAGAGCTCCCAGGAGGTTGGGTAGCTCTCCCCACTTTCAGCTAGGGGGACACACATTTTAGACCTGACAGCCTTAGGGTGGTCACCTCAAACATTTTGCCTGCCTGCCTCCCTCCACTTTTGAGATACTGTTTTTGCTGTTTTTTAGACTCTGCACTTTACCACTACTAATCAGTGCTAAAGTGCATATGCTCTCTCCCCTTAAACATGGTAACATTGGATCACACCCAATTGGGCTATTTAATTTACTTATAAGTCCCAAGTAGAGTGCGCTATATGTGCCCACGGCCTGTAGATTAAAAGCTACTAGTAGGCCTGCAGCACTGATTGTGCCACCCACTTCAGTAGCCCCTTAACCTTGTCTCAGGCGTGCCATTGCAAGGCCTGTGTTTGCAGTTTCACTGCCAATTCGACTTAGCATGTAAAAGTACTTGCCAAGCCTAAAACACTCCTTTTTCTACATATAAGTCACCCTTAAGGTGTGCCCTGGGTAACCCCTAGAGCAGGGTGCTGTATAGATAAAAGGCAGAACATGTACCTGTGTAATTTACATGTCCTGGTAGTGTAAAACTCCTAAATTCGTTTTTACACTCCTGTGAGGCCTGCTCCCTTCATAGGCTAACATTGGGGCTGGCCTCATACATTGTTTGAGTGGTAGCTGAAAGGAGTAGGAAGGTCATATTTAGTATGGCCAAAATGGTAATACAAAATCCTGCTGACTGGTGAAATTGGATTTAATATTACTATTTTAGAAATACCACTTTTAGAAAGTGAGCATTTCTCTGCACTTAAATCTTTCTGTTCCTTACATTCCATGTCTGGCTGGGTTTAGTTGACAGCTCCTTGTGCATTCACTCAGACACACCCCAAACACAGTATACTCAGCCTCACTTGCATACATCTGCATTTTAAATGGGTCTTCCTGGACTGGGAGGGTGGAGGGCCTGCTCTAACACAAAGTACGGACTACCACACCCACTACTGGGACCCTGGCAGACAGGATTGAACTGAAAGGGGACATGGTGCACTTTTAAGCCACTCTTTGAAGTCTCCCTCACTTCAAAGGCACATTTGGGTAATGAAAACAGGGCCTCTGCCCTACCACCTCAGACAATTCCTGGAGAAGATACCTGAACCAGAACCTGCACCCTGACAAGAAGAACTGCCTGGCTGCCTGAAGGACTCACCTGACTGCTTTCTGAAGAGGACTGCTGCCTTGCTGTTGCCCTGCTGTCTTGCTGCTCTCTTGCTCTGCTGCAGAAGTGCTCTCCAAGGGCTTGGATAGAGCTTGCCCCCTGTTCCCTGAAGTCTCAGGACCAAAAACACTTCTCTCCTGCAGCTGAAATCCCAGTGCAGCGAAAATTTTACGCACCGCCTGCCAAGAAATGCACAGCCTGCTTGCGGTGAAAATTTCACTGCACGCCAAGTCCGGAACGACGCTGCCCGACTTCGCAATAGAAGATCGACGCAGCGCCAGCGACATGACCGGAACTTCAACGCACAGCCCTACTGAATCGACGCAAGCCGACTCAGAACAACGCCACCCGACTTCCTGAGAGGAATCGTCGCAGCCCCTGCCATGCAGAAGAAAATTCCACGCATCCCCTTCTGGAATCGATGCAGCCACTGTGACTTCGCTCCGCAAGCCCAGGATTCACCACATTGTCCCCAGGGCATCTGAAAACCCTGCAACCCGAAGAGGATCCAAGTCCGTGCACCAGAAATCAACGCAATGTTTTCCCGGGTGGAAAATAACAATGCAAGCCTGTGTGCGAAGGGGCGAAACCGGCACACACTCACCGTTTTCCAAGCAGCTCCTCCTCTGCCGTCCCTTGCGAGGATTTTTCAATGCAAAACAGGTACTTTGCCCTGTAAGAGACACTTGTTGTTTCTAAGAGAACTTAAGACACATTTTATTGCTTTTACAGTAATCTTTTAACTCTAAAGACACTTTATCATTTTCAGTGATATCCCTACATTTGCTTTTTTTCATCTCTAATCGTTTTGACCTGCATTTATTCAGATAAATATTATATATTTTTCTAAACACTGTGTAGTCTACTTTTGTGGTGTTATATTGTGGTATTGCATGATTTATTGCACAAATACATTACACATTGCCTTCTAAGTTAAGCCTGACTGCTCAGTGCCAAGCTACCAGAGGGTGAGCACAGGATGATTTGGATTGTGTGTGACTTACCCTGACTAGAGTGAGGGTCCTTGTTTGGACATGGGTTTAACCTGACTGCCAACCAAAGACCCCATTTCTAACAGGCTCCATGTCTATGTACCGGAAATCTACACAAAGCCTGCCCTGCGTAAAAACTCAACAACGCATCGTCTTCATGCGCCAGAAAAATCGACGCACACCTCCTCGCTCTCCACGTATCTCCTCCTCTGCTGCCCCTTGTGGAAAATGTGAATGCAAACCGGGTACTTTGTGCTTGCAAGAGACATTTGTTGTTGTTTAAAGGCTAAAGACTTCTTTTATCATTTCCTAGAGTGATAATTCAAAGTGTACTTATTCAATCTTAATCGTTTTGACCTGCATTTAATCAGATAAATATTATATATTTTGCTAAACACTGTGTGGTGTAGTTTTGTGGTGTGATACTGTGTTATTGCATGATATATTGCACAAATACTTTACCCATTGCCTTCCAAGTTAAGCCTGACTGCTCAGTGCCAAGCTACCAGAGGGTGAGCACAGGATTATTTGTATTGTATGTGACTTACCCTGACTAGAGAGTCCTTGCTTGGGCAGGGGGTAACCAGACTGCCAACCAAGACTCCATTTCTAACAATGACCTTACTCCAAAACAGAGCCTCTGGGATAAATTAGAACACTCAGTAATAAATCCTTTATCTTACAAAAATTGATTACTCATGACACAAATTGTCTTCACCTTTTTTTAACCGATCTAACATGCTGGCTAAACCTATTTTTCTACACTCTAGCTCAGATGACTATAATTTTTTTAATTCTCACATCTGGCATAGTATTACTATTAAGAAAAATATAAAAATGCTAAACTGGTGAGAATGAATAAACAAAAGCATTTTAAAGGTCAAACAATTAATTTTACACAAATGGCTCATCACATTTCAAGAGCTACAACACGTTTGTTGTCCATCACTCTTTTAGTTGTAAAGTTAGCTCATTATTAGTGACTATCAAACAAACGTTACCGAATATATCCGTAGTGGAAAATAGTCTATTGGCAACATCCATGTAGCCGAATAAATTATCTACAGAAAATAAAGCTTTTACATTCTTAAAGACTAATAATTTGTGTTGGAGGTCGCACGTTCTGATTGTTTGTGGTGGGGCCCTGGCCAGGCAGAACCTACCAGTCCTATCGGGGGGAGGTGATTACACTCACCCCTGGGTAGCTTGTCACTGAGTAGTCGGGCTTATCACAGAGTCAATTTGTAAAGCTTTATCACGTCACTCTCATGCAATAAATACACTGAATATTAGAAAAGAGACTTAACATAGGTTGTAGGTGAACACAGTGTATATTCAAT
Organism: Pleurodeles waltl; assembly: GCF_031143425.1. Classification (NCBI taxonomy): domain Eukaryota; kingdom Metazoa; phylum Chordata; class Amphibia; order Caudata; family Salamandridae; genus Pleurodeles; species Pleurodeles waltl. Next base: position 905,681,852 of record NC_090445.1, on the reverse strand, counting down.
ACAACACATGAACTTCTGGGTATAACTCACACTTGATAATATCACTAGCAGTACTAGGCCCAACTGCATTAAAATGACACCAGTAGCATGTGCACCTGGGTGAAGTTCTACATTACCCCCACAGCACCCTTATGTGGTGCAAAATGTTATCAGAGCTAGGCCCACCTTGGCAAATAATATAATCGAATGCCAAACACACTTAGACGACGTACCCCAGATCACAACTGTACCAGGTATATACAAAACACAGATAATTGCAATACTTTTAGCAGCACTGTGGGCCCGGTCAATTACTTTCACCACCCAGGCTTGGCCTGGGCAATGCTACCTCGCACACACTGTCATCCGGGGCTGGATAAGGAGAGGGCAGGTAGTTCACTGCTCAGAGGGCCCAAAAGGAATGATCGATGAAGAGGGGAATGTAGCAGAGGGGCCTCTCAGAAGGTAGAGACACAATGTCATGTACATATTGATCAGAGTTGCACCCAGGCAATCTGGGTACAATGCCTGGTGCATGAGGATCTGAGTCACACCAGATAGTTCCGGCTTCACAAACAGTGATGAGTTGCAAATTCCATGCCTCCCTGGAAATGTTGATACGAGTCTCACTAGACAGTTTTGGTCACACACCACAACCCCAAGCGCCAGCTGAGCTGCGCCTCCCAAGGCCTGCAATATCAGGCCTAAAACATGGTTGACAGGCTATTCTGGTGGGTGGCACACCTTGTGCAGCATTCCACTAGTAGCCGGGTCTGTACCTGCCCCAGGTATGTGGTGTACCTTTTTAAAGGGCACTCCCTGGTACAGCACCTCAACCAATCACGTATGTTGCCCTTCCTGGCATGCAGTACAGTGGGAAAGTGCCCAGAGTCTTAAGGTCATGCAAAGAGAGTCAGAAAAAAACTGAGAGGAAAAAGAAAACATTTTCAGGGAAATCCCTTAAAAAGGGTCATGCCCAACAGTAAAAAAAATCACTCTATCTGCTGCTTTGCAGGGACAACTCAGACACTATGGACCTCATTTTGACACTGGTGGTCTTTTGTCCACCAGGGTAAATGTGGCGGTCCCACCACCAACAGGCTGGTAGTGCAGACCGCCACTTTATGAGTGTGGGAGGTTGGCCTCTACCAACCCGCCACATCTCCACTCATACCAACATGGCGGTTGCAACCGTCGGGCCGGAGATGATCATCTCTGACCCGGCAGTCCACAGAAGACCACCAGTAGTATTAGGAGCCGGCTTTCTTCCATGGTTTCCACGGCGGTAGCATCGCCACGAAAACCATGGCAGAAGGCCACTGGTGATAGGGAATTCCTTCCCTGTCACTGGTAGATGGCTCCCTCAACCCCCAGCAAGCACCATAACCCTCCTCTCCCCCTCCAGCCACAGCACCATCCTCCCGCCACTACCCACCCCCACCTCCCCTTCAGCCACATCGCCCCCCCTTCACCCGCAACTCACCCCCACCACCCCTTCAGTTGCAGCGCCACCCACCCCGAATACATGCCCACAGGCACCCACAAGCACCATGCATACACCCATTCACCTACACTTACATACACCCCTTCACAACAACATTCACACACACATTAAAGCACACATCCATATACACATTCACAACAATATTCACACATGCATTCAAACACACATCCATACACGCATTCAGAACAACATTCACACACGGATTCAAGCACACATCCATACATGCATTCACAACAACTGGTGGGGTGGGGCCGGTAGTGGAAGCGCTAGGGTGCCTCCACCTGCCAGCACGACTAATGCTGGATTTCCACTGAAAGTGTGGCGGAAATCCAGCAGTACCCATGATATGGTGGGCGGGAGACCGCCAGCACAGGCGGTCTCCTGCCACCCACGGCTTTGGCAGTCTTTTTGGCAGTCCGCCAAAGTTGTAATGAGGGCCTATTTTTTTTCTGTACCTGATTAATTATAACCCTTTGTTCTTTTTACAAGAGGAAACTTTTTCTTAATAGCAAGTGCTGGTCTTGTAACAGAAATGACATTGATGTTCTACGTATGTTTATTTTATGTCCAAAGGTTATTTCCAATTGGAAATTGGTTTCAGAAAAGATTGCTGCTATATGCTCACTGAATTTAACAGTTAATAAAATGTTTATTTTCCTTGGAAATTCTTCTAATATGTGTTCATCAAATCCTTTAAATGGGAACTTTGTTGACCACTTCATTGATACAGCTTTTCAGATTATTACTTCTAACTGAAAAATGCCAATAATACCCTTTACTAAATGATTTAGTATAATCATAGACTGGACACTGAAACTCTACCATGGATACCTATAAAGATTAAAGAGAATATGCTTTGGAAGCCCTTATCTTCCCTCCTGTAAAATTATGTTGATCAAAACAGTTTCATGGCTAATAATTATGAGCCTTTTTAAGATACATTTATCTCTAATTTTCTTCTTGAGTTTCTCCAAAATTATATTTAATTATTTATAATCTCTTAACTTTTTCTATTTTCTATGTAGTAATTTTATAATTTTGTTTGAGCTAACATTTTCTTTCATATGCTTTTTATTATGCTTTGATAATATTTTTGCTTTTCTTTCTTCCCTCTCTTTTCTATTTTTATGGTTTAGAAAAATGCTTATTTTATCTAATTCAAGTTAGGAGTGTATTGAACATATAAGATAGGTAGTATTGACTAACTACCTTGTGTTATTTATTGTATCTAAGTGCAAGTTAGCTGTTTATGTAACTTATCATACAATTGGTAGTATCGACTAAATATTTTGTGTTATTTAGGATTTAGATGCATTTACATTTAATTTTATTAGTAATAGTCCTCCTATTTATTCCATTTAATATAATGATAGGTCACTCAACATTTCTTTGTATTTATTTTCTCCTTAAAAGATGTTCTTAAACAACAATATTAAACAAAGTTAAACGCATAATAAATTGTCATTACAGTCATGATTTTTATACAGATGGTCACAGCATACCTCTGCTGAAGATAGTCTCTGTCAAACAGGAACTCTTTTCAACTATAGCCTACAGGTGGGCAAACCATGCAAGGCTCAGGTCAGGTTCAAGCAAAATGTTTGTTTCAAACTTGGTCCTTCCCAATCCAGATTCCGCACCAACCACTGCACCAAAACTGCGCTGATCACTGCCACAGATTACATCAGAACCCCTTTTGACTTTAGAAAAATGGCAACCCTGATCCTCTTCCACCTCTCAGCAGCATTCAACACTGTATCCCACCACACACTTATGAAGAGGCTTCATCACATCAGAATCCAAGGAGACACTCTCAAATTGATTGCCTCCTTCCTAGGAGTGGGCGAAGAATTCCACTCAGCCGGCACAGTTCACAGGGTTTTCCCCACTCCGCACGAGTTCCAAAAAATCTTCAAAGTAACGTGGAGCGGAGATTTTTCTCTTGCTCGGGTTTACCAACGTCAAGTTGTTAAGCGCAAGCAAGATAAATCGCTCAGTTGGTGAGCAAGATTTCTGAAATGAGAAAGCTGACGCTCATGTTGAGGAAGCTGCCGATCGAATAGAAAATTTACTTGAGCATCAGAAAGAAGTTAGTGCCCGCTGGCACTCCACATGATGCCGTTAGCACTGATTTTATAGCGCTGGACAAACTCCTGGCACTAAAATTAACGCAAACTGTGTGTCTTACCCAAACTCTGCTGCTCGTGGAGCTCCACGTAGCACGGAAAAGTTTTTCCAACACTTTGCGGATTTCAGCATAGCAGAATTCTATGAACTCCACCCAGGCCTACTCCTTCCTCACCTGAAGAACCCTGAGAATCTGCCACCCACCTTTCACCTAGGAACCCGAGAACATCATCTGTGGCGTCGCTGAAGGCTAATCTCTCAGTCCTACATGACCCTCCTGGCCAATATTGTCAGAACCCACAGAATGAACATCGTATCCTGTACAGATGACACCCAGCTCACCCTCTATCAAAAGGCGCTTTCACATTGAAAGCCATCTTCAACAGGTGCATGATGGGCATCACCGACTGGATGAAAAACAACTGCCCAAAACTCAACACAGACAAAACGGAAGCACTCATCTTTGGGAAAAACACCTCCAATGGAATGACACCTGGTGACCTTTTGAATTAGGGCCCGCTCCCACTTTGACAGAGCACACAGGCAACCTTGGCATCATCTTAGACAGAAAACTCACCTTGAAAAACTAGATCAGCACAGTCTCTTTCACCTGCTTCATCACTTTTCACATGCTCTGTAAGATCTTCAAATGGCTCCCTGTCAACACCAGACAACCCACCATTCAAGCCCTAGTCACAAGCAGGTTGCACTATGGCAACACATTCTATGTAGGAATCACCAGGCCCCTCCTGAAGAGACTACAGACCACACAGAATTCAATGGCCAGACTCATCCTTGACCTCCCCTAATGGACCCACACTACCCCCCACCTCAAGAAGCTCCACTCGTTCCCCATTCAGAAAATATATCAATGCAAGATGCTGATCCACACCTATAAAGCCCTTCAGAATTAAGGACGAGCATATATCAACCACCACCTGAACTTTCACCAACCCTCCAGACACCTGCACTCTGCTTCCCTCTCCCTCGCATACACCCCCAGCATCCGCTGAAGCAACAGTGGAGGACACGCTTTCTACTATCTCACTGCTAAATTCTAGAATGATCTCCCCTTCAGAGAGAGAGAGAGAGAGAGAGAGAGAGAGAGAGCTTATATATAGTTCAACTCCACATTTAGCCATGCAAGGCTGGGGCAAAGTCGAATGTTATGGTTGACTGTGAAGGAGTGTGATTTGGATACATGGAGTGGATTGGGCACACTCTCCACTTACCTTTCAAGAAAAATGTCTGAGAAAGTAAAGTTCATCTGGCAAGGCAGCCACCAGTGTCTGAGGAAGAGACATCATAATCCAGTTGCCATTGGACAAAGTCACAATGAAGATTTCTACATTTGGTCTATCCCTGTTATGGAAGTTGAAAATCTCCAGCGGGAGAAAGCTGCAGGCTGTAGCCAATGCGGGCTCTACGAGACAGGATACCACTCCTGAGAGGAGCCACCGTGTATTATTTGCTGCTGTGGAGAATAATGTGTCAGGAGCTGCTGCAAAGTCAGGCCAACCGTTGATGCACCTTGGGTGGATCAGTAAACAGGTAGATCCTGTCTCTTTTCAGTTCTTAGAGCACTTTGTTGTAGTTGGACTCTTGCTCTAGGCAAGACTGCTGGTTAAGGAATGATAGCACTTTTGTGTGTAGGTGACTAAGCCAATCCTACAAAAGGTCGCAACTGTTGACCCAACCCTCCCGGCTCAGAAGGAGTACCTCACCATAAACCCAAAGAGTAAAAGGTGATTTCTGTCAGCCTTCACGCATGGACTGTAGCGTGCAACATCTCAGGGGAGTCGTGGTCAAACGGAGAGTACCCTTTTCTCACATGAGCAATAAGTCTCAGTCACACACAGGCAATAAAGGAGATGCAGTGACGTTTTCAATAGGTTTTATTAACAAGACTGCAATCTACTGTAAAATGCATGGGCTGCAATGATTAAGATAATGAACAGTACAAGAAAGAGACTTGTGAAGATGAGAATCGTGAATACAAAGACCCCCACCATCCTGAAATAACATGAAATGTAAAATATCCCTAAAACCCTAGCATGGAGAACCTAATCCTAACCTGTAGAGAGCTAGGTGTAATAAACCTAATCTGCCAGTACCGTGTCCATGAGAAGTGTCCCCCAACCCTCGTTTCCTTGGAATGAGGTCTCTAGATCCGACTCTGTGGGGACACGAAGGCTGAGTCTGCATCAAGGCAATGTGTAGCATAGATAGCGTTGTTAGCATCTGGTATGAATCCCTCTGATAACCTTATATACGTGGGATTATACAGATCTTGTAGGAAACCTGAAACAGGTATGTTCTCAAACAATAGATAAGAAGGAAATTACATAAACAATTCCCTCCAATGGTACATTATGTTCCTGTCACAGGTAAGTGGGAATGGGACATGATGTGAATTCCTACATATATCACTTGATTTTGACGCTGGTAGTGACGCTTTCAAAGAGTGGCACTGATAACGTGAAAGCAAAACAACTTCCTAACTATAAACATCTTGGAAAAAATAATTAAGTAAATGCATTAAAACAGAGCAGGCTAAATAGGTTAAAAGTCACTAGGTGACGGGGGCACAGGTCTGCAAGACACAAGGCTAAGCAAACTCCTGATTCCCACTAAAACAAAATTGGATCCAATACAACTTTGAGGCATAAAGTTTTCTTCTAAGTCCAGAGTTTTGGATTTGGCACTATCAGCACTGCTTCCAAGGGTCTAGGACTGGGGGAGCACCACTTGGAGCGTCAGAACTCAAACTGTCTGGGTTAAGGTGTGGCCGCAAGATAGTTAGAGTTTTTTATTATCCCTGAGGCTCTGATCAGGAGACCAGCTAACTAGCACACATCATCACTATGGAAGTATTGGGTTCAAGTAGGGAACCAGGTCTCAGGGCGGTCATCTGAGGGCACAAGGCATATTTCAGACAGCAAGGCAGTCCTCTTAAGAACATGATAGGCCACAGCCAGCAATGCATTCCTCTGAAAGTCCTTCCACAGATCCAGAAGTACAGAAGTAAACTCAAGAGTGGGTCTGAGGGTCCTATTTTTATACCTGAAGCCAGCTTTGATGTGGAAGTAACTTCTGGAGTTTCCCCACACAAAGTGTCAGAAATGTCCTCTGTCCTGGTCCTGTGGTCTGGGGTCACCAAAGGCTAATGTGAAGTTTTTTGTTTTGTTTGAGCTGAAGCATAGTAGTTGAAGTGCAAGTAGTGATATGCACAGCTCAGCCCCCCTTTCTGCTTAGATGGCCCATTCTGAAAACAACAGACAGGTGTTGCTATCTGGGAGGAAAGTACAAAGGCAACTGCCAACTACACCTAGTCAAGTGTCTTAGGAGAAAGGCTGCAGGCACCAAATAGTTAGACAAGAAAATGCCAATGTTCCAAAAGTGGCATTTTCAGAATTGTGACTTAAATCCAACTTTGTCATTAAGATTATTTTGGATTACAATTCCTTAAGTACCAAACATGACAATTCTACCTGCTCCTAAACAAAAAGTTATCACTATCTAAATTTAATAAGGTAATCCAATGTTAACCCAGGGAAGAGATTAGCCTCACAGTAGTGAAAAACTAACTTAAGAGTTTTTCACTACCAGCACATGTAAAACTTAAAAGTACTTGGCCAAACTGTTTAAATACAGTGGGCTGTTTAGGGCCTACCTTAGTGGTGACTTATAAGTAATAAAAAGGCAGTTTTAGGCCTGGGAATGAATTTATTTTGCCAGCCAAATTGGAAGTCTAATACTGCATACAGGCTGCAATGGCAGGTCTGGGCATGTTTTAAAGAGCTTCTTAAGTGGGAGGCCCAATAAGTGCTGCATGCCCACTTGCTGCATTTAATTTACCAGCTCTGGGTTTATGGTACATCACTTTACTACAAACCTATAAGTAACTTAAATATGTGAATCAGGTGTAAGCCAAAGCACATTAGCACTGGTTAACAGGGGTAAAAAGCAAAAGTTTTAAGGTCAACAAAAACAAATTCGCCAACACAGGATGGGAGAAGGGAAATAGTTTCGGGGAAGATCACCTTAAGGCTAACATGTCTAACAATGAGCCTTGGTGTGTTGATCATGATGTCCTTGAAGGATGTGAAGATGGGGTCTAGAATGTGTCCTGCGAGATGAGTGGGGGTCTGTGATGCATTCAATTAGTCTCAGGTTTCTGAAGTTGTCAAGAAGGGTGGCTGAGCTGTGTTCAGACCGGTCTTGAAAATGGAAATTGAGGACCCCCTGGACGATGAAAGCACTGGAGATGAGGACTGGGTGGGGTGGGTGAAGGTGGTGTCTTTGTAGACTGTGATTCCTCCTTCAGGAGTGTTTAGGTAGTCTGGCCTGATGATATTGTATCTGGCGGGTATGGCCGTAGCAATGTTTGACGATGAAGCTGTGTTCAGCCATATTTCTGTGAGGAAGAGAAGGACTTGGTCAGCAGCATCCAGCAAGTTTCAAATCTCCATGGCATACTAGCTGAGTAAGCAGGTGTTGAGGAACATGCATGATATAGTGTGTGAGAGGTGCAGGTGTGCCTGTTTGTAGGTGTTTGAGTGTGTGGGAGATGGGTGTTGTGGAGGTTTTATTGGTTGGAGTTGCAGTAACAGTGATACAGGTGAGGAGGTGAGGGAGCAGGTGAAAGCTGTTGTGTGGTGTAGCATGCTGGGATTCAAGGCACAAAGGAGGGCAGCGGGGTAGGGCTGGGTTGGGAACAAGAGTTTCTTCCACTGGGAGTGGTCCAGACACAGACGTGTGCATGCAGACTTGCGTTTGATGAGCCTTCAGCAAGCCAGCAACACATCTGCACTGAGGGAACCATTAAGTAGAGCTGGGAGGGGGTAGGAGTGCATGGGGTGTATGATGGGTCTGAGTAGGAGTGTAATATCAGTGAAGGACAGAAGTGGGAAGAAAGAGTGGGGATGGGAAAGTGGTGCAGATAAGATGGACAGATGGCAAGGGCCAGAAAGGAGCAAGACATGACACAAAGAGTGAGCAAAGGCAAAAGGGGTGACAGAAAAGACACAAAAGGTGGAAGAGGGGCTGAGAAAACAAGGCAAGAAGAACAAGAGAACCAGCACAGAAAAGTCACAGAATGACTAAAGAAGGACAGAAGGAGTGACAGAAAAGGCACAAAGAGTTAGAGAAAACACACAAAGAGTGATTCAAAAGACACAAACAAAAACTTGCAGTTAGAGTGAGAAAAAAGTCACACAGAGTGAGAGAAAATGCACAGAGTGTGTGAAAAGGCACACAACATCACAGAAAGAGCCAGAGAGAGAGAGAAGTGGCATAGAAGTCAGAGAGAGGCAGATCAAGGTGAGAGAGAGTAAGAAGGAGAGAGGCTAGATGGGTGCCTCAAGGTGCTGGAGTTGGGTCCTCAAGGTTCCTGACCAGTTGGTGGACTGGTCCATGTAGGTCCAGGGGGATTCACCTTTGCACCTGGCTGGTCCAAGCTGCGGATGCCATTAAGTAGGGCCAGGAAGGGAGAGGAGTGCAGTGGGTAGTGAGTCGGGTTCAGGTGGAGCACAGTAACAGTGAAGAAGAGCAGCACGAGGAACAGGTAAGGACTGGAGGAGGCAGGAGGGAGCTGCAGAAAGGATGAGAAAGGGGTGCAGAGAAAACAGATGGCAAAGGTAGGAATGTAGAGATAGCACAGGTCAGAAATGACACAACAAGTGAGAAAAGGCAGAAGGAGTGAGTGAAAAGGATGAGAAGAACTACAGAAATGGCACAGAAACGTTGCAGAAAGAGTGAGAAACTAGGCGCAAAGAGTGAGAGAAAAGGCACAAATGTGATTAAAAGGGCTCAAAACATCATGAAAAGAGTGAGGGAGAAGGCAACAAGAGCAAGTGAAAAGGCACAACGAGTGAGAGAAAAAGCACAGAGGATGAAAGAAAAAGCAGAAAATTTGCAGAGTGAAAGAAAAAGATACATAGGAAGAGAAAATGTATCAAGAGTAAAAGTAGTAGTACAAACATCACAGAAAGAAAGGGAAAGAGATTGTGGTTAGAGACAGAGAAATAGTGAGAGTGAGAGAGAGAGCGGTGAGATGGGTTCCTCAAGGTGCTGGAGGTCCGCAAGGGCTTTGACCGCTCAGACAACCACATGCAGGTAAGTCAAGGAGGTGACTGGGCCTATGCACCTGCTTAATAATGTTTCCCTGTTTGAGTCTCTTGTTTTTTACCCCTCTCCTCCTTTCCTTTGGAATTTCCTCTGTTCAAATTGTGGTTTTATGAGGAATTACAATGCATATTCCTGGAAGGCCCTATTGGTCCAAAATGTTTCATAAACAATGGCAAAATTTAATTTAGATGTGAAAATATCTCTTTTTATCTATGGAAATTATTCTTTATGACTCTTTAAAATGTACTCTTGTAAATGGATTTTCTCACATGTGAAATTACACTAATCCATTGTAATGTTTTGTGTGAGTAAATCTCCTCAAAATTAGGCCTGGTCCCAATTTGAATTACTCCAGAGTAACGGAAGTAATTCAGTAATTCCACATTACTCTTGTGACCCTGAACTATCAATCGTAATGCCATGATGTCATGTCACATAACTGTTTCTCCAACTTGAGGAAAAAGAGCCTTAAGAATCACTGAAACAACACGAGAGCGTGAATGCTCCTTTTGTCTTTTGCTGTACTCGAGCAGCAGTACTTTAGCGTATGCAGTCACCGGTCAGCTTAGTAGATTTTTTATTGAACTCACAATGCATTTTTGAACTTATATTGTATCCAAATAGAACATTTAGGTAGTTTTTTAGTGTGAAAGTCACCATCTTAAGTTTTTGGGATAAGTTAAGAAACTCCAATGCAGCACTTTGGAAAAAGTTTGTTGTTTGAGGAAGGGCATCCAACAGTATTTTTAATCTTTTTTTATTTTGTATCTTTGTTAGTGGGTGGCCTGGAGTATGGGCTGGAGTAAGAGGGGCCCATTTGGGATTGTAGTTTTTTAAGAGGAAATTACTTTTTTCTCCATTTTTTGTGGGTCTTTTGAATTTTACACTAATTTATTTACCATTTTACTGTGAAGTTGCTTTACTGTTTGGGGTCTAGTCAGCCCTGCACTTGGCATTTGGTATATTTTTGATGTATGACTCACATCCTCCCTTCTGCTGTGCTATATGATTAAAAAACATTAAGGTGTGGCATATGAGTGGCTGTGGATTAAATGCAAAAAGTAGACTATTTTATTTTTTGTCTGCATTTGCCTGTTGCTCATTATATACTTCCATTCCTTTCCCTGCAATACTTTAGGATGGTTTTTGTTGGTCTATGAGGGGGGGGTGCTCTGGGTGGGACAGGGCAACTGTCTTCTCTGTTCTCCAGGCCTCTTTCCTTGCTGGCCACGTTGCGCTGGACATTATTTGTATCCACTGAGTGTGTGCCTGTATGTGTTCATGGTGGCCATTTTGTCTTTGTTTTCTATGCCTCCTTCTTTGCTGGCCATATCGTGACCATTATTTTGTGGAGCCCTTTAGCATGTGTATGTTGGTGTCCATTTTGCTTTTGTCTTCCAAGCCTCCTTCTTCAGTAGCGTTGTTGTAAATGAACTAGCTTCCACCATTTTGTGCAGCCAGTCTGTGCTTCAGTCCCTTTATTTCACATTTCGAATCAATTTCCTAAGAACATTGGTAGAAGAGGCATATGACATTTTTGTTAATTTTTTCTGATAAATTTATTTGTGAATGTGTTGATTGTAGTATAGAGTTGTTGTTTTTTTTTATTTATTTGACTTTTTTGCCTGCATCCTCGCTTCAAACAAAGTGTCCATTGGCCCGGTGGGGCACCAGCAAATATTTAATTCAGGGTTTCCCAAACTGGAGATCACACCCACTGGTGGGTTGGGACACGATTTTTGGTTGGGTCATGAAAGTCCAAGCAATAAAGATGCCTTCAAATTCTGTATTCATCTTGCAGCATTTTCTGCTCTTTAATGACAGAGCAAATGTCGAGCTATATCTTCTGCAAATTACTCCTTATTTGTTTTAATTTGAGGATTGGTGTTTACGAACTCATCTCACTTTGCAGTCACAGAATGAAAAACAAAGTGAAAACCTCACTGGGGTACAGAGAGTGTGAAAGAAAAGGCTGTGGGATGTAATGTTTTTGTAACACACAAGAAAATAACTTTCACTGAACAGTAGATATTCAGTAAATTGGAAAGCAAAAATGAAGCACATGTTTTGTAATTTTGAAGCGTGATGGAAACACATAATAGTATTAAAACAAATCATGACACTTAGGGGTTCATTATGAAAATGGTGGTAAACACCGTTGGCCGCCGTGGCGACGGTGAACAGAAGACCCCCAGTGGCGGTGAACAGAAACCCACCATGTAAAGATGCCAAAAACTGAATCGCCCAAAATGTCTGCTACCACCAGCCACCACCAGGGCCTTGTTGGCAGATAGGCTGCACATCCCACCCCGCCACTGCCAAGCACACAAATCCCGCGCCCTTCAACTAATGATGCACAAATCACCACGGCGGTTAGTGGATGCCGAACGACCATTGGCGGTACAGACCGCCACAGCCAGCAATGGGACCCAACTGCAAGAAAAGCACACATTGGCAAGTTTAAAACCCACACACCTGACACACATCCACAACACTATAAAACACCCACAGACACACCCCACAATCCTTTGCATCGCCAATAGGATAAGTCAGACTGACAACATTACACGCAGACACTGAACGCAACATCACACAACTCACACACCCAACCACACAACAGCACCCTCACCAATATCCACACAACATGCCACCCACAACACACACCATGGCACCCCCTAAGAACCCACACTTCACCAAAAGGGAGCTAAGAACAATGGTGGATGAGATACTCAAGGTCGAGCCACAAATCTTCAGGCCCAGGTCCAGCACACACCCATCGCCAGGAAGATGGAGCTATGGCAGTCTATAGTGAACAAGGTCAACGCAGTGGGAAACCATCCACAAGGGAATGACATCCACAAGAGATGGAACGACCTGCGTGGGAAGGTTTGGTCAATGGCATTGAGGCACAACATTGCAGTCCAGAAGACTGGGAGAGGACCCCCACCTATATCCCCCGAATACATCGACTGGGAGAAAAAGATACGGCCCATCCTGCACCCTGAGGGCCTCACTGGACTCACTGGAGGAATGGACTCGGGAAGTCATCTACAACTACCCCATATCCACCACACCTGTAATGCATGCACCACCTCACCCATCCAACTACTGCTAGGATCACACTCCACCCTACCCCAATCAACACATCCAGGCACCTTGCATGCCCACAAACCCACCAACAGGCCCACATCCCTCCCCCTGTGCACAGCCACCCACCCCTGCAAGGTGTCACAATGGCACTACACTACCCACAATGCCACATCCCATGCAAAATGCAATGTTAACCCCACCAAAGGTCCCTGCATGACCCAACAGGGGAATACCGGCATAAAACAGGGCAGAGCTGTGCATCCTCATCCGAATTAGTAAATGTAACATACATGGCCATTGCCCCCAGAGGCACCACCACCCATGCCACCGTGACGGAAAGGCCAAGGAGTGCCGGTGCCCCACATGGAGACAGAGGCACCACTCAGGACATTGGAGAGGGAACTGTGGACACTGAGGAATACCCTGGCCCATCACACAGTCCTGGACTGTCACCCAACAGCAGCCCCACCCAGGACACTACTGACACCCCTACCACCCAGCCACCAACATCTGCACATGCCAAATGACCCCACACCAGTGTATCCAGGTCACAGGCTGGTGGAACACATGTACAGAGGCCACAGTCTCCACCTACCAACAGGCAGGATTATGATGGACCCAGTACACGTGGTACTGCCAGAACTGTGCAGGGGACACAGGCACAGGGGGCTAGGTCCAGTGGGAGGGTATCAGTGGCCCAGGGGGAGGCCACAGGATGGATGCTGTAGCCCAGGAGGTGATCTCTGAGGTCCTAGGAGCATATCACCATACCCAAGACAGGATGGGCCAGATCCTGGCCACCCTGGAGCAGAGTCAAAGGCTGCAGATAGCCCAACATCAAGAGACCATGGAGCAGTGGAAACAACTCAATGCCACCATGGCCACTACTGCAGGGGTACTGCAGCACCACCACCCAACCCAGCCTGAGACCCCCACAAACCAGGATGCCCCTACCACCGACCAGGACACAGACCGGCCATCAACCTCAGCAGCAGCAACTGGACTGGTGGTACTGTCTAAGGACACATAGGAGACTATCACCAGAAACTCAAATGGTCCCTTAGACACAGATATGACACTGGAACACCTTCCAAGACCAAGGCACCCTCAAAGAAGTGACTTTGACATAGACTGTCTCCCAAGTGTGCCACTGTGCTACCAACCTCACTGGCCAATTGTAACTCAACAACTTGCAAAGTACACATTGACCTACACCCACTGCCACCACTCGCCCAGCCCATGTACCCAGTATGGACATCCGTCATCAGCCCACTCCCTATCACTGTAAAGTGAATAAGTCAGACTGACAATATGCAGTGCAGACAACATCATCAGTGAACAGTACCTCATAGTCACTTGAAGTATAGTTGGATCAGTTGGTTCCTGGAGTGAACAACTTGCCCCTCTTCATCATCACCATCACTCTCATCCCCTCTCAGAGGAAGCAGGTCTGGATATACAGCACCCTCCTCCTCCAGTAGAGAATAGACTTCCTCACAGCCACGTTGTGCAGCATACAGCAGGCCACCACTATTCTACACACCTTCTCAGGGCTACAGCACGGGGATCCCCCAGAGAGATGGAGGCAACGGAATCCAGCCTTCGGGAGACCTATAGTGCGCTCTATCACCCTCCTAGTACATCCATGAGCCTCATTGTAATTCCTCTCTGCATCTGTCCTAGGATTCCTCACTGGTGTCAGGAGCCAATGCATGTTGGGGTAGCCAGAATCACCTGCAAAAGTGGTCGAAACAGAACTGTAACAAACTACCATCAGTTGCAGACAGTCTGCCTGTCAGCCATGTACAGAAAAAGTGTCAAACACATTCACCTATGAGCCATCCTCTGTCCCCTTCTAGTTGTTCCATCATGTGTGTCACACTGCTGTTCCTCGGAGACAAATGAATCATGGACTGATCCAGGGAACATGGCATTCACATGTGAAATGTACTGGTCTGCAGTACACACCATTTGTATGTTCATTGAGTGGAAGTTCTTCCTGTTTCTGTACACCTGTTCACTTACTCTTGCGGGGATGAGATCTATGTGGATGCCCTCGATGGCACCTATCACATGGGGAATGTTGGCAAAGGCGTAAAAGTCTGACTTGATGGCAGGGAGTTCAGCCCTTTGTGGAAACTTCACATATGTCTGTAGGTATTGTACAAATGCATCCAGGAATTTGGACAGGATAAGTCTAAACATTGGCTGTGAGAACCCTCCACCCATGCCCACTGTCACCTGAAATGAGCTTGTGGCCAGGAAATGGAGTATAGCTAGCACTTGCACTCCAGTAGGCATGGCATGCTGATTCCAATTTGCTGGCTCAGTACAGGATCCAGTAATGCACAAAGTTCATGGATAGTAGCACGAGTGAGTCTGTGGTTGAAAATGATGTGACGTTCCACTATGGTCTCCAAATCAACGAGAGATCTGTGCACAGATGGGGCCCTCCCTCGCCACATGGGTCTGTACCTAGGAGAAGTGGAGAACACATATGAGGGACACACATTCATTTGCACAACCTGTTGTGTATAAAACACTACTGTACAACATGTAGGTTACACACAAGCATTGTAGGATGTACAACTGGAGTGACATGTTTGAACTGAGACGTCTGGACTGTTGTGGGCAGCAAATAGTCATTTGGGCATGCAAATGAGGGCTGAGGTCTATAGGGCCTGCATGGGGACCATGACCAGGAAATATATGTGTAGTACTTGCAAAATGTCAGCCCCCTGCCATCCAGATATGTAGCAGTGGAAGTGACCTCATACCGCTAGCAGTTGTTGTAATGGCGTAAAGCGGTGTTCACCGCCATGCACCCATTCATTGGTTAACATGGTTATCAATGGGCAATTTGGGCCTATCATTTCATGATGGTGCACACTACCTTGGAGCGTACGCCATTTTGTCACCCCAGGATCACTTGACTCCCGGATTCCGTGCATGGAAGTACTCCATTGAGTGTGCTGCTGTGTCCTGACTCTGGTTACTCAAATGGCAAGAGTCACAGGGGAAAGGGCCCTGGCCTTCACCATAGAGGAGCTGGAGAAGCTGGTGGATGGGGTCCTACCCCTGTATGCCAAGTTATGTGGGCGACCAGAGGTGAGTAGGCGGATGGCCTGCATGAATGTGCGTGATGGATGCCTGCATGCATGTGTGCACGATTTGTATCTGCACAGGCGTTGAATGTTTGATAATCAGTGTGAGTGAGGTGGTTGAATGATGTTGTTAAGTGGCCATCCCATAGGGGACGTATAGCCAGCGGTATCAAATGGGCACTGTCAGACCTCTGTGTTACTTTTCTGTGTATTCCCTACAGGTCAGCACCCATCAGAAGAGGGGACTCTGGCACGCCATCACCAGGGAGGTGCGGACCCTGGGGTCTACAACTGGCAGAGCACCCACTGCAGGAGGCAGTGGGAGGACCTGCGGTGCAGGGCCAGGAAGACCTGCGAGGCCCAGCTAGGGAAGTCCTCCCAATGAGGAAGGGGTGCCCATCAGGCCCTTACCCCACCTAATGCACCGCATTCTGGCGGTGGCATATCCAGACTTGGATGGGCGCTTGAAGGCTGCACAGCAGACCCAAGGGGGTGAGTACCAAAACCATTTTATGCCTCCTTGATGGATGTCTGTGTGCTGTAGAATGTATGCTGTCAAGTGGCAGGCACTGTGACTGGTGTCTTTACAGCAATACGCCCCCCATGGGCAATTAGATGATTAGGGGCAGGTCTGCAGTTCCTCAGGTCCTTGTGTAATGTGGGAGATGGTTGTATGCTAGGGTTGTGGCCACTAGTCAGGTGCATAGGCATGACTATAGCTGTAGGTGCTGCATGTTGGTGTATTAGCTGGGTGGGAGTATGAGTGAACCAAATATGCACATCCAATCAGGTGTTAACATATTTCTCTCCTGTTTTCTCTCCCCACCCCTGTACTCTTGTGTTGTCTGTGTATATCAGCATCATCTGGCGAGGGAGCAGTGGCACCGGCGAGTGGGGATGCAGCGGCCCACAGTTACAAGGAGGCAGAGTTGAACGACAGCAAGGGGACCAGTGGGTTGGAGGGTGAGGGGAATACCACGGTGGGGCTACTACCACTGGAGGTAGTGACTCTGATACCTCCTCTGATGGGAACTCCCTGGTGGTGGCGGACCCTAGTGGGCCCACCCAATCTTTGACATCTTCCGCCACCCCATACCATTACCGCCCTCCCAGTTGCTCCCCACCCAGTTGCCCGTGCCCACTCACCCAGAAGGGTGGGCGTCTCCTTTGCGCCAAGCACCTCATCCCCAGCCCCAGTCAGCTCTGCTGCCCTCACTGAGGAGGCTATTGACCTCCTGAGGACCATCTCTGTAAGGCAGACAACCATCGTGAATGCCATCCATAGGCTAGCATCCCAGATGCAGCAATGCAATGCATACCTGGAAGGCATTCACGGTGCCATGTCTGGCCTACAGAGATCTTTTCAGGTTCTGGCCTTGCCGTCCCCCCTCCAACCACCTTTACCCCTTCCAGCACCCCACTCCCTTCACCCATCCCAAGCACACGTTCAGACAGCCATGCGCACACCTCAACACACAAAAAACATAAAGAAAAACACAAGCACCACACTTCCCACCACACGCATACACACAGCCAACATACAAAGGCACACACAACAACATCCACTTCCCCCAGTGTGTCCACCTCTCCCGCTTCCCTGTCTGTCACCTCTATATGCACACTCACATGCACTGCACCCTCATTCACTGCTGCTGGACCCATTTTTGCAATCACCACAGCATCAGACATCCAGTCATGCACCCCAGACACCACAACTGCATTCACCACAACGACTTTGAGTGACACTTGCAGCACACTCACCAAACTTGCAGACACCCTGACAACATCCATTTACACTGGCAGCCAAGACACTCAAACATTCCCAGACACCCACCCAACACACATCCATCACACCTCAGCATACTGTACAGGCACCTGCATCCACATCAAGCACACCTACACCTAGTACAACCACTCCCTCTACCTCCACTCTCACTGCTTCCTCCATGTCTATCCTGACTGCCCCTAAAAAAAACTTTTCCTATTCTGTGTTGACCTGTTCAAACCCAATGGCCCACCACGTCTCGTCCCTAAACGTGCCCACCTCCTTGCCCTGTCCACTCCTTCCACATCCAAGTCCGCCCCTGTCCACCCTTCCCATTCCTGAACCCCTTCCCCAGTGAGCAAGAAGCACCGTGATGGCCCTGGTCCATCTGCCACCCTCCGGTCCAAACACGCTCCCCCACCTTCCAAGACTCAGCTATGAGTTTTATAATAAAGTTTGTGTGTCCAGTGTTGTTGTTGGCACACTCTGGATACGTGGTTCATCAATTCATTGTGGGGTGGTGTTGTGCACTTCTCTGTACTTTGGGCAGGTTGTTTTGGCCTTGTGTCGGGTAAGTACCTCTTGCTCAGGTGTGTATGGATTGTGATGTTGTGAGGGGTTGGGGATGCATTGTGGGGTGGGTGGAGTGGGTGGGTTTGTAATTGTGCCCTTTCTTCCCTTGCTTAGTAGGTTGCAGTGCTTACCGTTGTCATCTTCGTCGGCGGTCATGGTCGTGGAGGTTTATGGCAAGAAGCAGGACTGGCATGATTTCCAATTCTCCCTCCATGTCTGCTTTGGCATGTTGTGTGTGCCTCCGGTGAGTGTTTCCTTTTATTTGGTTTGTTTCCGCCAGGCTTTGTGTGGTGGTGGTTCCCGCCCCGAAAATGATGGTGGTCTTGTGCTTCATTATTTGTTGCGCAGGTAGGGACTTTCCATCGGCCTCTGAGCGGCCTCTTCTGTCGTTGTCGGCACTCCTCTGCTGGCGATGAGTGATTTTCCGGCTGCATGTTTTTCATGTGCTTCATTAGTTGGCGGTCCAGTCTGCCGGCCTGTTGGCACTGCAGGGGCCCCCTAACAGGGCCCCACAAATATTTTCAGTGTCTGCATTGCAGACACTGAAAATCGCGACGGGTGCCACTGCACCCGTCGCACGCCTTCAACTCCGCCGGCTCCATTCGGAGCCGGCTTCATCGTTGAAGGCGCTTTCCCGCTGGGCCGGCGGGCGGCCTCCTGGCGGTCGCCCGCCGGCCCAGCGGGAAAGCCAGAATGTGCACCGCGGTCATTTGACCGCGGTGCGGACATTCGGCCGCTCCCGCCGGCCCTGTGGTTACCGCGGCCGGCGGGAGTCGGAATGACCCCCAGAATGTCCTCAGTCTAGAAGGATTCTAAAGGATTCTAAAGTTGTGATCTCAGAGGTCCAATACTTATACTATTTCTGCCTTTGAAGTAGGCAAACTTCAAAGGAAAGTCCTTGTAGTGCACAAAACCATGCTTTTCCTGCCCTGGCCTCAGACACACTCTAGGGGGTTGAGGACAGCTTTGTGTAAGGACAGGCACAGCCCTGTTCAGGTGCAAGTGTCATTTCCCCCCCCCCAACCACTCTAGCACAGGAGGACCCATCAGGATATGCAAGGAACACCTCAGCTCTCTTTGTGTGACTGTCTAGAGTAAATTCACAAACAGCCCGACTGTCATCCTGACTCAGACGTGTATTCCACAACCAGGCACAGCACAGAATGGTTAAGCAATAACATGGCCACTTTCTAAAAAAGCATTTTCAAACTTACAATTTAACAAACAACTTCACCAAAAGATGTATTTTTCATTTGTAAGTTCAGAGTCCCCAAACTCCAAGTCTCTATCTGCTCCCAATGGGAAATTACACTTAAAAGATATTTCAAGGCAATCCCCATGTTAACCTACGGGGAGATAGGCCTTGCAACAGTGAAAAGTGAATATAGCAGTATTTCACTATCAGGACATGTAAAACACACCAGTACATGCCATACCTTTTAAATACCTTTTAAATACACTGCACCCTGCCCATGGGGCTGCCTTGGGCATACCTTAGACTTACATGTAGTAAAAGGGAAGGTTTGGGCCTGGTAAGTTGGTGTACTTGAAGGTGGCAGTTAAAACTGCACACACAGATATTGCAGTGGCAAGTCTGAGACATGTTTACTGGGCTACTCATGTGAGTGGCATAATCAGTGTTGCAGTCCCACTAGCAGCATTTGATATACAGGCCTTGGGCACATATAGTGCACATTACTAGGGACTTACCAGTAAATCAAATATGTCTATCACTAATACCATTTAGACAGAGTCCACGTACACTGTAGCACTGGTCTGCAGTGGTAAAGTGCACAGAGTCCTAAAGCCAGCAAAAACGAAATTCAGCACAGGATCAAACAACAGGCGGTCAGAAGCCAAAAAGTCTGGGGAAACTATGCCAAGAGCTGACAGGTATAACATCTATACATTATCGTTTTTATTTGTATGTTGAAGCAATGCTGTTGCACCTCAAAAACTCGTGGTGAAGCTCAGAAGAAGCAGACACTCTCATCAGCGCCCTAGAGAAGCACATGTTAACCACCAGAGGAACTGTTTAATGCTTACAAGAGAAGTACCATCAGTTTTGCACAATTTGAACATGCATGCTCAAGATTTCTGACCTTTTTATTTAAACAATGCACCAAAACAGCTAACCATCCCCAAAGGTGAAATGCTGACTGTGCTAAACACAACATAAAAACATTGGTTGTGATGAACAGCATGAAAAACACAACATATTATGGCCTCTATTATAATCAAACTCTGCTACTCTCTTAGCCCTTGCTCTGCTTTGTATGACTACAGTTTCCAATAATGAGATATACATTCAAGGGGAAATAGGGATGGTGTAATAGTCTGCCTTCCATAGAACGTATTGCCACTGTAGTATACATTGGTAAAACCAACAAATCTGGGTTTCTGTGCTAAAGCATGAAAATAAGGGCATGCATGAAAATAAGGGCACGCACAACTGCGCATGTGTACACGACTGTGTTTCAATTTAATAGCACAACTGCAATAGCACAACTGTGCATGTGTACACAACTGTGTTTCCGTTCGATAGCACACTAACATCTGCCCTACTGGATTTGCCAATTCATGTGTATCTATCCACAAATACAAAACTAAGGGCCATATTTAAAAGCCCCTAACTCCATTTTAATGCCACATTAGTGTCATTTTGTGACTCTAATGTGGCGTTAGAAGGCCAAAAATGCTGCACCATATTTACAAAGTGGCACAATGCATGCATTGCACCACTTTGTAATCCTTTGTGCTACATTATGCCTGCATCAGGCACAAGGTATGCAAAGGGGGCATACCCCCATTAGTAGGACCATAAAAATGGCGCAAGGAAATTATGTGGCACTTTTCTTAAATATGCCTATGAGTTTCGCTCACATTTTGACCACTGTCTACTCTTAAAAAATTGAAGCTTCAATGTTTCATTTTTTGTTATTAAATATATCTGTTTTCCTTCATGGGAAATGGGCTTCATTTAAAAAAAAAAGTTTGCTTGATTAAAAAGCAATCACAGACGTCATGGTCTGCTGGCCTCAGAAGGTCACCATCCCTGTGATGGCTACAATTCCTAATGGGTCACAAATTGTGTCCCACCTCATTGATATACATGAGGTAGGTCAACCTGCGACCCACTACCAATCAATATTTCAAAGATGTACATTTTTTAAATAAGGAATTGTGGTTACCTCATTGGCCCCTGGACAAGATAGACTTAACAAAAGGAAAATTATGTGAAAGGCATGAATTGATGCAGAATGATCCCCCCAAACAATGCATTAGCTAGTGTAGCTTACCAGCCTCTCCCATCCACCACCACATAATAAATCATTTGTTTGGTAAGACACATTAGTACAAGTACGGTGTCTGTTCCAAGTATGTGGTGTCCCTAGGTCTCTGCCTTCTCATTGCAAGCGATTCACAATATAGGGAAGTCTCAGTTTTCAAAACGTTACTGGCAGACCAGCAAATAAATAAAGGAAAGAATAGGGATGGTATACATCTTGATTTTTAACTTATTTTAGGAAACTGAGGCTTTCTATTTCATCAGAGAGTCACCATTTGCTCATTTCAAAGTCATCGGTTGAATCAAATTAGTCTTTCTCAGCTAGAGCAGGTCAATTAATTGCTATATGACTATCTGTGAGATACACACACAGGCACACATATATTAAATGCAATCTTGCTTAGCAAGATCCTCAACCTCCTGTTCTGCTTCTACATATGAAAGATCTGTTGCTGACTGCGCCTCCTGTTGGCTAGTTTCCTACAATGATTTGGTTTGTGGCTGACACAATTCCATTTCAGATTCACTGCTGTCCATGATTACAGTCATTGCAGCACTGAGAGGTACGGCCTTTAATTTTGGTAATGTTGTTGGTGGTGTCATGGAGGTAGGACTCTCAGCCTCTTTGTGATCTGAGAAGGCTGCAGCAGGTACGTAACACTGCCTGAAAAAGGATGAGGGATTGATGCCATTGAAGGCAGCCGCCTTCTCTTCTCCACTGGCCACCTTCATTGTCAGACCTTCCTTCTTTTGGGCCACTTCTTAGCAGTTAGCACTTAGCACTAAGAGCAGAAGCACTGAGAAGTGGAGGACTCAAGTGTTACTGTCAGCTGATTTTTTCACTGACTTTTCTTTGTATCAGCACCATGTGTGATGCCTTCTGCAGCAGCTGCAAGCAACAAAAAGACAGGGAAATGTGGCAATCAAAGGAACTTAGCCAGTGAAATCATCCTCATCATCTCTATCATCCCAAATGCTTAAGAATAGCGTACCCAAAATATGTATAAACTGATTTTTCACATGACAACATTTTACACAGAAAAGTTTAGTTTGTGTCCGCCCAGAGCCATGGTGGGTCCCCTATATGAAGCAGGGGGAGCAGGGAAATACATATGATAAATACATTAAATAATTGCTGGTGCACCCACAAGGGCCTATGTGTGGCCTATAGGGAGCAGTGGGAGGCAGTCAACAAATAAAAACAATCATTAAATCAGTGCTTCCCAAACGTTTTAGAACCACAACCCACTTTCTAGCATGACAAAGTTTTGCACCTTCCTATCATGAAAAAGAGCCAAGCAATTTGTACTGTAACTAACGCATTGTGTGATGGTGTACTGTCATTTACACACAGTACATTTGAAATTGAATGTTAAAACTATATTGCACACAAATGGTAATGTGTGGAAATCGTGTTTCAGTGAATACTCATCATTTGCACATCACCAACAATAAGGCCCTCATTATGAACATGGTGGGAAAGACCACACCGGCGTGGGCACTGCAGGGGCCCCCAGGGGCCCAACAACACCCTTTCCCGCCAGCCAGGTTCTGGCGGTCAAAACCGCCAGAACCAGGCTGGCGGGAAGGGGGTCGGAATCCCCATGGCGGCGCTGCCTGCAGCGCCGCCATGGAGGATTCTTCAGGCCAGGGGAAAACCGGTGGGAAACCGACGGTTTCCCTTTTCTGACCGCGGCTTTACCGCCGCGGTCAGAATTGGCCTGGATGCACCGCCAGCCTGTTGGCGGTGCATCCGCGGTCCCCGGCCCTGGCGGTCTATGACCACCAGGGTCGGAATGACCACCTCTGACTGGAAGAAGAGCTAGATGCTGTAGGAGGGACTGCCACTCCGCCTTTTGCTTTGCAGTGCTGGTCTGCTGCTTGCTGTTTTTGTCCTGGGAGTGAAAGGATTGGACTTTGCTTTCTACATCTTGCTTCCAAAGGTTCTCCAAGGGCTTGGACTGAGCTTGCCTCGTGTTAGAGGTCTTAGGGACATCAAAGACTTCATCTCCAGCACCTGGGCTCTCTTGCTGAGAGTCCCGACTCACCAAGTGGTGCCAAATCCAGTTCCTGGGCCCTTGGGAGTGAGTTCTGGTGTAAACAAGAAGAAATCAAGGCTCGACTTTAAGAAAACATGGTGCACCAGAGCTGATGCACCACTTTTTTTGCATCCCCCATACCGGCACCCAACAATGCCATGGTTGTGACGTATTTATAATACGGCACACCATGGCAGTCGTTACCCTATTGTGGCACTTTGCAACACTAGCATCAAAAATGTTGCAATGAGGCCCATAGGTTTATATGGGAGTGACATTTTATCAACGGCTCTGTGCAAGCATTAAAAATTATGCCAAAAATGGCGCAGAGAAATCTGTTAAATTTCATTGTGCTTTTGTGGGAATGCCCCCCTTTGCATACATTCTGCCTGGCACAGGTATAATGTGGAGCAAAGGTTTACAAAGTGGTGCAATAACTGCGACCAATACCACAAGCCCTTGCCACTGCAGTACCTCAGAAGTCCCACCATAGGGTGAGTCCTGAGTGGCATGTCCTTGACGTCCAGGACACCCGACTTTGACTCCACCTCAGCCTTGTGTCTTGACCTGCTGGATTCATCGACCCCACTGGATCATAACGAACCAATGCCATGCCAACTTCGCCACATCACCTCCCCTCCAACCACCTCACCTCCACTACCTCGCAATAAGGAACCAATGCCTCGCCTCCCCGGTAGCCATAAGTAAATGATTCTGCACTGGCTCCAGCGACGCCTCACCTACCCGACTTAGTGCATCATCTTTGTTTCCTCATCGTTTTCAAAGGTACTGTGCCTGGGTTCCGTGTAACTCCATGACTGGCCCGCACTCCCTCAGGAGTGGTGGCAGACTTTGGGAATGACTCTATCAAGACGTTGTGATAGCCCCAGGTAGATCTATTGTGTTTCAAAGTGCTTTATCAAGATGTACTAAATTTTCATATCTTTACTTGAGTATGTTAGATTTTTGTTGTTTTGGCCTTGTTTTACTAAGATAAATATTGGCTATTTTTCTAAACTGGTGTGGAGTACTTTTGTGGTGTTTTCACTGTGCTTTTGTGTGTGTACACATACTTTACACATTGCCTCTGAGATAAGCCTGACTGCTCGTTCCAAGCTACAAATCGGATGAGCTGGGGTTATATTAGCTGTGTGACTCCCTTACCCTGACTAGAGTGAGGGTCCCTATTTGGACAGGTGCAAACCACTGCCAACCAGAGACCCCATTTCTAATACTAAAGAATGAGGAATAACTCACTGGTCTACAACTACTCTTTCCCAAACTGAATACACACTGGTAAGTGGAAGCGTTGTCATCGAGCAATAGAAAACAACTTGCAGACAGGGTGTTTGTCCATTTTAAAAGAGAACATACACTGTAATTTGTAGGATTAGCAGCAGTGAGGAATAACTGTTAGTACAGAGTTTCTTTCACCTTTATCCACAGTCATTTTGAAAAATGATAATGAGTAATTCAAAGCAAAGAACATAGCATAATGTACACAGCATTGCCCTACTCCAAGTCAGTAAAAGCAGAAAAATATTAACAGCATGAAGAAAGAAAAACCATAAGTGGAAAGGGAAGAAAGTGAATGTTATGTTATGTTTTTATGTTATTTTATGTCACAATGTTATGTTATGTTATGCTATGTTAAGTTACATTATGTTATGCTATTTTATGTGTATCTGTAAAGTGCAATATCACCTATTCTGGTGCTGAGCAGGTGTGAGGGACCAGCCCTCACTATAGCAGGTTGGTTAACTGAAAAGCCAGGTCTTCAGCTTCCTGAAGAATTCAAGGAGAGAGGAGGAGGCTCTGATGTAGAGTGTGAGTAGCTCAGCACTTTAGGGGCTTGTAAGAGAGTACCTGCCCCCATTGTCTGGCTCTGCTTATGTGTGGGACATGTGCAAAAATGGAGTCCTGTGGAGCGGAGGTATCTAGGTAGTTAATGGCAGGAGATACAACTATTCAGGCAAGTTGGGGCCAAGTTGTCTTGTGCTTTAGAATGTGTGTGTGAGGAGTTTAAAATGAGCACGTTTGTGTATCAGGAGCCAGTGGAGCTCCCAGAGGTGTGGTCCAAGTCCTGGCCGGTCTGGTCGCCACCTCTACGAAGGATGGATAGTCGTAATTATGTGAACACTTTGGCTTTAGACTTTAAGCTTCTGTTTGACACAGAACCATTTGTAAACAGATCTATACACCTAAAGTGTTTTTCAGAGGTAGAGTCGCTGAGTTCAATAGATAGCAATGACTTACACTTAGTATCTTTGGAGGACTCGGGTTTTGGCCCCATAACAAGAGTGATTTTTTACTCTAAATTCATAGTCTGCAAAATTCTAAATAATTCAGAAAGTATGCAATGCAAAGGTATTGATGTTGTCCTCACTCTGAGGGACGCGGGAGCACACTAACTGGTAGGATCTCACAATACCTCCCCATCGGTGCCGGGAACCATATGTCTATTTCTCCACACCTATGTCACCCTGACAACTACTCTTTCAGTCAACAGGGTTTGCATATTTCTCTAGGGAAACATTGCAGGGAATTGTTACTTAGGAACCCCCCGAAGAGTGCATCACAAAAATTAAGGGGCATATTTATACTCTGTTTGCACCGAATTAGCGTCATTTTTATTTCTCTCTAATTTGGTGCAAAACTAACTCCATATTTATACTTTGGCCCTAGGCCTGTCTAGCGCCAAATTTATGGAGTTAAAGTCATTTTTGGGACGTGGAAACCTACCTTGCCTTAATGAGATGCAAGGTAGGCATTCCCGTTCAAAAAATGACTCTATGGCCTTAATGCCATATCAATACTCCTGGCCAAACATGGTGCACGGGAGGGAGGAGGGGTCAAAAAATGGTGCAAAGCTTGCTTTGCCCAATTTTTTAACACCTAGGTCAGGGCAGGTATCAAGGGATCTGTGGGCTTATTTCCATGGTGGATAAGCCCACAGGTGCCCTCCCCAGGCCACAGGGATACCCCCACCCACACCAGAGGGACAGCTGAGGATGGGGGACCCCATCCCAGGTAAGTACAGGTAAATACAGGTAAGTACAGGTAAGTATTTTATTTTATTTTATTTTTTTAAGTGCCACAGGGGGCCCTGAAATTGGCCCCCATACATAGCGCAGGGTTGAATGCCTAGCCCAGGGGACCCTGGTCCCCTGTGCTGGCCATTGGGGTGGTGGGAAAGACTCCTGTCTTTGCTAAGATAGGCGTCATGTGGTATGGGTGGTTTTGTATCAGAAAATGACTCTAGGCAGGTTAGAGTCATTTTATATTCCTCTAACCTGCCTAACGTCATTTTTTGGTGCGAAACCCCCTTGTTCCATACTGCCAGCCCCACCCGACTAACATTTTTTTTTTTTTTCACTAGCCTACCCTTTGCACCGGCTTGCACCATTCCATAAATATGGTGCCCGGCTGGTGCACAGAAATGGTGCAAGCCGGTGCTAAACTTTTTGGTGCAAAACTGCATTAGTGCAGTTTTGCACCAAAAAGTATAAATCAGGGCCTAAGTGTCAACACTTCCGATTGGAACTGGTTACCGGCTGCTGTAAGTAGCTCCTCCACAATGTCCTGTCCAATAGTCTCATCACTTTGGCAATGAGCTCATTATCATATCCTCGTACGTTGCTGGCATAAAAAACAAGGGGGAAAAAAATTTGTTTTTGAACTCTCTTAATACAGACGTAATTTGCTTACAAGAGACTTGGTCCACTAAGGAGTTCTTGTATGATAAATGCTACTCACTTTGCTGTAACACTACCCCCTCAAAGAGAGGCCATGCTAAGGGAGGAGTAGCGTGTTTGCTGACTAATAGGCTTAGCTGGCACTACAAATGTTATAGAGATCCTAGCAATCTGTTCTTGGTCATAACTTTATACAGTGCTGGAGAGGCTCTGATGGAGCTCCTCTAGCGCTGGTAAACTCCTATATCCCCCCCTGGTGCTTCCAATGACATCCTCTTAGCTAAGGTATTCCTTTTTATTAATGAGCTTTGTGACAGGGAGCCAGCTACTTGAATTATCTCCCGCCCTCTTACGTTTCTGGTATGAGGAAAAAGAGAAAGCATTTGGTATTCCCACTAGTGTCTTTCCCCAGAAAATAAGATCAGATAAGCATGGGAAGCTTCTCCTTGAAGGAAAGTGATTGTATCATAGTGAATGGTAGACTCCCCTCTGATTCGCCAGCCCACCATTCACACAAATCCTCGGGTGCACTGCCATTCTAGATTATGTGATAACCAACTATCAGACATTCTCCCTGGTACAGGATTAAAAGTGATAGAGACAGCATTCAGTGATCATAATAACCTGGTTGCAACTATTAGCCTGTCAGTTCACCCGCTGATTCCTCGTGCCTGGAAGGGTTGAAATCAAAGTTTAATATTAAAACTGTTAGAATGCATTGGTCCCGTGACAGGGTTACAGGGCTTGAAGGTATTCTATAGACCGTCTCATGCAATTTCGAAAACTGGGCAGGAAATGTTTTGGAGAAATGTTCAGAGTTTATGCAGCAGCTAATTATGGTCACCCGCCATAAGTTCCAGGGCAAGCATATGGTAAAACCGAAATCCCTACTGCCACTAAACAGAGAAATCAACACCCTTATTTGCAAACAATACAGGGAATACACTTTGGAAAGGTCAGTTGGGCTTATTAAAAAGAAGAAGGAGGCATATAACAGCATGTCTAAAAAGAGAAGCTATCAATAGATTCTGGATCGGTGTAAGGGAAGCAGCTTCTAACGGCCATTCAAGAAGTTTCTGGTCATTGGTAGCAGATGGGTGCAGCTCGAGAACGAGATCTCTCCCAATTGCCAATAACAAATCAGGCTGGTCCACCTTCATCTCTGATCTTTATGCATCCAATGGGTATACCATGGAGCTTCCTCCAACTGGTGATGATCCCTCATACTCACACCTCACTATGAAAGAAATTGAGGATGTTATTAGAGGCTTGCATAGCTCTGCAGCAATGGGTCCTGATAAAATCCCTATATTAGCTATAAAGCATAATATTCCCACCTGGAGTAAAATATTGTTTCTGATCTTTAAGTGTTGCTATGAAACCAGAACAATTCCACCATCCTGGAAGGATAGTATTATTGTTCCTGTTTTCAAGAGAGGGAACCGTAACTGTCCCTGGAATTACCGCCAGATTGCTCTGTTGGAAGTGGTGGGTAAAATATTCGCTAAATATTTGCTTTCCCAGATTAATGACTGGGCAGAAAGAAACAAAACCATCCCTCTGGAGCAATCCGACTTTCGAGTTAAGTATGATACAACTGATGACATCTCCGCCCTTCAGGATATAAATGAGAAATATGTCACTCTGAGCGGGGAGGTGATTTATGCAGCCTTTATTGACTTTTCTACAGCATTTGATAAAGTGTATCGGTCTATGGTATGGGCAAAGCTCTCTTGAGAAAGCATGCCAGGTATCCTGCTAGATTTGGTGATTGCCCTGCTTTTCTCCACCTGTTGTAGCGTACTGTTAGGGGACGATAGGGACTTATCCCATCAAATTCCAACTCAGAATGGTTTAAAGCAAGGTTGTATGTTGGCCCCCATGCTGTTTTCCTTATACATCTCTGACTTACCCATTCACTTATTTCAGTGTGAGGGTTTCACCCCTATATTAGGTGGAAGGCCCATGCCCTGGTTGCTCTATGCTGATGATATATTCATATTGGATCGTACACTAAAAGGGCTAAACATTCGTCTTCAGGCCTTAGGTCATTTCACAGAAGCCCAGTTTCTAAAAATAAAGTGTTCCAAAAGTAAAATCCTGTGTTTTCACAGTAAAAAAGGCTCAAATGCAGCAGTTTCTGTTGGTCACTGGGAGCTCAGAAACTTGAGAGGGAAAACTCTTATACATTTTGGGGTAAAATTGTTTTCACGAACCTCAGCGACAGGGCACACATACAACAAAACTAACGTAAAACTCTATCCCAAGCTAAAGGCCTAAACACCCTCTATATGGCTATCAGCAAGAGACATTTTAAACATCTCTTAGAGGTGTACTTGGCAAAGATACGTCCGTCTTTACTTTATGGCCTAGAGCATGTCGGAGTTTCGTTTATTTTTTTAGATAAACTAGAGGGCGCGTTTTGACGAAGCTTTCTTCCACAAACTCGGCTCGCTCCGCAGCAACCTTAAGGCTTGAGATGGGCTTGCGAAGCGCTTTTGTTCAAGGTCTCACTGGGGTTGTATGGTGGGTGATTAGCATGATGTACTGTGGTGACGATTCCTTGAGGTCACTGGTAAAAAAAGAAGTCTTGACCGGCAGCAGGACAAAATACATCAATGGCAGGAATTTTATACACGCCACGGATCTCCTACAGTTAGACCCTACCTCCATTCCCACACTTCCTCAGTCACAGTTATAAGCTGTTTTTAGACATGTAACTTGGGGATAAAAAGGCCTTCGCATGCAGAGAGGGTTTCCAATCAGCAACTGACACTATCCTTTTCAGGAAAATGCAGCCCTACCACAGCTGAAACCTGCCTTATGGGATCAGACGATTTTGGCTCCTACTGCTTCCCCTCAATACCATATTGTATGGCTCTTCAGCCACTTGTAATCTCTGTCATAATGATGATCAAGACCTGAACCATGTAGTTTGTAAATGTCCGGCACTGCTGTTATTCCGGCGTAAGTGGATACAAACTATTCGTCTTGGTGGCCTTTTCGGATCCCCCTAATGAAATAGTATTCATAGAGTTTTTAACTTTTTCAGATGCTTTTTATCTTTGTACTAAATTTAATCATCAAATTCTGTTTAAAGTTTGCTCAGGAATAATATTTGTTATATATGTTTAGATGCTTCTGGGGGTAGGTGGTTGTCGTATATATAATATTGTGTTATTTATTTATTTTATGTATTTGTTCTCTATATGTGGACCTCTATAGAGTTCTGTAACATAATAAACAGAAACTGTATGGTGTAGTGTAATTTCTGTGTGGGAGGTTGAGGATGAGTCTGGCTGCTGATTTCTGGAAGGTATGTAGTCTCCTAGTCAGTTGCTTGGTGAACCCTGGGGTAGAGGGTGTTCACATAGTCCAACATGCTGAGAACTCAAGCATGATTGAGTTTTTCTAATGTTGCTTGGAGCCATTTGAATATCTTTCTCTGCATCTTCAGGGTGTTAAAACAGTGTTCAATCACAGAGTTGACTTGTACAGTTACGTCCAGTATGGCTGTGGGTCTGAGCTCGCTGGCCACTAGTTGGAGTCCCATAATGCAGTGTTCTTGCTGAAGATCACTACTTCTGTTATGTTGGTGTTGAGGTTCAGACAGTTGGCTTTCATCTGGTTAGACTCTTCGGTCATGCAGGCGGTGAACTTATTTCTTGTGTTGGGGGTCTCGTCAGACAAGGAGACCATGAGTTGTATGTTGTCGGTATAGGGTAGGATGCTATAGTGTGCATGGATGACACTGGCCAGAGGGATCATCTATGCATTGAAGAGGGTGGGAGTGAGAGAATAATCTTGAGATACCTGCAGATGGGTATGCAGGTTTCCAAAGAGTAAGGTGCCAGACTGACAGCTTGTTTTCTATCTGTTAAGAAGGTGCAGATCTAGCGGAGTTCATGTCCTGGATGCCAGTCTCAAGCAGGAGCCTGATGAGGATGGGATGTGAGTGTGTCAAATACTGCAAAGAGGTTCAGGAGCATGATGTCTGCAGTGTCTCCTCTATTCAGGATCATGCATGTGTTTTCAGTGGTGGCAATAATTGCTATTTCTGTATTGGATTTACATCTCTTATTTTGATCAGAATCACAAAAAATATTTATGGCCGAGCTCTAACATGGTTGCCAGGAGTCTTCTGTTTTTATGAAGGCTTTTTTATGTTGATCAGGTGACACTTGGGGTAGAACTTCATCTGCCATCTTAAGATCGGTTGATCCTGATCTGTAATTTGACCACACAGAGGGTCAGTCATTTTAATACTAGAATTCACATTCAGGCATTGATAAAACAATTTAAAAGGTTGATGCAGTTACAAAAACACCAAAAGGGTTGTTTATGTATACAATGCATGTATGAGATAAAATAATTGAATGTGTTATGACAGAGTGTACTCTGACGATGTAAAATTGCCCCTTATGTCTTGTAATGCAAAACTCTATAGAACGTTTTATGATACACCAAACTGTAACCAGTATGATGTGAGATAGAATTACTCCTCTGGGCGCTGCCAAAGCACATTCAACATACACACTAAACACCTGGTAAAAATATGTCTTGCAGATAGCTGCCTGTAAAACCAGACCTAAACATTACACTGCATTTGGTATTCACAACAGTTAGGTGCAGGGGTTGATTAAAGGTCTGTTAGTATTTACATATTTCTGCGATCACTTTAAGCACACTATAATGTGGCTTCACACAGGTGGAGGGACTGTTCCCATGAGCAGCAGGTTCATTCAGTACTGATTAGCGTAGTTAGGCTTCTGACTAGAATGGCACAGTGGGTGAACATGATGGCCTGAAATGCTATCCACAGCAACCTAAAGTGATTGCCAGTTGTTTATACTATTTGCAACCTATATGAGTGTTCACACATGTGCAACACTTCTTGTGTATGATGGGCAACAAAGTGCCTCGCTCCTAAATGCAAGGCCAAGTATAGAGAATTGTGGCTTCTAGAGAACGATGGGAAGGACTAAAACATGCACGATTGTTCTAGGGGAAAATTATTACATAAATAGAAATAAATCTATTCCTTGCCTTGCGAATATGTTTCTGTTTTTGTGTTTTCCTGATATGAAAGTGGTTCTCTACAATCTCTCACAGCTGCGGAGTATGTTTTTATTAAACCATCACTCTTCTGCTATGGATGTAATATACTGCTTCCAAATACAGCTGCCTCATAAATATCCCTATGGATGTCCCCTTGAGGTGCGTTGTACGACCATGAACGTACACTGCACGTCCAGCAATAGAGCACAAGCACGATCTTTGGATGTGAGTTGTACAGTGTGACCAAATCTTGTGTCCCCATCATTCATAATAATGGAGCCAGACTAACGTGACACAATACCGGAAGGTCTAAGTTGCTATAGCAGCCAGAGAGTGAAATAACTAACAATATGAGCTGTTCGGGAGAGAAAGAGCACATCATCGACTGCTCCCCATGCACTAGGAATCAGTGTGCATATCTGGTGGTTTTCAGGGGAAAATAAGCTGCCACTGACTTAGTAAAATAAAAAAATCGCTTTTCAGATACAGAGAGGTTTGTTTGCCTGTCTTGTTTTAAAAATCCATGTTACTTATGTGTGAAACACTGTGATGATATTTTCCATTTTCCAAAAATTAAACGCATTTCGAATTTCTTCGGCTTGTTACTTGAATAACTTTCTAATCTTAGACGTTTCATTTTTTGAACCCCAAACAAGTCACGTTGCCTCCCTGTTTTTCATTAAGATGAGTTTGAAAATGTGCTTGGAATCTGACTGTTGTGGAATTAACTATTACGAAACATATCTTGATTTTTTATTGGCAGAAAAAACAAAAAAACTGTTGTAAGTACGCCATATTTTTGTAGGGCTTCTTAGTAAACTAGATAAGTAAACTAGATAGGTAAAACAAGACATTTGTCTCTTGTAGGGAGATCTGCCAAATTCTAACTGAGGATCTGAGATGCTTGCTAGTAAGAAATAAGTGTAGATTACAAATATCAAATACTACGTTCTTTTTCCAGATAATGCCATTTTTTCACGTGCGACACAACTGGAAAATATCAATCATGCTGGTATGCAAAAAGTCGGTATTGGATCATGGGAGTATCAGTCCTAGTAATATTCTTCATGTTTTCATTCAAGTACAATTTAGCATATTTCATTCCCTCGTATTGATCTTTCTATGGTATAAATTGGGAGTGTCCTAGATTGATCCACCGAGGTTGGATCCTTGCCTCATTTTCACGAGAGTCACTGGCGATGTATGTTTAAAACATTCCTTTTTTAGACCCATTGATATGTATGATGATGTATCCAACGTGAATATCCTCAACTGCGGCCTTGTTATGACCCTGTTTATCAACATTGGCTCTTAGGGAGTGTAGCTATTTTTAGTGCAGCGGGTGCAGCGGTACTGAGGCCCATATTTATACTTTTTGACGCAAAACTGCGCTAACTCAGTTTTGCGTCAAAAAAATTAGCGCCAACTAACGCCATTCTGAAGCGCCATGCGGGCGCCGTATTTATTGAATGACGTTAGCCGGCGTTAGCCGCCGGCGTCGTCTGGTGTGCGTTAAAAAAAACGACGTACACCAGGCAGCGCCGGCGTAGGGGAAAATGGAGCTTGGGCGTCAAGAAATGGGGCAAGTCAGGTTGAGGCAATTTTTGCGCCTCAACCCGATTTGCGCCATTTTTTTTTCACTCCCAACCCCCATAGAAATGACTCCTGTCTTAGCAAAGACAGGAGTCATGCCCCCTTGCCCAATGGCCATGCCCAGGGGACTTTTGTCCCCTGGGCATGGTCATTGGGCATAGTGGCATGTAGGGGGGCACAAATCAGGCCCCCCTATGCCACAAAAAAAAATAAAAAAAATACTTACCTGAACTTACCTTAATGTCCCTGGGATGGGTCCCTCCAGCCTTGGGTGTCCTCCTGGGGTGGGCAAGGGTGACAGGGGGGGTCCCTGGGGGCATGGGAGGGCACCTCTGGGCTCCTTCAGAGCCCACAGGTCCCTTAACGCCTGCTTTTTGCAGGCGCTAAAAAATGGCGCAAAAAGCGGCCGTACGTCATTTTTTTTGACCCGCCCACTCCCGGGCGTGATTTTTGCCCGGGAGTATAAATCCGACGCACATGCCTCGGAGTCGATTTTTTAGACGGGAACGCCTACCTTGCATCTCATTAACGCAAAGTAGGTGTCCACACTAAAAAATGACGCTAACTCCATGGACTTTGGCGCTAGACGTGTCTAATGCCAAAGTATAAATATGGAGTTTTGCGTCGAAATTGCGTAAAAAAAAACGACGCAATTCCGGCGCAAACGGAGTATAAATATGCCCCTGAGTCTTTTAATTTGAGAGACTCTCTCCACCTGTTTTTATAACTGTCCTTTACTACTAAGTTGGCTGGTCAGGGCAGTGCAAAGAAGGAAATGTCGCTGTTTGAACGGTGAAATAAAGCGATAATCATTGTTCAGTGGGTCATTCAGGCCTTTAGGCCCCAGATGCCACTACACCTGCTCCACCAATTGGATCTACACTGGGGCCGGTGGCACCTTGCTGCCTCACAGCAGCGTGTGGGACTAATCTCTCGGGAGTGAAATCAGGTTTCTCTCGTACAATCATGACCTGCATTACTGTTACTGTGCAAACTCTAAAGCATGCTCATCCGTTCCTAATGGACAGCGTAAATCAAACTCGGCATTATTTCCGGTATATTCCAGTAAATATATATATTCTGCATTATTTAAACACAAGTCACTATAATTGGCTATAATTAAGTCTCCGTGTGCCTGTGAAACATCTTTAAAAATACGAGAAGGCGAATATTGGCGCTTAAATATGTGTGTAAATTACATGACTTGAATTTCTTAGATGACAACACATTTATGGCTCTTCAAATGGAATACAATTCGGTACATTGCTGCAAAATACCTATTTGCAAACATATTTGTTCATTGCTGCCATAAAGACTTGCAATGAAATTATTTGACAGAGAAGAGCAGATTAAACAAGAACATAGTTAAACACTCCAGGGAATCAGTCTTAAGAGCATCAGCGAACGCTTTGAAACCTAAACTGCTAGAACAAATTGTTACAAATGTTTGCAATGTTATCATACTCATTAAACGATATCTTTTGTGAAGCTCATCAAAGGGAAAATTCATCAACACGGAAACAAAAATCTTTCTCATCTTCGTGCGTTGACACGGAGCTCGTGCCTCGCGGAAAATCATTTTTTTCCTCTGCTGCAATTCTCAAAATAGGCCTTGCCATTCTGCTATCCAGTAAAACACGATTATGACATCAGTTCCCCGCAGGTACAATACATCAGGAGCTGCCACAGACTGCTTCTGTTTATTTATGTTTCAATATATTAAAACATTGTTCCGCTGTCCTGAAATCGAGCCTTTGAATGCCAATCTGAACTGTTACTGGACTGGCGTTCAGTGTGTCAGTGATAAAGGAGCCCAGAATCCGCGTTTTTATAAACTCCGTGTGCAGGCTGCGTTTCCACCCTCCAAAAACGAGGCCTCATAAAGGCGGATTTTTTTTTTTAACTGGTACTACTATTTCATTTGTTTGAAAGTGTTTCAAAATCGGATCCTAAAATGGTCGAGATCAGAATGTTAGAAATGCATTACCAAAATGGTTACACAGTTCTATAAGCAGTGGCGGTTGGTGACGTGCAAAAATGCCGTGTTCTAAGAACACACATTAAAATAAACATCTAATGAAGAAAAGATACAAGTTTCACTTCAGCCTCCTCCGAGTTCAAGATCCGCCAGACAACTACCTTATCTAATCCAGATGCTACTCTCATACTGTTAACAATGTTAAGCAGCATGAGTAAAGCCTCAGGATTGGATGGCGCAGGCGGTTCAGCCCTTCAAAAGGCACTGGAGGCCTGTGCCTGCTCTCCAACCCAGCTGTCTGAATTACGCATTTCAGACTGGCCATAGTAAGATAACCAGCCAAACCTACATGCACACTTCAAACTGAAGTGGCCACCCCTCATTGCTGCCAATCAGTAGCAAGGACGCACTGGCCCTGCCCTCACACAGTTTGGCAGAGTAAAAAATAAAATGGTAATAATATCGTTTTATTTCCATTTTATTTTTCACACTTTCTGCAGCAGTGTTGGGGGATGACACTCCACTGCTCCTATGGAGCAACAGCCTCTGTTTAGAGACAACATTCTGGGTATAATTGACTGGTAATTGGCAATGCCATGGGTGGGTTGACCGTGTGCTCCTCAGTGTCTGCTCAATGTACCTTTCCAAGGCAGGTTTACGTCCCCACTGCCACTTGAGTCTCCTTTTGGGTGGCCTTCTTTTGGACTTTCATCTCATCTACATGACAAGGGAAATCCTAAAAAAATCTCTGCGCTCTGGGCAGTTAGAAAAGCTAGTTTATTGGCTCAAAAAAGGCATACTTTCCCTGAATCTGGGACCAGTAAAGTGATCAAATAATGAACTTAACTGATCCTGGGAAGGTCAGTAGCATGGGTGATATTTCTTACCTGCTTTGTTATTTAACCTCCTGGGCCACTGTGCTTATCAGAGGCAAATTGAGCCCTAATATTTCCTTATGGTCTGTGATATAATTGAGGAAATATGTCTTTAGTCCCGTGTAATGAGGAAAATGGCTCTAGTTGAGGTGTAGAACTTCTGATTAATTCATTTACCTGCCTCATCACCGAATAACAGAGAAGGCACTCTGTAGCTCCTGCTCTTCCCTCAGAAACAGCTTTTGTCCTTCTAGCATTTCTTGCTCTCCCTTGTAGAACCAATACACTGAGGCCCTCATTACGTTCCTGCCCATCCAAAGACCGCCAGGGCCTAGTGGCAGTCTCACCGCTGACGGGCAGGTGGTGAAGACCGCCACATTACGAGTGTGGCTGTTTGGCCCCGGCCAAACTGCCTCATCTCTGTTGGTGCCGCCAGGGCGATAGGAAAGCCAGGCCGACGGAGAGCACCTCTGGGCCAGCTGTGCACAGAAGACTACCAGCGATATTATGAGTCGCCTCTCAGCCAGGGTTTCTGCTGCGGTAGCACCTCCACGAAAGCCCTGGTGGAAAGGGTGCTGGCAACAGGAAATTCCTATCCTATCGCAGGCAGGCGACACCCCCAGCCCCCTCTTCGATTCATTGACTCCCCCCTTCTATGACAGCACCCCTCCCTCTTCCATGACAGCACCCCATCTCCCCACCTCACCATCCCTGCACACACTCACACGCACCCCACAAACACGCACTCACCAACACGCATACAAACACACATTCACCAACACGCATACATACACACATTCACCAACACACATACATACACGCTTTCACTCTCAGCAACAGACACGCATTCTCCCCGCATTCTCACCGACCCTCCCACCCCCGTCGGATGAACGACTTACCTTGTCCGGCAAGGAGGTTGTCCGCCAGGGAAAGGGACCCGGCGCTTCCACCGCCGGCAGCGCCCAGCCATCAGGACACAGCCATGCCATATTACTGCTCGTAATAGGGCGGGCGGAGACCTTTTGCTGTGGCAATGACGGCTGTCAAACCACCTCTGCACCATGGACAGCCAGCACGACTGCTGAAGGATTTCCACCCAAATTATGGCTGAAACCCTTCAGTACTCGTGATATGGCGGTCAGAAGCCCACTAGCATTGGCGGTCTTCTGGCACCCACCAAAGTCATAATGAGGGCCCATATACATGGCATCAAAAACCTGACATACCTCACATCTCCTGCAATTTATAAATATTGAAATAATATTTATATACAACTGAATATTAGGATGAAACAAATATAGCAGTGAACGTAGTAGGGTCACTAAATGTTTCTAAAGCAAATGTTTTTTAAAATCAGATAAGCATATTGCATTACTAATAGTAAAGTGATAATTTCCACACATAATCTTTCAGGTATAGTGGTCGGTGTATCAGTCTTTGCTGCTTCTCCCTATACTTGCCCCTACACTCTTTTTACATTTTTTGCACCATTATGTAACTATCTTTTCCCTGTTCTCACCAGCCCTTCAAACCACAAACACTATTGAGATTCCAGTTTTCCCCATCTTGAATTTTCGCTACCTTCTAAAAGAGTTTGATAACTTATTGGCTTGGTAAATTTAGAGAGATCAACCCTACAATCAGGTAGTTGTATTCAAACTAACTAACTGACATTTACTACAGTTGTTCAGATAGCTTTCCTTGCAACACCCCACTTTTGTTGAACTCGAGTTGTCAAATTCCTTACATCACCATGGTTCTCGGCTAGTACACTCATTTCTTTCACAATTGATCTTCTGAATAGCTCATCCAGTCCTCACTAAAGTATTTAGATTTCTGCCCTCAAACATTTCAAAACACATCTTTCCAGTGAAATGCCAACACACCACAACTTTCCTTTTCAGCTTCATTTTCCCATTTCTTCTAATTTACTTCTCCACATTTGTTAGAAATGGGGTTTCTGGTTGGCTAGGGTATGCACCTCAGCTAGGCAGAACCTACCCACTCTAGTCAGGACGAGGGAGTTATATACCAAAGATAACAGCTGCTCACCCCCTTTGTAGCCTGGCATGACCAGTCAGGCCTATCCCAGAGGCAATGCGTAAAACGTTTGCATAACACACACAGCACACATAACACACGTGATGCACTATCCCCACCACAAAGGAAAGACAACACCAAGTTATATAAAAAATAAACTGTATTGTACACAACATCATTAGATCAAACACAAAGGGCCATATGTACGAAAGCTTTTTCCCATAGACACAGAATGGGTAAAATCCTTTGGTACATCTGGCCCAAAATGTCAGTTAGACCCTGCTACCCAAGCATTTGTCAGAACATTACATAGTGCCATTACTCTGCAGAAACCAGCAGTAGTCACACATAACACACAGGTTACTCATTATTCTGCAACATAAGCAGTAGTCAGGAAAAACATTACTATAGAAATGCACTTGTCATAAAAGTAACATAAATGCCCATCCCAGCAACATTAGAAAACATATGGCAAGTCATGAACAAATATTAGCATAGAATGCCCATAAAAGGAACATTATCAAATATATGGCACATCATAAAAGAAACAAGTTAGCATAACATTACCAGCAGGCCCATAAAAGGAACATTATAAAAGTATGTGTTCATTTAAAAGTACCTGTTTTTATGATGAAAGCACCTCCAGTGCCATGAAGAAAAATGGAGCCCCTCTTGCGATCCTCTGCACTCAGACGGGGGGCCATTTTGTGGTTGGGGGAGGGGGATGGCAGGCACCCCCTCTGCTTCTATACAGGGACCCCTCCTGGGGCCAGGTCTCAATAGCTGGCACCTACAATTTCTGTAGCCCCCGGTCCATGACAGGACCTCCAGAGGGGGCAGAGCCACAACCAAGACAAGGGACCAAGCAGTGTGGGTGGGTCGTCTGTTGAGACTTCCGCCCCACCCATGATTCTCGTGGGGCCAAAGGAAGGGGCCCAGCGTTACGTGAGGCCTCCGATGAGACTTCCACCCCGCCCGCAGCTCCTGTGTACTGCGGGGACCTCGGTGGAGCGAAGTGGCCTCCGATGAGGCCTCCTCCTTGCTCAGGTGGCGCCTGGTGTGGTGTGAGCCACACAGAGGAGCCCGCCCGGGCTGCAGCTGTGAACAGGCCACAGTTGATACCTGTTGTTGCCCCGGGGGTGCTCCTCGGAGTGTGCTTCGCCCCGGGGGCACCACCAGGAGTCCGCTCGCTCCCGGTTCCTTTTCTTCATGCTCCAGGGGTGCTTCCTGTGCTCTTGTGAATTTCATGATGCCCAGGTTGCGGCGGTGATTTTGGCACGTCGGTAAGTGCTTACAAAGCACCAGGGGAAGTAAAATAAAGCGCTTCTCAAGACGCTAGTTAATTAAAAGAAACAGGCGCTCACCAGGTGCTATGCCCGTTAGAAAGGGTAGCAAAAGCTGCACTCCTCACGTGCCCTAGATTGCAGTTGAAGGGATCAGGGGCCACAGCACCCAGCCCCTGGGGGACACAAAAGTTGGAGCACAGGGCAGCAGGGACCAGCAGCAGGCCAATGCAAAGGCGATACAGACAGCAGCAGTTCCTCCAAGTGATCCAGCAGGTCACAGGTCAACGCAGCAGCAGCAGTCCAAGGCGGTTCCTGGTGAGAGTCTTCAGCAGCATTCTGTGTCTAGTTACAAACATGTTAAAGTTCAGAGTATCTCCAAATTGTGGGGGAAAAACCCCCTGTACTTATACTCAATTTTGCAAAGGTTTAACAAAGAGGTGGAGAGGAGGGTCCAACCAGTTACAACTCGTTCTGGGAGTGCCCCCTCTTACCTCCAGCACAGGCTCCAAACATCAGTTAGGGGTAAACAAGCCCTTTGTGTGAGGCCAGCACACAGCCTTTACAGATGCAAGTGTTCCCCGCCTCCCCTTCTCTTAGCCCAGCAAGACCATTCAAAATGTAGATGCACCTCTGTGACACCTCCACCCTCCGTGTGTACAGGCTCTCTGAAAAGTATGCACAAAGCCCAACTGTCACTCTGCCTAGACGTGTATTGGAGTCAAGCTGCAACACACCAGAGTCATAAGCACAGAGAAATGCTCACCTTCTAGAAGTGGCATTTCTATAATGATAATAAAAAATCCACCTACACCAATAAGCAGCATTACTTTCTTCCATTACAACCATAACAAACATGCCTACGCTACCCCTCATAAATCAGACAATACCCCATAGACATAAGGTAAAGCATTTCCAATGCAATCCTATGAGAAGGCAGTACTCACAGCAGTGAGAAACCAAATAGGCTGTTTGTCACTACCGGGACAGGCCACACAACCCCGCACATGTCCTGCCTTCCACATACATAGCACCCTGTCCATAGGGCTGGCTAAGGCATAACTTAGGGGTGATTTACATGTAGTAAAAGGGGAGTTCTGGGACTGGCAAGTAGATTTAGAGGCCAGGTCCCTGTGGCAGTAAACTGTGCATGCAGCCCCTGCACTAGCAAGCCTGAGATGGGTCTGAAAGGCTACTTCTGTGGGTGGGACAAGCAGTGCTACAGGCCCACTAGTAGCACTTAATTTAAAGACCCTGGGTATAAGTACAAGGGACTTACAGATAAATGTGCCAATTAGGTATAAGCCAATCATACCAACTTTAGAAGGAAGAGCACCTGCACTTTAGCACTGATCAGCAGTGGTAAAGTGCTCAGAGTCCTAGAGCCAACAACAAGAGGTTAGAAAACATAGGCAGAAGGAGGCAAAACATCTGGAGATGAACCCGTAAAAAGGGCTAGGTCCAAAAACATTGAATAGTTTCCTTGATGACTCCATCATCATCACAACCATTCTATTTCATTCCTATGTTTGATATTTCTTATACTGAAGTACTTTTCATTTTCTTGAGATATGAACTAGTCTCTGTTATCTGTTCAAAGTGTTTATGTAAAACTTTCTATACTAAACGGTTGATGTAACAATCTAGTCACAGTACTGATAATAAACTGATGCACAAACTATTTCACACCATCTTGGTAACATGTCCATCAAGACAATGACGTGATTCAGTACCCTCCCCATGAATGGACCCCAGAATGTCTATTTCAACATCTTCACATGGTGCAGCAGGCATTTTCCCTGCACCTTGGACTGAACCCTGGTAGCACAACTCCTATCAGTCCGCAAACATTCTCCACAGTCCCTCACAATTCTTTCCACCTGGACATCTAAACCTGGCCACCAATTCAGCATTCTCAGTCTTTCATTTTACTAATACCTAATAGATCATCATGTGCTCTACTGACCAACAATTCTCCACGTGTTTGTGGAAGTACTATATGCCAGACCTTTCCTTTCTGAACCTCCATTCCTCATATTCCAAAACTTCCAGCAGCTATCACTACATAAACTCTTATTTCTCCA
Organism: Pleurodeles waltl; assembly: GCF_031143425.1. Classification (NCBI taxonomy): domain Eukaryota; kingdom Metazoa; phylum Chordata; class Amphibia; order Caudata; family Salamandridae; genus Pleurodeles; species Pleurodeles waltl. The sequence continues at coordinate 905,639,647 of NC_090445.1, read as the reverse complement.
TTATGCTGTTATATTACTAATCACCCTTAAAGTGTGATATCTTTAACAATATGTTTTCCAAATGTCTTCTCCAATACCTTCTTCAACTATTTCCCACAGGTTAAAGTCATCTTCTTCACCAACCAACAACACACACTCACCTTCTTGCTCCTACACTCCTTTCTTCTTTACCACTCTAGACAAGTAACTCACATGCAATTCCTAATATCAGGAACGTATTCTATATTGCAATCATACTCTTGTAGGCTTCCACCCACCTACTTATTCTGCCAAATATCATATCAATGCTTTGTTCCACAAACCTCCCCAAAGGGTTATGGTCTGTGTGCACCATGAACATACTGTCCAATAAAAATGTAATTAACTGAGTTGTCACTAAACAAATTGTGAAAGCGTTGCACTCAATTACAGAGTAGTTGTATAGAATTCCATTCAAACACCTAGAAATGAACATAAAGATATTCTCAGCATCACTGTTGCCTTGCTTCAATTCAACACTTCTCTTAATGATTAGGTAACAGATGTGCTCTCATATGTTACAAACTGAATGTCTTTCAAGGAGAAAAACTCTGCAGACCTGGAGCAGAACGCAGGCAACCTTTGATATTTTCAAATTCTTGAATAGGTTAAACCTGGTGGTAACCTATTCACAAAGGGGAAAGAGTCCACTGGGCACTCCTTCCCTTCAAGAACAGAAAAAAAAATAAGAGCAGGCAGTGATCCAATAGACCACTGTTAAAAAACTGAAGATTCAAAATTATTTTTTTTTGTTTTTAAATGTATCCGTTTTCCTTTAAGGGAAATAAGCTGCATTTAAAAAAAAAAAGTTTGCTTGATCAAAAAGCAATCACAGACATCATGGTCTGCTGACCACAGAAATTCACCATCCCTGTGATGGCTACAATTTCTAATAGGTCACAAATTGTGTCCTACCTCATTGATATTCACTAGGTAGGTCAATTTACGACTAACTACGAATCGATATTTCAAAGATGTAAATTTTCTTACATCAGGATTTGTGATTACCTAATTGCAATTTGGTAAGAATTGCAATTAGGAAATCACAATTCTAGATTTTTGTCCATCTGGCCCCTAGACAAGATAGACTTAACAGAAGAAAAATTAAATTATATATACCCCATTATGTGAAAGGCATGAATTGATGCAGAATGATCCTCCCAAACAATGCATTAGCTAATTTAGCTTATCAGACTTTCCTATCATCCACAACAACATAACAAATCATTTGTTTGGTAAGACTCATTAGTACAAATAAGGTACCTGTTCCAAGTGTGTAGTGTCCCTAGGTCTCTGCCTTCTCCATGTAAGCGATACACAATATAAGGAAGTCTCAGTTTTTAAAACTTCACTGGCAGACCAACAAATGAATGAAAGAAACAATAGGGATGGTAGACATCTTGATTTTTAACTTATTGTAGGAAACAGAGGCTTTCTATTACATCAGACAGTCACCATTTGCTCATTTCAAAGTCATCGATTGAATCAAATTAGTCTTTCTCAACCAGTTCAGGTCCAATAATTGCTGTGTCCTCCTTCAATGAATATCTGTGAGACACACACACACATGCACACGTGTGCACACATATATTCAATACAGTCTTGCTCCTCAAGAACCTCAAACTCTGGTGTGCTCCTATGTACGAAAGATCTGCTGCTGACTATGGCTCCTGTTGTCTACTTTGCTGCAATGATTTGCTTTGTGGCTGGGACAGTTCCAATTCAGTAGCATCCATCTCTTAATTGGCAAGCCATTACTCAGAGAAAGCACTTTTTTAATGAACCATTTAAATTTCTTATAGACATTGCTGGGAAAAGCATTGTTTAAAAATCTAGGGCAAAACCATAGCCAAAGTTACGTTTATTTATGGCTACATACCCGTATTTATGTTTACATTTTTCACTAGCTTTTGGAGTAATCAAATAACCTTTAGGCTGGAAGTCAAGGGTGTCCATTGAAGACTACGAAAAATGTCAAAAGGGTTATTTTTCTGCAGGCCACGCTGGTAAGTCAGGCCAGGTTATGAGCTGACATGATTGAATCAATTACCTTCCCACGTAAGTCCTGATGATAAGTTTGAAGGAAAATTCTATTTCCTGCACAAACAGATGTTTGAACAGAAATTATATTTACCAGGTATAGTGAATGGCGCCCCTACTTCAACCATCTCATAGTCAGGGCCTTAGACATTTTCTGGAGCCTCCTATCCCTTAACTGTTGATTGCCTGAAGGTGGTATGTAACAAGTGTTCCCTGATATCACATAAGGTGAAATGGATGTTGTAGTGAAGAACATATCGCTTCCTAATGGAATTCTACAGTGAGTAATCTTAATTCTGATGGTTTCCAGAAGGACCCAGGGCCAGTGGCAGCCAGGAAGAGAACACTATTTACTAAGTATGGTCTATGTATTTTCTTTGGTGCATTATATACAGGTGCAATCCCGTACTTAGTGCATGTGAGAAATTAGAATCCGCCTATTCAAGTTATGTTAACATTGTTCATCTTCTGTCCAAGGCCAAAGAACAACAATTGCTCAGCTCATTTTAAATGTGGCAGTGCCCTCTTGCAATACCATTTAAGAAAAGTTATTGGAGCTTTCAGGTCTAAAATTTAAAGTGTACCTCTGTGAGTCCTTCTGACTCCTTTGGTCATTAGACACTAACAAATGGAAAAGCTTTCTCTGACCTAGTGCAGACTTTTTTTTTTCAGTATTTAATCAAAGCAGTTCTGTTTCTGTGTATCAGTAATTAAATAAGAGCTCTCTCTTAGATGTAAGTAATGTGTATTTAATTCACTTTAGCAGACTGAGAGCACAATGGGAAAACTATTGTGTCAGATCGATATCGTGCAAAGAAGTGTGAACAAATTATTCGGTGCTCTGGTAAAAAGTTGCACAGTGACCATGAGCGGCAGCTGGTCATGTAACCAGACGGCCGTTTACTGTGTGAATGTTTAATAAAAATATATTACCAGTTACTGACAATCAAAGGTGAAATAGCCAGGTCACGCCTCTATATACTAATGTCAAAATCCATACATAAAAGAGTGTGCTAAAGTAGTCCAAAGAAATTTCCTTGAGTGTTCAAAAGTCCAGTAATACTAGAACATCTCTTAAAAGTTATATCATATAAAAATACAGTCTTTCTTAAAAATCCAATAATATTGTGTTTCAATCCAAAATTGTTTCATTGTTCCTTTAAAGTTCATTCAGCATCAGCCCAGCCAATGCATTTTGTCACCTAGAATGGTCTTCATCAGGGTTTTTTATTCACTTTTTTACTGTTTGTCTCATGATTCTTCTACTATAGCACATGTCAAACAAAGCTCGTTTCCTCTTCTGCAGTGGGACCTGTGTATGTTGCAAAGTAAAACACAATATCTCCTCTCCGCAGAGCTTCCCTGTGTATATACTAACGTGGCTGCAATTGGGAAGACAGTGCAATGCATTTTAATTGAATGAGTGGAAGCCCATCTCAGAAGCTAAGTTAAGCTACCACTGCTCTACTTGAAAATTAGTTACATCTCCCTGAATAGTTAATGAGCAGTACAGATGAGGCAAGAGCCCACTTCATTTTTTGGTCCACTGGCCTTTTCAGTTGACCACTTGGGATGGTATTTAGATGTTACGTCTATCAGAAGGGCCACAATGGTTCAAAAAACCTCTGTAATATTCTTTGTTGCCCTGGCAAGCAATCATTCAAATCTGAATTATGTGAGTTTCACAGTCCAAAAGTTACTAGATCCTGGCTTGACAAGGCAGTATGTCTCCATTTCCAAATTGGTAGCTCATGTCAACAACAAAAGTCTGCTCTAAGTAATATTTGCATGCATTATTTGGATTGGCCTGAGGGCTGGACACTATTATCTTTACTGTGGCATGGGTAATCCCAAATCTAAAGTTCATCATGAGAACTCCACCTCTCGTTGACACTATCAACCAATGCTAAGTGCCAATGCACCAACGTAATATGAAAGACGTGGGGAAATTGCCAGTATCAAACTTGCCCATGAGATCACTAACTCTATATTGAAGCTGACATTTTTCTCCATGACAAAGCAATAAACACATACTAATCCACCACAAAGAACCACACAAAAGTGGTACCAGGAAACAGAACCAGTGTGATGGTTCCAAAACTGAGTAATTCTGAGAGACAGCTGTCTACTACCTTCTCTAGACTAAGTGGACAGAGTGACAGGAAGCATTAGCTCTGGAGTAAGTTTATGCTGTGAGATCAAAACAATGACTGTTGTCTGTAACATTTCAGCAGCACAAGTAGATTAGGGACATCCAGTGAAGTATGAAACATGGATACCCATGCTTGTAAAAATGTTAGTATGAACCACAATAAATAGTAAAGCACATTATGGGGTTGTGGGTATACTATCAAGAAGAAAGGAGACGAGGCAATGAAACAATATATTCCCCTTTTGATTTTATTTGCACTCCTTGCTACACTACTTGAATTCTGGAGGACAAGTAGTCAGTTAGCTAATTTGGTAATCTGGTTTCAAATCTTGATTTCTATTACCAGTTAATGAAAATTTGATTCTGTGAAGATCGTGTTTCAAAAGTATAAATATAGATAATGTGAAAAGCAATTTGGAATAGTCGGTCTCATTTCATGTTACTACATCACCCCCATTGCTATGAATTGTCTGCAATGCAGATGTAATCAAACTCCACATATGATGAGAGGTGGGTGGAAAAATCCACTCCGCTCGTGGAGATGTCAGAATTCAGGAACTCCATGCTACACACGTAACACAGAGTTCCCGATAAATTCCACCATCTGGCGCGTTGCGGAATTCTTTTTCTATTGGTGTCAGTAAGACCTGTTTTGGCGCATGCTGGTGGGCACCTCAATACATTTTGTCACTTGCAACGGCACTCATGCAGGATTTCACGGTCCCTAGTGTAGCTTCCTGACGCGAAGGCACCCTCTGATGCCTTTTTCGTGAAGCTTGCGAACAACCATTGCTGCACCTCAAGCAAACTCTCTACTTGAGAAGCAACTAAATCTACTCAAAAAGACATTTTCAAGCGGATATTCTCCTCCAACTAACCTTTCAAGTTGTTTTTAGTGCATGAAGCCTTTTTTTTATTTTACTTTTTTTTCAAAAGGAAGCAAGTGCCCCAGAGAGTCAAACTTGCTGTTCCTGTTGAACAGCATCCTCCCAATCATTGTACATCTCCTGGTCACTTTCCACTTTGATTTAGAGGTGGAAGGATCACTCTCTTTGTCTACTGCATAAATACTATTGGATTTAGGGGTGTCACAAGGAAGTAAAAAAAATATTGTATAAGGGTGTTGTTTGTTTGCTAGGGCATGCACCAGTATTTCTTTGTACTTTTATTTGATTTTTACATTTGATTGTGGTGGGTGGCCTGGAGATTCAGTAGGGGACTAGTTATTTCTTTGCATTTCATGTTTCATCTTTTGCAAAAGGAAAAATGTTGAACAGTGCAGTATATTTTCTACAAGTTTGTTACAATTGCAATATTCATTTATTTTACTATGCGGCCTAGTCTGCCAGTGGGCCATCCAGCCAGTAGGCCCACTACTAGTCATCAGTGCATGAAAGAATGGTTTCTGTGGAATATGTTGGTGTAATTTAAAAAACAGATTATTTAGGGTAGGGATGGCATAGGATTAAATTAGTGGGTTATTTTTTGTATTTCAAGCCTTTTTTTCTGTAAAAAATGTATAGGCGGGGTAGTATGTGATGCCATGGGAGGATGTTTGTATTGGAAAAGTTTTATAGCTCAGTTAATTTTTATTTTTGGCATTATTGAATTATTGGTAGTGTTGTCTTCAGTGTTACCATGCCTCCTTTGTTTTGCCAGTGTGTGCTAGTGGGTTTGCCACAGGCCACCACTTGTCTTTGCTCTCCACGCCACGTGGCCAGGGGCCATTTGGTGTAGTCAGTATCCATAGGCCTGAATGTGTTCTTTGTTTTCCATGGCTCCTTGCTTGTTGGTTGACCACGTGGTTGGTGGCTATTTTGTGTAGCCAGCCAGTGTGGGTATACCATAGGACTGCATGTGTTCTTTGTTGTGGCCATGCCTTGCTGCTTGCTGATTTCTGTAGACCATGTGGCTGGTGGACAATTTGTGTAGCCAGCCAGTGTGCTTTTCCCATAGGCCTGTATGTGTTCTTTGTTGTAGCCATGCCTCCTTGCTTGCTGCTGTTGTTTGACCATGTAGGCAGTGGCCATTTTGTGCATCCAGTCAGTGTGCTTTTTCCATTGGCTTGCATGTGTTCTTTGTTGTCCATGCCTCTCTGATTGCTGTTGTTGTTTGACCATATGTCTAGTGACCAATTTGTACAGACAGTCAGTGTGCTTTTGTCATAGGCTTGCATGTGTTCTTTGTTCTCCATGCCTCCTTGCATGTTGTTTGACCATTTGGTCTCAGGCCCTTTTATGCAGCTAGTCAGTGTGCTTTTGTCATAGGTCTGCATGTGTTCTTTGTTCTCCATGCCTCCTTGCTTGCTATTGTTGTTTTACCATGTGGCCGGTGGCCTTTTTGTGCAGACAGCCAGTGTGCTTTTGCCATAAGCCTAAAATGTTCTTTGTTCTCCACGCCTTCTTGCTTGCTGTTTGTTAATCACTTGACCGGTGGCCATTATCTGTAGCCAACCAGTGTGCTTTGCTATAGGCTTGCATGTGTATTTTGTTCTCTGTGCCTCCTTGTTTGCTGTTGTTGGTTGGCCATGTGGCCGGCAGCAGTCTTGTGCAACTACCCTTTATTCACGTTTTCAAAGCCATTTTCTATGGAGGTTTATAGAAAAGTGCTATTGGTTTTTGGTTTTGGTCATTTTTCACGTTTCCCTATTATCAGTTAAATAATATGCTTGAGGATCACTGTAGTATATATATATTATTATTATGATGAACAGTGTTTGATGTTAAATGCATTTCTTTAGAATTTTGCCTCTGCACATCCTTGCCTCCCAATGGGATTCTCATAGTCCTGTAGTACACCAGCAATTCATTTTTGTTAATTTAGTATTTTTTATTTTATTTTTTAAACATGTTTTAATTACATTTTATTTTATTTTATTTGTTTATTTAATGTTATTTTTTTATTTTTATTTTTTATTTTTTCCTGCATTTTGCCTCTGTCCATCCAACCCCTGATTGCCATAGGCGCACAGCTGCACAAAAGCATTCATTGTTTAAGTATCATTCCATTTTTCCCTTGGCACACTGCCTGCTATAGTAGGTGCACACACACACCAGCATCGTTTATTTTTTAAGGATTATTAATTTCCCCCAGACTTCTCTGCTTGACATGGGCACATACCAGACTTCTGGCACACCTGGAAAGTTCTCCCCCCAGTTTGGGTCGTATACAAAAGCCAGTTTCACACTATAATACTGGAAGGGCAAACAACCCATATGAAAAAACATCACGCCATCAGGTGGGAGGAGCACCTTAAAAGAATTGCTGCAGGTGGTAGTTGTCAAGGTGAGGAGAGGAGAGCAGGAAATCAGCTCCGATCACGGTGGAATGTGAAGGTGATGAGGAAGAAGAGGGTGATATCTTTAAGCAAAATAGCCCTGTCCCTAGCAGTGTGCCAGTATCACCTGCCTCAGCAAACTTGAAATGGTACAAGAGTCAGATGGAGACACCACAGCATACAGTGACTGCCCCAAGATGCACATTGATTCTCCCATCACCTATTTCTTGAAAGTCACCTGCATCAGTAGCCTCAGAAAAAAGAAATTCCAGGTTACTATTACGGGCATGTTTCGGCAGGAGTGGAGCTATGACCGCAACCACATAATGTCACGTTTGTACAATGGGAAGCTGGCTAGATTGTTAGTGCTGGACCTCCTCTCTTTTTCTTTAGTGGAAACAATGGGATTTTTAGAAATTGTGGCGGCCATCTGCCAGTCGGACCTATTTTGCCAGAGTCACTGTGCTCCCTCAGAGAGCACAGTCCAGTGCTCCCTCATGATGTGCTGCAATTGGTTGGACATGATTTGCAACAAAGTGCTGTTCACACTATCCACCTGACGACAGAGAGGTGGACCAGTTGTCAAGCAACTGATTACATGTATATCACTGCACACTGGATCTCTTTTGCAAGGTTAAGGCAACATCTGTCTATAGGTCTTGGTGCTGATGATAGTTTTAAGAGCATTTGCAGGCATGCAATAGTAACCATGTTAACAATGAAGAAATACCATACAACTGCAAATATCCTGGAAGATTTTAACACCAAGGTTTTCAAATGGCTGCTACCCAGAAGTCTCAGAATTCGAGTTGTTGCCACAGGCATTGGAAGTAATATAGGTAAGGCAATGGCAGATGGTGACTATTTCAGGGTCCTGTGTTTAATGAATTGCATCAACCTTGTTTTGCAGGACTTTCTCAAAAAGGAAGACATAGTCAGAAACATACTGATCACCTGCAAAAGAATCCTCACTCATTTCAGCCATTCTTTTAAAGAGCAAAATCAGTTGAGGATCATGCAGCATGCTAATAGAGTACTAGTTAAAGCCCTCAAACAGGAGGTGCCAACACGTTGCAACTTGACCCATTACATGTTGCAACAATGGTTTAAGCAGTACAGACAGAACGATGACTGTGTCGTTTAAAGAGGAGGGGATGCAATTGTGATAAGGATGACTATGATTGTGGACAAATGGGGCCTAGACAAATGCCTGAGACAGATGCTACTTCCTTTTAAGGTTTTCACATGTGAATCAAGCAAGGAGGACAGTATGATGGGCCAAGCTATCCCATTGGTGAATCTGCTACAGGACCAGTTAAAAAAGGTCCTGCAAAGGTTCACCAATGAGAATGAAAATGCAGAAGTGCTTGACTCAGTTGATAGTCTAATCCTTTGCTTGCAAAGAGACATCATGCTGTCCAAAGTGTACATCTGTGCCACAATATTTGATATGAGGTACTATAAATACTGTCCATTTTCATTCCTTTTTCAAAAGGGGGTGTTTCATATTACAAGACATGGATTGTTGAGCAAACCAGAGACCTGGAAGAAGAACTGCTGGAAATTAGAGTTCCACTCCCAGGCAGAAGTTCTGCGGTGCTGCCTTCAACTTCCAAAAAAGGCAGTCCAGTTGTCTCATAACAGCCAACACCAGCAACATGAAAAACCAGCAACAACAGCAACAGAAGTATCAGCCCCAAACTCTACTTTGGCTTGGTTTCAAGTGGCAGGTCTTAAATCCAGTGCAGAGGGGAAAGCAAAAGAGGACAAGCAAGTAATAGCCCCTGTGCCAGTTCAGAGGATGTTCCAGGAGTATCTAGATGGCACTAAAGTGGTCTATGTGGATCAAAACCCATTGGTGTATTAGTATGGGAAGATCTACCAATTGCCAGAGCTCAGTAGCCTGGCAATAAGGTATCTGGCTTTTCTGGTGGCCAGTGTGTCTGCTGAGTGTGTGTTCAGAGCAGCTAGTGCAGCTTTTACAGTGAGAAGGACCAGTCTCTCACCTCAAAATGTGGAGAGATTGACCATAATCAAAATGAACAAGCACTTCATACCACACAATTACATTGTTCCTGAAATACAGCAGGAGGAGGAAGATGATAATTGGTCAGACTCAAGTGTGTTAGCTGACCAACTTCTGAGTGACCCACCTGAGTTTGACAGCAAACTCTACTTCCTTGACTGAGTAGGTCACCATAGAACTTTTTAATTATATATAATCAAACTGCTTTGCCCCCAAAAAACAACAGAATATAGCTAGTGGAACAATATGTTTGTGTCTGACTTGTGCACTCCCAACATTTTTAGGCACCTTTTTGGCTGGATTGAAGTGTGATCAGTGCGCAGTGAAGAAGCATCCCCATTCCCTTCAGGGCATTGGAGACAATGCCTGCCTCCCGCCCCTGTTCATCCATCTTTTTTTATCACCCAGCGGGGCTGCCCCAGAAGATCATTTGATGTTCACAACTGCCAAATTCCAATGTGTTTCTTGTATATGAGAGGACATATAATTGGGTACCTACCACTGTGCTTGGATTGGAAGAGGTAACTATTGCACCATTAAGAGATGATATATTATAGAGTGATTGTGAGTGACTGATGATTGATATAGTGCCACGCACAGAGAGGGAGAGAGGTTGTTCAACTAATTTTTTAACTTGATGTCGATTATTTGCAGGGTTTGGGGCCTCATGGGTGATCCTTTTTCCTGAATGTGATTGGCCCTTTCACACTTAGCAAAATTGATTTGCAGGGTCTACCCCTTTTTTCTCGTTCTTCAGAGACCGGACTAGTGTGTTTAGTTAATAAACACAAATCTACACAGCAAACTCAAATTCTGTTTCTCTTCTTGTTCTTCAACAGCAGTGCACTCCAGGTCTATCTCACTCAGGACGGGACAGAATTGAACTGCGTCATTACTCAGAGTCAGGATGATGATGGAAGGACTCAGGTTGTGACTAACTCAACACTGCACCCAGAAGAAGGAAGTTATAGACTTCAAAGGGAAATAATGATGATGATGACTCTGAGGGCTAGCTCTTTGGACTGGAAAAAGATGCGCTGATTTTGGAAATGCTGTTGAGTGTGTAAGATGGCTCAAATGTAAAACTCCTTTTATGTAGGAAAAATAATGCACTGCAGTACAGGGAAAGGGACGGGATCTGTATTTTGTATTTGGCATGTTCGTCACAGGGTAGCCTATCATAAAACTAGGAATCAGACGCTTACTCCCACTTTAATCTTTGGACTCGCCCTCCACCGCTAATTATTTCCAAAAAATAAATTTGCTTGGCAGTAAGGAAAGGAAACAACTTACTGTACTGCATGGTAAATTAGAGGGATTAGGTCAGGTAGATAAAGGTATTGCTATAGAATAGAGGGGTGTCACTTATCATCATTATCTGCTTAAGCTTTGACTTAGTCAGTCACTGTAGTTGATAGATTTTAAAAGAGAAAACTTTGAACAGGCATAAATCTGTTATGCAAGCAATGAAATGTATGAATCACTTGGTCAGACAAATGTGGCACATGCCGAGAACTGTTTTGTAGACTGGGGAAGAACGCGCCTTGTTTTCAGTTTGCAATGCATTGACAACTTTGTAAAAGGTGCATTAACTGAAGCCGACACACATTGCACAGCCAACACTGTAATGTCGAATTGAACCACGCTGCAATTAGGTCATGGGTGACTAAACGCCATGGGCAGGGAAGTGATGAATGATGATGAGTGGGGGGCTACATATCTTCCTTGCTTACAAAATACAGTGAGTTTAGGGAATAGACAGAAAATGAAAATATCCCATTCTTTGAACCAGAGCTTTGATAACAAAGCCAGCGAAGTTGGTGAACACATCCCTCTCCAGAAGAGCTCCCTTGTTTCTTCATCCTTTCATTGTTCTATTCATGCTGTGATACCCACCACTTAAGGTTTGCATTTTCTCATCCAGTCTTTCACCATTCCAACCCATCCATCCATCCACATTTCCATCCATCAATCCATCCGTCCACCCATTCACCTATCTACCTTTTCAACCATCTTTTCACTTATCCATCTATTTACTCTTCATCCTTTCACCATCCCTCATTCTTTAACCCACCTGAGCATCCTTTTACCCATCCACCTTTCATTCACCCAGACATCCTTTCACCAATATACCCTTTTATCCATCCTCTCACCCACCCATGCATCTATCACCCACCTATGAATCGTTTCACCCACCCATATATCCTTTCACTCATATGCCATTTCACCCATCCCTTCTTTTAAGCTTTCATCCTTCTTTCCCTTTTCCATCAATCCATCATAGTGAGCATTCATGATGAGTTTGTATCTGCTGAGTTGGAGATAGAAGAGGCCATTAAGAGCTCAACCCCACTGTAGCTGCTAGAAAATGGGGGTGAGGGGGTTCACGATGCCCTTTCAGTGAGTATACTATTATTATACTACTTATCATTCCCAGGGGCAGTGCTCTGTGTAAAGTGGATATGCAAATTAGGCTAATTATAATTGGCAGTTTTAACCTACCTATAAGTCCCCAGTATATGGTAGGGTTTGTAGGTTCTAGGTTTAGGGACCCCAGCATAGGTAGCGCATCCATAGGTGCAGTGCTGACATGCCCAGTGTCATTTTAAAGGCAGGCCTGCCTTGCTGGCTGTTTTTAAACTAAAGTTATATGCACAGTTGGCTTTGGTATTAAAAGTCACTAGACCGCCGGCGGTATCAGGACCCCGCATACCACCGTGGATTTAGTGGGGTTTTCTACCGCCACGAAATCCATGGCGGTAGACACTATCAGGGAATTAGTTCCCTGGCACTGATTGGGGTCTCCCCCCGAGTCCTCCCCCAACACCAACGACCCCCCCTACCATCCCCCAAAGGTGGTAGGACCCCCTTCCCCCAACCCCCCCAAAGTAACACCCACCACACCCACCTACACGCACGCTCACACCACTCATACACATAGACATACACGCACACATACATGCACACATACATGCACACAGACATATACGTCACATTTCCCATACACACAATACACCCCGCATGCATACACGCACTCACACAACCCCACTACACACTCACACGCACACCCCCATGCATGCAGACAACACACAATTCCCCTCCACCCCCCTCCCCTAACGGACGATCACCTTACCTGTTCTGGTGATCCTCCGGGAGGGAACGGGATCCATGGGGGCTGCTCCGCTGCCAGCACCCCGTCATCAGAACACTGCCACGCCGAATCCTGCAACATGATTCGGTGGGCGGTGGTCTGATGACGTGGCGGTGGAGGTAGAGCAGCCTCCACTTCACCGTCGACCGCCAATATGGCTGCTGTCAGCTCTCCGTCCGAAAAAGGGCAGAGGGCTGCCAGCAGTAATGGTACGGTTGGCAGAAGACCGCCACTACTGGCAGTCTTCGTCCCGGAGTAACCTCCGCGGTCTTCGAAAAAGTCTACGGAGTTTAAAATGAGGGCCTTTGTCTCCTAAATTAAGCCTTGATGCTCATTGCCAAGCTTCCAAGGGTTGAGATGGGACCCTAACTGAACCTGTGGGGGGTTAGTGGCCTATTGCTAAGTGTAGGTACTTACCTGGCCTTATCACTAATCCACTTTCCAATAAAAGATAAATGAGGGGTGGGTGAATGGGATAGGGGTAGGTTTGCAAAGATTTGATTAGGACAGGAAAATCAAGCTCAGCACATGCACAGGACAGGAAAGCAGGTTTTAAAACAAATGGCTGTGATGCATGGTGGTTCCGTTCACACAGCATTTGCAGCACGGAAGCACATGTACATGTAAAAAAGAAGCACATGTAGGGGGACATGAACAGATGATCACTTCTGCCCGCTTGCAGAGTTACACAGAATCTTACAGAGTTTTTTTTATACATCACAGAATTCCACAGAGCAGAACTCTGAGAGTTCCACCCAGGCCTACATATGACACTGTTCTCTGTGCAACATCTCATATTATAGATGTGCCTCAATTAAAAGGTTCTGTGAAAAGCACTTGGTGCTCTAGGGACCTAGCTAGGCAGTGTAAAAAAACTGGGTTTTTAGCTATTAGGTATTTTCTGTGCAAGTAATAAATCCCCAATTGCCTTTTTACTGGGAACAAAGCACCCCATTATAGCGTTTGGCTCTCTCAGGGTAGTGGAGCAGAGAACTCCAAGGCTACGCAGGGAAGGTGGTGTGGGCTAGAAATCCCAAATTACTGGCATGTACCAACACTCAATACATTATTGTTGAAAAGGGTATATTTTTGTAAAAAAGAAAAGCACATTTATTATACTCATACTACTATGTACTATTCATTAAGTCAAAACAAGTTACATCAGGTGCATGGAAGGACTTTTGGGGACACTCTTATATCATAATACATTGCTAGTGAGTCCTTAACCCCATAATCACAACGCCCCCAACTATACTTGAAGAATCATCATACTATATCGGAGTTATGTATAAGGCAGGTCTCCTGGCTTTGTGAAGGGGTCACCACATGAATATATACAAGGAAGGCCTATTGGGTTTCTCAAGGGATCACCATATCAATATACACAGAAAAGACAACAATTGGTGTTGTCGGAGTGCAGCCACAGAATTACACCAGCCACATGTTATACTTTGATCATGGTATAACCATTAAAACAATTTGAATGAATAAGCATTTTAAAATGTATGATTATTCATTTAGGCATAGAAATGTTCATCAATAATCATTGACAGTAAAGTATTAGAAATAAAGCATGTAACATCAAAGCAACCATAACATATATGTCAAATTTGTTCTTTTACTTTCTTCAGGCCACCTTATTCAGCCATAAGACCAACCAGAAATTGTTCTCCTGAGCCACAGGTTAAGAGCACCATGCTCAAGCTCAAACCATTAGGAAACAAAGTGAAACATGTTCGGGGGTGTTAGAAATGGGGTCTCTAGTTGGCAGAGCTATACAACCTTGTCCAAATAGGGACCACAGTCCTAGTCAGGGTAAGTCACAATGCAATCCAAATTATCCTGTGCTTACCCTCTGGTTGCTTGGCAATCAGCAGTCAGGTTTAACTTAGAAGTCAATATGTAAAGTATGTAGGCAATAAATCGTACAGTAACACAGTGAAATCATCACAAACACACACCACACAGGTTCAGAAAAATAGATAATTTTAATCTGAACAAAATAAGGTCAAAACAACAATTGTCTAATAAGCTCAAGTTGAAATATCACTTTTAAAAGGTAAAAAAGTCTAGAAGTCTAAATCCTTAAAAATAAATAGTTGTTTCTTTGTACCACACAGTAGCTAGGATGCATCAAAAATAACGATGCACGGAGACCGCAGAGGAGGAGATGCTTGGAAAAATAAGCTGTTGTGTCTAATTTTTCGGTGCAGCACAGATGATGCGTAGTTTCTTTCCACGCTGCAATGGGTTGCGTTGTTTTTCAGGCGTGCAGTCTTGGTTCCTCCTAGTGATGCAGGGATATTTTGACACCCAGGGATGATGCGTTGAAGATCTTTGATATGCTGGTAGAAGGAGCAGGCACTGTGTTGGACCGGTAGGCGATGCGTCAACTTCTTCGTCACAAGGCAGGCGATGTGTTGAATTTCCCGTCGGGACGTCAGTGCTGCATCATTCTGGTTAGCTTTGCAGCGGTTTCCCAGCTGTGATGTAGGCTGTGCAACAATTTCTCCAGGCGTTACATCGATTTCAATGCTTGAGGATTTTCCTGAAGCTGTGAAGTCTTTGTTGGCCCTGAGACTTCATAAACAGGAGGTAAGCTCAATTCAAGTCCTTGGAGACCACTTCAGGAGAAAGGCAGAGTCCTTCCAGCAGAGTCAAAGGTCAAGAGGGAAACAAGCAAGGCAGCAGTCCTTTGGGCACCACCAGTTCCTCTGGCAGGTGTAGGTCCAGAAGTGTCTGATTTGGTGGGGTCAGAAACCCAGTTTATATACCCAAAAATTCCTTTGGAGTGGGGGAAACTTCAAAGAGTTTTTTTGAAGTGCAAAAGTTCCCCTTTCAGCCAAGTCCTGTCTGTCAGAATCCATGTGGGGTGTTATCAGTCCTTTGTCTGAGGGCAGGCCTTTGAATTATAAGTGTGAGCCACTCCATCCTTCCTGTCCAGGAAGACACATTCAGTATGCAAATTAATGCAGATGTGACTGAGTGCACTAGGTGGAATGCACAAGGGAAGCTGTCAACCAGCACAGAGCAGACATGGATTGGAGACAGGTTGTAAGGCACAGATGGCAGTAAGTGCAGAGAAATGCCCACTTTCGAAAAGTGGCATTTCTAAAATAGCAATAATAAATCCAACTTCGCCAGTAAGCAGTATTTTGTATTACATTTCTGGCAGTCCCAAACAAGACATGGCTACTCCTTCCAGATCAGAATCTCCCGCTTAAGAGTATATGAGGGTAGTTCTAATGCTAATATATGAGAGGAACAGGCCTCACAGGAGTGGAAAACGAATTTATGGGTTTTTCACTACCAGTACATGTCCTACCATTTACCTACATAGCACCCTGTCTTTTTGGTTACCTAGATCCTACCTTAGTGGTGACTTTTATGTAGAAAAGGGGGAGTTTAAGGCTTGGCAACTAGTTTTAAATGCCAAGTTGAAGTGGCAGTGAAACTGCACACACAGGCCTTGCAATGGCAGGTCTGATACATGGTTAAGGGGCTACTTAAGTGGGTGGCAAAATCAGAGCTGCAGGCACACTCATAGCATGTAATTTACAGGCCCTGAGCACATGTAGTGCATTTTACTAGGGACTTACAGGTAAATTTAATATGCAAATTGGGTAGAAACTAATGTTACCATGTTTAGGGGAGAGAGCATATATACTTTAAAACTGGACAGCAGTGGTAAAGTGTGCAGAGCCCTAAAGCCAGCAAAAACAGTGTCAGACAAATGGAGGGAGGCAGGCAAAAAGTTGGGGGATGACCACCCTAAGGCTGTCAGATCTGACAGGGGGGTAGTGAACTAGATCTTCGCAAACACTTAGGGCAAGTTGGTGTGTTTTGAGGGACACAGTGAGGAAACATTGATGGTGCCCCTGCCCCTTTTAGGACACTTCAGAAGCCATAACCTATACAAATCATCAAGCCCTAGTGGGGCATTGTAAGATGCTTCTGGGCTGTTTTTTTATGAATATATTATGAGTGCTTTATTCTGGTCTATCTTTGCTGAGCAGTTGCAGGATATGTATTTCTTTATAGTTTTTCTTTTTCTGCAGATGTATCCCAGCTCCTCCTTGAACACCCTGATGAGTGCCATTGGTGGATCCCAAATGCCTCCGTTATCCGAGCCCCCAGATGGTTCCCCACATCCAACTTCTATCCTGCGCAGGAGGTGGCATCTTCCATTTGACTCCCACAGAAGGAGCAGCTCTACTTTGGATTCTTCTGCTCTCACTTATGGTTAGAGCAGCAATTTGGAGCTGGGCGCACCAGCCTGGCCTTTCTGACTCTATTCTGAGGGATTGGGTCCCCAAGATGGTATGAACATGCAGCAGGCCCCAGGGGCCACAAGAGACTCTGGAATTGGGGCTCAACAGATGCCCCTTTCCCCCATAACATTCCAAAAATACAGTGGTGCCAAACCCCAAAGACTGGGCCCTCCCAGGGGATTTGTTAGGGAGATCGGTTGGTCGCCACACTCTTGGTGGTTCATTTCTCTCTTTAAAATGAGAAAATCCTCACCACTGCATAACTTTAGGCCCATTGAGCTGATTCTCTTCAGCTTGGGTTCAGTTTTCTCCTGGTGGACAGGCCTAGCCACCAGGTGAATTTTTAATAGGTCTCCTGGCCTTTAAAAGGGCACGTTTTGAAGGCGCTTAGTTTACTGTCTCCCTGTACCAGTCTTATACTCTTCCTAGCTCCTGGCTCTCTCTCCCGCCTGTGGTGGAATCTTTTGGAGCTCTTCCACTTCCAATCAACAGTACACCCTCCTGAAACTCTCCCATGCCACAAAGTCTTCTAGCTATCTTGCAGAGCACCAGAGGAGCCGTGTAGACCCGGTCTTTCCCCCTTTGTCACCAGGGTGCATAAGGGGACCAGCGCCAATGGCCATTGAGAGACCCATCATGGTCACGGGAGGCAGATGGTAACAATATCCTTAGCTTATCATGGAATGGCATCATGTGGCTTCTATTTTTAGCTGGTCATATTTTTGCTGTTGTCGCCTCCCAGGTCCAGGATCTTCTCAACTGTCTCTCCCTTGTGCAAGAGTTTTTAAATGGGAGTCAAAAGTTCTGGATGCCAGGTACCCCTGGCCATTCATAGGATGGCATATCATCCCTCCTACCCTGTCCCACCCCTCCTGCACAGCATTCTGAGAGAATCAATCATGGCACCATCGAGTTATCTGTGAAAAGTGCTCCTCTGAGAATCTCAGCTCTGCCCCTAGCTGACATCATTGTCAAATTCTTTCCCACTAAAACATCAAAGGCAAGCTGCTCCTGTGTTGGTTCCAGAGGGATGTGCTTCCTCCTTTACTTAGTGGTTCTGGGCTGGCTCAGCCCAGGTGCAGTAAGACAAGTTAAGTATCCTTTGCTGAGTTCAACCTTTCCTTTGCCAGGACCTGAGTCAATCACTGATAATTGCTAATTTTGTGTGACAAAGCTTTGTTCCCCCGGCTGGAGAGCAGATTAATTAATGTGGCCCAGCAGGGGGGGGACAAAAGCACAAAATATTTTAATTAGCTGAGCCAGAAAATATTGCAATGCCTAAATCCCTAAAAGATGTAAATTTATTGTGTTGGCAGCTGCAAAATTAAACTCTGTGTGCAAGTTTTATCCCAGTTTGACACCTTGCTGTAGTACATAGGCCAAGTAGAGTGAAACTTTTTTTGGCAGAGTGCACCCATGTTTACAGAACAGTGAAAATACTGCAGATTGTTCAGTAAAATCTACAGACCAATCTATAAATGCCCATTAATATTAAAATAATAAAAACCATCTAGTCATAAGTGAAAAATCCTGGTTGACTATAAAGGCCGGAACCATGCGCTACAGAGACTAACAGCTGAAATAATCTCATAGAATGCACTTCTATAAATATAATGATGGCTTTTTTTTATTTCTCCCTCCACATTCAAAACTAGTGACTGTTCAGCAAGCTGTGCACAACCTTGTAGAAACAACTTTTGCATTTGGTACTGCAGAGTAACTGGCATGGGATTGAACTTCTAGAGTAGGTCCCACAACAGGGAAATGATTCCAAAACAGTATGCTGTGAAACAATTGATTTTTTGTTATGATGGTCCTGCGCATGGAGTATCTTGCAGTAGTTTTCCAAAGGTTTTACCTTCAGCACTTAATCATCCTTCATTGTTTAAAAAGCTAAACGTATTTGTCACAAAATCAGGGCAAGTTCAAAGGGCTAATTGGTGGTTACCAGTTAACTGCATTCTTCACAGATAAAAAAGTTCTGAATCAGTTGCCCAATAAATCTAAGCAAATTCTCTCTTAAATATAGCTGTATATTTATTAGACTTGTGTGGTGTTTTGAACATAGTTAGTGGTGTTTCTGTCTCCCTGCTACTAAAGGGAGAAATCTTTACAAAGACCTGTGTCTCTTGTCCAAAGCTCAACACCTGTGACCAGAAGTTTGGTTGGCAAAGTGATGTGCTTATCAATGCTCTATCAGCTTGCCTGTGAGTCAAGCCTCTGTCAGCTTTCTAAGTTTTCAACAATTGAGAGACTATCGCTGTTTCCATAAAATTAGAATAGGACTAGATAACTATGAGCCTGAACTCTATCCAAGCAAACATAGGAATATATATTATGTACCTGAATGGGAGTCAGATACTTTTAGAAAAAAAAGCAAATTTCACCTAAATTGTCAAAATCCTCAATAACACTAGAACACAGAGTTTTAAGTAAGCACTAGGAGTTGGGAAACAGATAAAGCAACAAAAGCACACCATTCCATGATTGAAATGGGGATACCTTAAAGCTTGCAAATTCATAAGTTCTGCATCAGCTATACTTTTGTCCTATCTACACTATTCCTATCAGTTGGTCTAATGTACTTTTTGGATACCTATGTTTGATGAAGACTTTTTAACATGTGCCACAGCAATTATACAAGTGGACATCAGTTAACATGTATGAAGAATCTATCAGTCGAATACAAACGATGTTTGTCCAGAGGGACAGCATAAAAATAAAGATGGCAAAATCAATTTCAGTCAAAAAAGGAAAAAGTGGACTTGCTTATGTGGCACATGTTAAGTGATTTGGGGCAAAGCACAATTGGTCAAGGAAGCCAAATTGCAGTGTCCCATTGGTGGCTCACAATAGAAATGTAGGGTATTAGCATGCCTTTATTGATATAGAGATGAAATGTGGTCTACTACAAAAAGATTTGGTTTACATGGATTCAGGAGTTACAGAAACTTTTACAAAAGGTTCATTGAAGGATAGGTCTAAAGTTGAGTTGCTGAAATTTGTGGAAGGTGCAGAATTAACATGATTCTGAAGAATTTAAGGACAGTATCAACAGCCTTAAAGAGGTTTGATTTTATACCACAAGCTAATCCTTTGAATTCTGTGGTTTACAATGCATGAATCCATCATTTTATGGGAAGTATAGGAATTTTATTTTTAGCTGTATTCATTGTACTGGCTTACCAGCAGAAAAAGGTTGTTGTAATCATAAGAATTAAAGACAGCCATAAATTCCTCCATATTGCATGATGATCCATTGAGTTAACACCAGAAGCAAAAATTCCTCACATTAAATTCTAATGGTTCATTGCAAAC
The DNA here is from genome assembly GCF_031143425.1 of Pleurodeles waltl. Taxonomy (NCBI): domain Eukaryota; kingdom Metazoa; phylum Chordata; class Amphibia; order Caudata; family Salamandridae; genus Pleurodeles; species Pleurodeles waltl. The sequence continues at coordinate 905,619,394 of NC_090445.1, read as the reverse complement.
CATGGTGTAATATATTCAAAAGTATAATTGATTTACTCAGCCCCCTTCTTCCCTAGCTGGAGCAAAGCTTTCATTGTCTAGGTTAAATACGATATTTTTGTCAAAGATCACTGGTAAGTACTATTAAGCATGTGACTGTTAAGCCTTTAACAATTTAGCGCCCCAAGCTACTGATGGTGCCACCCAGGGAACCCACGGCTGCCTCCTAAATGGGACTGAGGTGCAGGGCATACACCTGATGAAGTGGTCTATGGCAGTCAAGTGCTTGAAGGAAGGCTGGGTGGAAGCTCTTCCACCTTGGAGGAAATGACTGGCACACTAACCTAGCACTGCTCCAGGTGAAAGTGAATCACAATACCTCACTGGACTAGGACCCCACCCAAAGGGCCCTGCCACCTGGACCATTCCCTGTCCAATTCGGACTTCCCCAGGGTTTGAGCAACCAAGGAGCAGCCTATTCAGGTGGCAGGACAGCCTAGATGAGAAAGAGTGTGGCCATAAAGGAATTCCTGCCCCTAGCCACAGAGACACTTTGCCCCTCGAAGCCAGTGCAAACTGCTTTGAGGGGTTGAAGGGAACCCACTCCAACTACTCGAACTACAATATGCGCACCCCCAGTGGTTGTTGCATGAGTCAGTTTCAATATACAAGGGAAAAACCCAGCTCTTCACCTCCCACCAGAACAAGGGAGCCTCAGACACTCCATGGCTTGGGGATGCTGCTTAAACCATGGATTCTTGAACAATGAGGTTTGAGCCCTGGCTACCACTGGGGGTTGGATGGCTGACTTACAAGTGGGGCTAGCCTCCCTTGTTGACAGGTGCCAGTTTTCCTGGTGCCATGTGGCCAGGCCTGAGGTTAGGAGGCTTGTGTGGTACCATCCAAGTGTCTACAAGGGCCAGCAGAAGAGCTGCCTACCTCCACTGCCGTGGGAGCCGCTCAGTAACCTGTCCCCTGTGGTGTCAGGGTGGGGCTCTTGGGCCTAGCACCTGGAACTAGTCTTTGAATCATGGAGGCTGCTTCATGCAGAGCAACCTGATTGGATGCCCCACTGCCTCACCATGCAGGCGATGAGCAGGTGGCACTGTCTTCCTACCACTCCTCCTGTCCTGGCAGGTGGGCAAACTTTCTGAACGTTGCCAGTCACTCTGGGCGGTTGATCACTTGCTCACACGTCATTGAAGAAAGCAGCTAGCTGAAATAATTCATGTAAATTGCAGGAAACATTGATCATCAACATTTTGAACTACATCTTACAGCCCCAGATTCTTCCCAGTGCTGGTCCTGTCTGAGTTTCCCTCCAACATCAGTCACCCTAGGGCTCTCCTGGGGATGGCAGGGAGCTCTCTTCCCTTAGGGGGTCATTCTGACCCTGGCGGTCGGCGGTGAAGCGGCGGTAAGACCGCCAACAGGCTGGCGGTCTTTTTTAATGTATTCTGACCATGGCGGTTACCGCCATGGTCAGCCGCCGCTTCACCGTTCCGACCGCCACGGCGGTAACGACCGCCGGGCTGGAGACCTGGGTCTCCAGCCCGGCGGTCGTCACATACCGCTGGCGGTATTCCAACCCGCCTGACCCCGGCTTACCGCCATGGATTTCATGCGGTTGGGGACCGCCATGCAATCCATGGCGATAAGCACTATCAGTGCCAGGGAATCCCTTCCCTGGCACTGATAGGGGTCTCCCCTACCCCCCCCACCACCCCTGCCACCCCCAAAAGGTTGCAGGACCCCCGTCCCCCACCCGATCCCCAACATATACACACACACACATACAGGCACGCATTCATGCACATACACACACCCCCGCATTCATGCACGCATTCATGCACATACACACACCCCCCGCATTCATGCACATACACACCCCCCCCGCATTCATGCACGCATTCACACGCCCCCTCAATATACACACACGCACACCCCCATGCACGCACACAACTCACAACACCCCCCACCCCCCTTCCCTAGCGGACGATCACCTTACCTGTTCCTGGTGATCCTCCGGGAGGGAACGGGCAGCTCCGCCGACACCGCCACACCAACAGAACACCGCCACAGCGAATCACAGGTTTGTGATTCGCTGGGCGGTGTTCTGTTGGCGTGGCGGTGGAGGTGGAGCTACCTCCACTTCCCCGCCTGCCGCCAGTATGGCTGTTGGCGGCTCTTCGTCCAGAAACGGGCTGAGCGCTGCCAACAGTCAGAATGGCCCATGCGGAAGACCGCCAGCACTGGCGGTCTTCCGTACGGCGGTCCCTCGGCGGTCTATTGAAAAGACCGCCGAGGTCGGAATGACCCCCTTAGTCCTTAAAGGCCAGACCCAATCACCCTTAGCAAGATCACCCAGTCCTGGCACAGAGATACGTGGCTGGTGCTTGGCCTTCCCTCACCTTTGGGGTCAAGCAGCTGCCCGCTTCACCCCAGGTATGAGAAACCAGAGTGCCTGGCAAGTGCCACATGTAGCTGTCTATAGTGTCCCATGACAGTCCATGTGCACTGCCTTGTTCACCCAATTCCATGACTGTGGAAGGGAAGGTCCCATGCGTGCATGCCTGCCGGAGTTGGTTCTTATGCTAGTCCTCATGGGCTTCAGTCTTTGATCTGAAAAAAGTGTGCAGTGCTGTGACCCCCTTGTGTAAAAAAGGAGGTCCCTTATTCTGAACCCCAAGGATAGGTCTCACTCTACAACACATCAGAATCTAACTACAATCTAAGATCATATGTGGAGACCCAATAAAATTAAATACACTACTAAACAGAGGAAGATAAATGACCCAGCATTCCCTCAGTAACAACAAGAGAAAAGGGAAGAGTCCAGTGCAGCCCCCATGGGTACTATATGAGGGAATTGTGGCAAACAAAGGACTGACTGTCCGGAGTCCCTCAGAGGGCTCAAGTCTTTCTGATCGAGGATTACCCATGGATGATGCACTTATATTTTGTAAGTGTGCACCAATTTTGCATCAAAAAATGATGCAAATGTGGCACAAAAAAAGTATATTTATGGGCCTTAGTGTGCCAGGTCGGGGTTTTCTCAGAGTCAGGTGGCTTGGGAATGCAGCCCAAAGCAGGGGGTAAACTCATAGTCACTTTAAATAAAGGCACAAGCCCCCAAAATAACCAACAAGCATCATGAGGGAAAGGTGAAAACAACTTTGAAGAGAGTGCTCAAGATTGAGTGAAATTGTGGAAAGGTAAACAGTTAGAGTATATGCTGTCTGCCCGGGGAATTGAACATGGCAGGAAGGTTGGTTGTCTGGGTGGGCAGATCCCATCCATGGGAACACCGCCTGAGTACACTAAGACCCCACATGGTGCATTTCCTCTGCGGCAGTGCAGTGTGACTGGCTCTGGATTGGCTAGGAAGGCTTCTGAGTTGCAGATGGCTCTCTGCTCCAGCTGAGAGTGTTACAGTCCCCTGGCAGAAGCTTTGCCATGTCAGAAGGGCTGAGAGAGATTGATCACCTACGTGCACTCCCCTGCCAACCACCCCAGCCCCTCTTGGGTGCAATAGAGCAAAGAATTGGAACGGGCGAACAGCACCCATTGTGACTGTCCTGTGGTGGACTGTGCTCAGTGCTCCCCAACTGTGTTGTGCCACCAGACAGGGAGGCCCTCATCAGGCACCTGAGGCCTACAGCAGTATCATTTACCCACCAAAACCAATCTTGCATCACAGAGTAAGGAGTCTAATACATGCACAATTCATAAGGCCCATTGAAACCTTGGCCTTCACAGGCTAAGTGGGATCCGGCCATGGCCTTCTGACCGGCTCACCCTACCCTCCCTTTTGGGGAGATGGACCATGATCGCGTGCCAGAGGACCTGGAAGATGGAGAACTATGACTGCTGGATATAGCCTCAGGCCAACAAATACAGAGGATAGAGATACCTGCAAATTCTATATGTTTTTTTAAGTAGATCATTAAATCTCAAAGGATTCACTGAAGAACAATATCTACACCCACTAATATCAGTAACTGCAAACTAAATAAAAATCCTAAAATTTTCTTATAACCTAATATTAGGTGATTTTCAAAGCATGATCATAACATCTAAAAAAAATGCAACCAAAACGTTTCTCAGGAGACAGTGGTGCATCTCTTTGACCCTTTGAGAGAAATCCTACAAGTCTAAAGATCAGAAAAAAATCATTTTACCAATACGAAAGTCAGGTGCCTTCTCTTCAAGGAAGCATAAGAAACAGAATGTACACTGTCTTTGCTTGTATATTTTACGGTCTGGTACATCTTGTCACAGTTTCTTTGCAGCATTTTTCTTATATTTCCCAATCCTTTGTCTGCTCTTCCTTCATATGAACTACAAGTCAAACTTATCCACGCATCTAGAAAGACCCATGGGACTAGGCAGCCCTGCTGGATGGGCTACGAGACCTTTTGGTGGACTGGCAGGTTGGGGGCTAGTTTCACTGACGTGGGGCCAATTCTGTTACTGGGGACCTGTCGACCACATTCCTACTTGCAGCACTTCAAAATAAACAATGCAATAACAAAAGATCTTAAACCATACTGTAAAGCCATTTGTTTTTTCATCATTTGTTTAGAAGAGCTGCAAGTAGGAAGGTGACTGGCAGGTCCCCAGCTACAAAACCGCCATCACTGTCCATGAAATAGGCACCACTCTGCCAGCCCACCAAAATGCCTGGTGCCTGGACCTGTAAAAAAATAATGTTGGCCTGATTTAAGTCTTTTCAAAGGGGAAGACTCTGTCACAAAAGTGACGGATATCTCATCCGCTTTATTATGATCCCATAATATCTTATGGAGATTGCAATAAGGTGAACAGGATATCCATCTTGTCACGTCTGTGATGGACTATTCCCTCTACCAACACCTAAATCAGGCCCTCTATTTGTAAAACACCCTCTTCGCTGACATCATTATTCTAACCATATGGTCTATAGTGGAGCATAACTGAAGGTCGATTTTGTGAGGTGGCATATTATTCTTTTAGTACTGTGATAAGTACCATCTGTATGGTGTTGTTAAACACTGTATGCATGCACAAAACATGATTGTGTCACTAATATCTGCCACAGGCACACATAGCATGTGGTGGGGTTTCACTGGAAAGAGTTCCATCTTGGTCAGACTAAGAAAATAAACAGAAGTCCTAGAATGGGCCTCAAATGTTTATAGGGTCTTAGCTGCTTTCAATAATCTATATGATAATAGTATATGCAGAGGCTCTCAGTTGGAAGGTGGGTCATTAGTTGTGTGGCCTGCACAAGTAATGGATCCTCACGCTACCACCACTGGGAGCCAAGCATCCCATTGTAGTGCTTGACTCTCATAGGGCAGCGTTTCAGAGCAGTCCAAGGCTTACTCAAGGGAGATGGTGTGGGCTAGTAATCCCCATTCACGAGCACAGAAGCATGACACTCAATAACTGATTGTCCAGTCTGTACTTTTTCGTTTGATGAACTAAAAGTACATTTATTACACACACACTACACAATACTATGCAACAATTTACAAATATACACAATTGATGGAATTACTCTTGGATTACATTGTGTAATCACTCATGTCTCCATCGAGGGGAAATATAATCCAACATCCCACATGAAAACACAATCCCTGGTGTCCCAATGCAATATTGGAATGTAATTTAAAATGAGAGCACCTAAATCTGGACAATTAATATATCTACTTTGAGAAAAGATGGCTGTCAGTCTTATTACTCAAATAAATAAAGAACATCTAGAGACATGTTTAAATAATTACAAATTAAAAAGGATTGCTTTTAAATTACTCTCCCATTACTGCTTAATCACCCTTGATTAACCTGTTGTAATACTATTTTACATCCCGAGAGAATAAGGTACCATAACCTAAAAACAAAGGTTCCCAGAGACTTGGGATTTATATTATGTTGGAACCCTTGGGGGGTTATGTTTCCTTTGTCCCACCAAACCTAGGGTGGGGACACAAACAATGCGCTGGGAGGATGCTGCACCATTCCTGCCCCTCTCCCTGGCAATGGGAGCTTGGTTGGTGGTGACCCCATCTTCCTCGGGCTCCCACAAGCTGAGCACACAGCTCAGAAAGATGTTGGGCCTCTCAAGGCATTGTGGGGCATATGCATACATAATGAGTGGCTCTCCCACTGTGCCGGGGACAGCTGCTTTGCTTAAAGTTATGCGGCGTTGCGCCGCTGCATTCTTCTTTGATTAGGGGGTGTCCAGTCCCACCAGGACACTCACTGCATATTGGCAGTGTGGGGAGTCCAGCCCAGCTGCCCTTGAACTTGGGGGTGTCCGGTCCCACCCGGACACCCCCATCATGCCACCTCTTTGGTAGAGGGCAGACCAGGGAGCCCACCCCTGGCTGCCCTAATGCTGGGGGTGTCCAGTCCCACCCAGACACCCCTGTCAGGTGAGTAATGTTGGGGAGCGGCTCAGGGAGAGAAACCCCTGCCACTCCTGCTGACTCCCTGCAAGGCCAGCACCTTCAGGTGCTGCTGTAGGAGCCCGCCCTTCACTGGGGTTCTGACGGCTTCCCCCCACATCTCCACCTCATCGGGACCCTGGGATGGGGTCCCAGGCCCCCCTCACCAATCCAGGAAGCGCGACGGCGCACGCCACCTTCAGCATCTTTGCAGGACCCTTGAAGGGGTCCCGGCCCCTCTGGCCACTCCAGAGAGTAGGATGCTGCTCTCCTCTGTCAGCCTCTACATAGGGCCATGGGATGGGGTCTGGGGCCCCTCTGGCCACTTTTTCATTGCACCCCCTAACTTTGTCTTCCAGTGGGACTACAGGATGGGGTCAGGGGCCCCGGCACCATCTTCAAAGGGAGCGTGCCAGCACTCCCCGGCTTGGTCTTCAGCCACCAGCTCTCTCCAAGCCAGCAGCCAACTTCACAGGGGAAGCAATGGCGTTCCCCGACTGTTCTTCTTGGCGGGGTCCTGAGATGGGGTTCGTGGACCCCTTTCACGATTTTTTCACATGAAGCGCAATGGCGCTCCCCAACTTCCTTCATTGTGTGCACCAGAATGGGGCCTGGGGCCCTCTAAGTTGATATCCACAGTGGTTGTGATGGCGGTCCCTGGATTTGCTTCTTTTTGGGAGCAGCCACCATGCCCTGGCCCACCCAGGGAGCATCGACAAGAGCAGCGGCGGACCCCACATGCTTTGCCGCTCACTTAGAGTAGGTCAAAGGTCTCAGACCTTCTCTTTGGGATATCTTGGACCCCCAAGCACCAATTTGAATGATTCTGGTGTTGTTTCGCCTTGCCACCAGGAATCCTTTTGTTAGGCCTCCTGGCGTAGATGGGTCCCAGATTGTAGGGAGCCAGTCCCACTGACTCCCTGCATAAGCCTTTCTTCTGGGTGCCCTCCTTTTCGTCTGGGCAGTGCCCTCTCCTTGCGCTAGCCAGACTTTCCCCCAAATAGTCCTCAGGGGAAGTAAGGGGGCCAGCTTATCTATGGCAGAGTCCCTGCTCCAGGGGGCAGTCAGGGGGTTCTTCCTTCCAGTTGCTCATGATGCCTGTCTGCATTCCCAGTATCCAGCAGTGAAGCACAGCCAAGAGAGAGAGCTCTCCCCTGTGCAGGACCTTTTAAATGAGGACGGAAGTTCCAGCAGGCCTGCACCTCTGGCCAATCCAGATGTGCCATATCACTTCCTTGCCGCTGTCCCCTCCTCCCTGCACAGTTTTCTGGGATAGCTCAAAATGGCATTGTCCAGGAGCTAAGGCCACATCTGCTCTGACACTCAACCCCTCTTTCCTGACATTCCTTCCAGGGCTTCTCCGCCCATTTTCTGTCAGGGTCCGACAGCTGGCTGATTGACGAGCTTAGTCAGAGGAAGGTGACATGGCTCGATGACCCATAAGTTATACAACTATGCTTTCGTACCCTACTGCAACATTCTTTTCACACAGGTTACAGTGTACATTGGTGTGACTCTGGTTGGGTCCTAGGTGTCCTGAGTTTGGCCCTAGGCCATTGTTTTCCATTTATATTTAATGGAATGCCCCTACAGTAAAAAGATAGCAAGCACACAGAATATCCTTCACATGGGCATATCAATCTCATGAGGCCTACTCCAGGTCCCACCCACTCTACATAGTTCCTTCTGCGCCAGGACCCCAAAGTGCAGTTCTTGGACTGTGCATGACAGGAATCCTCCCTGCGCAGCCCTCACATGGGTGCACATGTGTGTGCACACATGATCACGTGTAACCAGCCCAGGGCCTCCTACTGTTGCTATGCCACAGCAGCTTTTCCTTAGTGAGCCTGCACCGGCGGTCACACGCGCAGTCCATTTTACCATGAGGTAACCGTTGATGAGTCCCTGACTAGGAGCCTCCCTCACAGTAAAAAGTAAAAAACCAGGTGGTCAAAAAGTGAAAAATCATGGCCGACCAGATGGTCAGAACCGTCCTCTCAAACTCTCTATTCACTTCTTTGTACACTAATTTAGCTCTTTTAAACTTCTAATAAGCTATAAACAAAGAAGGACTGTCTCAAAAGCCAATGGGGAAAAACTGAAATAAGGGGTAACTGTGTTTGCTTTGCTAATTTATGTCAAAAAAGTTCCAAAAGATCCAATCAAGAAATGTTGTCACCAACGAAGATTTAAACTGAGTTTTAGCGATGGTTAGTGGCCTATAGCACTCAGTTGAACAATTCACCATCTATTTACTCGAGAACTTTCATTAAATAGGAACATATCCTCTCTGCAAAGGCATAGAATCTGTACTGTGTTTTAGTCCAACAGTCCAGCCAAGAAATGTCTAGGTACCATTCCCAAATTTAGGAGGTTTGAAAGACCCCTTCATCTCTACTTGAGAAAATGGATGATAGGGGAAAGTCAGGCATATTTTCCAGGAATGGTTGTAATCCAGGGCCTCTTTCAATATAACCATAGTGAGTCAACATCAGGAGAGTGGCTGGTTTTGTTTCAGCCTCAAAGACAGCATAAGGCACATTGATAGATTTCTGACCCAAACATGCCAGAAGGGAACAGTAGTTTCAAGTGCTCATGAGAGTAAACAACCATTTTCACTTACTTACAGTGCCATACCAAGAGTGCTTAGCCTGGGTAAATCTTTTGATTCTCTTGTTCGCCTCAGATTCATTGTGCCAATTCACTAATGCAAGGTTTGTTTTTACCAAATGCCATTGTCTTGGTTTTGGCACAAATGACTAATAGAACCATGTTAGGCCTGGCATCCTTGGGGTATTTTCCCCTGTCTTTTTGCCTCTGCTTCCTGTGTTTTTGACGATGTGCTGGACTTTGTTTTGCTAGTTTATGATACTCTGGGCACTTTATCAATGCTAACTAGTTCTAACGTGCAAATGCTTCCTGTGTAAATTGTGCTTATGATTGGTTATCCCTGATTTGCGTAATTGATTTACTACTGAGTCTCTAATATAGTGCACTAGAGGTGCCCAAGGCCTGTAAATCAAATGCTGCTATTGGGCCTGCAGCACCACCCACATAAGTAGCCCTGTAAATATGTCTCAGACCTGCCACTGCAGTGTCTCTGTGTGCAGTTTTGTACTGCCAATTCGACCTGGCAAGTACACCCACTTGACAGGCCCAAACCATCCCTTTTACTACATGTAAGTCACCACTAAGGTAGGTCCTACTTAACCCCGGGGGTAGGGTCCAGTGTATTTAAAAGATAGGACATGTACTGGTGTGCTTTACATGTCCTGATAGTGAAATACTTCCAAATTCAGTTTTCACTATTACAAGGCCTAGCTCTCTCATAGGTTAACATGGGGACTGCCTTTAAATATCTTTTAAGTGCAGTTTCCCATCGGCAGCAGAAAGAGATCTGGTGTTTAGGGTCTCTAAACTCACAATTTGAAAATACATCTTTTGGTAAATTTGGTTTTTAGATTGTCAGCTTCTGCCTTAGAGGGACAAAGACTGGACTTTGCTGTGTATCCTGCTTGTGATGTTTCTCCAAGGGCTTGGACTGAGCTTGCCTCCTGTTAAGAAGTATCGGGAACAACAAAGACTTAACCTACCAGCCTTTCGGTTCACTTGCTGTGGACCCTAAATCGCCAGGTGGTGCCTAACCAGGGGCCAGATGTAGCAAACCATTTGCGACTCGCAAACGGCGAAAATCGCCGTTTGCGAGTCGCAAACGTGGGTTTGCCATGCAGAAATGCATATTGCGAGTCGTTACCGACTCGCAATATGCATTTCCGACTCGCAAATAGGAAGGGGTGTTCCCTTCCTATTTGCGAGTCGCAGTGGGATGCAATACCATTTGCGACCGCGTACGCAGTCGCAAATGGCATCGCAGTTACTATCCACTTCAAGTGGATGGTAACCCACTCGCAAATTGGAAGGGGTCCCCATGGGACCCCTTCCAGTTTGTGACTGGACCCAAAAATATTTTTTCAGGGCATGGAGTGGTCCAAGGGACCACTCCCTGCCCTGAAAAAATACCGAAACTAAAGGTTTCGTTTTTTTTTTAAGTGCAGCTCGTTTTCCTGTAAGGAAAACGGGCTACACTTAAAAAAATAAAAACTGCTTCATTTAAAAGCAGGTCACGAACATGGAGGTCTGCTGACGTCAGCAGGCCTCCATGTTAGCGAAAGCCTATACTCGCTATGGGGACGCAATTTGCGACCCACCTCATGAATATTCATGAGGTGGGTCATTGCGACCCCATAGCGAGTCGCAGTCGGTGTCTGAGACACCGTACTGCATAGCAATTTGCGACTTGCAAATTGCGAGTCGCAGGGACTCGCAATTTGCAAGTCGCAAATTGCCGTTTTGCTACATTTGGCCCCAGGTCCCTGGGCCCTTGGGGGTGAAAGCTGGTTAAAAACCAAGCAAAACCAAGTGCACAGACACTGGACGATGCCCAGACTGATGTCGCTGCCTGACCCTGCAACACCACCTGCAAACTAAAGTCATGATCCCCACTTGAGTGCGATGATCCTGACCGGCATTGCAGGCATGATGCCGCCGCAGCCCAGTGACATTCGGTGACTTCATGAGTCCCGCTTGTGATGTAACAGACATCCGTGACACCCAACTCTGCTGTGGTTTCTGCATCTCTGTGGCATAACCACGACCCCGTGAGGTCGCCCCACTGCATCTTGACCTGCCAGACATCAACCCCGCTGAAGTGCATGGACTGATGCTTCACACCGACACTGCCTAATCTCCACTGCTCCACAGCAAGGACCCGATTCTTAGCACTGATGCCTCCGCTCCACTGCTCTGCAGTGCCGGAACCGACACCGCATCGGATCCAGCTATGCCTTGCTTCCCCGACTCCATGCACCGGCTTGTTTCCTCACTTTCAAAAGGTACCGTACCTGAAGGTCCGTGCAACTCTGTGACCGGCGCCATTGGTGTCAGATTGTTGGGAACAACTCTGTCACAATGCCGTGATAACACCAAATTGAAGCATTTGTGTTTGTAAGTGCTTTATTCAAGTTTATTGTTTGAAAATTCATAACTTCGCTTGTGCATGTTGGATTTTTTTCATTTTGGTCTTGTTTGATTTAGATAAATAGTGGCCATTTTTCTGAACTGTGGTTGTGTCCCTTTTGCACTGTTTTCATTGTATTACTGTGTGTGTTGGTACAAATACTTTACACATTGCCTTTGAGATAAGCCTGACTACTTGTGCCAAGCAAGCAAGAGTTGAGCAGGGTTTTATCTGAGGAGTGTAACTCCCTTACCCTAACCAGAGTGAGGGTCTCTGCTTGGACAGAGTGCAAACTGACTAACAACCAGAGACCCCATTTCTAACAAGTCACATGATTTCAACTTATCCAGTTGTTTCTGCATGACTGCATGACATGTCACATGACACTGCATGACATGTCACACATCTCCTTAAGAGGGTCACAGCTAGGAGGAAAAAAGCCATAGAAAGCAGAAAATGTCTTCTTGGAAGTATGTAGACCTTGCAATTGAAGATGATTAGCCTTACAAGAGTTAGGCACCAAGACAGCAAAACCTTCTGTGAATCAGGGCAAAGGAACTCTGACACACTTTCTTTTAAAGCCATTGGAGAAATCTAGTACAGGTGGTTCTTCATGCACTTATTTGTCCCATATGAGAGTTTCCCAATGACACAGTGTAGGTAAATCGATACTTTGTCATATTGATGCTTGGATTCTCCAGAAACAACAGCAAGGAGGCACTGCATTCTGCCTTTTAGGTCCAAGAAAGAACTGAATGCCATTGTGCCATAATCGCCAAGGTTAAAGAATCCAACAAGGTAAATCAGCTGTAGAGAAAAAAAGCAAAAGTTGAGGCACCGGTGGGCAATGAATGCCTTGAAAAAGGGGATTGAAAGCATTATGAAGTTTTATTCTCGGGAACAGAGTCATGTATATATGAGTAGAACAGAAAGGGACTTCTTTTTTGTCCCTTCGTGCATATTGGATTCATGGTACCTTCCACAAACTTTCAGTGGACAGCACATGTGACTTCTATAACCAGTCTAGCTAACCCATTGAAGTCTTCAACGGTGCTGGTAGGTACCTCCATGGCATTATTAGCTGCCCTAGAAAAATACAGTGGAAGGTAGAGCTGAGACGAAAAATTTAAAAATATCAGTGTAATATCTCATTCCACATTACAAACCGTGCACAATGCAGATGTTTGTGAGTTTATCCTGGACACTATGCAATGAGGTAAAATTGATTTTGAGCATTAACTCACAAGCTACCTGTCAATGGTTCATGCTTATCTGTATATATCACTCATCTCTAAATATTTTCTAAGCCCTTTCCAGTTATATTAGCCAGTAAATTGTACAATATATATATTCTCAACAGTGTGGGCTTTTCTTTTTTATGTTTACAAATTGTATTAGCTAGATAAAAAAATTACATAACACTTTCATGAAATAGCAGGTTAGGATTCATCATATACACACAAAAAAGAATTGCTGTATATTGAAATAAAGATTTAAAGTGAAAATAATTAGAAATACTCACTTCAACAAATACATGAATCATGTACTTAAGTGTATTTTAGCTCCTTCCAATAAACAAGCAAGAAAGGGAGGAGAGAAAAGGAGATGGGAAAATGAATATGTATATGTATACAAAACAAATGTGAAGTAGTCCTGTACAACGATTAGTCAACAACTTAGTGTAGACTAAAACATGATACATTTAACCACACAGATAGGGTAGATAACTTAATAAGACAGAGATGTAGTATTTATGGGCGTTAGTGTGGCATTTTTTTGATTTCTGGCATGCTTTTTTTCTACAGTTAGTCGAATTATGTAAAGGTTAGTACAAACTTGATACACTTTGCCATTGCCGATGGTTCAGTGCTGGCAGATGTGTGCTTATACTGCGTATAAAACGATTTTTTTTCAGAACCATATTTCAAAGGGAAATATCTTACAAATGTTTTACTAGTACCAATCCAAAATTTCTTTCTAGTCATGATCACCACTTGAGTGCGATGATCCTGACCGGCATTGCAGGCCTGGTGCCGCCGCAGCCCGGCGACATTCGGTGACTTCATGAGTCCCGAGTGTCATGTCACAGACATCCGTGACACCCAACTCCGCTGCGGTTTCTGCATCTCTGTGGCATAACCACGACCCCCTGAGGTCGCCCCACTGCATCTTGACCCGCCAGACATCAACCCCGCTGGAGTGCATGGAACTGACGTTTCACACCGACACTGCCTAATCTCCACTGCTCCACAGCAAGGACCCGATTCTTAGCACTGATGCCTCCGCTCCACTGCTCTGCAGCACCGGAACTGACACCGCATCGGATCTAGCGATGCCTTGCTTCCCCGACTCCGTGCACCAGCTTGTTTCTTCACTTTCAAAAGGTACCGTACCTGGCGGTCCATGCGACTCCGTGACCGGCGCCATTGGTGTCAGATTGTTGGGAACAACTCTGTCACAATGCTGTGATAACACCAAATTGAAGCATTTGTGTTTGGTAGTGCTATATTCAAGTTTATTGTTTGAAAATTCATAACTTCGCTTGTGCATGTTGGATTTTTGTCATTTTGGTCCTGTTTGATTTAGATAAATAGTGGCTATTTTTCTGAACTGTGGTTGTGTCCCTTTTGCACTGTTGTCACTGTATTACTGTGTGTGTTGGTACAAATACTTTACACATTGCCTTTGAGATAAGCCTGACTGCTTGTGCCAAGCTACCAAGGGGTTGAACAGGGGTTGTCGGAGGAGTGTAACTCTCTTACCCTAACTAGAGTGAGGGTCCCTGCTTGGACAGAGTGCAAACTGATTAACAACCAGAGACCTCATTTCTAACAAGTCATATGATTTCAAATTATCCAGTTGTTTCTGCATGACTGCATGACATGTCACATGACACTGCATGACATGTCACACGTCTCCTTAAGAGGGTCACAGCTAGGAGGAAAAAGTCAAACAAAGCAGAAAATGTCTTCTTGGCAGTATGTAGACCTCGCAATTGAAGATGATTAGCCTTACAAGAGTTAGGCACCAAGACAGCAAAAACTTCTGTGAATCAGAACAAAGGAACTCTGAAACACTTTCCTTTGAAACCATTGGAAACATTTAGTACAGGTGGTTCTTCATGCACTTATTTGTCCCATGCGAGAGTTTCCGAATGACACAGTATAGGTAAATCGAGGCTTTGTCATATTGATGCTTGGATGCTCCAGAAACAACAGCAAGGAGGCAATACATTATGCCTTTTAGGTCCAAGAAAGAACTGAATGCCATTGTGCCACAATCTCCAAGGTTAAAGAATCCAACAGGCCAAATCAGTTGTAGAGAAAAAAAGCAAAAGTTGAGGCACAGGTGGGCAATGAATGCCTTGAAAAAGGGGGTTGAAAGCGTTGTGAAGTTTTATTCTCGGGAACAGAGTCATGTATATATGAGTAGAACAGAAAGGGACTTCTTTTTTATCCCTTCGTGCATATTGGATTCATGGTACCTTCCACAAACATTAAGCGGACAGCACATGTGACTTCTATAACCAGTCTAGCTAACCCATTGGAGTCTTCATCGGTGCTGGTAGGTACCTCCATGGCATTGTTAGCTGCCATAGAAAAATACAGTGGAAGGTAGAGCTGAAACGAAAAATGTAAAAATATCAGTGTAACATCTCATTCCACATTACAAACCATGTAAAATGCAGGTGTTTGTGACTTTATCCTTGACACTATGCAAAGAGGTAAAATTGATTTTGAGCATTAACTCACAAGCTACCTGTCAATGGTTCATGCTTATCTGTATATCGCTCATCTCTAAATATCTATTAAGCCCTTTCCAGTTATATTAGCCAGTAAATTGTACAATACATATATTCTCAACAGAGTGGGCTTTCTTTTTTACGTTTAAAAATTGTATTAGCTAGATAAAAAAATTACATAACACTTTCATGAAATATAAGATTAGGATTCATCATATGCATAAAAAAAAGAAATTGCCGTATTTTGAAATAAAGATTTAAAGTGAAAATAATTTGAAATACTCACTTCAACAAATACATGAATCATATACTTCAGTGTATTTTAGCTCCTTCCAATAAACAAGCAAGAAAGGGAGGAGCGAAAAGGAGATGGGAAAATAATTATGTATATGTATACAAAACAAATGTAAAGTAGTCCTGTACAACGATTAGTCAACAACTTAGTGTAGACTAAAACATGATACATTTAACCACACAGATAGAGTAGATAACTTAATAAGACAGAGATGTAGTATTTATGGGCGTTAGTGTGGCATTTTTTTAATTTCTGGCATGCTTTTTTCCTACAGTCAGTCGAATTATGTAAAGGTGAGTACAAACTTGATAGACTTTGCCATTGCCGATTGTTCGGTGCTGGCAGATGTGTGGTTATACTCCGTGTAAAACATTTTTTTTTCAGAACCATATTTTAAAGGGAAGTATCTTACAAATGTTTTACTAGTACCAATCCAAAATTTCTTTCTAGTCATTGTCTCCACTTTTTGATTATAGACGAACAAATAAGCTGTTAGTCTGTCCTGGAGTTGTTCTTGAATAAACTCATAACAATTGCATTACGTATTGCTTATCCTACAGAATCAGTTTACAGCAATCGCTCCAGAGTTTGTTCAGTACATCACACCTCAAATAACACAAATCCCATTGCATATTGCAACGTGCCTCAATGTAGGACTTCAAACAACATATTAGAACCTAGCTGTTGGGCCACATGTAAACAAAAGCTCCCACCACACAGCAGACCTATACCACACCGCGCATGGTATTTCAAGATACCCATTCATACAACACCACATCACACAACCCAGTTTACAGTGGTGGAGGGCAGTTTTAGGAGGGAGGGGGCGGGCGGGAAGCACACTCACACTCATTCTTCCACAAACACGCATGCACATCCATTAACAACACTCATCAACATTCAAACATGCATGCAAACACTAAACATTCATATAAAAAGACCTCACACACACACACACACACTTACCTTCAGCCTCGGAGGTCCCAGGAGGGTTGGGACTGCTGCCTTCCCTCACTGGCTGACCTTAGGTCAGCCAGTGAGGGAAGGCAGCCTCCCAACTTTGTCACAGAGTGGGATGGGGTCAGTGAGACTGCTGACCCCACCCAACTCTGTGACGAGGTGTCACTGATTGACACTCGACCCTGGGTGCTTTGGCGCATAAACCCGAAGCGCCCAGGTCAAAGTCAATGGGTGACGCTTCCCTCGTCACACGGGGGAGGGCCTCGAGGCACCTTTACTGAGCCGAGGAGGTCACGCCCACAGGAGTTGTGACCTCTTCAGCTCAGCAAAGTTCAGCTCAGGCGTCTGGAAAAATCACGCATGTCTGCTCCTGACTGCCTGATCTGAACATGAAGAGTGTCTCTAGGCTGACCTTCGTTCAGCCTGACCAGCACTCTTCATGAGGGGCAAAAGGTGGGGGGCGTGGTCCCTCTGCCCTAAAGGACGGGCCACGCCAGCCAGTTTACTTTCTGGTGAATACTGCTAAATAAGTCTTCCCTATCACACAATGATCACACCGGTAACGCTGTTTCCACTTCCACTTACACACACACGCACACACACATACAGAGGCATTCGTACACCAAGAGGAAGACTATTTTCATACAGCCACATTACACAAAAAAGACATCTTGGGTTCAGAGGAGGATCATAAGCTCCCGGCCCCTTTGGAGCTCCTTCCATAGGACTACCGATAAAATGCTTTTGTGAAAAAGTTCCGACCCGGGGGCTAAATTGCTATTCGCCCCCTTTTTGAGCACAACATTTGCAATTTTATCCTCGCCTCGATAGGGTGGAAGGTTGCGAGACCCTGTCACATTTGAAACACCCTGCACACTACCCAAAACACACAAAAAGAGTGGCACACCACATGCTGCCTTCGAAGCAATGCAGATCTGCGATCAACATAGGAAAGGACAAGCACCACTCCTATGCCATTTGTATCTGTCTAGAGGCCAGTGGGCTAATGAATTGAATCGAGGCACAAATGACTCAGACTTTTATCCTTCCGAGGTGTGTAAAATAAAAGTTAGATAGATATGGCTTAGCAAATATTATTCAAGCAGCACCACTACTGCCTTCAACACCTTGTCTGTTATTCCCCCTGTTGCAGCAGCCCACTTCATGGTTTCAGTATTCAAAAAGCTGTGGTCATACCACATTATTTCAAGTAGCAAATCTCAAATGTACGTCAATACATTGGAGTTGTAGCAACAAAGGGCAGCCCCTTTAATTCTCTCGAAGTTTTCTGCTGTAAAAGGAAACGCTTTGTTACTTTTCACCTTTCACAGCCGGTCGTTAGATTGCATTGTAAAGATTACATCGTTAAGCACATTGTGAAGCCTTTGAAATATTTAATTTTATTAAAAAAAATAACGAAATATTTCTCTTTTTGCGTTCCTAATTTGGCAAAATGTAAACATATCACGATATGCTTTGCACAAAATAATTCTATCGACATATTTCCGTTTCCGTATAGATTCTATTCGTGTTTGATGCAAGTAAACTACCTGCAATCCATGGGCAAATCGTGATTACTTTTCTATAATTTCTGTTCTCTTTCTGTGGCACTGAAAACCTAATGGTGGCTAAATAAACTTTATATAAAGTGATTAAATATCATCGGCACATTTCAATTTGACTGATCATTAGAGCTGCACTATCACAAAAATAGAATAATCAGATGAATCCCCGGCAAGAATTCATGGAGAAAGGACAAATGAAGCGAGCATTGTGCTCTCGGATTTTCGTGCAGGGAAAGGATCACGGATCAGGGAAACCACGTACTGAAACTTGAAAGGATTTGGAGGATCAAGGCCTTTCATCTGTGGACTCTTTAAAAGATAAGTGAACATCAATCAAACATTATTTCCAATTATTCCTCAAATTGGAACATGAACAGAAAATTCAGCAAAACAAAAAGAAACACAGGGTGCTACCAGAGTTTGTAGCTGGAAGGAAAGTCCTTGCTTATATTGGAGTAAAGTTCTGAAAATAAGCAAAGAACAGATGTATTGATTTTTGGTGAAGTCTGGTTGCAGAAAAGAGAAAGAATAAAGAAGTGCTCTTTGCCCGCTATGTCCAAATGACATCCCTAGTGGCCGCCTTAATGGTGGGGGAGTAGAGGGGGCAGGTGTCTACCCCAGCGCGTGGAAAGACCTGCCCTTAGGCTAGGGCTAATGGTATTGGCTGAGCCAGCTCTAAGCCTCTCTTTTCTAATAGCCAACTTTCTATGTGTGAGAAGACAGACAGGTATTGATTGGTCCAAATGCCCTTGAGTTGACAACATCTGAAATGAAAATCCACAATGCTAGCACAAACTTTCTGCAAGTTCAATTTATGGAATCTGTTTATGACACTGGACTACGAAACCATTCAGACCTCTGAAAGGACGCTTTGCTTTCTCTCTGTTTGAGATGTGTACTTGTTTAAGGTTAAGTGGCCTTAAGAATTGTTTAAACAAATGGCACATGCTTGCGTGCATCACAGGGAAGAGTAATGCGAGTGCAGAAAACAAATCAAGTACATTGTGCGGTTAATGACACGGGACCTAATATTTAAAGATGTACACGTGTTTCAGTCCATGGCTCTGAGCAATAATTAAATAGAAATAAATACAATATACTTTTTCCAGACAGCCTTGTTATTATAGCATTGCTAAAGAAAGCAAGTCAAATTTGAAAAATGTATTGCTTATCCTACAGAATCAGTTTACTATTTTATATTGCTTATCATGTTTTAAGGTTAGTCAGATAGAAATAATTTTGTGGACACAAAATAGAAGAGATAAGTACTACTATAAACGTGCGTATGTATGTGTTAGAAATGGGGTCTCTGGTTGGCAGTCAGTTTGCACTCTGTCCAAGCAGGGAACCTCACTCTAGTCAGGATAGGGAGATACACACCTACGATAACCCCTGCTCACTCCCTTAGAAGTTTGGCACAAACAATCAAGCTCATCTCAGAAGCAATGTGTAAAGTGTTTGTACCAACACACACAGTAACACTGTCAAAACACCACAAAAGGACTCCACACCAGTTTAGAAAAATAGACAATATTTATCTAAATCAAACAAGACCACAACAACAAAAATATCATATATAAAAAGTAAAGATATGAAGTTTTAAAGTAAAAAAAGTCTTAGGGGGTTATTCTAACTTTGGAGGAGTGTTAATCCGTCCCAAAAGTGACGGTAAAGTGACGGATATACCACCAGCCGTATTACGAGTTCCATAGGATATAATGGACTCGTAATACGGCTGGTGGTAAATCCGTCACTTTTCCGTCACTTTTGGGACGGATTAACACCTCCTCCAAAGTTAGAATAACCCCCTTAATCCTTAGAAATGAATGGATGCGTTGTTTTAGCACAAAGTACCTGGTATGTGTGAAAAATAATGCTGCCCAAGCGAGCATGCGTCGGAAAAGCAAGCAATGCGTTGTTGTCTTAATCTCAAGTGAGGCCATGTGTCAATTCTTTCTCCACCAGGCATACGAAGAGTAGATTCTTTCCTTCCAGGGAAGAGATGTGCCATTTCTGGACAAGCCACCGTAGGTCTGCGTGGTGATGTTGCAGGTTTTGATGCCCATGGACGATGTATGGAAAATCCAGGCACACGGCAGTGATGAATCTGCACTGAGCTGACAATGTATCAACTTTATTAGTGATGCGTTGATTTTTTAGCTGCGGTGCAGCTGCTATGTTAATTTTTCTGCCACTCGGCTCCGGTGTGTGGATTTTCACCTTGGGGTCACCCAGCTCCTCCTTTTAAGGGCCCAGGAACAGGATGTGGCCCAATTTGGCAAGGTACGGGTCTCAGCAGCGACCCCAGGTGCTGGCAGATGAAGTCTTTGATGGCCCTGAGACTTTAGAATGGGGACACGCTCCGTTGAAGCCCTGGGAAAATCTTCACACGCAGGATGCATAGAAAAGTTAAGTCTATGGCCTCTTTAAGGCAGAAGCCGTAACTGCAGGCCAACCCAGCAAACCGCACACAGCAAAGGGGCAGTACTCCTCCTCCAGCTCTTCAGCGCTCCTCCTTAGCAGAAGTGCCTCTTGAGCCAGAAGTATTTTAAAAATCTGGGGTTTTGGGTAGTACTTATACTCCTTTCTCCCTTTGAAGTAGGCAAACTTCAAGGGAAAGTGTCTGTTGTTCAAAAGATACTGCCTTGCCCAGGCCTGGCTCCAGACACACACCAGGGGGTTGGAGACTGCATTGTGTGTGGACAAGCACAGCTCTTTCAGGTGTAAGTGTCAGCTCCTCCCTCCCCACTCTAGTCCAGGAGACTCATCAGCATATACAGGACACTCCTCAGCTCCATTTGTGTCACTGTCTAGAGGGAATTCACAAACACCCCAACTGTCAGTCTGACCTAGATGTGGATTCCACAGGCAGGCGGAGGCACAGAATGGTTAAGCAAGAAAATGTTTATTGCACATAGAGAGAGACAAGGAAGGTTAGAGCCCCCATCCTACCTCCTAAAATCAAAAGCCGCA
This sequence comes from Pleurodeles waltl, assembly GCF_031143425.1. NCBI lineage: Eukaryota > Metazoa > Chordata > Amphibia > Caudata > Salamandridae > Pleurodeles > Pleurodeles waltl. Next base: position 905,598,432 of record NC_090445.1, on the reverse strand, counting down.
TACACAAAAGATATAGGGGGATCTGGTGAACAGTCCTCCAGGTCCTGTTCACCTGTGATAAGATCACTCTTTTCCGTGATCCAGTCAAAATAAAAAATTATTTTGATAATCGTTTATTGGGGACCTATATCAGGGTTTTCTCTTTACAGAATAGGTGGTCTCACACACAATATAGTGTCATGCTTCATCATTTGGCCACCTATCCCCACCAGGTAGGATAATACAACCTGGGCGGACACAACCTTGTGATTAAATGAACCTTGAGGGAGTGCTGAAATAATGTTTTTCTGGATAATATAGGTATCCAGTTATACGAATAAAATTGCCTAGCAGATCACCAGTGAAGATCACACCTTTTAATAATGGTGTCTGTTGGTAAAATAAAAACAAAGTCGGGACACTATTGAGTATAATGACTCATAATGTTGCTCTAATTCTACTGGTCAACATGTTTCTGCCCACAAGTCTAGCCTTTACTGGTCTGGGGCATTCATCAGGGCCTGGGATCCCTCCTAAGTATAGTGTGAAGAGGACGCCTCTCCCTAATTAACAGTGAAAGGCTCATATATAACACACTCGGGCCTACCTGAGTATTTACTCAAAACTGGAAGGCCTATGAAAGAAAAGGAGGAAGGAAGATTTAAAAACAGCATGCACAAAAGGCTATATATACGTGAAAATAAACACAGCAAACCACTGCACACAAAGTGTCAAAACGCATTCCAGTTGTGGTATCACAACCATGCAATTACTCTGTGGTGTGGATGCAGTGCCTAGAGACATTAATTTATTACATCCACTGCATCTGTAAAGAAAAAAGGGACTTTTTCTCTTACCCTAATCATTAAGGGCAGCTGTCACCTGGTTATCACAGTCATGTTTTATTTTGACTCCATCACGGAAAAGAGTGGTCTTATCACAGGTTGAAGAGGTCCTGCAGGTCTGTTCACTAGATCCCCTCCATACCTTTTGTGTATTTAAGCAAGAAAATGCCCACTTTCTATAAGTGCAACCCCCAAACTCCAAATATCTAGCTGCTCCCAAATGGAAAACTGCACTTGAAAGATATTTAAAGGCAGTCCCCAGGTAACATATGGGAGGTATAGGCCTTGCAATAGGGAAAAACAAATTTGGCAGTATTTCACTATTAGGGCATTTAAAGCACACCAGTACATGTCCTACTTTTTATGTACACTACACTCTGCCCATGGGGCTACCTAGGGCCTACCGTAGGAGTGACTTACATGTAATAAAAGGGTAGGTTTGGACCTGGCATATGGGTACACTTGCCAAGTCGAATTAGCAGTGCAAAACTGCACACACACACTGCAGTGGCAGGTCTGAGACATGTTTATAGGGATACTCGTGTGGGTGGCACAATCAGTGCCGCAGACCCACTAGTAGCAATTGATTTACAGGCCTTGTGCACCTCTATTGCACTTTTCTAGGGACTTACTAGGAAATCAAATATGCCAATCAGGTATAATCAATCATAATCACACTTTACACAGGAAGCATTTGCACTTTAGCCTTGGTCAGCAGTGGTAAAGTGCCCAGAGTACCAAAACCGAGCAAAACAAAGTCCAGCACACAGTCAAAAACACAGGAAGCAGAGGCAAAAAGGCAGGGGAAACCACGCCAAGGATGCCAGTTCTAACACTATGTATTTGATGGTTGTCACAGAATTGTTATAGCTATAGAATCTGTTTTTATTTGTTTCATAATAACTTTGATGCCATTTGATAAATCTTTAAAAACTCTTTCAAACATAAGGTTCATCAACCTCAACTTCTTTCTGTAAAACTTTAGGGGGATCCGTCAATCAGAGGCTCAGAAATAGGGAGAGGGGTCACAAAATACTTTTTACCCAGGCAATATTTCCTAGAAAAATCGAACAGCAATTCACCAAAGAATGCTGAAAGGAATTATACCAAATTTGGCAGATAACAAAATCTTTTTGTGCTTTTTGTGACTTGGTGTATATCCATTCAGTAATTCTTGAGAAATTAAGGTTTAAAATATATTTATTATACAGATGAAGAGGAGCTACAGACCCAACAGATCAAAAGATAAGACCTGATTGGTTACTGTTAACATCAAAAAAGATGTGGCAGCAGCCATTTTTGGATCAAGGAACTGGAGACTGAGGTCCAGAAAAAAAGGGTTTCAAAAACCTATAGGGGGGCAGTGTAGGGATAATGTTACTGGAACACCAGATTCACTGTAAAAGTAAAAAAAACAAAAAGAGTGGACTTCCACCCTTTAAAAAAAAATGCTGGGGCTTTGGTACAATTTTTTATTGGGGGCAGGGGCATGTGCTCCCCTCCCAGAGCCTTTTAAATGCCCTAGCATGCCCATTCCAGGGGACAATGCTATTTTCTGAGGAGGGGGCGTGCAGCCTCCCTCTACGAGCCATTTAAAAGCCCCGGGGATCCCATCCTCATGTCCAATGTTATTTCTATGGGGAAAGGGTAGTACGGCCCTCTTTCTGAATCATAGAATAGCTCTGGGGACCTTATCCCCTGGGACCTGACATAGAACAGCATCTCAGTGACCCCATTTTTCAGGACACTGTAAATTGCTCTCCTGGCGGGAGCAGAATGAACATTTTCTCCCAGTCGTCCTGGAGCAAAACACTAGGGGCCTCATTTACACAAACTGACGCATTGTTGTGTTGCAGCAGCGATGCATCAATATAACTTGCACCTCATTACAACAGAATCCTAAGCCAAGGATGTGTCATAATCACAATATGGACCCCCTGGCATAAGGATCCTGGCTGTGTTGAAAAAATGACGCATCTGTGTGCGCGATGTACTAGTGAAATCTTATGCTCCTGCTGCAAAAGTTACGGAGGGCTGACTTGCGACATGTAAAGTAATGCAAATCGTCCCTGCGTCAATTTTGAGCATGGAATGCTTAAAAAAAAGTACAAAAAATGACTCTTTATGAAAAAAATAGTACACATCACAGAAGGCAGCCATGGAGCAAGCAGCAGCAGCAAGGACAACAATCCCAGCACCAGCCAGTATGTCCAGACAGACTTCCAAGGGAAGAGGAAGTGCAACTTCAGTGAGGAATAGAATAACATCTTGATCACTGAGTGACAGAGCACCAACATCAAAACACCTCAAAATTGCCACTCAGGAGTGATGAGGCTATTTGGCAGTCCATAGTGGTGAAAATCACCAGCGTGGGACAAGTGAAGAGGACCGTCACAGACAGCAAAAAGTGCTGGGACGATTATAAGCGCCAGACAAAGGAGAAACTGCCCAACAGCCTAGAGGCAGCAATGCAGACCAGAGGAGGGAGCCCAGCGCACCAGGAGAAGCTGGATGCCTTGGAGGAGTGGGTGGCAGCTGTCATCCCAGATGAGTTGGTGGCTGGAGTCCCTGGACACAACAGTGCAGCACACGAGGAACAACCTCAGATACAGGATAAATATCAGCAGGGGTATTGGGGGCAAAAATGTCATGTTGTGCATAGCAACTAGGTATGTCCCAGCACTCCACTGTACTGTCTGCATGGCAAAGAGCAGAAATCAGGATCATGTCCCGTGAAATGCTGCAGAAATGTCACTCACAATGCCCTTTAAAATGATGAACAGCTTAGTCAGGCTCCATCATGTTTATCCATTACATGTGTGAGGTGTAGCACCAGTACAAGTCAACGTGTGTATACTTGCACATGTAGTGCAATGCACAACATGATTCACAGGAACTATAAGTCACAAAATACAAAGTAAAAAACATGGGCCCAAATCACAAGTTAAGTGGTACAGGGCAGTGATGCAAGTCACCTTGCTGCTCTGCTCTGTGCCGCATGGAAAGCGGAAGGATGGGTGGTACTTACAAGGTAATGTGCATTCCTGTCCTCTCCCCCTGCACTGATGCAGCAGGGCTGCCTAGCGCCAAACACAAGCAGCCTCGCACCTTGTTGCACCATGTTGCAAGGATGTCTAGATCGCAGACAACAGTTTCCCCGTGCAGGAAGGGACACCTTCCTGCACAAAAACAATCATGTCAGGCTTAGTTCTCTTCCTATGTGTGGTGCAGAATGCAGGACACATAGAAAAACGAAAATTAAAGATATTGCTCCTTGTTATCCCTTCCCTGGGGAGGTGTAAGAATTTGTTGCATTCTCCAGTTCACTGATCTTTGTAAATCAGGGAATGCAACAAAACCCATGGGTTTTATATTTTAAAACCCACAGCAGTGCACATGGAATGCTCCTGTGACGCAGATTAAGGCAACGCAGCAGCTTGTGCTGCCTTCTCTCACTCCATATCTGCAAGGCCAGGAAAAACCATGCAAAGTAGCTTTTTGTGACCTTGTAGAAATAGATCTGCAGCTTGCTCCACCAGTGTGTCACAAAAAGTGACGCACCAGCATTGGAAGTTGCATGAAAATATGTCCTATGGACTGGAACAACATATCATGCATGGAAACCTGAATCTTTTACAACCTTGTGGTAACAATGCAGGCAACCTTGCACCATTAGCCCACTGTGTCTTACATGAGCACATAAACATAAATATGCACTGTAACGGAAACGGAGGGCATGTGCTTGTCAAAGGAGAAACATCTCACATTAGAGGGTGCTTATTTGTGGGGTATGTGAACACACAGCAACATTCCAAGAGACACGTGTACATTAACTGGCATGACAATACATAGCACACAGATGCCCTGACCACACAGGTGTCATTTGCCATGGTAGGACCATCAGAACTCATACCATGAACTAAATCTGACTGGATCAGGGTTAAGGCAAGTGATACACATCAGAGGACTATGTGTATTGAAACCAGAGCTGCGGTTTCACCCATGTGGGCCCAGCTGTGTGCAGTGCATTGTACGTGCTGGCTTAGTAGGTTGAACTGCCACTGTGTCTGAATAAAGAGACATTGCATAGCAAGGAGGTCAGAATGGATATGTGTACTGCAAGGTAGCCGGACCAGTTTAAATGTACTGCTGTGCATGCCAGTGTCATACTTGTGTTGCAGCTGGGATCGGACGACAGAGAAGAGGCCATTGGGTACAACATCCTACGTGTGATGTAGTCGTGGGTGAAGCTGGAGCATGTGGGAGGAGGGAGTCTGAAGGGAAAGTATCTCACCATGCCCTCACCATGCTCTATATATCTCGGTTGGATGATGTGAAATTGGGATCTGTCAAGGTACATGAAAAATTAGTCTACCGCCACAAATGTCAGGAGTTAGTGATGGTTGGAGACTGCGGTGGATGTGCCCAGCCTGGGTTATACATGTCAGCAATTCCAGCACTAATACCATGTGAGGTACAGCTTGATCCATAGCCCTCAATAACAGCCAGACTTGTCAGTACATTGGACATGGTCAAACATGTAGGTGTTGTTGACACATGAGAGTCATTATATATTCTGGGTTACATCATTGTGTGGCAGTACTTTGAGTCTCTGGGCCAAAATGAGAGGGGGCAGAGGAGGCATGTACATGTACACATGAGCAGGCCAGAATCAAAGGATGTGTCAGATTGTGCATGCACCCAAATCTGGGAATTATCAACTGGGGTGAGTGTCAGTGCTAGCAACCTACCTATTGTGACAGTGCCCATAGCCTCAGATTTGGTACACAGTGGCCACTGTCCACAATGATGGAGCCAAAAGGGTAGCCAATCAAATCAAATGAGGAAACAGAAATAGGAAATACATGGTAAGTACATGCCCTCACACATTTCAGCAGTCTATCAATGTATTTTTGGTGTTTAGAGTTGTGCAGAATATGTGATACACAAATGATACACAATCAACCCTTGTCCACATGAATGCACAATATGCATGGTAGACAGCACAACACAGCAGAGTGCCATAGTGTACAGGGAGGAAACACACATGGCAGGATCATTACAAATTTATGCCCAAACCAACATCACCTGCACAGGAGCAGTGGGCCGAATACTGGCCACAGAGAAGGCAGGCACCCTGGGGATTAGATGCAATCTGAACAGTACTGGCATCGACATGTTAAAACACAATCACTATAGGTATCATGAAAAAGAATGCAAATCACCTTAGCAGATGCGGACATGACCTCTTCTCAGAGATCCAGCAATGGTAGGCCCAGTGACCTGTGTAACTGTGTTGCAATATGCGCCAAGAAAAAGTCTGCCTTATCACTCAAAGGTGTATTAAACATGCAAAGATACCGCCATCTGAAAGGCAACTACAGTGCAATTTGGACTCTGTATCTCCGTGTAACAGACATCCTACTCATCAATGTTGTATTGAAAGTCAAACATTAGTAAGTCAGATTGTCAATCACATTACTTATGTCAACATCTAATATAGTACAACCATTAACATGTCTCTCACTCATTGCAGAGGATGTACCTACACCTCCTGAGCAGCTGCCTGTTCAGGATGTCAATAAGGTTGAGGATGACAGCCTGCCAATCCTCGACATAGACACCCTCCAGCAAATCCTGGCCTTCTTCGACACACCATCTCTGGGTGCAAGAAAGGCTGACAGCATTGCAGGGTCTCCAGTGGATCCACCTAGCATCTAACAAATGCCACCTTCCAACCCCAGCCCTGGATTCTGAGGACCCCGAACATTGTGCAGTAGGAGTCCAGTAAGAGGGGCTAGATGTGGTGCAGGTGGGGATAGAGACCATGGGGGCAGCCTAGAGGCAGTCTGTAGGTGCTTCAAACCAAATAAGGACGCTTCAGCCACTATTCGAGGTACCTACCTTCTGTTCTGTGAACTCCAACAGTCCCTGGCTGATAATGCTGGTAACATGATGCAGAGGCATGAACAACTGCCCTGCCAAAGTGCCCCTAGCCAGGTTGTCAAACAGCTGGGGGTGATAATCAAGATCCTGGAGTCCACGGAGCAGAAGTAGCACATATACTTTGCCACAAAGGATGATTATCAAAGTGCTGATGATGCCGTGCTGGCAAACCTGCAGGCCCTTCTCAGTGCAGTGCTGCCTCACTTGATGGCACAGAGAAATGCTCCTGCGGACTGGGGCTCCACATCTTCAGCCCCTGATGTGTGTGTGTGCCTCTGTTGCCCCCAGGCACCTACAACACCGCCAACATGGGAAGCACCACACTACCACATACATCAGAAGAAGAAGGTATGGACTACATCTTTTGCCAAAATAAAACTGCCCGGTAGCATTTCTCTGTGCTAAATTGTCAGTTTCCCTTTTGCCCAGTGATGATAACCATGCCTGTGTACTTCACAACTGGTACTGTCTTCAATTTCCTGTCCCACCTGTTGACATCATACATTTGTGGACTGTCAATGTGCCTATCTTCCCTATTGGCAATTTGCTCCATCTCTATCTCACTGAAATACTTCTCTCCTTAACATGTCCAACACAATAGATCCCCCATGGACTCTGTCTGGACATTCTGTGGCTCACAAACAATTTTAGGGTGGTTGCACGAAGGATTGCCACTTATACCTTGCTCCTAAGTGCACTTGTAAATAAAATCACTTATCAGGTCCAGCTTGTTATATGTCTGTTCTTGATTGGGCGCATTAGCCAGTGGTCGATGTGCTGCCCCAATATACCCAACGTGTTCTCAAGTTGGAATTGTATGCAACAGAATCATAGCAAAAACAATAAAGGCCAAGGGCAAAAGTATAAGTGAACCTTATGTGCATCTGAAGTAGCAAGTAGTCTCCCAAGGTCACATGCTTGCAGTTCTACAATTAGCAATCAGTCAATGGTATGACCGAATAAAGTTATTGCCCAAGTGGGTGACATTTTTACGGATACTAGGCTGAGTCATCCCTAATGAGATAAATCAATTGGTGCAAGGGAGAGGGTGTAAGTGGCTCCACACAGTGTGTGACCCAACACATCCTTGATTACTCACAATTGCATCATTTATTTGTCCATACAGAACATGCAGCTTCACTAACACACACACAACAACAGTAGGTGAATACTTGTATTGGGCTCGATGTCCATTCCCAGCAAGAATGCCACTTTCAGGGCACAATCACATTAGATAATCCCTTAAGTGACTATATTGCATACATAGAAGTATATATCCTTAGGTGCTCCACCCATGTTTACAAACACTGCCATGGAAACACACATTGGGGCTCATTCTGAGCCCGGCGGGCGGCGGGAGCCGCCCGCCTGGAGGGAGCCGCCAAATGACCGCACCGCGGTCAAAAGACCGCAGCGGCCATTCAGACATTTCCTCTGGGCCGGCGGGCGCTCTCCAAAAGAGCGCCCGCCGGCCCAGAGGAAATGCCCCTGCAACGAGGACGCCGGCTCAGAATTGAGCCGGCGTAGTTGCAGGGGTGCGACGGGTGCAGTTTGCACCCGTCGCGTATTTCAGTGTCTGCATTGCAGACACTGAAATACACAGTGGGGCCCTCTTACGGGGGCCCCTGCAGTGCCCATGCCATTGGCATGGGCACTGCAGGGGCCCCCAGGGGCCCCGCGGCACCCCCTACCGCCATCCTGTTCCTGGCGGGAGACCCGCCAGGAACAGGAGGGCGGTAGGGGGTGTCAGAATCCCCATGGCTGCGGAGCGCGCTCCGCAGCCATGGAGGATTCCCCCGAGCAGCGGGAAGTCGGCGGGAGACCGCCGACTTTCCGCTTCTGACCGCGGCTGAACCGCCGCGGTCAGAATGCTCGTGGGAGCACCGCCAGCCTGTTGGCGGTGCTCCCGTGGTCGGTGGCCCTGGCGGCCACCGGCCGCCAGGGTCAGAATGACCCCCATTATGTGCTCAATCCAGCAAAAGCATATATAAAAGCTGCCACATACTTAGTAAGGCAGCAGTTGTGAAAGTGATAAAAAGATCTGTAATATGTACATTATTGACCCCTTAAAATGTAACCTAAAACTAACCTACACTAAAAAAAGTAATCCTCGGCAAACTATGCCCAAACCAATCTATGCTTACTTACCTATGGTACCGTAACATACAACTAGCCTAACCTATTGAACCTTAACTCATCCAACTCTATACATACACCACTCCAGACATATGAAACATCAACTCCCCCAATCCCCTTAATACACATTAGGAAACAAAATAACCGTACACTACACCTATACATAAATTAACTAAACATGTAAGCCTACACAAATATATATATTTTTTGTTTGCTAGTTAAACTTTGTATTTATTTTATTTTATTTTTTTAAACATAACCTAAACATTGATCCCCCACCCACCAATACACCTCCCCGCCCATACCACCAACTAACAACTAGTTTTGATAGAGAAACAATGGAAGAGTAGAAGCGCTGAGCCAGAGATTTGCTATTGAGATTTTCGACGCATCGGACGAAGACGCACCACACGCCTCTGCCGGGTGGCTCACGGCGAGAGTGTGAGAACGCGAGAACGCGATTCCCGACAGCCCCGACAGCCGACTGGATGCCCGGTGGTAGTGGCAGGCAGCAGCACCCGTGATCCCACGACAGCCGTGACAAGACATCAGGTAGCCCGCCAGCAGCCGCAGCAACTGTAGGATCTAGCGGCAGAAGGGCATAAGGGGAGTTGATGAAGCAGCGGGGAGGCGCCGGTAAGCGCTGCGACAAGGAGCGAGGGGGGGCTCCTCCCTCCTGCTGTAAACTCTCGGCTCTTGGGCCCAGCAGAGCCTCCCTTCCCCCTTTCCCCCTCTGCTGCAACTGCAACTGCTTCACACCCTCACCCACCAGTAGGATTCCAACTGTAAGCAGCTTTGGGATTGTTTTGTGGGAGATTGCAACGAGGGAAACCCCACTGAAAGATCCCAAGTTTCCTTTGTGGTGCCGTGAGGTGAAGTGAGTGCGCGAGGAGGCGGGGCCTGTGCTCAAGCACCGCCCGAACGAACGAGCACGGCTGGTGGCGCAATCTGTGCACGCTCTCCCCCGCGTTGTCCCCCGCTGTCCACCGGACATCCCTCGAACCCTCTGGATTTCCCTCAGAATTCCCGGGCCTGCCTCCCTGCCTGGCTCCGAGGACCAGCACAGCCTGGTGAACCCTGGTGACGACCCGATTTTGCTTGGGAAGTAAACTTGCACCAAAAACTGCGCGGCAGCAAGGGCAGTGGACCGGGCCAGGTCTGAGGGTCCGAGGCTCTTTTGGAGGACTAGGAAGGAGGCGGGGACTGCCTGGGGAGCCCATTTATGCGACAGAGATCGGAGACCTGAGCTCAAGCTTTAGGCCACCTGAACCACCTGTAAACACTGGCTCCAAAATAGGCCCCTGTGCCCAATAATTTGACTGAAGAAATATTAAAGGAGGGCCACATGTGCTCGTGCCCCTCAAACTCGAGGTGTGGTAGCTTGTCTATTTGGCCAGGAAAAAGAAAAGAATAGCCTTCAAGCTCCTAGGCCCCTCATTTGAAGAAGCGGAGGCATCTTCCACTTTGAAAAAGCAAGGAGAAATAACAAAAAGAAAGACAAAAATCTACATAACGGGAGGATGAGGTCCGGGAAAGAAATGGCTCTTCAGCCTCAACCTAAGAAAAACAAGAAATCAAATAAACTCTCGTCCTCACCTACAACTCCAAAAGGGGAAGGGAAGTCAAAGACAATACACCAATCCTTGATCTCCCCCATAGCCCCTTTTTTTGTTAGGAAACAAAGATTAGGAAACGTTTTCAACAAAGCCGACTTCCTGAAAGTCCCATTGGATGTAATTTTCTCCCTACCTAATGGTGCTCGACACTACCCCACCCAATTTTCCGCATAAAAAGCGAATGTAGTCTGCTACATGAGCAGGCTGACAAAAGCAGACTCAAGGAAAAAGAGGGGATGGAGAAGACTACCTCGGGAGAAAAAACTAACCAAATGGAGGATAACATCAAAGAAAATGACTGGGGCTCATTAAACGATCTGGAGTTATTGACCCTCCAGTCATCCTCACCTTCCCGTGATACTTCCAATTTACCTCCACTGGTAAACCAAACCGATTTCCCCGATCTAGGTACCAAACCCCCGTTGGAGGTAAACGTTATTATTAAAGGAGCAGCTTATTTCTTTCAAAGTGAATCTTCCCCAGGGTTACAAGGCCATAGCAAAACAAATGCAATGAATCTTCACTCAGAATCCGAATATAACCTGGAGAAACACCAATGTCAAGATCGGGATCTGAGCTCTACCACGCTCAATTGTAATAAGTCTTTCAATTACGATATGGGGGCGTTCCCGAAATTACATACAATTGGAACCTCAGAAATTAAAACGAATAGTTCTCTTTCTAGAACCAGATCCCCAAATGCATCTCTTATATTAAAAAGGATAATAAGGTAAGATGAGGAGGACGACAATGAAAATACCCCTCCACCACCAAACACCCAGGACCGACTGGATCAAAATGCGGTATGGGACATTTTCTTCAAAACCTCACAGCTAACGCTAGATGCTTTAGCTTACCAGTCTTCAAAAATGGATGTCCAAGTGGACATACATACTGAATACTATGGCCAAATCCATAGCAGGCATTGATCAGAAACTGGCAAATTTAAATAATCTGATTAAGAGAGCTCCAGATTTTGCTGAAATTACAATAAATGACTGCACCTGTGAGCCAATAATCAACAAGTTGGCATCCCTTCCAGAAGCCCTAAACTCGTTGATTACGAACCTCAAAGACAATTTAAACATGAGACCTGATGAACAAACCACAACCGAAGTGCCACCCCTGGATCAGAGGGAGATAAGGGATTCCAGAAACCTGGGAGATGGAGCATGTGGGTGCCCGAGGAAACAAACTGACAAAGTGGCGCAAGCCTAGGAGGAACTTAAATGTGATCAGGTTGGAGACCATAAGGTAAATACAGGCCTCTATTCTCCCTGAATCAGTAGGGACTCTGTCTCAGCCAGTGAAGTCTCTTACAAAGACAAAAGAAACAACAAAGAAAAGCGAGAAATAAAAAAGCAGTCATTCCACCAGGCCCAATGGTAAAGAATTTGCGTTCCACCCTGAGCTTGGACACAGAAGACGATATGTCCAGGTCAAATGACTCCTCGACAACTGTAAAGGGAATATTAACAACAAATAAACCTTTTACAATATTTAATACCAGAGCGGGCCAAAACACACTTATGACCCAAAACTTAAAAGGAAAAAATGAAAACGCACAATCTTCTACTGTGGGGGATATGATAATTAACGACCAGCAAACTACACTAATATTATCTGAATTAAGCCAATCAGAAATGGCTTCTCAGGTTACAAACCTATACCAGCAGGAGAACAAAGACAAAAAAAGCCCGACCCCTAAAATAAGCAGGAGGTCTTTTGAATAAGAGGGCACAATAATCAGGATCATCAACTTGAGACATGCTTATCCCCAAGGGGCTCAAATTGGAACCCAACCAGCCCAATATCGGGGGAAAAAAAAGAGAAATGTCAAAACCACCTCAGGAGGATGATTACTCAAACAGATTGATAACAAAGCAAATGACCATAAAGTCAAAACGGCCTGACAGAGTAGTAGAAGATCTAAGGCTCGCCTAACTTCGTGAACAGGAGGACAAAATAGGCAGCCCCGACCCCGGTATGTCAAATGACTGTTTACAACTAATACTGGAACCTCAATACCAATCTAGGGGGCGATTTGACATTTTGAACAGGGGAAACATATTGAAACTACTACAAGTTACTCCAACGCTAAAAGATATAAAATCCACTGATATCATCTCTATAGAGTTCGTCTCAATGGAAAAGACAAATAAAGGAGCCCCTAACGAAGCAGCTTTGCTAACCTGGAGGACACCATTTCTGGTAAAAAGAGTGGCTGATGAAAAATGTGCCTTTCTAAAATGGGGAATTAAGCTCAGCACCCCCAAGCAAATTGGTTATCCTGATCCGTTAGAGGAACACAAAAACACATCTAATCAACAAATATTAAAAGAGTCGGGCAAACCCTTTTCAGTTCTTAGGTCGGCAATTGGAAAAAATGAGGGTTACCCTGTAGGGGGCACTCCTTTTAATATGTATCCTTTAGTACACTCTGAACTAGGCCAGATATCAGATCTAACTTATTTCGAAAAACGTCACTGACTAGTAAGTAGCAGGGCGCATAACATGCTAACAAACCGATATAATACCCCCTTTCAGGTCTGCTCATGAAATATAAACGGGGTCAGACTGAACACAAACCAAAAAGATTTATCAACCCTACTGAAGAATTTCCATATCATCCTCCTTCAGGAGACTTGGGCTACAAACCCTTTTGAAATCAATGGATATATTGGGTTTTTTTCCCCAGCAATAAAGGAGAAAAAGTACGGCCATTCAAAGGGGGGCCTTGCTATGTTCATTTCAGCAGGTCTAAAATTATTGTGTACTCGAATATATGTCGAAAACAAAGATTTCCTGGTAGTGAAGCTAAACGGGTGGCATAGGGATCATTCACACCCCCTCCTCCTAATCAATGTTTACATCCACCCAGATGCCCAATCCAAAAAATACATGACATCGAAATTGATAGATATAATCGTAACTGGCCATCAAGATCTAGTCCCCCTGGAGCTTCTGATAACTGGGGATTTCAATCAAAAAATATTAAATCCCTTTGAAAGGGATACACAAACCATTTTGCAAGATCACCTATGGGCTGTACCACAACAATCTTTGGGGGAAATCGAGAGAGGAAAAGTTGGTACACCAGCACTCACTCTAGTCAAAGACTTTGAGGCTCTTGGGCTTAGAATTCCAAATGGGAGATACCCTCAGGACACTCCGCCAGCAGCTACCTGCTACAGTAACCACACCCACACAATAATTGACTATACTGTGGTCTCACTATTTCTGCTTACATTAATTACAAAGTTTTTTATCATAAAATCAGACATGAGTGATCATGGCCAGCAATGCCTGGAAATAGGATATGATCCTCCTACTCATAACTCTGCACAAACCATGCCAGGAGACATCACAACAATAAACTATAAAAAACTCAGATGGTCCAAAAAACTAAAGGAATCTATAGGGGTCCGATCAAGGGCAATTTTTGCACAATGTAACATGGACATAACCAGGGACCCAATAGAAACTTGGTCGCTCTTCCTAAACAATTTTGTGGTTAGTCTTTTTGTAGATCAACCATAAAAGAGATATCGAAATAAGGCACGGGGTGCAAATACAAACATAAATATAAATTATTCAGCGCATATTATTAAATTAAGGAAAGAAAGAAAGAAAGTATTAAAACTATACAATAAGGACCCGACAAATGGCTGTATTAAGGCTGACTTAAAAAATCTAAATAACGCATATCGGAAACAACTATGGGAACATAAACACCAGAAACATCAAGACCTCTGGGCAAAAGCCCTATTTCTAAATAAAAAACAAAATACTCTAGGGTTTTTGGAAAATGGTCAATGATTTGAATAAGGCCCCGAGCACTTTGTTTAGTTCAAATATCCCGGAACCCGTCTGGGTTGACTATTTAAATCAACACTTTCATGAATCCAAGCTACTTGATAAAATCTTAGAAGTGGCTACAGAAAAATTAAGTCCAGGGAAAATGATATCAAAATCCCTTTTCGTCCAAAAGGAAAATAAAGAAATAACTTTCTCAGCTACAGAAGTTAGCAATTTAATACAAAAAAGTAGAAATGGGGGTGCTCCTGGCCCCAATGGGATCCCGAATGATCTGTTTAAACTAGATTCGACTTACTGGGGTGAAAATCTTGCCCCTACTTTCAATCATTGTATATTGTCAAGGAGTATTCCCAAATCCTGGAAAGGAGTGATAATTCACCCAATATTTAAAGGAGGTAACAAAACAAAACCTGAGAACTACTGACTAATAACTCTAATAGACGTAGAAGCCAAATACTACGCAGGTCTCTTACTGGAACACCTCGGTAGCTGGGCAACGGAAAATAGTATAATCCCTCCTAATCAGACAGGTTTTGTAAAGGGCCTAGGCACTGCTGCAAACATATTAACCTTTTCAATGATTATTGACAAATGCAAACACAAAAAACAGCCCCTGTACCTGTGTTTTGTGGACTTTTAATCAGCTTTTGATCTGGTCCAGCGACCTCTCTTATGGGAGAAACTAGCTTCCTGGGGAATACCGGGGACTTTATTAAAAGCCATACAGCAGCTACATACAGACACGTGGGTAAGAGTCAAGGTAGGGGATGGCTCCTTCCTTTCAAGGAAAATTATGACAAAGCAGGGATTGAAACAGGGCTGTGTGCTGGCCCCAAACCTTTTCAATCTCTTCTTATCTGATTTATCTGTGGAATTAAACAGGGTAAACAGGCACTCTCCAAAGCTCGCAATATGATTATTTCAAATCTGCTATATGCCGATGATGTGGTTCTCCTGAGCCAAACTAAAGTAGGACTACAGCGACTCATTGTTAAGATATTTGAATACGCAGAGCAGAGTGAAATGGAGGTTAACCAGGATAAAACTAAAGTAATGAGAATCAGTAAAAAATCCTTAAAATCAAATGGAACTCACAAAGGGACCCTCTGGAACAAGTAAATCAGTACAGCTACCTTGGTGTACTTTTTGACGAACGTGGCTCCTTTTTTTCCCAGAAACAGGAGTTATATAGAAAAGGCTACGTGCTATTATTCGCTTTCCAAACCTTAAAAAAAATCCTAACAAGCCCTAGCTATCGCCCCCTGCTTAAAGTCATTGCAACCAAACTAATTCCAACTCTAGGATATGGAAGCAAAGCTCTGTGTGGGCAAGACGCTACTATCCTAAATAAAATCATTGAAAAAGTCTTTAGGTCCCTATTTCAGCTACCGGGATACACCTCATTAGCACAAATTAGGCTGGAGTTTGGCTATGTAAACCAAAGTATAGACAGAAAAGCCAGCTACAGCTGGCAAAGGAAAATCCGCTCTGTTGTGCCCTTTGGAAAGAGATCAGATCAAACACCGCAGCCACTGGGCGCCGGTACTTAGACCAGGCACTAATCGACCTAGGGGCAGTGGAGTTATGGGACTCAAATATCTCTTACATTTCTTTTAAAGACAAATTAAATCAGATTGCAAAAAAAGATCACTAATCATGGACAAGGATTTACTAGCTACTAGATCACACTCGTGGATGATCATTAATGATTACAAACTTTTAAAGCTTCAGCCGTTCCTGGAGGCAGGGTGGACCAAGATAGATAAAGATCTTTTTATTAAATATAGATTTGGGATTATTCCGGGCAATGCCCACCCAGTCCCATGGGAACGCTCTCTAAAAATCCCACAGTGTAGGATATGTGGTAACGGACCTGAAGATATAATTAATTTAGTTTGTATTTGTAACGTTTTAAGAACCGAACGCAAAATTCTATTGAAGTCATTATTCAATCAGAGGGGTATACGGTCTTGCCGGCAAGCAGTGATTGCCTGCCTCAAACCCCAGGACATTGTTTTAAATGCTAAATTTTCAAAGATTCTATGCTTGGTATCTCAAAAACTAATGTTAGAGGACAATTAAAATAAACAATCTTTGCACAGGAGTGTGGAAACCCTTTTTAGATAACAATAGGTTTTGGTATGCTTTTTATCATCTAGATTGTAGAATGTAAAACTGATATTTTGTATTGTATATTTATTATTTTTTATAGACTAATGTGATGTATCAATGTATTGACTTTTATTAATTACGCATCAAAAGTAAACTTGTAACTTGTAAAAAAAAAAAACGTGTAAACTAACAACTATGAAACAGTAAACTCTACAAAAGCACTAAAAATAACCTACACAAAAACTTTCCAAAAACTAACCTAAACCATGCTAAAATGTCATACAAAATTTAAATGAAACAGGAAATGGGGAGGGGCAGCAAGTATGACACAGTCTTATATTTGGGCATCAATCCGGTCCACAGTTCGCTGCAAGTTTTTTACCATCTCCATTAGTGTGGCCCCCGCAGTTCCACGGCAGCCAGTCTCATCTTCACCTCTGCATTGTCTTTCAGGGCCTGATGCTCAAATTCAGTCCTTGGGCCCGGTGTTGTGGTGACTGTGGTGGTGGAAGTGCTGTGTTCCTGAGGAGGGTTCCGCTACTGGCTCAAGATCAACTATTTGGGACCCCTCAAAGTCAGCACCTGTACTTGGTCTGTCCTGCATTTTGTTGCCCAGAGGTGGTGATTGCCATGTCCTGGCTGCCTTCCACTGCCTTCGGAGGTGCTGGTACTGTTCCAAATGGAACCAGTATGATTTGTCCTGTTTCTGGTTCATGTTGAATGTTGGAGAGGAAGGACATTTGTATCAGACCAGGCTGAAATTGTCAAAATTATCAACATTTACATGCATGAACAAGTGATAGAGGCACAAGTGGCATGTCCAACCAATAAAACGTCCTTTCCTGTGGTTACAATGCTAAAGTGCTAATGTCTTTTTCTTGTAGGTCCATGAAATGGCGATGACTGGAATCATAAATGTATACACAAGTAAATATTAAGACAGATTGAAAACAATGATGTTGTGTACATATGGAATAGTACACATGGTTCATCTAGGTATTCCCTTGGGTGTTGACAGGCAACATGCAATTGGTGAATTAAATATGGCCAGACACCTCTGCGAAATAGCGAATGTTTAGCAAGTACACATTTTGTGCTTCAGCAGTGCTTCACTGATATGGCAAGTACACAAGGCAACACACATTGCAGCACTGCATGACTCAATGGCAGATAGTTGTAACATTGACATAGTATGGCTAGCTAGCTCCAAATCAACAGACCTGTTTGACACCCCTCCAATGTTGACTCATTGACTTACCTGAAACACTTTGCATGAGATCATGGAATGGCATTCTAAATAGTGCATGTGATCCTTTATATGGCCATATGTCTGCCCATACAATTCACTACAGAATATAACCTAGATACATACCAACTCGTACTTATTCTATGTGATGAGTGTGTGCATGAATGCTCTGGATCTCATATCTATGAGTATGTTGTCCTGTACATTGCAGGTAATTGCATGTACAAATACGATGGGGACAATTCACGGGGTAGGCAGTATAGTCAACAATATCTGTCAGTCGACTATGAAATGGACTGTATGTAGACAACACTGCATGCATGCCTGTGGTACTGAAAGCATTGCCCTTACTTTGCAATAAACACTACAAGGGTATGACAATTTGTCTGTCACAGAGAATTTAGTGAATGAGGGCATAACTCAGGAATGTAACAGCATGGCATGTGTGGAATAGATGACATGTTCCACATCAACTCATGACAAACCTGTCTGCAGGGAGTTAGTAATTAACACATCCTATGTGGCCAGTCCACATAAGATTGACCTTACGTTCCCATCTGGGAGCCTACACTAGCAATGTGCATCAGATACACATTTGTTCCTCCATTTTAATGTTCACAATCACTTCCATTACAACATCCTTCATGCCACTATCCTACCTCTACTTCCTATGTTCTACTGCTGTTGTGCATCTACATGTCAGGTATATTGTGACTGCTGACTGATTATCCCACTTACATAGCACAGTGAAAACTACAAACATAGCCACACACAATCCTTACAGAGCACAGAAACCATCAGGTGACACTCACTGGTAGCATTTGAATCATGGAAGCTGTCCACTTCCCCACAGGTGTATGGGTCAGGTCCACCTAGAAGGCAAAAACATGGTACATTTCTCTGTTACAGAAGAACATTTACTCTTTGTACATATGAAGCACAGTACAATGACTTCACAAATGTCTGGCATTGTCTGTACATTAGACATGTAGCATGAGGAAAAGCTGAAATTTCCTAATGACCGGCATATGTCTGCCATGTTGCAGTAAAGTCAGATGATACCAGGCACATCAACATCACACATCAGTTGCACAGAGTGCAGGCAAGGTACAAGACTCTCATAAGTTTCACATCTCCCTTGATTTGATGGATATGTGAGTTGTTCTTCACAAAGATACACAAATCGGACTGTACCCATGCTTACCTATTCTTTATTTAGCTCCTTACATCTAAGCAGTGCACTAAAACATTATAATGATCATTTAATGTCTGTACAGGCTCATCAAGGAATCAGGACCATTTGTCGCAATACTCACGTATGTGTGATACTATGGGTGTTAAAGCAAACACTTTGTCTAACTGTTTGCCTGATGACATGGTAGTGCACTCACCGGCAACATACATGCCAGGTGGCCCACACAGTTTTGAGTCAGTAATGCCCTAGCATTCTGGATGACATAACTCCCTACACAATGATGGATGGGTCATACATCACCTATTGGCCTAGCTGGTATAGCATGGTCTGTTTCTGCAATGGTCAGGCCACTGTAAACAGGCTCCTATGGCCTTTACTTTATTTTAGTGTGTTGTTCTGTAGTAGGTCATACTATCACAAACACATATATAAGACTAAATAAGATGAAACATCAAACATGTGTGCATATGAAACACTGCAGCAAGCTCAAGGTACATATGGACTTGGTTGGGTCACCAATTTCAATCCAGAGGCTCACAACATCGGCCCAATGGTACTTCAGTTGAAGGAAGCTCCGCTAGACATTGAAGACACAGTCCATTTGGTACTGCACCTTCTCCCTGTGCTGTTGCCTCTCTTAGGTAGGATAACTTTGAATCACCCTACCTCCACTCCGGATCATGTTGGATAGGCAATGCACCAACAACCAAAGCAGGCCACCAAACTCATTGTCTGAGATGTTTCTCACTCTGCTCTTCTCCTGCATCACAGCACCCAAACTATCCACCCTGAACATACCAAAAAAATAAAATAATAACCCTTCCCTCTACCCCTAAACCACAGAACCCCTAAAAGGACAGACACCAGACAATACAGCACAGAAAACTATACAATATAGAATATACACTACACAAAGAATACTTTACAAGCACAACAGGGAAAGCAGAGACACCAATAAGACCAAAAAACAGACCACTCCTCAACAGCACACTCCAAACACCTGCAACACCCACTACACACAATAAAGACTGTAAGAAAAAGTGAAAGTCAATTCACAATTCCTGGTTTGCAGCATGGCTGAGCCATTGCTTAATTTCCTGTGTGGATGTGTCACCATTCCTTCTAAAGCATCACCTTTTCACCAAAAGCATCATTTTTTAACAGTTCACTAGTGACATAGACAAAGTGTGAGTTAGACACAACACATCAAAATAGGGAAGGCATTGTTTTTGATGCTTTGTAGTTGATGTGTGGATTCTTACTACTAAAATGCCACGTTTCCAATGAAAGCATCAGTTTTTCACCAAAAGAGTTGGCTTTTTATGATGCATCACTAGTGACATATTTATATGTAATAAAGCATACATCCCACCATTGTCCAATTGTACAGTCTTCTCAATTTATTGCTGAATTCCTCTTTATTTCAGAGTATCCATTCTTCGCATCACATTGGTAACATCAGTGCAATAATCCAGCTCACAATAGCAGTTTCAGTTCAGATTCTTGCCAACACGTGTTTCGTCTGGGAAATTTCCTCGTGACTTCATCAGGGCTGCAATGTACACATACAAAGTATTGTATACCTATTATTTCATCTCACAAAAGCTATTCAAGTGACATTCCATTCCTCTCTAGTACATGTGGGAACCTTAATGTAAATTCACCTAATCCGTTTTTCTATAATACCATATGCTATATAAACAAGCACTATATACATATACAATTTAATTCTGTTTCTTAATTATTCCCTTTATATAGTGACTCCTATAAGTGGTATTTTCAATTATCAAATCGTGCACATGCATTCACAAGTGAATATTTTAACCCCTTGAAAAGTACTGAATCCTGCCCTTTGGAAATACCTGTTGATTAGTTACTTTGTGCAGTTCATGTTGTGCTCTAATATTCCTTCCTTATTGTATTCTCCGTCATTGTATTAATCGTGTGGTACTTCCAGTTGTCTTGCGTTTCATATCTCCTCCTACATATTTCCACTTATATCCGGGCTCTTTAAAGAGAGTAATATTCCAGCATTGTTTCCACACTCTTCTTACATTCCATCCCGTTCCTTCCCTCCCAATGAACTGTCCCCCTTATAATTATCCACTATGAGTATATCTTCCATTGTGCCCAATCGTGTCCTGTAGCTACAGCGCGGCTCTATGTATTATATAGATTGTGGTCTAGGTGTTTGCCGCGTTCTAGGACTTCTCAACTTGTTCTATTAAATTATATTGTGGTCATAAAAGGGTTATTTTGATACTAATATTCATGCACTACATTCTTAATCATACCAGTATTTCGTTGTATTATATTCCTTTATCGTTCCCTTTCCGAACTCTGTTACTTCAATCGGCTTACCCGCATTAGTCTTCCTCGTCCGTAACAACTGTACTCCCTTTACCGATATCTCTCTTTCATTGAGATCGAGATGGGACTATTTATGACACTCAATTTCTTCATATTTGCCAAATTTAAGGCCATTTACCACCTCCTAGTCAGAATAATAATAGAGCTAGAATAATCCCTATTAATGTAATTATACACACTTGTCTTTATATCAATATCAGTGCTCAATTATTTTAACTGTTTATTTACCATTTGTGTAAAATTCTATTGTTATTTGAGTCCATTACTTGATTTAGTAATTCACTTGTGTCTGCATGTACCGCCTATTTTTATCAGAAATTCTCCTGTCCCATACCATGTAAAGTCATCATTCAATAGTCCCCTATATCACTCAACATTTTTAACTAATGTCTCACTCTTTGTGAACACATTCTATAATCAACTACAATATAACTTTTTAACTCTTTTCCATATTCTGTGAACTCCTCCTATGGAATTTATATTTTCATTCTGTATACATGTCCACTGTTAGAACTACTGTTAGAACTATGTGTTAAGTACCCAGAAAATATTCCAATTCATGATCTGTGTTCAAACCATATTCCACCCCCCATAGTCTCATAATCCACATGGATTCCCTTCTTCTCAAATGTAATTCTCTGTTGCCTCCCCTGGGCTCCAAAAGAACATTTTCTAAACCAAAGAATCTAAAAACCTTATTAGCAGACTGTTTCCCACATGCTTTCATATGTTGCACAATTGGGTATCTTTCATCCCCTTGCTTGATTGCCCTCAGATGTTCCCCAATTCTCACCCTGAGAGGACGAATTGTACTTTCTACATATACCTGTTCACATTCACAAGATACTATATATACTACATAATTAGTACCACAATTGATGTTTGCTGTATTTTGAAATTGTGACCTCTATAGTCTGTAAAATCCATTTTGCCATGCCATGCCCATCTACAGATGCCACATTGTCCACATTTATAGAAGCCTCAATTCCGTTTCATTAATCAATCCTCCTTTCCTTTGGTGTTTGGATAACTGGGACATAAAGGATCTTTCAAAGTTCTCCCCCTCCGATATGGAATCTGCGGTAGCCCCTTTGTGCGAAATGTTGTCCCATGTCTTGTATACATTCATTAGCATTTCCCCATAGGGTATTGCATGAATTTGATGCTTTGGGTGTGCACTTGACACATGCAAGATAGAGTTGCATGAAGTCGGTTTTCTATGTAACCTGCTTTGAATTCTGTTGCCCTCAATAAAAAGTTCCACATCCAAAAATTCTATTCTCTCTTTATTGTACTGATAAGTAAATCTAATATTTGCATCATTTTGATTCAAATAGTGACAGAAATCCATCAACTGTTCAGTAGTACCTATCCATATCATAAGACAGTCATCTATTTATCAACCTCAATACAATATATACTTCTGCCCTGTCACTGCCCGGGTCCCCAGATCCACTTCTCCTCAAACCATCCCATAGAGAGATTCGCATTAGAAGGAGAGTACCTGGAGCCCATCGCTACTCCCTGCTTTCGTCTATCCCATTTTTTGTTAAATAGAAACACATTCTGATTCAAGATCAAATCTACCATACTCAAAAGCATCTCTGTATGTTTTAATAGACTAGCTGATCTTCTTTGTATCATATGTTTCAGTGCTAGTAAACCCACTTCATGCTTTATACTGGTGTATAGTGCCACCACATCCAACGTGACCAAGATCATACCATACTCCCATTGTATATCTCTCAATAGGCCCAAGATATGCTTGGTATCTCTAAAGTGGGATGGTAAGTTTACTACTAAGAGTTGTAGAAATATATCTGCAAATTCTGATATTCTTTCTGTGGGTCCACCCATTCCTGATACTATTGGTCTCCCTGGAGGAAAGGGGAGTTGTTTATGTATCTTTGGAAGATACTCTGAAATAAAGAGGAATTCGGCAATAAATTGAGAAGACTGTACAATTGGACAATGGTGAGACGTTTGCCTTATTATATATAAATTCTTATCAGCGATTAGAGATTGTTGATGTGCAGGGGAATGGGGTGGGTTTCCTTGTTTAGGACTATGGTAAGTCAAATCTTAACTATTACATCCCCCACCCTACCTGCATGCCATCACATACCCCACCCTCACCCCCATCACTCCAACTCCTCACAAATGTTCCAACATCACAAGCCACGCATCCTAACACCAAGCCCTGCATGCAACAACAAAGCATGGACACCCATCACTAAAGCATGTCCACTGCACATACCCATTCACCCCCCTAAACCATCATCACACAAGGTCCCACACAGGAATGCAAGCACTGGGGTACACGGTCACCCACCCATTGCACACCATGCCACACACAGATGTCATAAACATCCTTTTATACCCCTGCAGGACCCCTAACCAACGTCACCGGACAGGAGGGTCCACACATGTGCACACCACCAACAGAAGAGGCCCACAGTGATGACAGCACCTCTGTCTAACTGGATCGAGATGACCAGCCCGGCCCATCGGGGACCTCGGGACAGTCGGTTCCCCTCACACAGTCACAGGCCACTGCAGACCTTACCCCCTTAGGAAACACCAGCACAGCACCCAGCCAGCGGACCCATACCTCCATCCCCAATCAGCAGTGTGTCCACCACTACAGGGAACCCAGGCTAACCCACCACCCCAACAACAACAGGGCCCTGGGGGCAGTGGCAGTGGGCACACGGTCCAGGGGACGGAGGCCCAGGAACACAGGGGAACTGAGAGGGCTAGTGTGCGACAGGGGAAGGACAGGCCAAGGGAACCCACTCTCCACGAGGCCCTCTCCTCCATCATGGGAGCCTACCACCACTCCCAGGAGACGATGGCAACGGTACTGGCCAAGTTTCAGGAGACACAGCGCCTGCAGGAGGAACAGTATTTGGGCTTCAGGGAGGAACTCAGAGCCATCAATTCCACCCTGGGCACCATCGTAGGGGTGCTGAAGGAAGTACTCAACACCAGGAGGGAAACTGTGGAACTACAAGGGGCCCCTGACACTAGCCTGGACGATGAACTGCCCACCACCTCCGCCGGCGCTAGTGGACTGGAGGCACTGCCACAGGACCACCACACCAGCACCCCACCCCCTCCAGAGGGAGAACCACCCGCAAACGGTCCCTGAGATCCAGGACAAAGACAGAGAACGATGCCAAGACTCCCGCCAAGACATGAGACCACCCTGAATGTCATTCTTCTGTCCCACTTTGTCACCCTGTCAATCCTTAAACTGCCCTAGCTCCGCTTCCTATGCCCATTTTGGCAATGCATCTGTGAAACTAATAGACTGGACTCTGCCATGGACATTCCTCCGCCATCACCCCTCACCATTTTGCTACCCCCTCCAATATTGAGCACTAAAATAAACACCCTTAAAGCACAAAACAATCTGGAGTCAGTCTGTGATTTCGTAATAGTGTATTAGCAATTACAGTGTCAAAAAGCTCTTTCATTTGTAATGTCAACATACCTATGTCACACAGCTGTAGTCCATGAGGAATCAAAGCAGATGTCACACTGTGGGACCCACATCTGTAAATTCGTAAGGGAAAGTGACAACTCAGTGACCATACACTGGGTGAAAACAACAGACAGTAGAGAGGTAGTAGTGTTAAAGTACATGTAGTAGGCAGGTTTGTATTCTTACCTGTGTCTCACTGGAAATATTGCTGGATCACTGAGTCCCTTGTTGTCCATGTCTTCTTCTTCTGCTTCCTCGTCTTCACTGTCCACAGGCTCCACAGCTGCAACAACACCGCCATCTGGACCATCCTCCTGCAGAAAAGGCACCTGTCGTCGCAAAGCCAAGTTGTGAAGCATACATCAGGCCACGATGATCTGGCACACCTTCTTTGGTGAGTAGAATAGGGATCCACCTGTCATATGGAGGCACCTGAACCTGGCCTTCAGGAGGCCGAAGGTCCGCTCGATTATCTGGTGTGTACGCCCATGGGCATCATTGTAGCGTTCCTCTGCCCTTGTCCTGGGATTCCTCACTGGGGTCAGTAGCCATGACAGGTTGGGGTAACCAGAGTCACCTGCAAATGGCGAGGGACAACTGTTAGACACACACTAACCTATAGGGATATCCCCAGACCCAGACAACCATTCCCACTGTCTTGCTTCCAGGTGCTCACCTAATAGCCACACACAGTGCCTCTGGAGTTGACCCATCACATAAGGGATGCTGCTATTCCGCAGGATGTAGGCGTCATACACTAGGCCAGGGAACTTGGGATTAACATGGGAGATGTACTGGTCTGCCAAAAAAACAATCTGTACATTCATGGAATGGTAACTCTTCCGGTTTCTGTACACCTGTTCACTCCTGGGGGGTACCAAAGCCACATGGGTCCCATCAATGGCAACTATGATGTTGGGGATATGTCCCAGGGCAAAGAAATCACCTTTCACTGTAGGCAAATCCTCCACCTGAGGGAAAACGATGTAGCTCCGCATGTGTTTCAGCAGGGCAGACAACACTCTGGACAACACGTTGGAAAACATAGGCTGGGACATCCCTGATGCTATGGCCACAGTTGTTTGAAATTACCCACTTGCAAGGAAATAAAGCACTGACAGCACCTGCACTTGAGGGGGGATTCCTGTGGGATGGCGGATAGCTGACATCAGGTCTGGCTCCAGCTGGGTACACAGTTCCTGGATTGTGGCACGGTCAAGCCTGTAGGTGATGATCAAATATCTTTCCTCCATTGTCGACAGGTACACCAGCGGTCTGTACACTGGAGGATGCAACCATCTCCTCACATGTCCCAGCGGACGGTGCCTATGAAGGCAACAGAGAGCACAGAGTCAACCAACTCAGAGGTACGTACCCACAGCTTACACAGAACACGAATCATAATCCAAAAAGTGGCCTGCATGTGTGTTGAGTCTAAGCCTAGGTATCTGTGATGCAGTTAAAAATGAAGCCATGTGGGCCCCTGAAATGGCGGCTGCCTGACCTGTAAAGTGGGACAATGGGATGTGAGGTAACTGCGCTGGCGTTGTACACCGTCGCGGTAGGCGGTCAAAGACCGCGGCGCAATGCTGCATTGGTTAACATTGGACCCCATGGGTCCCAGGAGCAAATGATGATGTACGCCAGCGGTGACGGTACGCACCACCGCGGACGTGACTGACATTTTCTATCTGTTCAATCACTCGATACCTGATCTTCGACAGGAGAGGACCTACACTGCAAGTGCTACTGTGACCTCGGTCTGGAAGAGACAATGGCTCGAGTGTCTGAGGAAAGAGCCCCTGCCTTCACATTGGAGGAGTTGGTGAAACTCGTGGACGGGGTCCTCCCCCAGTACATGCTACTCTACGGTCCTCCAGACAAACAGGTAAGTACACTGGGAGCATGCTGTTTGGGCTATGCCTGTGTGGAGTGGGGTGGATGTAAGTGGGGGGGAGATTGCGGCATGCATGAAACGACGGTGAGTGCATGTGCCACATGGCAAGGGTAGGGATGGGGGCCAATGACTGTGACAGTGCACTTGGTAATAAGTTTCTCTTCCCCCTGTACAATTCATGTAGGTCAGCGCCCACCAGAAAAAAGATATTTGGTGTGCCATCGCCAAGGACGTCCGGACCCTGGGGGTCTACTACAGACGGAGCACCCACTGCCGGATAAGATGGAAGGACATTCACCGCTGGAGCAAGAAGACAGCGGAGGCTCAGCTGGGGATGGCCTCCCAACGTGGGAGGGGTGCCCGTCGCACCATGACCCCCCTGATGTTCAGGATCCTGGCAGTGGCGTACCCGGAGTTGGATGGGCACTTGAGGGCATCACAACAGCCACAAGGGGGTGAGTACACTCTCATCCTGCTGATTCTGCGCGCATTGGAGGTTTCTGGGCGGGGAAGGTGGGTTGTGGGTTTCCCTAGGCCAGGGCGAGTTCCGTAGGCAAGGTCCCTCTGTAAGGCAGGCCATGTGGCCCCTCCCCCACCAATCCAAATCAATCACCAAAATCAAACCTAAAATGCACAATCTAAAACTGTAGATCGTGAGTCAAACGCAACTCAAAAATAGCAGAATTGATTATTACACAGAAAACTGACATTGCATTTCCCAAGTAAACCTGGTTAAATGACCATACAGCACCCTGGATAGTTCTTCTAGCCCCTCTCACCAGTTACACCATATACCACCATAACCAAGAGGGTCATCAGGGTGGAAGAGTTTCAGTAATCCATCCGGACAACTTGCAAATCAGTACCTTAAAACAAAGAAATACTCCTCTTTTGAATGCCTAGAAGTGGACATCATCCCATCAGGCCTGAAACCAATAACTTTCTTTACCATCTACCACCCCTCAAGAGATCATCAACTTTTGTTGCCATAACACAACAATCCCTCATTGGCCACAACAATATAATCATAGGAGATCACAATATTCAATGGAACAATACCAACAACATGCTAATAACACAACTGAAACACATTTTGGCAAGCAATGACCTCACTCAACATTGCAATGACACAACTCATAAAAGGGGGCACCCTTAACCTAGTCATTGACAGTCCGAACTACCTAAACATAGATTCCACCCTTCCACTTGACTGGTCAGACCATCACATCATCCTTTTTCAGTTAAACATGGAACACCAAAAAATCAGCAGTCAGATCAACAGATCTAAGTGATGGGTGAGACAAACTGAACAAATTGTCAACAATCATTGTGCAACAAGGTTGAACTCAGGGCTACATAAAACAGATCTCATCAGAGTCAGGTCAGACCTGCATCCACCAACAGCTGACTCATGCACTAAACCTTTAATAAAGGATTTCAGTCACCTAATCACACCACTAGGGACCAAAATAATTAATGACTCACTAACCCAAGGAACTGTCCCTGACTGCTTAAAATTAGAGCAGGTTACTCCACTCCTCAGAAAGCCAGGTGCTGACCTAGAAGACTTGAACAAACCTTCATCCAGTAGCCAACCTACCTTTCCTCATAGGGACTCTTGAAATATGTGCATTAAACAAGCTCAATCAACACATAGAAACATCCTATCTACTAGACACCTTTCAGTCAGGATTCAAACAGGTTGCAGTATGTTAACAGCTATCCTCAATGTCACTTATGACATCTTTAAGATACTGGATGAAGGGGACTTCTGCCTTTGTATTATCCGTGACCTATCACCCAGCATTTGACACAGTCAACCACAAACTACTCATAAACATTGTAAAAGCACACATGGGCATTGGCAGTATAGTCATGAGCAGGTTCACAGCATACCTAAACAAAGGTTCACAGCTAGCCAAACTAGAAGATTCAAGTACCACTTCAACACCCATACAACAAGGAGATCCCCAAAGCTCAATACTCTCACTCACTCTCTTCAACCTATATATGGATACAATGATCCTGAAATATTCCAACCTTGCATTCCTGCTTTATGCAGAAGATACTCAACTCTACATCAGAATCATGTCACTAAGTGATGTCCTCCACCTGAACAGTATATTCAATACATGTATAGCCAAGTTATTATAAAGGCTTCAAACAATTTACATATAGACTAGAAACATATGTAACTTTTAACTAACACTGGAGTACCATCACAGACTATACTGCAACAAACTATGGGGGATATATTGTATATGTCAGGCATACCTCTAACAATGTATTTTACAATGTATATACTATATCATGTATACTACAAACCATGCAATGTGTGATCAATTCTTTGATAACTTCACAGGCCATGTAATCATCAACTAGGCTTGGATAAATTGTTTATCATGTAAAGCATTCTGACACTCAAGGGTCATGTTCAAGCTATATAAAACTCTCAAGTAAATAAATAAATAAATACATACAGAAATAATTAAAAACCCTTGTTTCTCTGCCACCAATGTGGCATTCTGGGAATTGTAGGACCAAATTAATTATTTAAAAACCTACACTTTGACTATCATTTACAGCCTATATATTTCTCAAATCGTGTATGAAACTTGTCCAGATACTGACAATGAATTAATATGAAGATACGCAACAGATAATTTACTGTATGCCCATCCACTATATACTACTCCACTCTACACTATTCTACTGTATGCCGATCCACTCTACGATACTACACTCTACACTATTCTACTTCATGCCCCTCCACTCTATGCCACCCCATGGTATACCACTGCACAGTGCTCTAGTCCACTGTACTCCACTACGCTCTACACCACATCACTGTATGCCACTTCAGTATATGCAACTCCACTCTTCAGCACTGCACAGTACGGTCTACACTGTACACCACTCCACTATATAACACTCCATTCTACAACACCCAATGTACACCAGTCTACTGCAGTCTACACTATTGCACTGTACAGCATTCCACTCTACACCACTCCACTGTATGCTGTTCCACTATATGGCACTCAACTCTATGTCACGCCACTGTATGCCACTGCACTCAATGTTATCCTACTTTACAGCACACCACTGTATGCTACTGCACTGTATGGCAATCCACTCTACAACAGTCTACTCTATGCTACTACAGTCTATGCTATTCCCCTCTACAATACGCCACTGTATGCCACTCCATTCTATGATAGTCTTCTGTATGCCTCTCCATTGAATGACCCTCCACCTTAACTTACTTGACTCTATGCTATTCAACTGTACACAACTCCACTCTACCACACTACATTCTACACTTTGCCGCTCTAAGACAATCCATCCTATGACACTCCACTCTATTGCACTCAACACCACTACACTGCACCTCAGTCCATTCTACAGTACTACACTGTATGACATTTGATTTTGCTCAACTCTACTGTATGCTGCTCCATACTATGCATATACACTCTATACCACTCTACTTTACCCCTCCCCACTGTACACTATTCCACTGCAGGGCAGTACACTCTACCACACTCCACTCTATGCCACTCTACTTTATACCACTCTACTCTACTCTATTTCACTCTACGCCACCCCATTGTACCCCACTCCATGCCACTCTACTGTTCACTATTCCACTGTATGCAAGTAGCCTCTAGGCCACTCCACTGTATGCCACTCAAGTCTACATCACTCCCCTGAACCCCATTCCATTTGACACCAATCCACTCTATATTTTTCCACTGTATGCAACTTTACCCTATGCCACTACACTATATGCTATTCCACTGTATACCACTCCACTTTATCAAACTCCAAGCTACACCACTCCACCGTATGGTATTCCACTGTATACTACTGCATGTACACTACTACAATGTACACTACTCCACTCTAAGGTATAACACTCTACAACACTCAACTCTAGACCAATTCACTCTATGCTATTCCACTCTATGCCACTTCCACTCTACACCAATACACTGTACGCCCCTCTACTGTACACAACTCTACTGCATGCCACTCCACTCTATGGTGTTTCACTATATGGTACTCCACTGTACACAACTACACTCTATGTCACTCCAGTTTACACCATCCACTCCACGCTATTCCACACTCCTACAATCCACTCCATGCGACTCCACTCTATGCTATTCCACCTTATGCCACTCCACTCTATGCCACAACACTGTATTTCACTCTACGATATTCCACTGTTTGCCATTCCACTCTATGCTAATCCACTTTACAATATTTCACTGTATGGCACCACACTGTATGCTACTACACTGTGTGATACTTCAGTTTATAACACTCCACTCCACCCCACTCTAAGCTATTGTATTGTATGCCACTCCTCTCTATGCTGTCCCCTCTATGCCTCTAGAATTAATGCTATTTCTCTATGCCTCTAGACTTTATGTTATTCCCCTGTATGCCATGCCACTTTACACAATTCTAGTGTGTACTACTCCATTACATGCTATTCCACTATATGCCACTCCACTCGACACCACTACACTCTACCCTATCCCATTGTAATCCTCTACACTTTACTCTACTACAGTCTACCACACTCCACTCTACACTATTCGACTCTATACTACTACAATCTATGCCAGACCACTGTCCAACAGTCCAGTCTTCACCAGTCAAGTGTGCGGCAGTTCACTCTACATTACTCAACTGTATGCTATCCCACTGTATGCCACTTTACTCTATGCCACTTCAGGCTATGCTCTTCCAATGTATGCCACTCTACTTTATACCACCGCACTCTAAACTACTCTACTATATGTGCCTCCACTCTATGGCACTCCACTCTACACCACTAAACTCTACACAGTTCCACTTTATGCCACTCCACTCTACAGCACTCCACACTGCACCACTCCACTCTACACTATTAACCCTACTCTACTCCACTCCACTCTACAGCACAATAATCTATTCTAGTCCACTCTACACCAGTGCATACTATGCCACTAGACTCTTTGCCGCTCCAGTCTATGCCACTCCACTGTGAAACAGTCCACTCTACCACAATCCCACTGTACGTTATTGCACTATACACAACTCTACAGCATTCCACTCCACTCTTTGCTATTCCACTTTATGCCACTCCAGTCTACATCACTCCACTATATGCCACCCCACTGTACCCTACGTCACATTACTCTACTGCACTATCTGCCACTCCACTCTACACCACTTCACTGTACAAAACTCCAGTTCACACCATTAAACTCTATGCAATTCCACCCTAAACTACTCCAGTTTATACCACTCCACTGTACGCAACAACAATCTTTGCTACTCCAACTATACTATCCCACTGTACGGAGTGTGTATGCCACTTCATTCAAAGCTATTACACTGTCTGCCACTCCACTCTACACAACTCCACTGTGCAGCACACTACTGTATCCTTTTTCACTGTACACCACTCCACTATACACCACTGCAGTGTGAGTCACTCCGCTCTACATTGTTCCACTGTACACTGCTACACTTTACGTCACTCAGCTCTCTGCAACTTTACTTTACACTGCTCCACTCTACAGCACTCTGCTCTATGCTATTCCACTCTACACCTCCATTCTGTGCCACTCCACTCTACGTCCTTCTACTCTACGGTATTCCTCTATACATCACTGCAGTATACCTTAGTCCACTGTATGCCATCTACAGCCCTCAAGTGTACGCTATTTGACTGTACGTCACTGTCATGACCACACAAACTTGCCAAGTCAAATCAAAGAAGTGCATGAGAAAAGCAAAGAGATATCCTCAGTGGAGACAGCAAAGCCCAAACTGGAAGAAGGTTTGCAGAGTAAACTTGCGCTTATTTCAAAGGAAGAATCAAGAAGAGAAGATCCAAGATGGCCGCTGTGAGTCCTGAAGGTTAGTTACAGTTCTAGTCTTGCAATCGGTTGGTTGCTAGGTTACGAGCTCTCCAGCTGGAAGCCTTGCACTTCAACTGAGGTCTGACAGGAATCAGCTGTGTGGAGAGAGAGCGCGCTTCAGAACAGAAACTCCTGTGAGGTAAAATTACATTTGAAGATTATATTACAGAAAACAGATAAATATTGTCAAGGTTTATTCGAAGAGTTTGATAGTAGACCGTTCCCGTGGAAGTCAGCAAGGCTACAGAGTTAATGTATGAATTAACCTTATGTTTACAAGGTTCTTGTTTAAGATATTAAAGTCAAAGAAAAAACAAACTTTAAAAGAGCAAGTATCTACAAATGTCAAGGTTATAAACAAAGGCCAAGTTTAAAGGAGAAACGAACTGTTAACAAATAAGCATTTACAAATTCAATGGTAATAAACCAAAATAGAGTTTAAAAGAGAAACAAACTTAAATAAACAAGCATTTACAACTACAAGTTATCAACAGATGTCGAAGGAAGGAAGGAGAAACTAACTGTAATAAACAAGGATTTACAAATACATGTTATCAACAAATGTCGGAGTAAGAAAGGAGAAACGAACTTTAATAAACAAGCATTTACAAATACAAGTATTGACAGAAGTCACAATAAGACAGGAGAAATTATATAACATCAGCTGATTTGAAGAACGCATTATCACCAACTATATATATATATATATATATAGCAACATAAAACCAATCTCTAACAAAGGTTGAGAAGTTCTTCCAGAATCAGTAATAAGCATTTTTTAAGAAGAGCTATCATTTATAGAGATAAGCAAGGCTACAGGGAACTCAGGGTGAGAAGAAATAATAGAATTAAAGAGAATTAAGTGTTGAGAGTAGAAAGTGAAAAACTGATGTTGTATGTCCCTAGTAATTGCGACTGTGACTCTTGCAGGTGCTGTATCCAATCTTAGATGTGAAGAGGCAGACTGAGTACTGGCGTTCATCATCTCTGTGGCAGTCTCTCTACCACCCCATTCCCCTTTCCCCCTCCGGGGTACTCAGCGCGAAGGATTAATATTCGTTGTGAGTAGCTCGGGTCGGGACTGAGGAGTTATCTTCTGCTTCTGAGGAAATCGAATTGAAGTATCCTGACAGATTGAAGTGCTGTCACCCTAATTTTAGGGAAAAAACAGATTTCCTCCTGAGCAGAATGGCAGAAGGAATTGATATAAAAGCATTAGCCACCGTTTTGGAAGGGTAACAGAAACAATTAAATAACACCATAGAAGAAACAGTCCAAATAAAACAGCGAATAAATGAGTTAGGGAACACCGCAAAATCAAATGAATCTGTGTTTTCACAAATCCCTAGCCCTTCACAGTCTGCAGGTATATCCACTCAAGTAATTCATGCGGTTTCCCCTATTATTCCTTTGGCTCAACCCGAACGCTTCGGTGGGGATCCAAATAAGGCGCAGATTTTTCTGACCCAATGCTCATTGCATTTTTTATGTAGACCAGTCATTTTTTCCAAAGACCAGTCCAAAGTGGCATTTATATTTTCTTATCTGACAGGAGATGCGGCCGCATGGTCCATGCCAATAATTTCCAGAAATGATCCTGTTTTATATAATTTCCAAAATTTCAAGGAAGAGTTCTTAAGAATATTTGATCGGCGAACTGCAGCTCAAGCCACTGACAATGAACTACTGGAAATCAGGCAAGGTAATAAAGATCTAGTAGCCTATCTGGCTCATTTCAATAAACTCATTGTAGAGACTGCCTGGGCGGAGTCAAAAAGAGCTGCCATATTTTATCGTGGACTGAGAGATGAATTGAAAGATGCCTTAGCACAAGTTCCAAATAGACCCACCGAAATTTCGGAGTTAATTGATCTTGTGTTACAGATTGACCACCGGTTAACTGAACGAAGAGCAGAAAAGAGAAGAGAGTATCGACCATTTCCCCTGAGAATTGATCGTGTAAGAAATTATCATATGAGAACCGGAGAAGGGATAACGATAGAAGACCCAATGCAAATTGGTTCCATCCGAGGTCCTTTATCTAAGGAAGAAAAAGAGAAAAGAAGAGTGAATCAACTATGTTTATATTGCGGTGCATCTGGGCATTTTGTTAAAAACTGTCCCAAGAAACCTAAAGCTCTTCAGTCGGGAAAAGGCCAGCTTCATCAGTAGAGGGAGTTGCCCTGATGAAAGCAGAACCCAAGACAACTCCTTTAGATCAACGAGTGGCGAATACCTTACAAACCGCAGCGCCACATTTGGTACAAACAGTATCAGTTAAGACCCTTGAGAAGGAAATTCAAGGGATCTCAGTTATGATAGACTCTGGAGCTACGGGCAACTTCTGTGATATCAAATACGCTCGTAAAATGGGTATTCGATTTATCAAGAAATCTACTTTTGAAGTAGTAAGAGCTGTGGATGGAACCAATCTTTCTTCAGGACCCATTTCCCATGAGACCGAACCAATTCAGATGCAAGGTTTTGGTGGACATCAGGAGCAGATAATCTTTAATTTGATAGATGCTCCACAATTTCAACTCATTTTGGGTCTGCCCTGGCTTACAGAACATAATCCACAAATTGATTGGAGCAAAAGAACGATCAAGATGAATTCCTCTTACTGCAAAGAGAATTGCTTTCATGATGGAGTGGAAGTGTCCACCAAGTCCCAAGCAGCCTGTTTATCATCACACTCTTCAATGATCTGTGCACTAAAGACAGCAGAAATCCCAAAAGAATATGAGGATTTAGTCGCCGTTTTTGATGAAAAGGAGGCTGAGAAATTGCCACCACATCGACCCTACGACTGCAAAATTGAACTGGAGTCAGGTGCGATATTGCCATGTAGCAGAATATACGCATTGACCGAAGCAGAGAATCAACATTTAAAGGAGTATTTGGATCAATATCTTGCTAATGGTTTTATTCGTCCTTCTGAATCTCCAGTGTCATCCCCACTATTTTTCATACCAAAGAAAGATGAGAGTCATCGAACTTGCATTGATTATCGAGCCCTCAATCAGGTTACCATCAATAATCGATACCCACTGCCTTTAGTGTCAGTTTTATTAGATCAAGTAAAGAATGCTAGAATCTACGCCAAATTGGACCTG
The DNA here is from genome assembly GCF_031143425.1 of Pleurodeles waltl. Taxonomy (NCBI): domain Eukaryota; kingdom Metazoa; phylum Chordata; class Amphibia; order Caudata; family Salamandridae; genus Pleurodeles; species Pleurodeles waltl. Next base: position 905,562,747 of record NC_090445.1, on the reverse strand, counting down.
CGAGGAGCATATCATTTGATTCGAGTGGCTTCAGGGGATGAATGGAAAACCGCTTTTCGGACTCGATACGGATTATTTGAATATCAAGTGATGCCTTATGGGTTATGAAATGCTCCCGCTGCCTTCCAGCATTTCGTTAATGATATATTACGAGAATTCCTCGACCCGATTGCCTTGGTTTATATATTTTAATCTTTTCCGACAATCTACAGGAGCACATTTCCCATGTTCGATCCATCCTCACAAGGTTGCAAGAAAACCATCTCTATGTAAAATTGGAGAAGTGTGCATTTCATGTGGAACGAGTTGAGTTCTTTGGATTCATTTTGTCACCAGAAGGAGTTAGTATGGATCCTGCCAAGATAAAGACAGTGCAACATTGGCCTTCTACTTGCAATGTCAAAGAGATCCAGAGTTTCTTGGGGTTCGCTAATTTTTATCGAAGATTCATATCCAATTTTTCTCAAACAGTTACACCCATTACTCGATTGTTGAAGAAAGGAGTGAAGTTTGACTGGACAAAAGAAGCTGAAAATGCTTTTAATTTTTTGAAGAATTCCTTCGTCTCAGCTCCAATCTTGCTCCACCCCAATCCAGATGAGCCATATTATGTGGAGGCAGATGCTTCAGATGTTGCCATAGGAGGTATCCTTTCCCAGCGTCATAAAGATACAGGTCAATTACATCCAGTGGCCTATTTCTCTCAAAAATTAACACCACCAGAGATAAATTATTCAATTGCGGATAAGGAGCTATTGGCAGTCAAAGAAACTTTTCGTGAGTGGAGGCATTACATTTTGGGAGCTAAGCATAAAGTGACCGTTTACACGGACCACCGAAATTTACAGTTTTAAAAATCAGCTCGAACTCTAACAGCTAGACAACTGCGTTGGTCCCTATATTTTACAGACTTTGATTTTGTTATCACTTTCAGACCAGGAAAAGTAAATGGGAAGGCAGATGCTCTATCTCGAATTGATACCGGTGCAGTTAAAGAGCCTCCATAAAAAGAATTGATTATTCCACAAGAGAAGTTCATATCTGCCATATTGTATGAAAATTTAACCAAAGAAATTCAAGAAAACTTAACATTCGAAGGAATGCTGAAGTGGTCCAAAGAAGGCCAAGGAAGAGAAATCAAAAAAGGTTTGCCATACTTTAAAGGTGCACTGTATGTTCCGACTGTGGAGCTGCAAGAAAAAATTCTTCAGGCTTATCATGATGATCAATTGGCTGGACACAAAGGAATTCAAAAGACTCAAAATCTAATACAACGAGAATTTTGGTGGCCAAAAATGAAAACTCAGATAAGACAATATGTGTCAACTTGTGACAAATGTCAAAGAGGGAAATCAAATAGAACAGCTTCACAAGGTCTGTTAAGACCTTTGCCCACTGCACCCCATGCCTGGCATACTGTTACTATGGATCTTATAGTGGACCATCCTAGTAGCCAAGGTTTTACCACTATCCTAGTTTTTGTAGACACTTTCACTAAAATGGCGCATTTCATTCCTTTGAAAGAAATCCCTCGAGCCCCACAGGTTGCACAGTTGTTTACACAACACATAGTACGCGCCCATGGTATCCCAAAAATTCTAGTTTCAGACAGGGGGTCCCAATTTGTTTCTCGCTTTTGGAAGGCCTTCAGTAAAAGATTAGGAATTGATTCTCGTTACTCTACCAGTTACCATCCTGAAACCGATGGGCAAACAGAGAGAGTGAATCAAGAGTTAGAACAGTATTTAAGACTCAATTTATTCGATAAAGAGAAGGAATGGCCCGAGTTGATGTGGGCAGCTGAATTTGCTTACAATAATGCTGTTCATTCCACCACTGGGTTCACCCCCTTTTATCTGAACCATGGTAGACATCCTAATGTAATGTTGGGTAAAGAAGATGATTCAGTGCCTGCAGTAGAAGAGATGGTGAGAGATTTGCAGACCACGTTAGTTAGGGCTAGAAAAAACATAATTCAAGCAAAAGACTCATATAAGACTCAGGCTGATAGAAAAAGAAGAGAGAGCCCCATTTATTCGAAAGGAGACAAAGTTTGGTTATCCACTCGTCATTTACGTCTCAAAGGAAATCGCAAATTTCAGCCACGATTTATAGGTCCATTCAAAGTTGACAAGATGATCAATCCAGTGGCAGTTAAATTGCAGTTGCCAGCTCATCTAAATATACATCCTGTTTTCCATGTCTCCTTGTTAAAGAACAGTCCTCCAAATTTATGTCAAAACTCCCCTCCAATTCCTATCCAGATTAGCTCTGCAGAAGAGTATGAGGTCAATCAAATCTTAGATTCTGTAATGGCCAGCTTTATTATCTAATTGATTGGAAAGATTATGGTCCAGAGGAATGATCCTGGGAGCCGCACGAGTATGTACATGCTTCAAGATTAGTGAGAAACTTTCATGGAACCTACCCAAGCAAACCTAAATTGGAGAACTGTTCCTTGAGGGGGAGTACTGTCATGACCACACAAACTTGCCAAGTCAAATCAAAGAAGTGCATGAGAAAAGCAAAGAGATATCCTCAGTGGAGACAGAAAAGCCCAAACTGGAAGAAGGTTTGCAGAGTAATCTTGCGCTTATTTCGAAGGAAGAATCAAGAAGAGAAGATCCAAGATGGCCGCTGTGAGTCCTGAAGGTTAGTTACAGTTCTAGTCTTGCAATCGGTTGGTTGCTAGGTTACGAGCTCTCCAGCTGGAAGCCTTGCACTTCAACTGAGGTCTGACAGGAATCAGCTGTGTGGAGAGAGAGCGCACTTCAGAACAGAAACTCCTGTGAGGTAAAATTACATTTGAAGATTATATTACAGAAAACAGATAAATATTGTCAAGGTTTATTCGAAGAGTTTGATAGTAGACCGTTCCCGTGGAAGTCGGCAAGGCTACAGAGTTAATGTATGAATTAACCTTATGTTTACAAGGTTCTTGTTTAAGATAATAAAGTCAAAGAAAAAACGAACTTTAAAAGAGCAAGTATCTACAAATGTCAAGGTTATAAACAAAGGCCAAGTTTAAAGGAGAAACGAACTGTTAACAAATATGCATTTACAAATTCAATGGTAATAAACCAAAATAGAGTTTAAAAGAGAAACAAACTTAAATAAACAAGCATTTACAACTACAAGTTATCGACAGATGTCGAAGTAAGGAAGGAGAAACTAACTGTAATAAACAAGCATTTACAAATACAAGTTATCAACAAATGTTGAAGTAAGAAAGGAGAAACAAACTTTAATAAACAAGCATTTACAAATACAAGTATTGACAGAAGTCACAATAAGATAGGAGAAATTAAATAACATCAGCTGATTTGAAGAACGCATTATCACCAACTATCTATATATATATATAGCAACATAAAACCAATCTCTAACAAAGGTTGAGAAGTTCTTCCAGAATCAGTAATAAGCATTTTTTAAGAAGAGCTATCATTTATAGAGAGATGCAAGGCTACAGAGAACTCAGGGTGAGTGAAGAAATAATAGAATTAAAGAGAATTAAGTGTTGAGAGTAGAAAGTGAAAAACTGATGTTGTATGTCCCTAGTAATTGCGACTGTGACTCTTGCAGGTGCTGTATCCAATCTTAGATGTGAAGAGGCAGACTGAGTACTGGCGTTCATCATCTCTGTGGCAGTCTCTCTACCACCCCATTCCCCTTTCCCCCTCTGGGGTACTCAGCACGAAGGATTAATATTCGTTGTGAGTAGCTCGGGTCGGGACTGAGGAGTTATCTTCTGCTTCTGAGGAAATCGAATTGAAGTATCCTGACAGATTGAAGTGCTGTCACCCTAATTTTAGGGAAAAAACAGATTTCCTCCTGAGCAGAATGGCAGAAGGAATTGATATAAAAGCATTAGCCACCGTTTTGGAAGGGTTACAGAAACAATTAAATAACACATAAAAGAAACAGTCCAAATAAAACAGCGAATAAATGAGTTAGGGAACACCGCAAAATCAAATGAATCTGTATTTTCACAAATCCCTAGCCCTTCACAGTCTGCAGGTATATCCACTCAAGTAATTCATGCAGTTTCCCCTATTATTCCTTTGGCTCAACCTGAGCGCTTCGGTGGGGATCCAAATAAGGCGCAGATTTTTCTGACCCAATGCTCATTGCATTTTTTATGTAGACCAGTCATTTTTTCCGAAGACCAGTCCAAAGTGGCATTTATATTGTCTTATCTGACAGGAGATGCGGCCGCATGGTCCATGCCAATAATTTCCAGAAATTATCCTGTTTTATATAATTTCCAAAATTTCAAGGAAGAGTTCTTAAGAATATTTGATCGGCGAACTGCAGCTCAAGCCACTGACAATGAACTACTGGAAATCAGGCAAGGTAATAAAGATCTAGTAGCCTATCTGGCTCATTTCAATAAACTCATTGTAGAGACTGCCTGGCCGGAGTCAAAAAGAGCCGCCATATTTTATCGTGGACTGAGAGATGAATTGAAAGATGCCTTAGCACAAGTTCCAAATAGACCCACCGAAATTTCGGAGTTAATTGATCTTGTGTTACAGATTGACCACCGGTTAACTGAACGAAGAGCAGAAAAGAGAAGAGAGTATCGACCATTTCCCCTGAGAATTGATCGTGTAAGAAATTATCATATGAGAGCCGGAGAAGGGATAACAATAGAAGAACCAATGCAAATTGGTTCCATCCGAGGTCCTTTATCTAAGGAAGAAAAAGAGAAAAGAAGAGTGAATCAACTATGTTTATATTGCGGTGCATCTGGGCATTTTGTTTAAAACTGTCCCAAGAAACCCAAAGCTCTTCAGTCGGGAAAAGGCAGCTTCATCAGTAGAGGGAGTTGCCCTGATGAAAGCAGAACCCAAGACAACTCCTTTAGATCAACGAGTGGCGAATACCTTACAAACCGCAGCGCCACATTTGGTACAAACAGTATCAGTTAAGACCCTTGAGAAGGAAATTCAAGGGATCTCAGTTATGATAGACTCTGGAGCTACGGGCAACTTCTGTGATATCAAATACGCTCGTAAAATGGGTATTCGATTTATCAAGAAATCTACTTTGGAAGTAGTAAGAGCTGTGGATGGAACCAATCTTTCTTCAGGACCCATTTCCCATGAGACCGAACCAATTCAGATGCAAGGTTTTGGTGGACATCAGGAGCAGATAATCTTTAATTTGATAGATGTTCCACAATTTCAACTCATTTTGGGTCTGCCCTGGCTTACAGAACATAATCCACAAATTGATTGGAGCAAAAGAACGATCAAGATGAATTCCTCTTACTGCAAAGAGAATTGCTTTCATGATGGAGTGGAAGTGTCCACCAAGTCCCAAGCCGCCTGTTTATCTTCACACTCTTCAATGATCTGTGCACTAAAGACAGCAGAAATCCCAAAAGAATATGAGGATTTAGTCGCCGTTTTTGATGAAAAGGAGGCTGAGAAATTGCCACCACATCGACCCTACGACTGCAAAATTTAACTGGAGCCAGGTGAGATATTGCCATGTAGCAGAATATACGCATTGACCGAAGCAGAGAATCAACATTTAAAGGAGTATTTGGATCAATATCTTGCTAATGGTTTTATTCGTCCTTCTAGAATCTCCAGTGTCATCCCCACTATTTTTCATACCAAAGAAGGATGAGAGTCTTCGAACTTGCATTGATTATCGAGCCCTCAATCAGGTTACCATCAAGAATCGATACCCACTGCCTTTAGTGTCAGTTTTATTAGATCAAGTAAAGAATGCTAGAATCTACACCAAATTGGACCTGCGAGGAGCATATCATTTAATTCGAGTGGCTTCAGGGGATGAATGGAAAACCGCTTTTCGGACTTGATACGGATTATTTGAATATCAAGTGATGCCTTATGGGTTATGCAATGCTCCCGCTGCCTTCCAGCATTTTGTTAATGATATATTACGAGAATTCCTCGACCGGATTGCCGTGGTTTATATAGATGACATTTTAATCTTTTCCGACAATCTACAGGAGCACATTTCCCATGTTCGATCCATCCTCACAAGGTTGCAAGAAAACCATCTCTATGTAAAATTGGAGAAGTGTGCATTTCATGTGGAACGAGTTGAGTTCTTAGGATTCATTTTGTCACCAGAAGGAGTTAGTGTGGATCCTGCCAAGATAAAGACAGTGCAACATTGGCCTTCTCCTTGCAATGTCAAAGAGATCCAGAGTTTCTTGGGGTTCGCTAATTTTTATCGAAGATTCATATCCAATTTTTCTCAAACAGTTACACCCATTACTCGATTGTTGAAGAAAGGAGTGAAGTTTGAGTGGACAAAAGAAGCTGAAAATGCTTTTAATTTTTTGAAGAATTCCTTCGTCTCAGCTCCAATCTTGCTCCACCCCAATCCAGATGAGCCATATTATGTGGAGGCAGATGCTTCAGATGTTGCCATAGGAGGTATCCTTTCCCAGCGTCATAAAGATACAGGTCAATTACATCCAGTGGCCTATTTCTCTCGAAAATTAACACCACCAGAGATAAATTATTCAATTGCGGATAAGGAGCTATTGGCAGTCAAAGAAACTTTTCGTGAGTGGAGGCATTACATTTTGGGAGCTAAGCATAAAGTGACCGTTTACACGGACCACCGAAATTTACAGTTTTAAAAATCAGCTCGAACTCTAACAGCTAGACAACTGCGTTGGTCCCTATATTTTGCAGACTTTGATTTTGTTATCACTTTCAGACCAGGAAAAGTAAATGGGAAGGCAGATGCTCTATCTCGAATTGATACCGGTGCAGTTAAAGAGCCTCCAGAAAAAGAATTGATTATTCCACAAGAGAAGTTCATATCTGCCATATTGTATGAAAATTTAACCAAAGAAATTCAAGAAAACGTAACATTCGAAGGAATGCTGAAGTGGTCCAAAGAAGGCCAAGGAAGAGAAATCAAAAAAGGTTTGCCATACTTTAAAGGTGCACTGTATGTTCCGACTGTGGAGCTGCAAGAAAAAATTCTTCAGGCTTATCATGACGATCAATTGGCTGGACACAAAGGAATTCAAGACTCAAAATCTAATACAACTAGAATTTTGGTGGCCAAAAATGAAAACTCAGATAAGACAATATGTGTCAACTTGTGACAAATGTCAAAGAGGGAAATCAAATAGAACAGCTTCACAAGGTCTGTTAAGACCTTTGCCCACTGCACCCCATGCCTGGCATACTGTTACTATGGATCTTATAGTGGACCTCCCTAGTAGCCAAGGTTTTAACACTATCCTAGTTTTTGTAGACACTTTCACTAAAATGGCGCATTTCATTCCTTTGAAAGAAATCCCTCGAGCCCCACAGGTTGCACAGTTGTTTACACAACACACAGTACGCGCCCATGGTATCCCAAAAATTCTAGTTTCAGACAGGGGGTCCCAATTTGTTTCTCGCTTTTGGAAGGCCTTTAGTAAAAGATTAGGAATTGATTCTCGTTACTCTACCAGTTACCATCCTGAAACCGATGGGCAAACAGAGAGAGTGATTCAAGAGTTAGAACAGTTTTTAAGACTCAATTTATTCGATAAAGAGAAGGAATGGCCCGAGTTGATGTGGGCAGCTGAATTTGCTTACAATAATGCTGTTCATTCCACCACTGGGTTCACCCCCTTTTATCTGAACCATGGAAGACATCCTAATGTAATGTTGGGTAAAGAAGATGATTCAGTGCCTGCAGTAGAAGAGATGGTGAGGGATTTGCAGACCACGTTAGTTAGGGCTAGAAAAAACATCATTCAAGCAAAAGACTCATATAAGACTCAGGCTGATAGAAAAAGAAGAGAGAGCCCCATTTATTCGAAAGGAGACAAAGTTTGGTTATCCACTCGTCATTTACGTCTCAAAGGAAATCGCAAATTTCAGCCACGATTTATAGGTCCATTCAAAGTTGACAAGATGATCAATCCAGTGGCAGTTAAATTGCAGTTGCCAGCTCATCTAAAGATACATCCTGTTTTCCATGTCTCCTTGTTAAAGAACAGTCCTCCAAATTTACGTCAAAACTCCCCTCCAATTCCTATCCAGATTAGCTCTGCAGAAGAGTATGAGGTCAATCAAATCTTAGATTCCAAAATCCGTAATGGCCAGCTTTATTATCTAATTGATTGGAAAGGTTATGGTCCAGAGGAACGATCCTGGGAGCCGCACGAGTATGTACATGCTTCAAGATTAGTGAGAAACTTTCATAGAACCTACCCAAGCAAACCTAAATTGGAGAACTGTTCCTTGAGGGGGAGTACTGTCATGACCACACAAACTTGCCAAGTCAAATCAAAGAAGTGCATGAGAAAAGCAAAGAGATATCCTCAGTGGAGACAGCAAAGCCCAAACTGGAAGAAGGTTTGCAGAGTAATCTTGCGCTTATTTCAAAGGAAGAATCAAGAAGAGAAGATCCAAGATGGCCGCTGTGAGTCCTGAAGGTTAGTTACAGTTCTAGTCTTGCAATCGGTGGGTTGCTAGGTTACGAGCTCTCCAGCTGGAAGCCTTGCACTTCAACTGAGGTCGGACAGGAATCAGCTGTGTGGAGAGAGAGCGCGCTTCAGAACAGAAACTCCTGTGAGGTAAAATTACATTTGAAGATTATATTACAGAAAACAGATAAATATTGTCAAGGTTTATTCGAAGAGTTTGATAGTAGACCGTTCCCGTGGAAGTCGGCAAGGCTACAGAGTTAATGTATGAATTAACCTTATGTTTACAAGGTTCTTGTTTAAGATATTAAAGTCAAAGAAAAAACTAACTTTAAAAGAGCAAGTATCTACAAATGTCAAGGGTATAAACAAAGGCCAAGTTTAAAGGAGAAACGAACTGTTAACAAATAAGCATTTACAAATTCAATGGTAATAAACCAAAATAGAGTTTAAAAGAGAAACAAACTTAAATAAACAAGCATTTACAACTACAAGTTATCGACAGATGTCGAAGTAAGGAAGGAGAAACTAACTGTAATAAACAAGCATTTACAAATACAAGTTATCAACAAATGTCGAAGTAAGAAAGGAGAAACAAACTTTAATAAACAAGCATTTACAAATACAAGTATTGACAGAAGTCACAATAAGACAGGAGAAATTAAATAACATCAGCTGATTTGAAGAACGCATTATCACCAACTATATATATATATATATAGCAACATAAAACCAATCTCTAACAAAGGTTGAGAAGTTCTTCCAGAATCAGTAATAAGCATTTTTTAAGAAGAGCTACCATTTATAGAGAGAAGCAAGGCTACAGAGAACTCAGGGTGAGTGAAGAAATAATAGAATTAAAGAGAATTAAGTGTTGAGAGTAGAAAGTGAAAAACTGATGTTGTATGTCCCTAGTAATTGCGACTGTGACTCTTGCAGGTGCTGTATCCAATCTTAAATGTGAAGAGGCAGACTGAGTACTGGCGTTCATCATCTCTGTGGCAGTCTCTCTACCATCCCATTCCCCTTTCCCCCTCCGGGGTACTCAGCACGAAGGATTAATATTCGTTGTGAGTAGCTCGGGTCGGGACTGAGGAGTTATCTTCTGCTTCTGAGGAAATCGAATTGAAGTATCCTGACAGTCACTCCACTCTACCACACTCCACTCCACTGTACGCTATTACACTATACCCCACTTTATTTTACAATGCTCCACTCTACTCCATTCCACTCTACTCCACTCTCCAGCACTTCACTCTATGAAGCTAAGGTGCAACACTATCCTACTATAATGTGCAACACTCCACTTAATGATACTACTAGACCACACAATACTACAAGCTTTAAAACACATTTTTATTAAAATAAAATAAAAATATATAGGGGGTCATTACAACATTGGCGGTAAAAGCCACTTACCGCCGTGCAGAAGACTGCCAATACACCGCCGCGGCCGCGGAAATCCGCCACAGCTGTTATGACCCACATCTCGGAATCCGCCGAAAGTCAGACACCCACACAGGTCCACCACACCGAAGGTCAGTGATAAACTGGCGAAAACAAAACCTCCACCGTCACGCCAACAGAAACACGCTCATGCTATCACAACCCACGAATCCACGCGGCGTTCTTTCAACCGCGGTATTCCATTGGCGGTACACACCGCTGCGCTCAAAATACACACACATCTTGAAAACAGCGCCACATTGGACAATTCGAAATACGCACACCTGATACACATACAAACACCACTCCCACACACCCAACACAATATAAAACACACACCCACATCACCCACAAACCCCTACGACCAAAAATTATTGACGAAGGCCAGAGAGACTGCACAGCATAGACAACCCCACCACACAGAGGCACACAACACCATCACCCACACAACATCCACACACAAAACACCACACACCGCTACACATCACCACACTCATCACCACATACACCACCCCACACATCACCTACAACACCCCATGCCACAGCAAAGACACCACAGGTTCTCGGAGGAGGAGCTCAGGGTCATGGTGGAGGAAATCGTACGGGTAGAGCCACAGCTATTTGGAGCACAGATGCAGCACACCTCCATAGCTAGGAAGATGGAGCTATGGCGAAGAATAGTCGACAGGGTCAACGCAGTGGGACAGCATACAAGAAATCAGGAGGACATCAGGAAGAGGTGGAACGACCTACGGGGGAAGTTGCGTTCCATGGTCTCCAGGTACAACATCGCGGTACAGCGGACTGGTGGCAGACCCCCACCTCCTCCCCCACAACTAACAACATGGGAGGAGCAGGTCTTGACCATTATGCATCCTGAGGGCCTCGGAGGAGTCGGTGGAGGAATGTACTCTGGTAAGTCAAATCTTAACTATCATATCCCCCACCCTACCTGCATGCTATCACAGACCCCCACCCTCACCCCCTCCCCTATCACTCCAACTCCTCACTAATGTACTAATAACACAAACCACACATCCCAACACCAAGCCCTCCATGACACAACAAAGCATGGACACCCATCACTAAAGCATGCCCACTGCACATACCCATAACACCCCCCCAACCATCATCACACAAGTCCCCACACAGGAATGCTAGCACTGGGGTACACGGTCACCCACCCATTGCACACCATGACACACACAGATGCAATAATCATGCTTTTACACCCCTGCAGGACCACTACCCAACGTCACCAGACAGGAGGGTCCAGACATCTCTACCCCAACCACAGAAGAGGGCCACAGTGATGACAGCAGCTCTGGCCAACTGGATCCAGATGACCAGCCCGGACCATCGGGGGCTTCGGGACAGTCGGTTCCCCTCGCACAGGCACAGTCCAACACAGCCCTTCCACCCTCTGGAAACACCAGCACAGCACCCACCCAGCGGGCCCATACCTCCGTACCCAGGACACGTCAATCAGCTGTGTGTCCACCACTACAGGGAACCCAGGATAACCCACCACCCCTCCAACAACAGGGACCTGGGGGCAGTGGTAGTGGGCACACGGTCCAGGGGAAGGAGGCCCAGGAACACAAGAAACTGGGAGGGCTGCTGTGCGACAGGGGGCGCACAGGCCAAGGGAACCCACTCTCCACGAGGCCCTCTCCTCCATCATGGGAGCATACCACCACTCCCAGGAGACGATGGCTACGGTCCTGGCCAAGTTTCAGGAGACCCAGCGCCTGCAGGAGGAACAGTATTTGGGGTTCAGGGAGGAACTCAGAACCATTAGCTCCGCCCTGGGCACCATTGTAGGGGTGCTGACGGACATACAGAACACCATGAGGGACACCGTGTCACTCCAAGGGGTGCCTGACACTAGCATGGACGATGAACGGCCCACCACCTCCGTCGGCGCTAGTGGACAGAACGCCCTGCCACAGGACCACCACACCAGCACCCAACCCCCTGCAGACGGAGAACCACCCCGCAAGCGGTCCCTGAGATCCAGGAACAGGACAGAGCACGATGCCAAGACCCCTGCCAAGAAATGAGACCACCCTGATTGTCATCCCACTGTCCCACTTTGTAACCCTGTCCATATTGCATCTGCCCCAGCTCCACTTCCTATGCCCATATGGGCAGTGCACCTGTGAGACTAATAGACTGGACTCTGCCATGGACATTCCTCCACCATCACCCCTCACCATTTTACCACCCCTTCCAATAATTAGCACTTTAATAAACACCCTTGAAGCACAAAACAATCTGGAGTCAGTCTGTGATTTTGAAAATGTGTATTAGCTATGACAGTGACAAAATCCGTTCACAAATGTAATGTCAACATACGTATGTCACACATCACAAGTCCATGAAGAATGCAAGCAGAGGACACACGTTAGTAACCACACCTGTGAAACCGTAATGGAAATGCACAACTCAGTTACCAAATACTGCTTGAAATTGACAGACAGGATAGAGGTAGAAGTGTGAAAGTACTTGTAGTAGGCAAGAAAGTGTTCTCACCTGTGTGTCACTGGAAATATTGCTGGATAACTGAGTCCCTGTTGTCAATGTCTTCTTCCTCTGCTTCCTCCTCATCTCTGTCCACAGGCTCCCCAGCTGCCACAACACCGTCATCTGGACCATCCTCCTGCAGAAAAGGCACCTGGCATCGCAAAGCAAGATTGTGAAGCATACAGCAGGCGATGATGATCTGGCACACCTTCCTTGGTGAGTAGAATAGGGAACCACCTGTCATATGGAGGCACCTGATCCTGTCCTTCAGGAGCCCGAAGGTGCGTTTGATCACCCTGCTAGTCCGCCCATGGGCCTCATTGTAGCAATCCTCTGCCCTGGTCCTGGGATTCCTCACTGGGGTCAGTAGTGATAACAGGTAGGTGTAACCACAGTCACCTAATAGCCACACACGGTGCCTCTGGAGTTGACCCATCACATAAGGGATGCTGCTATTCCGCAGGATGTAGGCGTCATGCACTGAGCCAGGGAACATAGCATTTATCTGGGAGATGTACTGGTCTGCCAAACATACCATCTGTACATTCATGGAATGATAACTCTTCCGGTTCCTGTACACCTGCTCACTCCTGTGGGGGGGACCAAAGCCACATGGGTCCCATCAATGGCACCTATGATGTTGGGGATATGTCCAAGGGCATAGAAGTCACCTTTAACAGTAGCCAAATCCTCCACCTGAGGGAAAACGATGTAGCTCCTCATGTGTTTCAGCAGGGCAGACAACACTCTGGACAACACGTTGGAAAACATAGGCTGGGACATCCCTGATGCCATGGCCACTGTTGTTTGAAATGACCCACTTGCAAGGAAATGGAGCACTGATAGCACCTGCACTTGAGGGGGGATCCCTGTGGGATGTCGGATAGCTGACATCAGGTCAGGCTCCAACTGGGTACACAGTTCCTGGATTGTGGCACGGTCAAACCTGTAGGTGATGATTAAATGTCGCTCCTTCATTGTCAACAGGTCCACCAGCGGTCGGTACACCAGAGGATTCCGCCATCTCCTCACATGTCCCAGCTGACGGTGCCTAGGAAGGACAACAGTGACCACAGAGTCAAGCAACTCAGAGGTATGTACCCACAGCTACACAGAACACGAAACATAATACAAAAAGTTGTCTGTATGTGTGTAGAGTCCAGGCCTAGGTATGTGTGACGCAGTTGAAAATTAAGCCATGTGGGCCCTTGAAATGGCGGCTGCCTGACCTCTAAACTGGGGCAATGGGATGTGAGGTAAGTGCGCTGGCGTTGTACTCCGTCGCGGTAGGCGGTCGAAGACCGCTGCGCAATGCTGCATTGGTTAACATTGGACCCCATGGGTCCCAGGAGCCAATGACGAAGTGCGCCGGCGGTGATGATACGCACCGCCGCAGACGTCACCGCCGTGGACGTCACTGTCATTTTCTATCTGTTGAATCATACCTGATCTTCGACAGGAGAGGACCTATACTGCAAGTGCTGCTGTGACCTCGGTCTGGAAGAGACAATGGCTCGTGCGTCTGGGGAAAGGGCCCCTGCCTTCACTGCACAGGAGCTGGAGAAGTTCGTGGACGGGTCCTCCCCCAGTACACGCTACTCTACAGTCCTCCAGACCAACAGGTGAGTACACAGGGAGCAAGTTGTATGGGCTATGCCTGGGTGGAGAGGGATGGTTGTAAGAAGGAAGGGGGCAGAGTTCTGCAAGCATGAAGGACTGTGAATGCGTGTGCCACATGGCAAGGGTAGGGGTGGGCCACTCACTTCGACGGTGCAGTTGGTAATGACTTCTCTTCTTCCCCTGTACATTTCATGTAGGTCAGCACCCACCAGAAGAAGGATATTTGGCGTGCCATCGCCAAGGACGTCCCGACCCTGGGGGTCCACCAGCGACGGAGCACCCACTGCCGTAAAAGATGGGAGGATATTCGCTGCTGGAGCAAGAAGACGGCGGAGGCTCAGCTGGGGATGGCCTCCCAATGTGGGAAGGGTGCCCGTCGCACCATGACCCCCCTGATGTTCCGGATCCTGGTGGTGGCCTACCCTGAGTTGGATGGGCGCTTGAGGGCATAACAGCAGACACAAGGGGGTGAGTATACTCTCATGCAGCAGACTTTGCGCGCAGTGAAGGTGTCTGGGTGGGGGAGGAAGGCTCTGGGTTTCCCTAGGCCAGGGCGAGTTCCGTAGGCTATTCCCCTCCGTAATGCAGGCCATGTGGCACTCCACCCCACCTCTGTAGAGTGCCAAGTACAGGTACTCATGCCCCTGTGTCATCTATGTGTGCTGATGTCCACCATAGCCATGTAGGCCATATCCCAGGAACTGCATCAGTAGAGCCCAACAGCGCGGCGTAGTGCAGGGGGCTGCTGTGTCTGTATTGTCCGCCAACGTTAGCGGTAAGCCATGCACTCAACCTGTCTTTCTTCTGTCGTCCCCCCCCTTTTTGTGCTCTCCCTGTTCTTTTGTGCATCAGCATCATCAGGCGGAGGTACAGTGGCACCGGAGCACGAGGGAGCTGCATCCCACATGGCCTTGGAGGGCCACACCACGGACTCGGAATACACCAGTGGGACGGAGGGCGAGGGGAGCTTCACGGCGGTCACAGGATCAGCAACCAGCGACACGGACTCGTCCTCCGATGGGAGCTCCCTTGTGGTGGTGGCAAAATCTGTGCCCCCCACTTCTACAGGTACAGCCGCCACCCCCCTACCAGCACCGCCCTCCCAGCAGCCCCTCAGCTTTCGCCCCGTGCCCGCTCACCCAGGAGGGTGGGCATCACCTTCGCCCCAGGCACCTCAGCCCCTGCCCCTGTCACCTCTGCTGCCCTCAGTGAGGAGGCCATTGACCTCCTCAGGTCACTCACTGTTGGGCAGTCTACCATTGTGAATGCCATCCAGGGTGTAGAAAGGGAGTTGCAACACACTAATGCATTCCTGGAGGGCATTCATTCTGGTCAGGCTGCCCATCATCGAACCCTGCAATCTCTGGCCTCAGCACTGATGGCAGCCATTGTCCCTGTCTCTATCCTCCCCCCTCCAACTTCCTCCACCCAGACCCAATCCCCTGTACCCCAGCCTATCCCAAGCACACCATCAGACCAACCTGCACACACGTCAACACACAAGGATAGCTCAGGCAAACATAAGCACCACACATCCCACAGGCACTCATGCAAGCATCACCCACATACAGACAAAGCAACATCCACTGCCTCCACTGTGTCCCCCTCGTCGTCGTCTCCCTCCTCCCTCCCAGTGTCATCTACACTCTCACCTGCATGCACTACCACTACAGCCACTAGGTCCCGCACCAGCACACCCACCACCACACCCCGCTCACCTGCACTCACCACCCCACTACCATTTGCACGTCCCCTGTGTCCTCTCCCAGTGTGTCTGTGACGCCCCCTCCCAAAGTACACAAACGCAGGCACACACCCACCCAACAGCCATCCACCTCACGACAGCCTCCAGTGCATGCACCTGCACCCAAATCAACAAAAGCTACACCTCCTAAAACCACCTCCTCTTCCTCCACTCCCAGACCCCCTCCAGCTACCTGTCCCGGTGTTCGTAAGAAACTTTTCCTGAGCAACCTTGACCTCTTTCCCACCACCCCCCCCCTCCAATTCATAGGTCCCGTACTAGTACCTCAGCCAAAAAATCTCCGGTACCAGTGGTGCCTGTTAGAGGTATGTGGAGTGCACCGGGCACCTGGGTAGCCAGTGTGACACGGAGCCACAGCACAGCCAGTCCCCCCCTGTGAAGCACCAGAAGTTGGACAGTGCCCGACGGGATAGGGGGAAGAGTCCAGCCGGCAAAGCCACTCACAAGGTTCCCAGGGGGACTGTCCACTCAGCTGTGACTCCTCCCAAGGTGGGGAAGGGGCAGAAGACAGCGCCAAAGTCTGGGAAGAGCAGCACGGCGGAGAAGCCCGCCATCATCCCCGCTGCCCAGGAGGCCACCGCCAGCCCCATCGTCACTGGCCAGGAGGCCACCGCCAGAGTCAGTGCCCAGGAGGGCAGTCCCATCGTCACTGGCCAGGAGGCCACCACCAGAGTCAGTGCCCAGGAGGGCAGTCCCATCGTCACTGGCCAGGAGGCCACCGCAAGAGTCAGTGCCCAGGAGGGCCCCAGCAGCCACAGCCCCGCTGGGCAATGAGGGACCGCCATGGCAAACACCGCTGCACAGGTCAGAGACAGCAAAGTCAAGCACCGCTGAATAGGGTAAGCACCGCTGAACAGGGCAAAGACCGCCATGGCAAGCACCACTGAACAGGTCAGAGACAGCAAAGTCAAGCACCGCTGAACAGGGCAAGCACCGCTGAACAGGGCAAAGACCGCCATGGCAAGCACCACTGAACAGGTCAGAGACAGCAAAGTCAAGCACCGCTGAACAAGGCAAGCACCGCTGAACAGGGCAAGGACCGCCAACTCAAGCACCGCTAGCCCATGTGCAGCAGGGGCAGTGATGGAACTGGGACCGTCACGGGGAGAGTGATGCACTCTGGGCACCAGTCCCCCTCCAGAACCAGTGGAGAACAGCATCCACTCCGTCTGTCCTTAACAGGATGAAGCAATCTGGGCACCAGTCCCCCTCCAGAACCAGTGGAGACATGCATCCACTACCTCAGTCCTTAACAGGATGAAGCACTCTGGGCACAAGTACCCCTCCAGAACCAGTGGAGACATGCATCCACTACCTCAGTCCTTAACAGGATGAAGCACTCTGGGCACCAGTCCCCCTCCAGAACCAGTGGAGACATGATTCCACTACCTCAGTCCTTAACAGGATGAAGCACGCTGGGCACCAGTCCCCCTCCAGAACCAGTGGAGACTGTTATCGACTTGAGAGACTGTGACTTTGCACTCCCCAGGATGGTACAGTGGGCAACCCACCCACTGTAGAGACTTGAGAGACTGTGGCTTTGCACTCCCCAGGATGGTATAGTGGGCAGCCACCCACTGTAGAGACTTGAGAGACTGTGGCTTTGCACTCCCCAGGATACATCAATGGGCATGGAGCCCCCTCATGTATCTGGCGTGGTGCTCTCATCCGGCTGAGGTGCCCCCCCTTCCCTTCCCCCTGAGGTGCCTTTTGTATTTCGATCTGATGCCCCTGCAGTGTTCTCTCCGTTTTGCTCAGGTATCGTGTGTGGGCCTCGCCCATGCATTTTGGGCCCAGTGGTCCATGGACATTGAATGGTGCATACCTGCACTACTAATCGTGATGTATATTTTGTTGATTGTGAAAATATATCTGTATATATTTACTTACTGTATTTTTATACGTTACAATGGTTGCACTAATTTCCTTTTGTCTTTGCATTCTTCCGGGGGGTATTGGGGTTGTTACTGTTATGTTTGGATATGCATTGGTGTGTGTGTTGTAGTGGGTGAGGGTCGGGTGGGGGTGTTGCGTGTGTGTGTTCCTTACTTTTGCCTCCCCTATGACGTAGGTGCAGTACTCACCGTTGTCTTCGGCGCCAGCGTTGATGATGATCGTACAGGAGCAGGAAGACTATCGCAGGGAGTATTTGGAGTTCCAGCTCCATGGTGTCCTCCTTCCTCGTGGAGTGTGTAGAGGTGAGCATTTCCCATTGAAATGGCTGTTTCTGCTGTGTTTTTATCCAAGGTGAATCCGCCCCGGAAAAGGTGGCGGATTTGTAGGTTGTGATACTGTGGGCGGTACTTTGTCTCCCGCCTGTCTGTTGGCGGTGACCGCCGCGCTGTTTGTCTGTACCGCTGTGGCGGTCGGAGTGTTGAAGTGGCTGTTTTTGTTGGCGGTTTCCGCCACGGTCATAATTCCCTTTTTTTTTTCGCCGGCCTGTTTGCAGTCTTACCGCCGCTTTAACACCGTCCGCCAGGGTTGTAATGATCCCCATCATCTGGCTAGAGTTTGAAGGTGTTGCATAAATTGTAAATTAAAGGTATAAGTATGTACACAGACAGTGGTACACTGGCACATAGAACCTGTGTCTTTGTTGCTTTCACTCAAGCAGCAAGGTGTGCTTCTCCCAAACTCACATATACCTATATATATGGTTAGTGAACATTGTAGTTAATGTGTGATATGAAAAAACAAAGGCAAAAAGCATTTTTATATACGGTCCAAAGCATTTCAATTGCATTATTGTATTGCTGAAATTCCAACAACTTACCTTGCAGTGAATTACACAACTTTACAGACAAATGTAGACTTATCGAAAGTCAACCCCAAATCCTAGACAGTTAAGTTGTACTTCTGTTGTGGAATTTTAATTAAAAAAATATGAATGTGCCCCCTTTTCTTGTTTCATTACAATTGCATTCATCCATAATATATATTTCCAAGAAAATGCCATCCACACTACCATCAACACGCCAAACTGTACCTTCTGGAAAATAGCAATACTGCACCTTGCCTTTTCCCTGTGCCCCTTCATCCCCGGCCTGAGTTCCATTGTTCTGAATGAGGGGCAAATTGTGGAATCAGTTGTGCTGCACAGGATTTCAGTGTTCTGGGCTAGGGATTTTTTCACCTCCGAAACGTATTTGTGGTCAAATCTGGAGTGATTTGTGTTTGGAAAACCCCTCCTCAGTGTAAAATTAACGTACAGCTGTTATACTTTTAATCCTTGGAGTGGTCTCCCTTAACTTCTTGCCTATGTTTCCCAGGTTATTGATGTGTGCTTGACTCTGTTTTTGCTGTTTTTGTTACTCTGGGCACTTTACCACTGCTAACCAGTGCTAAAGTGCAAGTGCTCCTACACAAAATGTGTATGTAATTAGTTCATCCATAATTGGCATATTTGATTTACTAGTAAGTCCCTAGTACAGTGCACTGGAGGTGCCCAGGGCCTGTAAATAAATGCTACTAGTGGGCCTGCAGCACTGGTTGTGCCACCCACATAAGTAGCTCTGTAATCATGTCTCAGACTTGCCACTGCAGTGTGTGTGTGTGCAGTTTTAACTGTAAATTCGACTTGGCTAGTGTACCCACTTGCCAAGCATAAACCTGTCCTTTTCTTACATGTAAGACACCCATAAGGTAGGCCCTAGGTAGCCCCAAGGGCAGGGTGCTATGTGTGGTCAAGGTAGGATATATAGTAATGTGTTTTACATGTCCTGACAGTGAAATATTGGTCAATCCGTTTTTCACTGTTGCAAGGCCTGTCCCTCTCATAGGTTAACATGGGGGCTACCTTTAAATCTGATTAAAGTTTAGAGTCCCTTTGGGAGCGGATAGACATGTGGAGTTTGGGGTCTCTGAGCTCATTATTTAAAAATACATCTTTTAGTAAAGTTGATTTTAAGATTGTGTGTTTCAAAATGCCACTTTTAGAAAGTGAGCGTTTTCTTGCTTATACGATTTCTGTGACTCTGCCTGTTTGTGGATTCCCTGTCTGGGTCAGTTTGACAGTTGGGCTGGTTGCACCTCTCACTAGACAGTGACACAAAGGGAGCTGGGGTGTAGTCTGCATTTCCTGATGACCCATCTGTTCTAGGAGGGAGGGGAGGAATGGTCACTCACATCTGAAAGGGCTGTGCCTGCCCTCACACAATGCAGTCTCCAACCCCCTGGTGTGTGTCTGGGGCCTGGCCTGGGCAAGGCAGGATTTCACGATCAAAAGAGACTTTGCTTTGAAGTAGGAAACCTACAAAGGAGAAAATGGATATAAGAAGGGCACTCAAAACCACAGACTTTAGAACACTTCTGGAAAACAAGAGGAACCTCTGCCTGGAGAAGAGCTAAAGAGCTGAGGAAGAAGAGCTGCCCTGCCTTTGACTGTGCTTTGTGAAGCTATCCTGCAGTTGCTGCTTCTGCCTGTGCTAGAGGACAAAGACTGGACTTTGTGTTGCCTTCCTTCTTGTGAAGATCTCCAAGGGCTTGATTTAGAGTTTGCCTCCTGTTGTTTGAAGTCTCCAGGACAGTAAAGACTTCTCTCTGCCAGCACCTGGAGCCTCTGGAGAGACTCCTACTCTGCCAAGTGGTTGCCATCCAGTTCTTGGGGCCCTGAAAAGAGAAGCTGGCAGCCCAAGAGTGAGAAATCCACACAAGGAACGCCTTCCGGGGAAAAGATCGACGTAACTCCGATCTGCAGCTGAAAAATCGATGCACCGCCAACTTCGTGAATGAAAATCGACGCTCACCTGCAATGCGACCTGAAGATCAATGCCCTCAGCTGGAGAATTAACGTGCAGTATCGCTGACGGAGGCTGGTGAGATTGCAACATGCGCTGCGTTGTTTTTGGACCATTGTGCGGCTGAATTTCTGATGCAAACACCGCTGGGCATGTAAAAATGTTGCAAGGCCTGCCCGGACCCAAGAGTGCTGACCGGATCGACACATCACTCTCCTGCAGAGAAGAAACGATGCATGCCAACCAGACTAAAGGAGAAATGACACAAGGTCTCATTCGTAAGTGAAATCAGCGCATTGCAAGCCCTTTTTGACGCACACTCGCTTGGGAGGGGTTATTTTTGATGCACCAGGTACATTTTCATGCTAACAGTGTTAGCATTGTGTTTAAAACTATATAAAGACTCTTTTTGCTTTTTAATTGATAACCTGACTTGTGTATTGTGGATTTTTGTCATTTTGGTATTGTTTTGTTTAGATAAATATTTTCTATTTTTCTAAACCTGTGTTGCGTCATTTTGTAGTGTTTTCATTGAGTTACTGTGTGTGTTGGTACAAATATTTTACACCTAGCACTCTGAAGTTAAGCCTACTGCTCGTGCCAAGCTACCGAGGGGGAAAGCAGGGGTTATCTGAGGGTGATTCTCTTTTACCCTGGCTAGAGTGAGGCTCCTTTCTTTGACAGGAGGTAACCTGACTGCCAACCAAACACCCCATTTCTAACAACAACTCAGAATAGCAAATGCCATGTAGGGGATCTGCAGGGGATGGGGTGCTGGTATTGTGTTCCTGTGGCAGTGCCTCCTGTCCACTAGCGCCGGCAGAGGTGGAGGGCTTTTCATCATCCAGGCTAGTGTCAGGGGCCCCTTGTTGTGCCACAGTGTCCCTCCTGGTGTTGACAAGGTCTTGCAGCACCCCTGCAATGGTGGCCCGGGTGGTGTTAGTGGACTTCTGTTCCTCCCTGATTCCCAGATAGTGTTCCTCCTGCAACCGCTGGGTCTCCTGAAACTTGGCCAGTACCGTTGCCATCGTGTCCTGGGAATGATGGTACGCTCACGTGATGTTGGAGAGGGCCTCGTGGAGAGTGGGTTCCCTGGGCCTGTCCTGCCCCTGTCGCATAGCAGTGCTCCAAGTTCCCCTGTTATCCTGTGCCTCTGTCCCCTCAACCATATGCCCACTGCCACTGCCCCAAGGTCCCTGATTGTCTTGGGTTGGTGGGATTGCCTGGGTTCTCTGTAGTGGTGGACACACTGCTGATTGACGTGTCCTGGGAGAGAGAGGGATGGGCCTGCTGGTTGGGTGCTATGCTGGTATTTTGTGAGGGGGAGGCTCTGTGGTGGCTAGTGCCAGTGTCAGGGGAACCGAGGTCCCTAATGGGCTGGTCGGGTCATCTTGATCCAGTTGTGCAGAACTGCTGTCATCACTGTGGGTCTCTTCTGTGGGGGACTGGATATGTCTGGTACCTCCTGTCCGGTGACTTTGGGTAGGGGTCCTGCAGTGGTGTAAAGGCATGATTATTGCATCTGTGTGTGCCATCATGTGCAATGGGTGAGTGACCCTCTACTCCAGAGCTTGCATTCTTGTCTAGGTCCTTGTGTGATCATTGGTTTGGGGTCTGCGTGGGTATCTGTAGTGGACATGCTTGGGTGATGGGTGTCCATGCATTGGTGTTACATGCGGGGCTTGGTTTTGGGATGTGTGGGTTGTGTTGTTGGGGTATCTGTGTGTTGTTGGGGATATGGGTGTGAGGTTAAGGGTGGGAGTATGTGGTGGCATGCAGGTGGGGTGGGGGGGATAAGGTAGTAAAGCTTTGACTTACCAGAGTCCATTAAGCCTATTGTGAGGAGACAGGGTACATCTATTCAGGTGCAAGTGGGATAGTGGTCAGCTCCGTCCATCAATTAATGGCTCATTCAGGCATTTCTAATCCTACTATTGTGTGACCGCCTGGGAGGAATTCTCCCAGTTATGTGACCCAAGACTGGCTGCATGCACAAGGGGCTAGGGGCAGGAAAATGCCAACTTTCTAAAAGTGGCATTTTCAAAATGTGACTTTACCATTAAGGAGGGTTTACAATTACCATTCCTTAGGTACCAGAAATGACATATCTAACTCCTCTCATTTAGGAATTACAGCTTATTAACTGTATGAAGGAATCCCCAATTTTATCAAATGGAACAGTTATGCCTGACAGTAGTGAAAAGCAAATTTGGGAGTTTGTTACTACCAGGACATGTAAAACTTAAAAGCACATGTCGTAATTTTTATTCACAAAGCACCCTACCCTATGGGCTACCTAGGTCCTACCTTAGGGGCAACTTTTAAGAAATAAAAGGAGAGTTTATGGCTAGGAGAGGGGGTTTAAATGTCAAGTAGACATAACAGTGGTGTACTGCGTTCAGACTGTAATGGCAGGCTTGGGGTAAGTTTTGAAGTACTCCTTTGGAGAGTGGCACAAGGAGTGCTGCAGGTTCACTGGTAGTATTTAATGTACAGGGTGTGGGTATGTTGTATACCCCTCTACAAGGGACGTTTCTGTAAATTAACTACGCCAATTGAGTATAAACAAATTAAACCATGTTTCAGGGAAAGAGCAAATGCACTTTAGCACTGGTTAGCAGTGGTAAAGAACACAGAGTCCTAAAGCCAACAAGAACAAATCTCCAGGAATAAGAGGAGGAGAATGGCGTAAAGGGCCTCAGTATAAGGCTGGCAATCGCAAGACACACAGCCTCATGGTGGTGGTTGGACCACCGTGGCTCTGGCGGTCCAACTGCCACATTCCGAGTCTGGCGGGCGGACCTGCCAACAGATGCCATCTCCAGCAGGATCCCTGATCCCAATGGGGTGACAGTGGTCCTGGTTGTAATCAGCCAGGGAGGAGCTAAACTCAGCGCTGCCCTGCCTGATTACAACCTTGTTATCCACCAGCCTTCAGGCTGGTGGGGAACAAGTGCTGGGCAATGCAGGAGGCCCCCTGCCCAGCACCATTGGAATGCACACTGTCTGCTTTGCAGACTGTGAACATTCCGAGGGTGCTGGACAGCCCCCTCTGTGCTAGGAGATAGCACTCAGCTCCTTTAGGGGAGCCGAGTTCTATCACGTAGCACTGATCCCATAGGTTAGACTAGCAGGAACGCTCTGTTTCAAGATTTCTGCCAGTCAGCCAGGTCAGGCCAGTGGAAACCTTGTAATAGGGCAGGGGTGATGCCACCGCCATGGCCTTGGCCCCCTCCCCGCATGCTTGGGGGACCTGTGTTGGGACCACCAAACTCATAATGAGCCCCAAAGTTTGGGAGTGACCCTGTAGAGAAGGCCATTTTCAACAGCTTTATTTACTAATAACTTTTGGATCCAAAGTGCTTAAAATGAGGCTGGCAGTTAGCAGGTTAGCCAAACTCTAGATCTTTCAAACAACTCCAAATTATTAGAAAGAGAAAGCTTGTTTGATACCCCTTCAACTGTGTCCCCGTTTATAGCTCTCAATGAAATCTAGGGTACCATCAGTGGTATTACTATGGTAACTATCCACTAGATTGCATGTAGATTGGGCATTTAAGGCCAAATATATTAGCAAATCAACATTTTTTTGGACCCGCTCCTTCAAATTTACCCTTCACCTTGAAAGTACTAGTCATAGCATTGCAACTGTCGACCAAACATCATAAAAATTAATTAAATGGTGTGTTCATTGAATACCAAGCGAACACTCTTCTTGCTCCTTTGTAACTGTGCCTCCCTGCCTTCCACAGTGAATCCACACAAACCTTAGATGCCAGCAGTGAGCTTAACCTGATTCAAATCTACAACATTTCAAGCAGCTTTGTCAAACAGTGCCAAGGATAGTAACAAGTTGACAGATTTTGTCACATTTTAGCTTTGCCCCTCTTTCAAGGATCTGCTTTAAACATAAAATACTAGCACTGTAATTAATGTTGTAATTTATTTTACCAAACTTTATTCACATAAGTACACTCCATACATTTATTGTTATATCCCACGGTTCTTTGTTTCAAGATTGAAATATAAATCAATCAGAAATGCTTTGGTTTAGTTACATACATGATGATGACAGCAGTGACCTAAAGTTAAACAATTATATGTATCAAAGCTCCTGACAGCACCATTTACGTGAATGATGCAAATACAAAAAAAGGATAAATGCTCTTACAGGTCAGAGTACATTTCATATTGCTATTAAGAATATTAATGACAAAACTATGAATATAGTTTTATGTATTGGTTTCAGTATGTGTTGCTATTTAACATTTGATTTTTAGGTATTGTTTCCTATTGGCATAAATATTGTGAAATTATCAGCTTTTCATTTGGTATTTGAGTTTGCATTACTGTTATGTGAGTTATGGATTGCAAAGTTATTCATATTCATAACTGACACGTTTTAGTTCTTTTAAGAAATTTAGTTGCTAACCGTAAATCAATCTATCTATCTTTCTATCTATCTGTCTATCTATCTATCTATCTATCTGTCTATCTATCTCGTTATATATATATATATATATATATATATGTATATATATATATATATATATATAAAGAGAGAGAGACAGGCAGACAGACAGACATACAAAGAGACATAAAGCAGAGTAAATGTTGTAGAAACCTTATCAGAACTGAAGTATTTAGGGAAAAATATATCCTAATGCTCAAATTATGACACATATTAGTAGTGTACAATTTACACTGAAAACATACAGTAAAAACATGGTGGAAAAGTCAGTAAAAAGGAACAAACTCTTGAGGCGTCCCAGTTACATTTACAGCTGATTGTCCTCTGCCTGACAATTCAGGTTATTGTCTTGCGCTTTCAAACCAACTCATAATGTGCTGCGAAAAACATATCAACAATCAATGAACATATATAATATTTATATTTATGAACACTATACACAAGAATCAATCCATACATACTGGGGAATACTGAGGGCTGAAGGGGTTTATCTGTATCTTATTAAACAATCTTCAGGCATCACACGCATGCATCTTGAATCAATACATTGACTTCTGTATAAACCTTAAGAAAGATTCATAAAAGTGGAAAATGCGAGCATAACTACAATGATTTTGCAAAAAACATGACAATCATAATTAATCAAATATAAACTTCATTTTTCTTCAAGTACATTCCAGTGTGTCCACTATGTTTAATAGATTACTTCCTCGTTAATCTCTGTTATTCACCCACTATTAGCAAATTTTCAATGCATTTTTCTGGGCTGTTCTGAGAATGATGACACAGGAACTATCACTACATTATCTAGGTATTTGACAAATAAATTGTACAGTCTTGTAAAACTGCCGGTACGTCATTGAGATTTTAAATGGCAAAGTGTGCCCCACTTGATGAAGTTCAAAAAACAATGATGTCTACCAAACTGACTGACCTACTACAGACTGGACGCGTTTGTATTATGCTGCAGACGGTTTTATTTAACAAATGTTTTGATTAACGTGGTGTTTCCAGAGTTCTTTTATGAATGATGTCACTTTCAGGGAGCCATTAAAAATTTTTCAAGACAGGCACAATGGGCCAGAAGAAACAGGATGAGTTAGGAGATTTTAGATGTGGCACTCAGACTAAGAAATTTGTCCTGTAACACTTAAGGCCTGATTTAGATTCCGGCAGAGAAGTAACTCCTTGACAACGATGATGGATTTCCCATCTGCCAAAGTCTAAACCCAATAGGATGCAATGAGATTTAGATTTCGGTGAACAGGATATGTCACTGTTGTGACAGAGTAACCCCTCTGCCGAACTCTAAATCATGCTCTTAGACTCAATAGTTATACAGTTGACATTGGGAAATAAGTACTTGTACCTCTAAGAAACTAAAAAGCTTGGAGCCTGTAATTTCTAAGGAAATTCTATACCAGTTAGTTGGTGAAAGTGCCCATTGAAGGTCACCACACAATACATCTGATTGCAGATGACTAGTAGTCGGTGGAGAGCTATGCTCAGCTGGTGAGGTAACAGAGTTGTTGGCACTCCGTGCTCTGCTTGGAGAGTGGAGTTCACCCAAAATCTCTGCTAGCCCCGCCAGCAAAGCGGAGCTCACAGCGTGCGCACGGCAGCCGAGTTATGGGCCACACAGCGAAGACTGTGACTGAGGGAGGCAGAGAGCAATGGCCTGAGTTCAATGCTGGGCCGTAGGCAGCAAAAGAATGCTGCTGTTTCATGCCTCTTGTGCAGCAGCTTGTCCCGTGTGCAGTGTACACAGGACAAGCTGGTACACAAGAGGCCGGAAATGGCAGCTTTCAATGCCAACAGCCCTCTTCTGAATTCGGCCAATCTCTGAAGCACTAGGCAAGGTCGGGTCAGGCCTGGATTACCAGGCCTGACCCTACTTAGCGCTTCCGAGATCGGGCACATTCGGGAGGGGGTGGAACACAGAACTCCTCCTCTGCAGAATTCTACTGAGTTTTGATCAACTCTGTGGAATTCCGTGGAGTGAAACTCCGTGAACTCCATCCAGATCTATTGATGACCTGAGTATTTATTGATCATTTGGACGTGATCTCAGAGCAAGCAGTATTTCTGCTGCAGAAAGAAAGGAGATGTAAAAAGTGCTGAATGTAGAAGGTGGTAGGATATGGGCGCTATATGATGATGAAGGAAAGTTGTCAAGTAACATTGAATAGTAGGACACAGAAATTGCAGAAACATTTTCTTCAATTCAAAGCAACATTCTCAGGGACTACACCATTTTGTGTCTGACAAACCTCCTCTAATTCACATGTGAAGATTATTGAAGAGTCTGAAACAATAACCTAAAGCATCCTGTGGAGATGTTTATTCTAGGTTTCATTCTAATTCTGCAGCATGGGAACATTCATAAACAGGAACTAGTCCCTTGGACACTCATTCCTGCCTGTGAATGCCTTACCTTTACCTTTCAGTATTCTGTAAATTATAAAAAAATTTAGACCAGTTTTCAGTCCCAAAGCATTATTAGATACCAATCCAATTATACATTTGGAAGGGACAACCTAAGCATGCCCCTTCCAAATACCAAATTAGTATTTGCTCACAAATCCAATTTGGGATTTAGTAACCTGTAATTTGAGTTTCATAGATAACGCAAAGCCTTTTGCAGTTGTAAATGGCCTGTTTCATTTGCAAATGCAAAAAAACAAACAAATCAAGGTTCTGTCCCTTACTGTATGCACTCTAAGAAGATACTGTCTATTTCAAAAACAAAAATAGGTTCATCAAACCCAAGTCCGGCATATTCATTCTGTGAGCTGGTTGGGTGGCAGGTCAATTAATGTGCAAAGCCACAATCCCTAGAAAGATTTTATAACATGCTAAATGTCCTCCTCATTAGTAGGTCAGCACTGTGCAACAGAATTCAATATGCATAGCATAGGCCTTGTCAAAAGCACTACAGCAGTATGTGACAAGTGTTCAGGTCAGCTGAGCTGACCAGAAAAAAATTCTTTGAAGTTTGCAGTGACACTTTTTATGGATAAGCATGGTAGGGAGATTAGCCACATATTAAAAGAGTAGGCTATTAAAAAATATTTATTCATGACCACATTGACATAGGTTTCACAAAGGATACAGAAAGTAATAGTGTTCATATACTTCAAATGACAATGTAAACATTTTCCAGATTTAGGTGAGAAAAATACAAATTCCCCTAATAACAAACGACATATCCCCCTCCCTTGTCCCAGGTTACCAATGCCCCAAGGAACAAGCATCAACTTTTAGCCAAAGAGCAAGTTGTTTCATGTGCTTCTAACAATGTTTAGCCATTTTAGTGCTGTCTCAGGGCAAGTTATTTTAGCAACTAGGCCTACTGCTTGTGCCTTTAGCCTAGCGACATTTTATTCTGCTTTATTTTATTATTTCAGAATTGGCCACATTTGTGGTATTGTTTTATTTTCTTCATCTAGTTGTTCTTTCACCTTTTAAAGCATTGCACCTCATAGCAAGACATTATTTTCACTTTGTGCTTTCCTCAAAGCTGCAGCGAGATAGGGTTGCTGGCACAAGTGGTATACTGGGTCGCTAATGTTCACAGACACACACACATCCTACATAGGAACATTTTCTCAGAACATCAGTTGTTTATTATAAAATACTTCTCTGTATCATGCACGTTAGAGGGAGGTTTCAGCCAGATGACCACAACCAGATGCTGATTGACTTCATTACAGCTGCTTGCTGAGTCTGCAGATTCCCTGGCCTACATGATGATTGTGTCTCTATAGACAGCAGGCTTCCTTACACAGGTATGAGGAATTATGTCTTCCCAGGGAGGAATCCTGAAGAGCACATTAGGGCTTATCATGCTGTGCTCTAACATAGCTTAGTGACAGTATGGTGGGATATTTCCTATGTTTCACTTTTCTTGTCACCATTTTGCTTCTATTATGCTTCATCATTCTAATTATTGCATTTTATATAATTTTATCTAACACACAGCTAATTCAATAAATCTTACTGAAACATTTCCTGCCTCTGTTTGTCTTTGCACGTGTGAGACTAACGTAACTGAGAGAAAAGAATGAGATCTGATCCACCACCATTTCCCTGACAAGTCATCTTGTCATGCACCCAGTTGCCACAAATCATTCCTGCTCTTGGGCGGAGATAATGTGATGTTAGCTGGCCAAATACAGATTACAGCAACACTTGTCACATGGCGTAGGATTGGACTCAGTTCCCCACAATTCAGGTGATGCTGCCATCCAAATCCAGCAAACTCATTAGGATAATGAGAGCCCATGCAAGTTTCCATTCTTCTAAAGACGTACATCATAACATTATGTTTACATTAGTTGTAAATTGAACAGCTCATCCAAACATTTCTAGTGCTCTTAATCATGGTGAGCAGACTGTATTTGGCATGATCCAGTTATAAAGATTATATTATAAGGGACCAA